>NC_138861.1:142662145-143380019 GCF_965194805.1 Balaenoptera borealis
GTTCAGTTTAGGCCAGAGTATCTGACATTGGGCCAAGGGAGAAACATGCAGATTTTGACATACATTATTTTGATATAAAGATATTGTAATTTAATTTTGTATTTCCAGGAAGAAGGTTGGTGAACTTCATAAACAAAATTCTCAATTTTTTTTTTCTAGAACACCATTTTTCACAGAGTCCCTCTTCTTCCAAAACTAGTGTACTTCTTGGGCCATATACTGCTAAAAGTGTATGCAAAAGATAGAGTATAGGGAGAGGACAAAGCATGGCTGATGTCTGCAATTATAATATGCACAAACAGAAGTAAAAATTCTTATTGCCTACATGACAAACCTTTTTTATATCTAACAGCATCTAAGAAAACAAACAACAAAAAAGATGCCTTTTTCTCATTTCCCAAGTGGCAGAGAAAATTAGGAAAATTATACAGAATATGCAATTTAAACTGACCTTCCAAATATGTATTGATGTACATAAACCAAAATTGAAAATGTATTTCACTATTCACAATCATGATTATAAATATTCTGTATGTATCCTGAATAATATGAAAATGTGGCATCTTTATTAAGAGTAATCTTGGCAATTTTGCCAAGATTTAATTATTTAAATATCAAGGTAGGCTTCAGAACTCAAAGGTGCTGACAGCTATTGCTGCTGAGGATGCTAGCAAGCTAGGTCAAAATCTTCTAAAGCAGTCAGAATAAAGTCTCTTTCTGACTGCTAATGTTTTTAGAAAACAGAACCTGTTGGAGAGTGAATCTGCCTTCAGCAAACTGCTGGACTTCCTCTTAAGATACTTGTAAGGTTCTTAACTTGAATTTCGTAGAAGGTTGCAGAGTTGGGTAGAATATTTTTAGGGCAAAATTGGATGTTACCCATTGTTTCAGAAGCTTCCTCGAGAATCAGAAACAAAGCAGAGATAGTCTGAGTCTACTAAAGAGTCAGGCAAACACTAACCTAGCTCAATTCTTGATAGAATTAAAGTAAATAGCCCTTTGTGGGAAAAGAGACAATTATCTGGAGCTTCTGTTATTGTTATGTACACAGTTTTCAATTAAAAAAATTAAAAAATACTAGACATTCAAATAAGCAAAAAATGTCTTATAGTCAATAGAAAAAGAAAAACATAATATAAAAAGTGTTAGGAATGATCCAGATGGCTAAGAGACCCAAGTAATGGACACAGAATTTACATAACTCTGATTATTAAAAAAAAAACAAGAACAAATAGATGATACTAGTTGGAGTTTCACAAGAGAATTTGGATATATTAAAAAGCATTTAAAATATACTGATTTTTTAAAACTAAATGGATGAGTTTAATAAAGTATTGGAAATAGAACATCAAATCAAGAAACATGAACATAAGAAATTAGAAAAAGACAAACTAAAGTACAAAGAAAAATAAATGAGAAAAGAAGAGAGATAGATGTATGCATGCTCACTTGTTCTCATATTTGTATTAGTGGAATTATAGAAGACAAAACGATGGGAAAGAAGAAATATTCAACAAAATAATGATCAAAAATTTTCTAAAACTGATGAAAAATGTCACACCACATACTCAGAATGCTAAGCAAATGCTAGAAAGAATATATCCACACCTAGCCATATTATAGAGAAACTGATCAAAACCAGAGAGAATATTAAAAATATCCAAAGGGGAAAAAATTGCACATTGCCTTAAAAAAAGACAACAATAAGACTTAACAGCTGGTTTTCAACAAAAACGTAAAAGCCAGATGTCAATGGGATGATCTTTTTAAAGTCTTGAAAGAACTTTATATTCAAGCAAAATGTATCCTTAAAAACTGAAAGTAAAATAAAGAAATTTGGACAACCAAAATCAGAAGATGCATGTCCAGTAGATTTGCATTAAAAGAAATACTAAAGGGAATAAGTTGAGCTTAATAAACATAATCTCCTGGAGAAAAAGGAAACTGTAAAATGAAATGAAAAACTATAGAAAGGATAATTATAGCCTTCCTGGTGAATTAATTGTCTTTTCTGGAAAACAGAACAGAGGGATTATCTTTTTTGCCACTTTTTCATTATAATTTTTATTTTGTATCCTTACCTAAAGGAGAAGACATCAAGAGTAGGAACTGACTAGGTACCACAGACAGGGTAGCTGGATCTTTCTAGAAATGATAGAAATCTGTACTAAAAACGGTTTAACCTTTATGTCAGAATATGTATTCCTAAATCGAGAGAGGCAGACTTTTAGCAGATACATGAAACTTAAAAGTACTATGGATTTGAAGTTTATATTAAATTTGTTGGTGATAAAAGTATTTTATGAACATTATAGTCCATGACTAAGCAGGACATGTCATTTTTAAACACAGAGGCAGAAACTACAGGTGAAAAAAATGAGACTGTGCAGGCATAAGCCTAGGAAGGTGAGAACCAGTGATATATTTGTCCCATCAATGGCTTGAAAGTTAAAAGTTTCATGGAAGGAAGGAGCTAAAGACAAGCCTGAAGTGGGTATGAATGGAGAGATTAGGAATGTCACCTCCCTCCCTCTAGCTATTGGAAACACTAATGAATTCAAGTTTTTTACAAAATCGTCAGAAGGACTGGAAAATTGACTATTTTGGGAATTTTACTTTTTAGAAATGAAGATGACAGTAGTGATGAAAGACCTAGTATATATAAGTTTCACTACAGTGATAAATACTCAGACTCTATCGTTTTTTAAAAATATAGCTTTCTAAGACCCAAGTCTAAATATTCTGATTTCATAAGGTCTCAGGCAGTGCCGAGAATATTCTACGCTTGTTTAGCAATGACTGCTCTATTTATCCTGGGCTGGCAATGTCTTTAGAAATTGTTTTAGAGAGTAACAGCGCTCTAAGAAAATATCACCAAAATTCACTCAACTAGTATCTAAGTACTATTACGTGCTGCATTCTCTTCTGGGTCTTAAGCATACAAAAGTAAATAAGAGGAGGAAGACAAATTTCCCTGAGGTAGTTCACATTCTGTTATGGACTGAAGGTTTGTGTCCCCCCCAGAATTCCCATGTTTAAACTCTACCCAGTGCAATGGTATTAGATGAGGTGTTTGGTAGATAATTAGGGTTAGATGAGGTCATGAGATTAGAGTCCTCATATACGGGATTAGTACCCTTATAAGAGTCAAGAGAGGGGCTTCCCTGGTGGCGCAGTGGTTAAGAATCCACCTGCCAATGCAGGGGACACAGGTTCAATGCAGGGGACACGGGTTCAAGCCCTGGTCCAGGAAGATCCCACCTGCCATGGAGCAACTACTGAGCCCGCGAGCCACAACTACTGAGCCTGCGTTCCACAACTACTGAAGCCCACACTCCTAGAGCCTGTGCTCTGCAACAAGAGAAGCCACCACCATGAGAAGCCCACACACTGCAATGAAAAGTAGCCCCCGCTCACTGCAACTAGAGAAAGCCCGCGTGCAGCAATGAAGACTCAGCGCAGCCAAAAAATAAATAAATACATTTATTAAAAAAAAAGAGTCAAGAGAGAGCTTGCTTCCTCTCTCTGCTCTCTACCACGTAAGGGTACAAGGAGAAGTCAGCCATCTGCAACCTGGAAGAGGGCTCTGACCAGAAACTGACGGTGTTGGCACCCCCATCTCAGACTTTCAGCCTCCAGAACTGTGAAAAATAAATTTTTGTAGCTTATTGGGCACCCAGTCTATGGTACTTTGTTACAGCAGCCCAAACTAAGATACATTCTAGTGTACGTGCTTTATCCCTCGGCTAAAATGATTGCTCTCACAGGATATCTGGATGTTTGAAATGGTCTGTCCTGTCTCAGGCACTCATTACGTGACTCTGGGGTTGTTTCAGCTGTGATAGGTATGAAAATCCAGCTAAAGAAATCCACCAAATTAAAATAATAATTTGGCTGTCATGATTATTATGTTGATTTAGCTCTTTTATTCAAAGTTAAATCTACAACCTGTAGTTTTATTATTGTTTCTTGACTTTAAAATACAAATCTGAGGTCATTTAAATATAGAAAAGGATAATGATGGAGCCACAGTGATGTGACGTGGATTGCATAGAAGTAGATGGAATAGAGAAAGCACAAAAATCTTTGCGCATTGATGAAAGTCTGCGGGAGGCATTCTCTGCGCTCACTGCATAGCAGGCCTACTTATAGTCTAGCTTCTCCTATTAATTACAACATGTGTCAGAATCATCAGGATTTATTTTCAGGAAACAAAGACTACTCTAGCTATTGAAACACAAATGAATTTAGGTTTTTACAAAATCACTGGAAGGGGTGGGAAATTGGCTCTTGGTGTGTCTCAAAAATTGCTCCCACAGCAGTGCTGTAAACCTGGCCTTCCTTCCGTGAGAGCTGGCCTAAGAGGGGAGGGGGGCGGTCAAGAGCAACCCGTGGTACTGCTGACTTCAGGATCACAGTACAGTAGCTGTGATCCCAAGATCTGGAGGCTGCCGTCTCCTGAACCCCTCTCAGTGGTCATAAAACTAATAATAGTTGGACACCAAAACACTGCTGCAGAAAACCCCAATGACTCCAGAACCTTGCTTGCCAGCAGGAAACAAGAAAAGCCAAAGGAGAATGCCTCTGCCTCACTTCCACCTTCCAAATCTTTTGCAAATGCATCTAACTGGCAAAACCTAATTTGTATCCAGAACCTGTACATCTCCAGTGTCTACAATAAAGGAATGCTTAGTATCCCAAATTTGAAATGGATGCTTAGTGCTAATTTATCGTGTCCTTAGTAATCTGAGTGTGGAAAGCAACCTGCAGAAGGTCTCTGTTGATTGGAAATTGTTTAACACAAAGGGTAAAAGGAAATATTCCTGGGGATTATTTACTCTACCTCCTATGATTAACAGACCTCACTGCTTAGAACTTTTTGCTGCTAGCAGATAAGCATTTTTAAAATTTTAATTAAATGCATTCACATTACCATTTGAATAATTGATAGACAGTCTCCCTTCCAATTTCATTTAGTTGTTTTTAAATGTCTTTCTTAGCATAAATTAATCTCCAATTAGCAGATTGATATGGAGAAGATATATATATGGGTCTTTATTTCTACAAGCCTTTCTTGTCAGAATTAGAGTAAGAAATTTGGCAACTTACTTCAAATACATGCCAACTGCTTTACAAATACCACAGAAGCTCCAAATCATGTTCCATGAATAATACATTTCCTGAATGAAGGAAATTAAAATGATATTCCTAAAATACAATTTATCCAAGCCTTACTATATTCTTTAGTAAGGTTATGCTAATGTCTACACATCAAGATCATGATTTTCTTAAACTACACAGTGAGAAGTCTATGTCCCTGTTCATAATAACAATGATGTGGAGGCTCTCATTATCAAAATAAAAGCTCAGCTATATCTTGTTTCTTGGTTCTAGCTATAGAGATTTTTATGTATCTCAACATTTATACACACTGACGTCTCCATGCTACTTTGCCATTGTCTGTCAATGGTAAAATTAAACTTTGAGATGCTTTAAAAAATTCTTTATATGAAAAAGTTGAAAAAAAGAATCTCAAATTAATACTTACGCTTACTAATCAGTGACTTTTCTTTTTAAAAAATAGTTTTATTTTTACTTAATTTTAACTTATTTGCATTTATTTTTATTTAACATTTATTTAATGTGAAAATGTTAGATTTAACACATGCATAAAATGTTTACATCAGTATTTATATTATTTACTTTTCTATTTGCTGTAGAATGTGGTATTTACACATTGGCGTTTTGAAAAGACGTGGAAAATGAAAACAGTATATTTCAATTTTTTAAAAAGTTACTAAGAAGCATTTTATTTTATAACATGTGTAGTGTTTTTTTGTTTTGGTGCATATTGAAAACACGTCTTTTTAAAATGTAAGCTATTCTATTGTTATATAGTCAAATATTTTAAAATATAGATTAAAAACATGAAAAGATGGATAATCAAGTGATTATAGGAAGGTTAAAAGGCTCTGCTGATTCTTGTGTAGATGGATGGGGGAGCTTCTTGGGAGCATAGAGGTTTCCTACACATATATACCCAATAGGACTTACTTTTTATATATAAATTAGGAGCCTATGATCAGATGCAAGATCTTTTACAATTTTTATGGTTTTATGGCAAACTCATTATTTATGACAAGAGCAGCTTTTCTGTTTAGATTCTGGATGTTTGAAATATGTAGTAAGTTGACACTAAGAGCTTTAAGTTCACATTGTGCATCACAATTCATACTAGATTTTCCTATATCTTAAGTCATCCTGAATCTCATTATTCATTCCTAACTCATTTCTAATATCTTTTAAAAGTATTACACTTCTGCCTGTTTTGACAAACACGCATTTATTGTTTTCTGTGTGTGAGATACCACTGCAGGTGATAGAAATACTGAAATGAGAAAAAGTTATCCTTTCCTTCAGGGAGTTTGAAGTGAGAGGAAGAGTCATGCTGTAACAACAGGTTCAAAACCTGGAATAGAGAAGCTGAGTGTAAAGACAGGAAAAACCTTGATTGCCTTCTTTATGTGTCTCAAGGACTTACTTTCACAATGCTTGTTCTGTTTTTTTAATATTGTATTAACAAACATCATGTCAGAATATTTCCATGTTTGCAGATGTACTCAGGAGCAAACAACCTTCATACACTGTTAAAACACATGCATTTACTATTTCTGTTCTTCCAGGGTTAGCAAGAGCTCAGAGAAAAGGTAGTCTTTGGACGAGGAGCAGTTTTCAATTTATTTCCCCCAACTTTTAAGTAGCTGCGAGTGTTTCTGCCACAGGAGAACCAACGTTGTATGGTTCCTGGTTCTGACTGATTTCGGTGAAATGTTTATGCAGCTAAAATTTTGTACTTATAATATACAAAGTTCTATACTAAATCTCAAGAAGCGTTTTTATTACTAGAACTCCCTAGGAGGATTGGCCCCAAAAAAGGTGGCCACTGGGAACAATACAGATCTCTGATCACTTTTCTTTCCTTGTTTTCCAAAGACTACCTGGTTTGCTAATTTTTTATTTATTTGTTTTATTTGCCCTTTTTTTCCCTTTATTGTGTCTATAAATGAGTTATTTTAATCTTGGTTAGGAACAGTATATGAAAGTCATTTGTTCTTCTGAATTTTCCCATTGTCTTTATTTATAATAACCTTATAATGTCAACAGTGATTGTCAAGGTAATCCTTTTATAAAGTCTTTTTGAAAAATGTGATGAGGGGCACAAATGGGGTAGAAAATATAATATTGTATATATGTCCATGCCACTCTCTCACTTTGTCCCAGCTAACCCTTCCCCCTCCCCGTGTCCTCAAGTCCTTTCTCTACGTCTGTGTCTGCATCTTTATTCCTGTCCTGCCCCTAGGTTCTTCAGAACCATTTTTTTTTTTTTTAGATTCCATATATATGTGTTAGCATAAGGTATTTGTTTTTCTCTTTCTGACTTACTTCACTCTGTATGACAGACTCTAAGTCCATCCACCTCACTACAAATAACTCAATTTCGTTTCTTTTTATGGCTGAGTGTGGGAAGCAGCCGCATAGCACAGGGAGATCAGCTCCGTGCTTTGTGACCACCTAGAGGGGTGGGATAGAGAGGGTGGGAGGGAGACGCAAGAGGGAGGAGATATGGGGACATATGTATATGTATAGCTGATTCACTTTGTTACAAAGCAGAAACGAACACACCATTGTGAAACAATTATACTCCAATAAAGATGTTAAAAAAATAGTGAGATGCAAAAAAAAAATAAAATAAAATATTGTGATATACTGGTCTACATTTATTATAATAGAATAAGATTTGTTAAAACAATTATTGGTGCCATGAATATTTAAATAGAGAAAACTGGATGAAGCCTAGGTATTGTAAATGTTGACTTTCTAATAGTATTCAATCTATGTTTGAGATTTAATGATGTGTGTAATGTCAAAATTTCTAATGTGGTTACTTCCTCTTGGATTCGATATACAGCAATGTCCAAGAATATGTGTTCTCTAAAGAATGCATTTTATCCTATCCTCCCAACCCTCCCCACCCTCCACTCCAGCATTTATCTCAGCTCTTCTCCACTCATAGTCAAGGTTTTGTGTGTGTGTTTTATTTTGCTCAAGACACCATCTAAGAATCACCATACACAATCAATCTGATACCAAACTTTGTTGATCATACCTCCTAAATATCTTTGATACATAGTTACCATGATGGTCTGCATTCTTATTCACTTATATTCTGTGCAACTTGTCTCCAAAGCATTTGGTGTTAAAACTGTATTTCTCTAAGTACATCTCAGGGGTTTTATGTTCTGAGAAACATACTTTAATCACTGTTGCTCTAAAATTTACAACTAGCTTCATGTACACAGTATGTTTTGTTTTCCTACTTTTAGCCCTGCTGTACTTCTTGAGTCTATGTTTATAATAAAGATATTTAAAAATATATTCATGTAATTACATTAACAGAAAAAACTTATGATGTTTATGTGTGTGTGTTTGCGTGTATGTATATATTACACCGATTAAGTTTTCAAAATATGTTGAGGTTTTCATGTTGAATAATAAAATATAAATTAAGACTATGAGTATTTTAAACCATGCTTTTTGTAATTCACTTGATTAAAGGCCTAATATATTCCCACCTATGTCATGAAATACAAAAAGCTTATATTTGCTACCAGTTAATATAATTTAGTTAAAGATAATCTATATTGCGTAATTAATTCATATGCATAAAGATACATATATGCATGCATCTATACATTTCTGCCTGGAAAAGCTTTTTAGCTTTTAAGAAATTATGTGCACCGTACTGAGCATAAGTAAATCTCAATTTCCCTATTGTCCTTGTTTTTATTTTAACAATCTGGTTGACAGATTAAACTAGAAAGTTTCCTGCAAAACAATTCTTAATGGTGTAATTAAAATTCCATTAGTTTCTTAAAGTTATTATTTAATTGTATTCTATTCCTTCCTATCATATTGTTTAAGATTGTATTGTGGTTTGGGAAAAAGTAACATATTTTGTTCATAGAATACTGGATTAAGTATTACACATTCTCACTACACACAAACTATGGAGTATGCCTAATGATAATTAGACTAAAAAATTGCAGAACCATTAAAAGGAGACAACATTAAAAATATATCTATATAGAATACATGTTGGCAGAGGCAAACTTCTACTGGATCATAGGATACGTTAATACAATTTTTTTTTAGCCTCAAAAAGAAATAAGAAACTTGTATTATCTACTTTGAGTCTTATAATGCAGAATATTATTGATAGTCTAGTGGTCCCTTTGTAGAGGCATCACATTAAGCAATCAAATCAACAACATTCATCCTTCACTTTTGCATAAAACATTGTTTCAGATTTTCAGAATATATTTCACAGACACAGGGGAAATAAGGAAAGCCCAATGAAAATGGATTATTTTCTTGGCAGCAGTAATTTTCTGTCTCTTCACACGAACGCAGACTGGGAAAAAAACCATCAACAGCCAACCAAGTGTTTATATAAAGATCAAGTTCAGAGTATATATACTGCTAATAATTTCACCATTTTGATTTCTATTTTCGTAAATACTTCTCGCATAATTTTTAAATTACTTAGAGTGACTAATAATTTAATTAATGGAAATCTCTCTCCACAAGGTTGCTGACTATATTTCAGAGAAAGGGAATCATGAGTCTGTAAAGCGATTAAATATTGTGTGTATATACACAGTACTTCTGAAAAAGATAAGGACTCATGAAATGTCCCATTCCACACATTCAAAAATATGAGCAGTTGATCAATATCTTACATAAACTATATGGTATATAAGTATTAAGTTTTGGAATTGTACAATTCTTTTTTCATTCCAAAATTACCTATTAAAACTTCTGCTGTAACTAAACTTTCCAATAATGCTGAAGACCTTTAAAGAAAAAAAAAATCTATTAAAAATATTGCATGTAAAATTACTTATTAAACTTCAACACATATACATAGATTTTGAAAGCTATATTTTCTCTTTAAAAGAAAAGCGTTTACATTTTCTTTTCCACTGTATATTTTAAAATATGATTTTTTCAGTTGTAAAAGTAATATATGTACAGTAGATAACATTTTTAAATGTAGATATTTACATAAAGTATTAAAATCATGTAATTCCAACACCAGACATAAATATGATTAATACTGTATATACATATTCAGACTTTTAAATAAAAGGCATACACATTTTATTTTATTCTTTCTTAATGTTTTTCATTTTTTTAGAATTTTTATTTTACATTCGACTATAGTTGATTTACAGTGTTGTGTTAGTTTCAGTGTACAGCCAAGTGATTCAGTTATACATATACATGTATCTATTTTTCAAATTCTTTTCACATTTAGGTTATTACAGAATACTGAGCAGAGTTCCCTGTGCTTTACAGTAGGTCCTTGTTGGTTGTCTATTTTTAATATGGTCGTGTGTCTATGTTAATCCCAAACTCCCAACTTATACCTCCCCCCACAGCATTTCCCCCCTGGTAACCATAAGTTTGTTTTCTAAGTCTGTGATTCTGTTTCGGTTTTGTAAATAAGTTCATTTGCATCATTTTTTATAGATTCTTCATATAAGTGATATTATATGATATTTGTCTTTCTCTGTTTGACTTACTTCGCTTAGTAGGATAACCTTCAGGTCATCCATGTTGCTGCAAATGGCGTTATTTCATTCTTTTTAATGGCTGTGTAATATTCCATTGTATATATGTGCCACATCTTCTTTATTCATTCATCTGTCAATGGACATTTAGGTTGCTTCCATGCCATGGCTATTGTAAACAGTGCTGCAGTGAACAGTGGGGTGCATGTATCCTTTCCAACCATGGTTTTCTCCAGATATATACCCAGGAGTGGGATTGCTGGATCATATGGTAGCTCTATTTTTAGTTTCTTAAGGAACCTCCATACTCTTCTCCATAGTGGCTGTACCAATTTACATTCCCACCAACAGTGTAGGAGGGTTCCCTTTTCTCCACACCCTCTCCAGCATTTATTGTTTGTAGACTTTTTGATGTGGCCATTCTGACTGGTGTGAGGTGATATCTCATTGCAGTTTTGATTTGCATTTCTCTAATGATTAACAATGTTGAGCATCTTTTCATGTGCCTCTTGGCCATCTGTATGTCTTCTCTGGAGAAATGTCTATTTAGGTCTTCCACCCATTTTTTGATTGGGTGGTTTGTTTTTTAGATATTGAGCTGCATGAGCTGTTCATAAATTTTGGAGATTAATCCCTTGTCTGTCACATCATTTGCAGATATTTTCTCCCATTCTTTGAGTTGTCTTTTCATTTTTCTTATGGCTTCCTTTGCTGTGCAAAAGCTTTTGAGTGTAATTAGGTCCCATTTGTTTGTTTCTGTTTTTATTTCCATTGTACTAGGAAACGATCAAAAAAGATATTGCTGTGATTTATGTCAAAGTGTGTTCTGAAAGGCATACACATTTTAAATCGTCTGAAATCATTTACCTTTCTTCAATGGTCTCTTTTCCACTAGCTCATTTATTATAGAAATTTTCTGTCATTAATCTTGTACATTTTTATTTTAAATAGCTCTTTATTATCCATAAAAATATACTGTGAGATACTTAACCAGTTGACTTTTATTCTACACTTAAATTGCTTCTATTTTAGTAAAGCTGTGCTGAATATCATTGTACATACATCTTTGTTTACACTTCTGATTGTTTTTATCATAGGTACATTGAGGTAAAATTATAGGTACATGGAATTTGAAAGGATTAAAATGCACCATTTAATACATATTACAAAATTAGCACAGATATATGCATATACATACTTAATATGTAATGGTATTTGCAGAAAATGAAGAAATATATGATGCTACTATTATAATGAATTAAGTAATTAGGTTACTCTCTTAAATATTTCATATGAAAGAGGCAGTGTCTATCTTTCACATTATTAAATCTTCAGTGCATATCAAAACCCCGAGAATATAATAGGGCAGTGTTATATAGTAAGTTTTATCTCCTAAAAGGTCAGGGATTACCTCTTATAAAATTTTTGTTTGCCCCATCTAGTATATTACTAGAAAATATTCAAGTAATCTTGATAAAATGGGCTTTCATTAATTATTGTTTTCCTATTTATAGTAAGTATCAATTTTGAGTGAACTCTTTATCTTGTACCAATGTAAAGGAACATTTTCACAATTTAGGAGGAAGCATTATCTTAAATTTTTAGGGTACGATTATGAATTGTTTACGCAGCTTGAATAAAAGACAGGCTCTTTAAGACTCCATAGGATGCACTCCAGCATGGCTTTAATAATAGCAATGGGTACAGTCAACGAGAGAGTACAGATCATTGGAGTGGTGTAAAATTCTCCAGGTATAGCTCCAGGGCCTTTGACAGTGGTAGAGGACACACTTCGTATTTTGTACAATTAACTACTGAAATATGTGCCACATATCTTAGTTTCAGGGGGACCAAGGCACAAATCTATTAAGACTTTTTTACCTTACTAGCTTACTTAAAGCTAAACCATGTAACTAGTTAAACTAGGTGCAAACCATCAATTGGTACCTCTGCAAACAATGTAGATAATCTAGTACAGAGTGCCTCAAGGGAAATTTTGAACATTAAATATCATGTTATAAATCACTGGCTAGCAAATCTTATCCCTATATTCACTAAGAGTGATTCTCAGACTACCAGTCATGCCCAGAGATAAGGATAGAGCTGACCCAGGCCTCTTGTTAGGCAATGGAACTATGGAACAGATTTAGCACACCAAAATAATAATTGTCACAAAGGGGTTCCTGACTGTACCATCCCTTAAATCACCTTGAATACCTGAATCAATTGGTAAGTTGACAAAATTTTCAGATGGGCTATGACTAAAATATTAGTATAATTTCTGATTAAATTAGATTGTCTACCATGTATATCTTAAGTCTATGATTGCAAGTAGACTTCCTACCACTTTCATCTATTCTTCTGCTTGGAAAGACACACTTGAGGGGCAATTTGTTCTGTTAAGTAGTATTATTTAGCAAGACTCACTGCCTCAAACCACAGAGAAGAGAAGTTTGTTTTGTTTGTTGTTGTTGTTGTTGTTGTTTTAACCAACCTCCTTGTCTTTAAATCAAAAAAGATATTTTCCAGTTCACATCTTTCTTCATCCATTGGAACCCTGTGATACTACATTCCATTTTTTAACACAAAGCTCTTATCAGCTGGATTTTGTGAAACACTCAACAGTTTTCTTTGGACTCACTGGACAATTTTTCTTAAAGTCCTTCCTAGTCTTACCTTCCTTGTCCTAGTATATTCCATCTGTATGTTGATAACATGAACATTCCTGTTTCCAGACAGACTGCTCTTTTGAGCTCCAGACCTATCGATCTCGGACATTTCTGTTTGAGTTTCAGACAGAAGCAAAACATAACATTTTCAGAAGTTGAATTCATAAGAATTCCCTGTAAATCTGCTCTTCTTGTATTTCCCATCCAAGTAAAAGACACCATCCTTCAGCAAATACCTTTAACAACTTTCCATATTCCACCATCTCCCCTGCTCCTCAAGTTCAATCACTCAATGGATAGAGACAGTCCCCATTTTGCATGATTCTAATACATATGAATTTCACTTACCATGCTGTAGTCAAATAACATCAGCTCCCCAACAGCACAGTTCAAATTCCAGGTACCACCTTATGTTAACCATCAAAGTAACAAAGTACATACTTCACTGCAAACTCTTCAGTCCATAAATCATCACATAAACATGCATATCATGATTAGTGACCAGTCATGTCAGTTTTTTCAAAGTCTGTTTGTGCCTGGTCATGGCACATCTGTTATTCTGTTCACACACTGACAACAAAGCAGGCACTGGTGTTGCTTCCTTGACTCTCAATAACAAACCTGCATGACATTTTACAAAAATGGACGATCAAAAGAGAGAATTGGTTAACAAAGATGAAAGGTCAACAAGAAATGTTTTTAAATGATCATGCTGGAAGTGAAATTCAATTTGAATGCAAATGAAGTTATTAGAAGAAATAGTTGACAGTGGGTATGTTGACATTGCCACTGTCAGACTCTAGCTATGCAGCCACAAGATCTTAGTAAAGGTGAACTAATACACATAAATGAGAAACATTTTAGACTGAAAGGATGAAGATATCTCAGAGAAAGTGCTGCCCATAAAACATTTAGCATTAAAGGAACTTACAGAGAAATTTCAAGGACCAAGGACAAAATGGTGGAAGCTGACTCAAATTTAGAAAGGAGTATGAGAATTCTCCAAGAAATAGGGAAGACGTATGTTAGATATTGTAAATTATGAAATAAGAAGAAAGCAAGAACTGCTCAAACTATTTTTAGAAGTTTTTATAAAGAAATAATACACTTTAACTCTCAATGTTTCTAATGTTACAAATTATAGTGTACTATATAAATGGTAGTTTTACTATTTTTTCCATTTCCCTATAAATTTATAACTAATAGAAGAGACTTTTTAATATTTTGACAAAAATGTTTAAAAGTCAGGAACTGTCATCATTTTTCCCATAGAATACTGAATTGCTACACATGGTTTCAGCTTTCACAATCATTTTTACAATGTTGCACTGCTACATGAATTGACAATTGTCTATATACTGGGTCCTCCTTCCTCAGTATTCTTCCAGTCTAGCCCTTATGGTCCATCCCATTTCTACTGTCATTTTTCACAATATAATCATCTATTACCTGCAATATTATAATTAAGTTGGTCTTTTTCCTACATTTTAGATTGAGATTTCTAGAAAGCTATTCTTTTTTAGCAAGTTTCTATATTCAAAATTTCCATATAATTCTCCAGTACTATCAGGACAAAGTCCAAACCTCCTAACATGACTAAAAGGATCATCATTTTCTGGTGCCTGGAGTACTCCTGATATCTCTAAACTTCTCAAAATATATACTGTAGTCCTATTTCAATACTTTCAGTTAACCAACTACTCTATAATTATTTTTGCCTCAGAGGATGTATTTATTCACTTATTCCAGTAGTATTTGAGGGTCTAGTATGTTCCAAATATGGAAAATTATATATAACATATAAATAATTTTTAGTAAAATTCAGTGAATGACTCCTAATACTTACACTGTGATTTGGAAGTGATTATTAAACAAATAACTAATATGCAGTTTTATACTTACACAGAAAATACATGCAGGCTTAACAGAGTATAATTAGAAAAGTTTAGGGTGAAGTCAGATAAAACATCTCAGGATTAGTGATTGGTATGGAATTTGTAAAAATCGTTAAAGTGGCCAT
The DNA here is from genome assembly GCF_965194805.1 of Balaenoptera borealis. Taxonomy (NCBI): domain Eukaryota; kingdom Metazoa; phylum Chordata; class Mammalia; order Artiodactyla; family Balaenopteridae; genus Balaenoptera; species Balaenoptera borealis. Next base: position 142,677,469 of record NC_138861.1, read on the forward strand.
GGGGGCTGGAGAAAAAGTGGAAGGTAGCATTCCTGGCAGATAAATAGTACATGCTAAATCTTATGTATGGTGTCTTGTCCAGGATTATTTGTTCTTGGAAAATGGAGAGATTAAGAAGCAAGTTAGGATAAGTGGGCAGAGACTGTAAAATTTAAAGTGGTAGATAACATAAGTGTAAAGATCATCCTAAATATATAGCTAAACATGACAGCGTGCATGGTAGTAAAATTCAGTGATGCAGAAAACTTTGGAAGAGAGCCAATATTGGCTGGGGATAGAATGAGAAACAAGAGGATTGTGAAATACTCTAAGAGAGTGATTAAGAAAACAAGTTTATACAAAACTCAGACACGAAGTCTAGACTAGAGGAAAAAAAAATATTTTCATTAGCAATTCGATCAGTAAGTAGTGAAGTTCCAGCATATTTTATACTTTTTTTAGGGAGTATATGGGAAAGCAGGGAAAAGTACCTAGAACCAATCACAGAAACACTCCAATATTTAATGGCCAGGAAAGGGAGAGAGAACAGAAAGTAGATTGAGAAGGTAGGAGGGAAAGCAGTAGAGTATGGTAGCACAAAATTCAAGAACAGATGGTATTTCCAAAAACAATAGTGGACAATAGTGTTAAATGGACTTGTGAGTTAAAGTTTAGGAATTGTAAACATATCTTGGCTTTAGTGATATTGAGGCTATTGGCCAAAGAGTAGTTTAGTTGGCATGATCTGAGTAGAAGCATAGAAGTAGATAGAGTTAGGTGTGTTATAATGAAGGAGAGAAAAAGGTAAGAGTGTATTTGTGTGTGTGTGTGTGTGTGTGTGTGTGTACTCAAATTTGATTGTAGAGCAGGGATAGTACATAAGCAAATTTTGTTTTTGTCTTAGGAGAGCATTCCTCTTTTTCTAACAGAAGGAAGGAAGGACATGATAAGTACATATGACATAGAGATCATTGTCTAGTGTTTGAAAGTTGGAGAGCATCCTATGAGATGGCTTCTGTTTCCTCTTTTATACAAATAATCTAGTTAACTTACTGAGAATAGGAAGTTGGTTTAAGAAGTTAACCACAGGAGCAGGTAGATGAGACGGCGTGGAGAAGAGGAATTCAACTGAGGGTCATAGTTTGCCATGTTAGCACATATCACACACACTGGTGGCACACTGTGATACGGACAGGAAGACCTTAGACCAATTATCAAAGTACTTGTTTCAACTCAGGATAATAACTAGACGTTCAACAGATGACAGCATTAGGAAGGGGAGATGATGACAAATATATCCAAATGGTATGAATCATAAAAAAGAAGTCTTTTTACCATGCTGATGGATGGATGAAGTACTAGAAGTGACAAATTGTTACGGTTACCGTGTTGGAAGAATATTAACCTGATTTTAAAATATCCCTTAATGGTGTTGTTTCCTAGAGTTTTCCTCAAAAATCCTGCATGCAAATATCAGAGCCTTGGAGTTTGTTAACCAGGGAGTGCAATATATGGCACCTCTGAAGACATTAAATGCCCTGTTAAAGTTGAGGCAGCCAGTAAATCTTTTAAATTGAAAATATGCTTAGGCAAAATGGTAAGATTATGTGGCTCTTCCATGAACTCTTATATGCTTAGGGTACCTATAGTTAAGTTGAGAGAGTGCCTGACTGCAATAAAAAACATAGCAAAAGCAAGAATTATGTCTCTAAAGAACATAAAAATAAAATATATAATTAACACATAGAGATAATTTTAATAAAATTAATAAGAAGCAGACTACATTATTTTGTGACAATTGCATTGTCAAAATATCTATAAATTGGAGAAAAAAGACTATGAATATTTGATACTTAAAATTACCCTTGTGCCAAATCAGCAATAGGCAAGAAGTCAACTGGAAAAACTGCTCGGCTCTCAAGACAGTCATATTCCCTGATATCTTCATTGCAGTTTTCAAGGAATATGAGGCTTACCTCATCTTTAAAATATATATCTCCAAGAGGCAGGAGACATGGAGAATAAAAAAGAAAAGAGCTGCATTTTGGGGACCGAATTGAGCAGATTTTAAAAACTCGGTTTAATTCACGAGAATTTCTCTTGTATATCAAACATGGATATATATGTTTGCTCTTTACCTGCACTCTTTCTACAAATGAGAGATCTGATTAAAAGGAATATAAGAACACCTTGCAAATAGAAAAAAAAATCAAGAAAATGGGGGGATTGAATGCAGAAGTGGGGGGCTTGGCGGTGTTGCCCTAAACTCAGTCTCTCTGTGTTAGAAGACAGCCTATATTGAGTTGAGTATCTAATTGCCTTCCTCAGGTTCTAGTCACCACCACCTGGTGGATCCCCTTTCTGTTCCTACCCGATACTTCTCTGAATTAGTTAGAGCAGGTGTCCTTTCCGTTAATAGCAGAGTCAGAGCAATCACCCTGATATGCCCATATCTACAGTGATGACTCACAATTTAAACTAAAGTTGCACTTTGATTATAGTTGAATCTAGGTAGAATTAAATCAGATTGCATATATATATATGTTTATGCATATATGTATATACATATGTAGACACACACATGATTTTTTAAAAATGATGCAGTTAAAATACTCTATTGATTTCACTATATCTGGCTATACTAAAAGTTTTGAATTGACAGGATTGATAGGATTGAAGAAGTGTTTGTGATGGCAGGGATGTTAGTAATAGGCTAGTTTATTTCAAAATTCTCTAAAAGTATAATCTAGGTCTTGAGTATACACAGATGGTAAGAAACAGTCCTTGTCCGCAAGGAGAGTCATTTGAATGGCTACTTAGGCAAAGAGATAGCATGTCTAGCAGCTTGAGGCCACCCTGGGATGTCTCTTCCATCCAGTTAGGTATCTGTTTGCCTGAGGAAACAAATTCTTCCTGGGGCAGGTATATGGATTATCCTGTTGATAAAAGACAATGTAAAAATTTAGTCAAAGAACAATTCCCCTATTAATTTGAGAAGGGGAAATTCTGAGTTTAATGTGATACTTGTCTTTGGGGTTTCACTTCTGACTTCATTCAAATGTTTCTCTTTCTTAATTAAAGACTAAGTAAAACTCCAATTTGAAATATGCATGATAAGCCGTTTTAAAATGGGTAGTATGTAAAGACAATAGCCATTGGGCCAAGAAAAAAAATTTGCCTTCTCTCCAGACCATATTATCAAAATTTGAAATGGATAATAAGCCCTGTTACTTCCTGTGATTAATTATAGTTAACAGGCAGAAAGGTACTTACTTTTTACCTGAATTTATTACATACAGAAGATTGCATAGGAAGATAACTTTTATTGTTAACCTATTAGGTGCCAGGCAATTTTCTGAGTAGTTTACAGATATTTACTTCACTGTTTACTGGTATTACTTGAATTAAAAAAAAAACAATTATACTGTTAATTATTATCACTGAAAATCCTGTCTGATTTCTCAGGAATAAAAGATGATAAGTGTAAACTTTGTTTTATTAAAGCAGAGGCATCTCCTGGGAGAGGCAAGGCATCATATGACAGTGATCCTAGTAGCCACCTACTGATTAGGTGGTGACACCTTGGTGGGCTTGGGACTAAAAAGGTCTTGGCAGAGAAATAAATGCTTTGGATGTCAGACCAGTATAGTAAGGGCATTGGAGCCACCCCTGGGTTTAAGTCCCGACTTGGAAAATTAGGAAGTCTGTGACCTGCATAAACTATCCAAATCTCTCTGCTTCATTCTTAAATACTGGAAGCATAATACATTTTGGATAACTATGATAACTAAATATATGAAAGCATCTAGCATAATCCCCAGTTATTCAATGAAAGTTAATTTCATTCTTTCAATTGAATATTTTAAGTTTTGAAAGTATTTTTGTATCTTTTTATGTTTATGTGTGTGTGTGTGCACCCTTGATCATGGTGAGAAGTTCTTTTCAGCACATATTTTAGATTGCTTCAGTACATGTTCTAGATTGATGGTTTTACCTTTTTTGTTTGTTTCTTTTTCTGTTGACCACTTTAAGAATATATTTTACATTATGACCCAGAATTCACAAAACCATACTTATTTTGGGTGATACCATCTAATATTTAATTTTTTATTTTAGCTTATTCTTATTTTAATTTAAAAAATCATTCTGCTACATGGATTTCACAATCATTAATAAATTGCAATGTGTACTTTGGAAGTACTTTCCTAGAAGGACCTTGGTAACTTATTAACCTGACTTAAAATAATGATTGTCCTATACCGTGAGAAGATACCAGATGTTGCCTAATAGGCAAGTGTTTCCTTAAAACTCTACTCCTCTGTGTAAAGTCTCAGAATGTAACCAAAACATAAAGAGAGGTAATGGAACCCAAACTTCATGGAACAGCATTAGGATTGTGATAATTCTTAGACTCTACCATCCATATCTTAAGACTCCTAAGACATTTGTGATTCAAAAAACTTGATCAAGATCTTGACCAAGAAGAGATAGTGCACTAGAAAAGATGAAAGAATCAGTGGGTTATTGGAATGTGACACACATCTTTCCTAAATAATCTGCTATTAGAGATCATTCATTATAGACTATTCACATATTTCATTCTCCATCTAGAGACAGTAAAACGAGGCTGTTCGTGAAATGTGTATGATATCTCAGGTATTCTTAAGGCAAACTCTAGAATTTATTTTTAACATCTGATTGATCATGAAATTGAAACTCTGAAGTAAAATTTTTAATCACTTGAAGGATCATGGTTTTATATTGAACACTAAGTACATGATCTATAACCATGGCCCCAAAGGAAGCAGAATGTGAAATTTCATGCTTAAAAACTAATCGTGATCAAACATAACCTGAAAAGTAGACACTGATTGCACCAAGAATCCGCTCTATTTCAGCTTCTGTAGGACTTTTGTGACTTCCCTTGACTTCAGCTATTGGCTTGATTGAAAAGCATAAATTGATAATTTCAATGTTTATCTGACACTAGTTTTTAAATTAAACACTGAGTAAAATTTTAAATTAAAATACATGTGTGAAGCCTTAGGATATAACGTGTTTAAAGACAATAGCCTCTGGGCAAAGAAAAATAATCTTTTACCTGCTTGCCAAATCATATTACTGTCAAAACTTGAATGGAGTAAGAGGCCCAATTACTCACTTGTGTTAGCTTACAGACGCAATGCAGAAAATTACTTAATTTTTACCTTTATTTATTACATTTAAAGATTATCATATGAGAAGATAAAGAAGGCTTACTCCTGTTGTCTACCTGCTATGTCAACCTGTTTTCTAAATACTATGATTACTTACTTCACTAGTTAATGGGGTTTAGCTTGATTTTCAATTGTTAAAATTTGTATTCTTAGTTGTTTAAACTATGTAATATCCTACTTAGACTTTAAAAAATAATTATTTACAAGCTTTTATTTATTTATTTTCGTTTTGGCTACGTTGGGTCTTCATTGCTGCGCGTGGGCTTTCTCTAGTTGTGGTGAGCAGGGGCTACTCTTAGTTGCAGTGCACGGGCTTACTGCGGTGGCTTCTCTTGTTCTGGAGCACGGGCTCTCGGCGCGCGGGCTTCAGTAGTTGTGGTGCACGGGCTCTAGAGTGCAGGCTCAGTAAGTGTGGCGCACAGGCTTAGTTGCTCCGCGGCATGTGGGATCTTCCCAGACCAGGGATCGAACCCGTGTCCCCTGCATTGGCAGGCGGATTCTTAACCACTGTGCCACCAGGGAAGTCCTACAAGCTTTTAATAATTAAGAACACACTTCACATATAGTAAGGTGAAGTATTCAGAAAGTTCTATTTTAATTTAAGGAAAATATATGACACGCTTTCAAATTACAAAGTAAAGCCAGCAATTATTTCCTCATCATAGGGTGTCATTATAAAATCTATCTTTAGTGAGGGAAATAAAATAATGTTAATGATAATAATAATAACAATAGCAATGATAATAGTAATTTAAAGTTTCATCTTTTCATCCTGGCTAAGCCCCAGGTGATGTCCCTTTTAGTAGAGCAGGTGGTCTCACCTGAAATGCTCTGATCATGTCTCTTTCTTTGCCCAATAAAAACACCTAGCAAGGACATAGCTACAGGTATGCAGAGCATATTGTGCTGTTTATTTCTGTGTTGTTTTCTACTTATGAAGACACACAAAAGTACTACAAATGTACTTTTGATGGGTACATTTCAATTTTACTCTTAATATTAATTAAATATTTCAATTTTACTCTAAAGTATTTTAGGAAGGATAAATAATGCCAATAATGTATGGATTTGTGAATTTGCATGTGAATCACATATTGCTACAGCATAAAACCCTTGGTTTGTAAGTCCTTCCTGCCCTCCTTCCACCCTGAAACTGATTTACTCAGTTCAAATTCTATCAAATAATCTTTTGATTTTTCTGAGTCGGTTGTTACTTAGTATTATAGGGAAAAAGGATGAATTTGCTTCCTTTATGTTAATTTTAATATATGGCTGTTGCCATGCTTATTGGAATATTTTTGCCTCTTTTATTTTTAGTTTCCTTAAATGATTTTCTTTTTTTGTTTGTTTTTTTTTGAATTTTATTTTATTTTATTTTTTATACAGTAGGTTCTTATTAGTTATCTATTTCATACATATTAGTGTATATATGTTTAAATGATTTTCTTGTTTCACCACCTTCTAGCTTATCTCATCACTTCCCTTGTAACCACTTCCCAATTTCATAGGTAGTAGATTTTTAAGCACATTTTTGAGGATACCCAAATTACTGTTTTACAAAATATAAGAATTGTAATTATGAGAATAACAAAATGCCAGTTATTCTCATTTAAAGTGTTGTTATTTTATATTTTTAACTTAATTTTAATGGTATTTGATACTGACTCAAAGCCTAGACCTGGGTATAGTAGGACATACAGGCTCTAAATTTGAGGAGATCATTACGTAGGAAAAAAGGCAATGGAACTCTCAATTATTAATGGGGAAAAATCTCAAGGATATATGGTGGCCTTTGATTTAAATATGGCCAAATATGGGTAAAATGTCATGTCAAAGCGAGACTAGTTTCTTCCATGGAAACAGGAAGTTCTTAGAAGTTATGGCAATGAAAACTTAGATTCTGTTAAAGGTGAATACAAGAACAAATACAGATGTCTCAAATTTTAATCTGCTGATAGTAAAGCTAGTAACTCTCTCCCAGGAAGATGGCCACACACCTTGGACAGCTGTATGGCATATTTTCGCCTAGGGAGAATTTAGAGAGATAAAATAGAAGGCCCGCTATAAATCTCAGATTTTGGAGTTAAGGATTCCCAGTGAAATTTTTTTATTTGACACACTTTAATAGGAAAAGAAGGAACCAAAATGCAAGATGCAACTTGTGGTATGAGGGTATGGTAAGCAAAAGATCATTTTAAGGATTTGCATTCATGTTTACTGAACTAAGGACAACGGTACCAGTTTCTTCGTTCTATCTAATATCTCACATATTTATTGTCTATTTGGAAATCATGAAACTAAAGAAAACTATTGCCATGTGCTATATTTTAAGTGCAATCCCACTACCACTACTTTGGGATCTCTCCTTGTGCTCCATGTTGGAAGGCCCATAGGAACACCTTGTGCTCCACGTTGGAAGGCCCATAGGTATATAACGATGCACAAAGTAACACAAATCATCTCAGAATAAGCCGAAAATTCTGTGGTGGTCAATGATCTGTTCGCATTTGCAATATTTTTATTTCATATTTTCTAAGTCTTCAAATTTAATAATCATCTTCAATGATATTACTTTTTTACTGATCAACTTCTTACATTAATAACTTTTGACATACTTTACCTTACATACAGCACATGTAAGTCTAACAGTAATATTTTCCTCACTTTCTCTTCTCTCCCCTCACTTTGAAATACTTTGCTGCTGAATAAACTGAAGGAGTTAATGCACCATATACTGAGAGGTCTTCCATACCTATGGCAAAGGCTGTTGTTCCTTGAGTGACACATCAGATTGGAGACCCACAAGTGTACTGTAGCAGATAGCTTATCACTTCCGCAAGAGTTACTGAAACATGCAACTAAGTCCTTGCTTGCAAAATTTGACCTTTATGTGTCCCTGAATTCTAGCAGATTGAAAATAGAGTCTACTGTAAAGAGTATTATAAACTGGGTATTAGGTCTGAAAACCAGGATATGGAAGGGAAACAGTGAATTATATTCCAGGAAGAAGCAAATGGCGTCATATTTATAGTTAATATTTCATTGATTTACAAAACCCAGGAAATACATATTAATAATGATGAAAGTAAGTTTAATGTGGAAGTAGCACAAATTTAGTTCTCTTGACATTTAGTTCTCTGCTGACATTGCTTAATTGGTAGAAACTGAAGGGTCAACTAGATGTGATATGTCTCACAATTTTTATGAAATCAGTTGATAAAATCCAAGTGTTTAAGGGAACATACAATATTATGTTTTGGTGGTATCGATTTTAATAGTTTCTTTTAATGGTTTATTTAATAGGATTATAATCTTTAGTGTGTTTGTCTATGTTAAAACATCAAGTGTATGTATGAGTTCCATAAAAGGGGTTCAATACCTGCTTGTACCTCTTAGCTGTGTACTTCTCCAAAGTAAAAGCAGACAATTACAAATACAGCTAGTAAGTTAAAATCAGAGTAACATTTCTATGTTAGTAGAGAACACATATTTTACATGCAAGAGATAAATTTTCCATGCAAAATTGCCAAAATTTTTAAAACGAATTGGGCCCTATATACCCAGCACGTGAATATATCTTAGCATATCTCAGCATGAACATATATTGTCTAAATTATAACTGTGATTTTACTAAAGCTTTCTTCCCCTTATAGAATAAAATACAAGGAAAACATGAATTTCTTCATTTATTTATCCATTCATTCATTCATAGCCCTATCTGTATTTATTTACTTCTTCATTTGTTTATTCGTATTCCTACTTTTTTTCACAAGGGTAAAGTAGATGTTTAAGTAGAATCCATACAGTAGGAATAATCCACAGAAAAACACCAAAATATGAATATTACTTCCACTTGGTTTAAATAAAAGAATTATGAGCCTTCATCCTGTCTATTGTAAGAATGATTATTACCCCTAATTGAAGGTTTCCCTCCCACTGTACCTTTAGGAACACAGGGAACTTACAGAGGCCAAATGTAAATACTAACAGTTCATTCTGAGTAAGCCAGAAACCCACCTGGATAAGCCTTAGAGTCTTTTACTTTCAGCTCTCAAAGCAACCACACTTTTTGTAGTCTTGGAAACACCACAGATCAAAGTTGTCTTTTTTTTTTTTTCCCTTTCCTGGGATTCCAGAAGAGGAAACTGATTTTAACGTTTCAATGCCAATATTCTCTCAATACAAGAGAGTTGGAATGAGGAAATCCACTCTATGTGAGGACAGACATTCAAAAAGCTTCTTCAAAACTACTGCTCTAATTTGATTGTACGCACTGGCTGGCCATCTGCAGTCACCATATGCAGTAAGGGTGGATGCTCTTTAAAATAATTTTTGTCTTGTTAGTTATTTAATTCATTACTAAAAGAAGAACAAACAATACCACATCTATTATAATAATTCTCACTTTTAGTACACATAACATTTGAATGCCCAACTCCTTCTAAAAAAAATAGCATCCTCTTAATGCACATATATTATGTAGCACTTATTCATAATGGTAAAAAGAAAAAAAAAAAACCTGTGCAATAGACAAGTATTACTAAATGTATTGTCTCATTGTTCAAAGTGTTGCTATATTGCATCAAATTCCTAACCAAAACAATCAGGAAGGGGGTTGTAATACTGGATAGGAACCAAAATAATCTGTCTTCTGACAGGTTCTTCAGGCAGAAGGAATATGATACTAAATGGAAATTTGGATCTACATTAAAGGAATTAAAAGTTCCCAGAATTGGTCAAAAGGTGAGTAAATATATCATGAATTGCTCACACTCAGTCTCCTTCTCCCTCTCTTTCCAAAAAAACTGTCTAAAACAAAATTTATAATGAATAATGTATTGGTTACAGCACTAATAATACATTGCTGGGTTTACAGCAGACATAAAAATAAAATGTATGATATTTTTATTCAAGTCGTTTATTTGCAGAAAAGGTAATAGTCTACATCAGTGGTTCTCAACAGAGGTAATTCCTCCTCTACCGACCCCCCAGGACATTCGGCAATATCTGGAGACATTTTTGGTTGAGTTTTATTGTTACAATTGGTAGGTGTTTACTGGTATCTAGCAAGCACAGGCCAGAGACACTGCTGAATATCCTACAATACACAGGACAGTTCCTCCCAACAAAGACTTATCCTGTTCAAAATGTCAACAGTGCCACTATGGAGAAACTTATGTCTAAATAGGAAGTTCTTAGGTTCTACAAAAAGCCATTATAACTATTAAGCAAGTTTTGTAAGTTTCAGGGTCTAAGTAGGTTTTTTTTAAAAATATTTTAATTTTACAGGAATATAGTTGATTTAAAATGTGTTCATTTCAGAGAATACAGTTGATTTAAAGTGTTGTGTTAGTTTCAGGTGTACAGCAAAGTGATTCAGTTATACATATACATATATTCTTTCTTTTTTAGATTCTTTTCTCATATACGTTATCTCAGAATATTGGGTAGTGTTCTCTGTCCTATACAGTAGGTCCTTGTCCTTATCTATCTTATATACAGTAGTGTGCATGTGTTCATCCCAAGCTCCTGATTTATCCCTCCCCCCACCTTTCCCCTTTGGTAACCATAAGTTTTTCAATATCTGTAAGTCTCCTTCTGTTTTGTAAATAAGTTTATTTGTATCTTTTTAAAATTAGATTCCACATAAGAGTGATATCATATGATATTTGTCTTTCTCTGTCTGACTTACTTCACTTAGTATGGTAGTCTCTAGGTCCATCCATGTTGCTGCATATGGCATAATTTCATTCTTTTTTATGGCTGAGTAGTAATCCATTGTATATATGTGCCACATCTTCTTTATCCATTCATCTGTTGAAGGACATTTAGGTTGCTTCCATGTCTTGGCTATTGTAAATAGTGCTGCAATGAACATTGGGATGCATGTGTCCTTTTGGATTATGGTTATATGCCCAGGAGTGGGATTACTGGATATATGCCCAGGAGTGGGATTGCTGGATCATATGGTAGCTCTATTTTTAGTTGTTATGGAACCTCCATACTCTTCTCCATGGTGGCTGTAACAATTTACATTCCCACCAACAGTGCAAGAGGGTTCCCTTTTCTCCCTCCCCAGCATTTATTGTTTGTAGACTTTTTGATGATGGCCATTCTGACCAGTGTGAGGTGATACCTCATTGCAGTTTTAACTTGCATTTCTCTGATAATTAGTGATGTTGAGCATCTTTTCATGTGCTTTTCGGCCATCCATATGTCCTCTTTGGAGAACTGTCTATTTAGATCTTCTGCCCATCTTTTGATTGGGTTGTGTTTTTTTTTGACATAGAGCTGCATGAGCTGTTTGTATATTTTGGAGGTTAATTAATCCCTTGTTGGTTGCATCATTTGCAAATACTTCCTCCCATTCTGTGGGTTTAAGTAGGTTTAATGTACAAAATCAATTATATATCTATATACTGTGAACAAATACCTGGAAACTGAAAATGAATAAAAGTAATTAGCAATAGTATCAAAAAACATAAAATGCCTAAAAATAAATTTATCAAAATGTGTCCAAGACCTGTACAACAAAAACTACTAATCATTCCTGCTAAAATTGAAAGAAAATCTAAATCATGCTTTTTTTAATATTGTTAAAATATTATTAATATTGTTAAAATGTTAATCCTTGCCAATTTTTTGCGTAGATTCAATGTAACAGCAATCAAAGTCTCAGTAGGACTTTTGTAGAAAACCAAAAGTTGATTCTAAAATGTATATAAATTACAAAGAACATTTGAATAGCCAAATAGTGTTGACTAAGAAGGACAAAGTTGAAAGTACTTACAGTACCTGGTTTCAGGATTAATTAATTCCACAGAAAACAAGAAATCATGGCCTTGGTGTAAAGTTGTTCATATACATCAATGGAACAGAACTGAGAATCAAGAAATAGATCCACATACAAATGGTTAATAGATCTTGACAAAGGTGCTTCACTCAAAACAAGTTAATGGAGTTCAAGATCAAAGAAATGGCCTTAAAATATATTTTAAAAATTATGTTGTTGATCTGTTCACTCACAAAAGACCAAATATGGAGTATTTCTCAATAGTGCAAAACTTGCTTCTCAAATTGGCCAAGGTTTTCCTAATATAAATAAAATATTTTAAAATATTTTAATGTGGGAATGGATAAGATTGAGTACCATGACTCAGAATAAAGAAAGGGGTGTCTTTTTTTATTTGATCATAACTATTGTTATTGGTCTCAGTAATGGAGATACAACTAATATTTTTCTCAGTTTGTCTTCCTGTTGAAACAACACCAAATTTTAAACATTTTATATTCACAATTAGTAAAAATAGCATCCATTTAGAATACTTGAAAAAATACAGAAGGATATAAAAGAAGCACAATATGCCATTGATCCTTTAATTCAAAGATAAACACTATTAATATAAAAGTTAACGCAGTTCCAATCTTATAAACTCAAATTAAATTAAATTTTCCATGGGTGAGAATTAAATACATTCTTAAAACTGGAAAACTAGTTGGAATAATTTTTCCTCTCACTTTGGAATCTGAATAATGTGGAATTCAATTCTGTCTCTGACACTGCTGTGAGGCCATGGTAAAGTCACTTGACTTATCTATGATTCATATTTGATCTGTAAATTCTTATTATCTAGCTCTCAGTTGTGGTTCTGAGAATTAAGTGTTTGTAATAGATGCTGAGGATACGACTGATATTTTTATAGCCATTCTGATTTTTAATACATCTGACCCTTGAACAACACTGGTTTGAATTGCTTAGGTCCACCTATACTTGGATTTTTTTCACTAAATACTACTATAGTATTTTCACTAAATACTACACAATCTGCAGTTGGTTGAACCTGTGGACACAGAACTGTGGATAGAAGGGCCCACTCTAAAGTTATACAAGGATTTTCAGCTGCACACTGGTCAGTGTCCTTAACCCCCACTATTCAAGTAGCAACTGTATATATTTAGCTATTGTTCTTGGACCCCAAGGTTCACATCAACCATATCAGTTACTTGGAACACTCCTTTGAGATGTCCCAGACATTCCCATAATCCAACTATTAAAGGTATATTGTCAGCCACAAGGACATTAGCTCCTGGCTTCAGAATACAGCCAGTATATATTCTAATTGTGTATTGTCCTTCCATATTTGTTAAATATTTTTTATCATCACATCTGTTTTTGTTCAGCAGGAAAGTTGGTGCTCTGAATAAAGAGCCCAAATCTGGAGTATGATTTTCTTACTTCCAGGATTTGGAAATTTTAATACTGCTATCTCTTTGCCTTCTTTAATTAGAGAATGTTATGCAATGTGAGACTGTATCATCTTTCTCCTAAATCAGGATTTCAAATAGGATTCCTGGACTGACGGACAGTGCTCTTATTTAGCCAATTTGGCTGTAAAAGGTGTTTCTGTTGTATCCAATTTGATCGGTTGATGGCCAAATCACATTCAATCTGATTGGTCAATTTCCACACTGTGAAGATTGTTAAATCTATTGAGTATCTCCTCCAAGTGTGGATTGGCTATTTTAGGATGATAAGAAATCTCTAGGAATAAAAATAAAATGTATATATTCTCTGTTTTTTTCTTTCCCAGAGGAGAAAAAATAATACCTATTAACTTCTCAATGAGTGTGATAGTTTGATATATAGGCTTAACCCACTTTGATTATTCATTTGATTTATTGACGCTGGACATGATAGAGAAACTAGGTGATTCAGTTAAAGCCAACTTGTCCAGTGAGATGTTACAAGATAACAGCTTAAAAGGACTGACTGGAAAAGCTTTTATAGATAAATAGCTATATATTAGGGGCAAAGAAAACTGTGACAGATTAAATCTTTGCTAATGATGCTGCCATTTTTTATGGTACTTAAAGGAAAATAAAAATGGAAGCACTTAGAGAAAAGTTAAAGCAAAAAAACACAAAATGTCTCTATCTTAAATAAGTACTCAACAGAACGTACACTTTTGAGCCCAATGGAAGATATCCATAGCCTTAATCCTATGGGCCCTGCTTAATATAACATCAGTAAAGTCTAAAATTCCTCCAATCTTTTCAGTTTAATCTCTTTCTTCATATAATGTATAACTATAAATTCTTGAAATAAGAGTAGGATTTTTGCAATAAAACACAGAAAATTATACAACTGATTTTTTGTCTGGATACACTATTCTCTATGAGATAACTAACTTGTAGGGTTTTATATATTCTTTTTTCTTACACACAGTCAATATTACTGTTTGGTTTGGGGAAGTTTCCATGCCATAGTGAAAATTAGCAAAAATTCTATAGGTAAATAAAAAAGATTCAGTGATTTGGTGAGGTGTCATCAGATATACAAAATAATCAGCAGTTTTTGAAATAAAATTGGAAATTTCCACCTACTATGATCCCTCTCTCCTTGTCTCCTAGTCACTTTCTCCCATTCCCTGAACTTAACTGGTACAAATAAAACCACTCAGTCAACTCACAGAATCCAACCTATGTAAGTGGATTAACTATTACATACAAATGTAGTTCATAGTATTTTTTTTTTAATAATCCAAAATGTTAAAAATGTAAAAGAAAAAAAAAAGTAAACTGAACTGAGGAAATGGTAATTGTTAAATAATAAGAAAGTGATTTGCCACCTGGGCCAATTCCTTCATGGAAGAACATAACTCTTACAATAGGTTTAATATATTTGAAAAATTCATTAGCTTTTTGAAGATACTGGATACTAAGCAAATGACTCTACTTGTCTAAAGAATAACTGTAATCACTATAAGAGTATTATCACTTTAAAAGCTATTTAATTATTGTAAGAATGCGTTCACAAACGGCTGGAAGCCACATCAAAAAGCCATTCTATGTCTTAAGCTGAGCTTACGCTGTCAACAAACAAATGATTATAATATACAATTTTCATTAGACCCCAGAGGCAACACAATATTTATTGAACAAGACATAAAAAACTGATTTTTTTCCTCTAAAATACTTTACAAAATGAATTTTTAAGCTACCTAGTTTAGGAACTTCAGAAAGATCATAGATTATTAAAACTAAATGCATCTGAATTCTTCATATTTTAAAACTTATTTCCTATGTTTTCTAGGACCTTATAATAGAGAACTTATTTCGTTGCACTGTAATTATTTGGTTAGGTGCTAATCTTCCCTAATACAATATTAACTATTTTGGAACAAAGCAAATGCTCTAATTATTTTTTTATATGCAAACCAATTCCTAAAAAGAAGGGGAAAGGCTAAAGAAAGAACTTGTGCCGGCTGAATGCCTATGTTTATGTCAGGGTACTGAGCACAGAAGATACTAATGCATTTTATTTTTGCAATACTACCATGTAACATGTGTTATCACCATAATACAGAGATATTAAGATATAATTTGTCCAATATTACTGAAAGGGTATACTTGGTAAAGGACTGGGCTTTTTCCAATTCTGGGTGCTACATTTAAAGTACCATTCTCTCCAGGTTAAATAGGACCCAGGGAACATGACCAGGATGTTAAGTGGTCTGACAGAAAGAATGGAATATATTTTCCCAGGGAAGAGCAGGATTAATGTGATTTTCCATGTAAAAAGTTAAATCACTGGAAAGACTGGCATAAAGAGCTTGTGTATTTGTTCTCTGTTATCTGTACAGACTAGACTATAATCAGTAAAGTTTGCAAATATCAGAGCTGATTCAAAACATAGAAGTTTATTCCAACTAATAGTGTTGTCAATCCATACAATATGCTGCTCCAAGAGTTACTCTAATTCCCTTCTGCAGGATTATTTAAGCAACGCCTAAATGAGCATCTGCAGTAATGGAACAAAAGACATTTTTCATTGAGTGCGAGTTGAACTAAATGTCCTACATAGCCGTTTCCAGCCATAACAGTTTGTGATTTTATGATAATAATGAAAATCCAAAGCAATTACTCTGACCACAATGTATTTCAAACAATTTGGGGGAAAGCTGAAATTGAGCACAATTATTTATATAATAATTATGAGTTTCGGTGCTTTGCAATGACCTAGAGGGGTGGGATAGGGAGGATGGGAGGGAAGCTTAAGAGGCAGGGGATATGGGGACATATGTTTGCATATGGCTGATTCACTTTGGTGTACAACAGAAACTAACACAGTATTGTGAAGCAACTATACTCCAATAAAGATCTATTTAAAAAAATTAAATAAAAAATAATTATGAGTTAGATCAGGGGTCAACAAACTTTTTCTGTAAAGGACTATTAGTAAATATTTTAGGATTTGCAGGTGATACAGCCTCTGTCACAACTACTCAAACTGTCACTGGAAAGAACCTTAGAAGATAAATAAAAAATGGATATAAGTAGGCATGATTGTGCTCTAATAAAATTGTATATACAAATACAGGCAGAAGAGTGGATTTGGTCCACGGACCATAGTTTGTTAACCCCTGAGTCAAACAATTGTTGTGGGATGGTGCAAATTCTCCAAAACTCTCACTTAAGCAACCTTGGTTTAATCCTGTCTCAACTATCTAACAATTTGGTTAATCTGGCATGAGATACTTCTCTATGTTTAAATAAGAAAACTTCCATTAGAATGTCTCAAAATTTTCTCTGGCACTAACATCTTATAATCGTGGACTAATACATATTTCTTACAATTTATTCTTGTGATTCTGTTCCTTTCATCACCTCAACCTGCCTTTTATTCATGAATAAAACTTAGACACTATTTAAACCAATGAATTAAGTGCCTGAAATTCAAATGAACAGATAATTCACAGTCATTAGTATAAAATGATCCAGAGTTTTGAGACCCATGCTGTGCCTGATGGACACAGCCAGCAAAACTGAACATCTGGAGCAGCAATAAAATGTCTGCCAGAAACAGCAGGCGATGAGAGCAGTGACACATCTGGTTAAACCTACTAAGCTTGAAGCCAGAGAAATTTAGTCACCTGAAATAGAGCATGAAGACGCGCAACTCTTATTGGTCTTATTTTGTCAGTGCTGAGTAAGTCAGATTTCTTTGACACACTTGCTGTTTCCTCTTTGGAACTACAGAATAAAACGCTGTCTTCCAGGCATCCACTGGCACTATTACTCTTGATGGATTTGTGTTGCCTTGGAGATTTTTGGAAGACATAAGTGTTGAAAGGATTGATTTATACTTGACATAAAGCTACGGTTTCTAATATTCTTCTGACAGCATTTATGAGCACTATTTTCTTTAATAATGTCTTCATTTATTTGGAAAGAGATTGGTATAGTTGCCTGAAATGGCTCCAACACTTGAAACTTGTGAGTATTATACTTTTACAGTTTCTTTGAGATAACAAGTAGACTAGCTCTCTTCCCAACTCCCAAATCTGTCTCTGGCTGAGTTCTACTCATTCTTTAATTCCCAGCTTAAATACTACTCCTTCAAAGTGGCCTTTCTTGAGTTCCAAAATGTATTCCACCTAAATTCATTTGTACATACATATCTAAGTGTATCTATGTATGTGTTGCATGTTTTGTTTAATATTCATGCTTTCTCTGTGTATGTATATATGTGTATGTATCTCCACTAGACTGTAAGAAAAATTATGTCTTTTTTTTCTGTCATTCAGGCACAGCACTTAGCACACACTTCTTGGTACATAGTAGGCTCTCAATCAATAAATGTTTAACATGGAAAGTTATAATTGAATAAATGATGACTGAATAAAGACGTGAGCAGAAATAGCTTCATTTTAATAGTGTTTAGTAATCACTACAGAAATTACTTCTACAGTTATTTCAGTGATTCTGGCCAAATAATTACTTAAAGGGTATCTTGTATGATTAGCAAAAGAGACTTTTTAAAACTACATTGTTTTATGTTCAGAAAATGAAGAAGATATAATTCTGTTGATATGTATTATTGCATGATTTAAAATAGATAGAAATTTGAGTTAATATCCTGGTTTCAATCCTGGTTTTCCATTTGTAAATTCTAATGGGAATTCCTCCTGAAACCATGTCCTTATGCACACCAACTCTAAACTTGCCAGTTGTGTGTGTGTGCATTTGTATGTGCTAAACAGATTTACTTTCCTCTTTCACAAACTTGATCCATATTAAGTTCCTCATCTTTCATTGTATAGTCAGATCCATTATTAGTGCCTGTCTCCAAAGCCTGTAGACTCTGTGCGGAGAAATAAATAGCAAGACATTATGAGAAAAGGAAAGATTTGACATCAAGTTTCTTCTGCAGGATTCCAAGAGTCCCTTGTAAACTGTATAATAATGGAGACAGTATAACTTTGAGAGATGAGTTAATTCAGAGGGAAAAGTAGTGGTTACACTGTAAGATAAATCAACGAAAAATTTGAACATTATGCTTGTTAAATGTTAAACAAAATCTTACACACAATATTGTTTAGATCTAACACATGTCAGACCAAAGGTATAACTATCTGAAGTCTTGATAGGTAATCACTAATTCTGATAGAGTCTTATATATCTCAAATGCCAGGTAAGCATTGAGCAATGGTGGAGCAAAGTTGAAATTAGAACAGTCCACCTGCCCAGTATAGAGGAAAAAAGGGTGAATTGAACTATCTGCATTTAAAACTTTTTTACTTCTCTACTATGGCATTCTCCAACAATTTCCAATCTGGTTGTATTAAAATTACTCTTATTAAACTTATATTTTAAAAAGTAGCAAATGTAATAAAAGAAGGGTTCCATTGATAATTATTTGATTATTTCAAATAATAATATTTGAAATATTTCAAATAATGATATTTGAAGTAGTAAGAATAGTATAAATAGGAAGAATTGTTTCATATATCTTGGAATAATTTTAAAAGTTGATGATACTTATTTTTTTAATAATTATTTCCAATAGGATAATAAAGAAAGAAAATGGCACTTCGTTCTAAAGTGCTGATTTTAATCATCCTGTAGTGTTGAGGAGCAATCATGGGACAGTTTTGGTTAGAGTCTGCAGGGTTTAGATTCATCTTTTCTTCCCCCTCTCCCCATGAATGCAATATCAATTTTCTACATTAAAAAATCAATAGTGTAGATTTTCAAACACAATTAATCATAAGCTTAAAGCGCAACCTGAGACAAATACAGAAATAAAAGTCATCTTAAGCGTCAAGGATATCAGTTAGCTTTATTATGTGCACGAGTTTTGGAGCATTAAAAAATCAAGTAAATTGCAACTTAAAAGGGTATTTATGGCAAATTGTAATAATTTAAGATGTATATTAGAATTATAGGAGGAGGTAGGGAGACAATATATCCTGTCACATTTACACTATCTCTGAAATTTTTTTAAATTATATTACATATTGGGGGAAAGTCTTTATATAGTGGGAGCCAAAATATGGATCATCTAAGCACATCAAAGTAAACATTAAAAGATGTAGAAAAAGCCACCCACGGAAATTTTTGTACTATCTTGATTGCTTTTTAAAATATTATCCAAATTTTAAAGTATTTTAAATATCTGTCAAATTACCACTCATATAGGTAAATCATACATTTTCTAAATATCTAAATATGAGAGTTTTATATAAACTACATCAAGATATAAGTATATACTTATTACATATATATAATACATTTTAAATGCTAATTGCTTCTTGGAGGTACAATATGTTCTAAATATACCTAGGAGATATTGCAAATGTATCATTATTTTTTAAAACCTGATGTTCATTACCCTCAAGTTTTTCACTTTTCAAAACTTTATTATCATCTAAGCTGCTTCAAATCACTGCTCTTCTCACTTTTCATATAAGAATATATAAGCCAACTGATGTGACCTGTTTCAAATTTTATTAGTTATATGAACATTTATTGAGTTCCTAATTTAAGCTAGATATTGTGCTAGACTGTGGAAATCAGCATAAAGATAAGACATGGTCCTTGACCTTCAGGAGTTCACAGTCTGAGGGAGAAAATACATGTATTTTTCAATAAGAAAAAAATATATACATGTAACTATATACATATACATGACATTAATATATTATGTATTTTTATTATGGTATATATATTATAAAATATATACATGTATTTCTATGATTATATACTTATATATATTTTCTTGTTGCATATGTTTATGTACTATATATATGTACGATGAGAAAATATATATAATATAGATAATTAACATGAATAACATGTATATACACATATGTAACAGCAATATAATACATATCCAATATAAATGTATGTATATACTTTAAGTGACTATTATGTACATAAACTGTAATTTATTCCAGATTTTAAGTAAACCATGACCTAAAAACTTATATAGACAAGCTTATGAGTGAATATAAAGTATATTTTCTAACATACTGATTGTATGACTTTGAAAAGTAAAGTCACTGTTCAAAATGAGTACTTTCTAAAAGGTTAAATAAATTGTAATGCCACTGAATTAAAGCTGTTGAAAGCTCTTAAAGGTCATCTTTTCATATGGTTTTACTTGTTTACCAACCATATTACTTAACAGAGAACTATAAGATATGCTTCACAGATTGGTAAAAACATTAAGATCTATATGGAAAAGATAATATGTGTTATTTGATACGAAGATAATTATTTAATATAACTTCTAATTTGTATATCAGTAAATGATCAAGTAAGGTGAACTGACATCAACAAAATTTAAATTTATGAAATATAAATTTTATGTTGCAGTTGAATAGTTTCCTTGCCCTACACATACATACACAAAGAAACACACACTATCACCTTGAAAAAGGAAGAGCTGCTCACAGGCCAAATGGTAAATTGACCCAAGTTTACCTGTGGTACCAACAACCTCCCTTTTAATTCTGTTAATCTCTGGGTAAGCTTTTTCACCTTCTAGTCCTAAATGAGTAGTGCATTACATTACCTAATATATGCTTTATATTTTATCTTTTAAAGGATTTATAGTATTTTAAGTAACAACTCCTAAAAACTAGAAAGACTTATAATCAAGGGAATAAAATTTAATTAGTTTTTATTATGGATTAAAAGTAAAACTTTGGGGATTAGGAAGAATTGCATGGCCCCTCACCAATCATACCATTTTTAAAACCCCTTCTTTTACTGCTCATTATTTAGAAGAATTATCCATTATTCATTAGAGCAGTTTCAAAAATCTGTTAAATAAGTGAACGAATGAAAATGTTACCTATTATTGTCCCACACATCACTGGGATGACCTTTTCAAGAGCTAAACAAAACACTTAAGACCTCAGATAGCCCTTAATTTGTTAATTAAACCAATTTTATAGATCTTGGGCTAAACTCTAAGATTAAAGTAGGAAAAAAGAGAGGAATGACCTGTGAACTCATGTTGCTAAAAGAAATATTTATCAGAATAGACATATTGTCAGTATGATATAATATTTCATCCTGAATATATTTTATCCTGAAAATGCTTTATGAAGAGTGTTTATATGACCACATTGCATGTTTCTGTCTCTTTTGAGTTAGGAAAATGTGGAGACACTCACATACAAAAGTAGAGCTTCTTGGTGACTTTAAAAATACATACTCTGTATGTGGTCTGTCAGTTCTCCTCTATCCCTCCTCTTACAAATATGTATATACACTCATAAAAATACTCGGTTGTGACTTGCTTTATAGGAGAAAAGTAAGAAAATAATATACTATGTAAAGGTGGCAAAGCATCTCACTTTTAGTCTTCTAAAATGATATGAAAACAAAATATACTTAAAATTCAGTATAGATCACTTAGGTGTTCATAATCTGGATTTCTGAGAAATAGTTTAATTTGACTGATATCCAGTTGCACTGCTAGCATTTCTCAAGATAAAGCAGCTTAAAATTATTGAATAAATCTTCAGAGTCAAGTAATTCTACTATTGACTTTTAAAATAATTTCAGTTGATTGTTCTCATTTTATTTCCTTCTTTATGACTAAACTTATTTTCTGTCATAAGATGTTCATATACATGCTAATCTCAATACTCATTTCATCTCTTCAAATATACTAATTAGTATTATATAGAGTGAATATTATAAAAGAGAGAAACTATTAAAGATGGAAGATTAATGTTAAATTGTTCTATTTATGGCTAAATATGACTAAATATATGAAGCCTTTGAATTAATAATGGCCTACATTTTCTTCAGAATTACACAAAGAACTAATTCGTACTCACTCATAACATAAAAAGTAAGGTTATGTACATGGGATATGGGATAACTGAAAATGAGACCTAATTCATTAATTCAGCCAGCTCATTCACAATGAATGCTGATATAAAATGAGACACTTTAATTTAAAGATCTAAAGATTAGATTTCATGTTATCCATGAAAGTGTTCATAAGGAAACTCATAGTGATAAACTACTTAATTTTGTAGAGAATTTTATCCATCCACACACATACCATTTTCAATTGAACTCAATAAATATTTATCAGTTTTCTATTATTCTTGTCAAATATTTTACTTTCTCTGAGAGTTTTAGGTGGAGTTTCCTCTTAAGTGGACTCTGAGACAAGGATTTCTGTAAAAAGAACATAGTAGGATATTTTCCAGAAGCAACCAGTAGAATAATGGGAAAGTGAGTCAGGAACAAGGAAACAGCCAAGCAAGTATGTGTGATCAAACATCACAAAGGGGATAATTTCACCTCAATTCACAGGGAATCTCTGAAGGTAATGTGGGTCATACCTGGAATTATCTCAATCAGTTGCAAAGAAGTTAGAGTGTTAATAGCCTATCAGTCATTGGTTAAGTTCTATCTATGGAGGAGAGGAATATTCCTGGGCACTATTGAAACATACTGGGAACCAGTACACAGCACAAAGGGTAAAGAGCTCCAAGAGCATATGCTCGGACCATTGACATGGTTTGATATATAGGTTAAGATGAGAGTAATATCATTTTAGCATTCAAGGAGGTTAAAGGCTACTGGGAAAAGTACCTAAAACCACAGGTGCTTGGAACAAGTATTTTTCCACAACATTAAATGAAACCTGCCTTGAGATCCAGTCACATCTAGTTGGAATGAAATGCAATTTCAGCAAGTACTGTTAATCCCTTCCCACCCCATTGCCTTGTGTTGGTTCTGAGGAATTTACATATTCCTGAATTTATAAGCACGGGTCGGAGGTTTAGTCTACAGTGGTTATTAGTATATGTTTATTGTGCAGGCCGGCTGGCTACATAATTTGCTGGACACGGTGCAAATGCAAGTGTTAAAGTGCTAAAACAGTGCAAATGCAAGTGTTAAAGTGCTAAAACAGTGCAAATGCAAGTGTTAAGGTGCTAAAACAGTGCAAATGCAAGTGTTAAAGTGCTAAAACAGTGCAAATGCAAGTGTTAAAGTGCTAAAATAGAAAACTTTTTTTTTTTCTTTTTTCCACCATCTCTCTCTTGACTTGTCATGGTGGGGTTTTTTTTTCTATTTAATGTTTTAAGAAAAGAAAAATTTAAGTTTAAAATTTTCATCATAAATTTTTACATCTTTACACAGTGAAATGCCAGTTTTAAATGCAAATATAAGAGCATTTAAATCATATGTGGAATCATTGAAATTACACAATTCGTATTTTGTAGCTAGTACATGCATATTTATTTTGTTCTTACCAGAAGAGTAGAAACACTGAGCAAAATTAACTGAGATGTTTACATTTCACTTCTTGATCCATGCATATTCTACCTACACTCTACATTCTGGTACTGAAGAAAAAGGAATAACTGAAAGTAAAAGAAATTATGAGTAGACCTACCTTTCTTCTTCACTTCATTTCTACTTAAGAAGTTAGCTAATAGAGGAAAGTTACACAGCTAAAAAATAATTTAAGGTTTCTCGGTTGTTTCATAGAACACCATTGACTTCTTTCTGTGTTTGAAGAAATTTCTGGTTCAGATGAAAAGTATGTTCTCTAGGGGCTGCCAGTGCCCCATTTACTCAGTCACGGACATAACTTGCTTACTTTAGACTTGCTCTGAGACTTGCTTGGACTCCTACACACTGTGGGTTCATTGGAAATCTGTGCTCATGAGGCATTGCTAAGGCTGTTTGTGAGTAGAATAGCAAGGAACATGCTCCATTATCCCATCACACTTCAGTTACACATAAGTGCAGAAATAAATTTATTAAGAATTCAAGATGGCCCTCATTCCTGTGATATCCTGCCAGTCCCTGATGCTGAGGCCCCACCAATCTTTTTGCCATTCCCCAGCCAGGCCCTACACTCTCTACCTTTCCTCCTTTGCTCACCCTATTCCTGCCACCTAGAATATTCTGCCTCTTAATCTTTACCCACAGACTCCTTTCCAACTTTAAAGATGATTTGAATGAACCCTTTCCTGGCCTCGCCCAAACCTAGAACAGAATCTTTCTCCCAAACTTTCATAAAGCTTTGCTTATTCTCTTTTATATGGACTTTTTCCTTACATGATCCGCAAAATCCTATTCAATCTGCAATCATATAGGAAGTTCTCTAAACTTCTTCTTCTTCAGATTAATTCTTCTCCTCACATCTAAACATTGTCATGAATCTGTCACCATCTCCACATCCTAGTCCATCATACATCTTAAATCTCATCAGCTTTCTCCAAGCAAAAATAAGACCTAACTGGAGAACTGGGATCTTATTTCTAGGAAATTCTGGCTCTGGGTCTACAAACAGATGTTCCTATGGAAAAGGAAACAAAACATCAGTTACAGTGTTGGGTTTAAGAATCTGAAAACAAAGTCATATTAGAGAAAATAGCACAACATTTAATTTCTTAGTGAATTATCCACACATACAACGTCACCAGATAAATAAGACATTACAAGAACTTGTCAACAAGTGGAGAAGAAAAATAGAGTGATTAGATGACTGTTATGCAAGATTATAAAATAGCTATAGACTTCAAAGAATAAAGTGATTGAAAAGAGTTCGTTTTAGGATTAAAGACTTTCAGTAACCCGCTTTTTTTTTTTAGCAACTATAGGGAAAAGCAATATATACTCAATGCCAGAATTTAACTACATGGGCTTTCATATTTATGCAAAGAACAGCAGGTGTGCTTAGGTAAACGTATCATAATGATCATAATGATGATAAAGCATTTCCTTTTAATGTAACTTACATCTAAAGAAGTACAATGTATAAATTATCATTCTTTCCTATAGTAGCCAAATTTTATAACTTTGCACATTCATCCAAAGACATGCTATACAAAAGTTTAATTTTTGGAAATATAAAGTGAATTTCAGAAAGACAAGTCATTATCTCTTTACACTGAATGGAAGGATAATTATTATCAATTGTTTTTCACTTTTGATGAAGAACTGAACATGGTTATAGTTAAGGTTGTTTGTGACCATCTCCAAAACCTGATTAGCTGTATAATCCAGGTTATTTTTTTTTTTAAGAAACTAATTTTGGAAATGAAGTATCACTGTCACCGCAGAAAAACACATTTACACTGGTTTTGGGATTCATGTGATTTTTACCACATAAGTTTCCTGAAAAGAAATCTGATTCCCTTTTAAAAGCAAACTCTAATTTTTAATCTCATATTTTCTTTAGTTAAAAGGAGGATTCTGTTATTCTGTTTCTACAAAAGAATCTACATACACCCAAGATAATAATATTTACTTATAGGAGAAATATGTCTGGCAATGCAAAGGGTAAAATACATTTGCAAAAGTTGTCCAAAAATATTGAGAAATGAAATTAAGAAAGCATCTGACCTTGGAGATCGAGAATAAAAAAGACAGAACAAGTGAATAACAACTTTAGATACCTTTCAAAAAATAATGTTATTTTGTACAAATCTATAAAAAATCTGTATGAAAATGTAAAAACATAAAATTATCTCATGTAATTTATCAATATATTGGACTTAAAAATCTCTGTTAATTTAATATTTATGATTGGAAAATAATAAAGTAATATATACTGCACCTCCATAATAAGTAAGGCACCATGCATATTGTTTTATATTTCATGATATTTCATTTAATCCTCACAGAAACTCAACAGGGCAGGCTTTGATATCTTTCTTTTACAAATGAAGAATTTAACATCATAAAGTTTAAGCGCTTTCTCCAGAGCACACTGCTAAGCAGTTGTGAATCTGAGATTTGAAAACCACTTTATATACAAAATATATTCTCCAAAGACCAAATAAACCCCAGAAGATTTAATTTTTCCACCTTCATATTAATAGACAATAGTGATTATATTAAACTATACAAATCTCTCTTTCTAACTTAAGGGCACCTTTTATAGAATTAAAAATAAAATCTACTTTGAGAGAATGGACTTGAGGGCACGGGGAGGGGGAAGGGTAAGCTGGGACGAAGTGAAAGAATAGCATTGGCACATATACACTACCAAATGTAAAATAGATAGCTAGTGGGAAGCAGCCGCATAGCACAGGGAGATCAGCTCGGTGCATTGTGATGACCTAGAGGGGTGGGATGGGGGGGTGGGAGGGAGACGCAAGAGGGAGGGGATATGGGGATATATGTATACATATAGCTGATTCACTTTGTTATAAAGCAGAAACTAACACACCATTGTAAAGCAATTATACTCCAATAAAGGTGTTAAAAAATTTTAAAAACAAAATCTACTTTGATTAATAGGAATACGAAATCATTCAATTATGTAATAGCATAACCATACCTTCTTTCAAAGATTATTTAAATTCCATATAAAATGAAAGTTAAATATTTCAGGTAGAGTATTGCTTAGAGTTGGGAAGTACCGTGATGTAGGTTTGCCCCAGACAGTCTAAGATTACACCTGTCACCACAGCTGAATTACTAATACTGCCCTATTTTCCTCTCCAAAGTGTACTAGTTTGAATGGTAAATCATAAAGTCCCTCTAGTTAAGTGCAAACATAAGTGTGTGAAACAAACAAGCAAAAAATAAAAAAAAATTAAGTGCTTGCAACAGAGGATAAAATGTAAAACACCCAACTGAAATGACAAAACTAACTCAAATGAGTAATAGGTGTGAAAAATGACATTAACAAAACTGTAACTATAATGAAGCTTAGATTTAGTTATTACTTGACTCAGCAGGATGAAAAAAACAGAAGAAAAGTGTAACTTTCAGAAAGATTTGATTCTTGCTATTGTGCTGATGCCAAAGCAGCAAAACGCAACGCAAACCTTGGAAATGCTTTGCTAAACAAAGCGAGGAACTTAAATACTCTGGCAGATTAATGGTGGAAATCAAAAGAGAAAATGTCTATAAGTCATCAATAAATGTAAAGGGAAAATTAATCTATACATAATTAATAGCCTACTGGTATAATCAAAGTGTGCTATCTAACTTTAAACAAATCTGCTATTTGTCTTAATTAAAAATGTTATTTGTATAGGTTTTCTAAAAGCTATTGCTTCTCAAAACCCCCTTTCCAGCAGCCTTCACCAGGCTACTTATTCTTGACTGTTTAACGTAGCTGCTTTTGCTCCAGTCATATTTTCCTGCCCATAACCTTTTTATTTTTTCTTATATCTCCCCTCATCATAGCTCTCATCTCATTCCCATAAAATTGCCTGTTTATTTATCTGCTTCCTTAACTAAACTATAAGCCCCTCAACTGAAGAGACTGCGTTTAGCGTGGAAGAATCATGCAATTAATGCATGATAAATGGACACACACACAGAGACACCACTTAAATTAGCTGATAACAAAGAATGAACTTTTGTCTGCTAGATCACATTTTTACTACCCAGTATTATTCATTTACAGAATATGATATAGTCTACAGAGTATCTGAATATATATAAAATTTAGCTATAAAGATATGAGTAAATAGCATTTCCTTTCTTTTAATTGTCAGAGATGCATAAAAACAAAAACTTGGTTTAAATAGTAGTTCAATTCTTCATAAGTCCAGATCAATTAATATTTATCATGCATATTTTAATGACAGAAGGTATTTTTTTCTTCCTTATCTAACTATAAGATACCAATCCAGTAAACAAAGATGGGTGCAAGAAAATCCACTACTGTTTTTTAAATGTATAAACATAAGATTCCCCAGAAAAATCTAACTCCGTTTGGAAAATTCTAAACAAATAGATAAAATGACACTGATTTTTAAAAATAAAATAGTAGTTTAACCATTTTTAGAATTCCCATGACATCAAGCCAGCAAATTTCAGCCTAAACTTGAATTAACTCCCTGCAGGCTGCCTTTCATTGAAGCTGATAATGATCAAAGCTATCCATGGCCTAAGGACCCATGCATAGCCTGATGTAAGACTCTAGTTGTTTCCAGAGTCAACCCTCATGTGTTTGTGTATATGTCATAAGATTTGGGTCATATTTTACACATTATCTAAGCTTGCCTGAGGGTCGATAACATCAGTATAAGGGAAACCAAAATATTTGCAGCTCTAGGACGTATACAGAAAATAACTTGTACAGTTTTCAAAAGCTAATCATTAGTTATCCCCAAAGTGTGTCCTGATGATCTCTGCTGACATACAATTTATTAGGTTTATCACGTTAATAAGAAAATGTTGGATAATATGTGTAGTATTTTTACACAATGTTTATTCTTTGTAAAGCTTTCACAAAATATTTAAAATTTAATTTTAAATGCTATTTTATAATTTAGATTTGAATGGATTTTCAGATATTTACAAAAGCTTTTTATAAATGTTTCCTCATAGAAAGGTAGATATCAAAATTGTGTACTAACATGCAAAAAAATATTCAAGTGCAATACTATACCACATTCACCTTGTTTGTAACTTCCCTGTATCTTCCATTTTCTCTTGCCTCCTGCATAAGTCAATAATAATCTGCACTTGGATATCTGCTTTATATATGAATCCTTTCATATTACTTTAATTTCTGGCAATATTCCAAGTATCTACACCTCTTCGTGAATAAATCCCAAGACATTGAGATGAGACTTTAGCTCCAGCTTCTTTGCATACTAATAAGTAGCTTTGAGCAAAGTGGAAATGTTCTTTTCCCTGCACTGGCAAAATATCGCTCTTTTTAATTTAATTTTCAACAGGTACTTTTTTTTTCTTTCATTCTGAACTGCATTATTGGCTATTGGCTTCTGAGTCTTTGGATTGTTTCTCATTTATATCTCTACTTTAACATTGCTTCTTCCAAATCTCTATCGCCAATTACAGCAAAACATCTTAGAAAACAAGCTCACTGATTGAGCCAAATTCAAAGAGACATTCAGTAACAAATTCATATTTGTGAAATAACCTCGTCCTCATCCCTAATCCATGAGTTTAATTAAACTCTGTGCTTTTATTTTTAGGCTTACACTTTCAGTGTAATCTTCCAGAATTCAAACCGAGTCTCTGCCCAGTCAAATGATACTTACAAGAATTTTAAGCAAAAGCAATGAATCAGTGCAAACCATGTAGTACAGTGTTCAGAGTCTCATATGAGATATTACTGCACAAAAAGGAATTGTATGGAACATGTTCTCATTTATGCCATTTAATTGAAAGTGTTATGGAAAAGAAATTGGTATGAGGAAGGCTCTGACAATATTGTGATGCAAATTTATTAACTGAAGACCTGTATATTAAACCCCAGTTAAGTATTATATACTTAATATTTGGGATAGATCTTACGTTAAATGTTGTTGCAATAATAATAATAATAAAAGGAGCAGGAGGAGACTTAGGAGATAATGGGTATGTTTATGGCCTTAATGGTGGTAATGTTTCCATGAGCGTCTACTTATCTCCAAACTCATCAAGTTGTACAAATTAAATATGTACAGCATTGAAACAGAAGTAAATTTAGCCATCTCTGTGCATACTTACATTTTCTACCACATATCACATTTGCCTGTGTGTTTTATTGTTAATTGAATAAAGATAAAATGAAAAAAAGGTCTTACATAACTTAACACATTGCTTTCAACTACTAAAAAGAAACAACCGGGATTAAGATAATAGAAACGAAACCAAAAGAAAAACAAAATGAAACAAAACCCCTTTAAGTATCCCTCTGACTTTAGTGACAGCCTTGAGAGTTCAAGACGGACAGTTCTCAGGAAGAACTCAGGGCTCCCGGCCCTTACATTTCTCTTCAGCTTCCAATAAGGTCATTATCTCTGATCAATTTGCAAGCATTTCTTTATTCTCTGAACTTCAAACTGGCTTCTTTTCATGCACATTTACCACAGATTTTATTTCTTTTTAACATCTTTATTGGAGTATAATTGCTTTACAATGGTGTGTTAGTTTCTGCTGTAAAACAAAGTGAATCAGCTATACATATACATATATCCCCATATCTCGTCCCTCTTGCATCTCCCTCCCACCCTCCTCCCACTCCTCTAGGGGACACAAAGCACCGAGCTGATCTCCCTGTGCTATGCGGCTGCTTCCCACTAGCTATCTATTTTACGTTTGGTAGTGTATATATGTCCATGCCACTCTCTTACTTCATCCCAGCTTACCCTTCCCCCTCCACGTGTCCTCAAGTCCATTCCTACGTCTGCGTCTTTATTCCTGTCCTGCCCCTAGGTTCTTCAGAACCATTTTTTTTTTTTTAGATTCCATATATATATGTGTTAGCATACAGTATTTGTTTCTCTCTTTCTGACTTACTTCACTCTGTATGACAGTCTCTAGGTCCATCCACCTCACTACAAATAACTCAATTTCATTTCTTTTTATGGCTGAGTAATATTCCATTGTATATATGTGCCACATCTACCTTATCCATTCATCTGTCGATGGACACTTAGGTTGCTTCCATGTCCTGGCTATTGTAAATAGAGCTGCAATGAACATTGTGGTACATGACTCTTTTTGAATTATGGTTTTCTCAGTGTATATGCCCAGTAGTGGGATTGCTGGGTTGTATGGTAGTTCTATTTTTAGTTTTTTAAGGAACCTCCATACTGTTCTCCACAGTGGCTGTATCAATTGACATTCCCACCAACAGTGCAAGAGTGTTCCCTTTTCTCCACACCCTCTCCAGCATTTATTGTTTGTAGATTTTCTGATGATGCCCATTCTAACTGGTGTGAGGTGATACCTCATTGTGGTTTTGATTTGCATTCCTCTAATAATTAGTGATGTTGAGCAGCTTTTCATGATCTTCTTGGCCATCTGTATGTCTTCTTTGGAGAAATGTCTATTTAGGTCTTCTGCCCATTTTTGGATTGGGTTGTTTGTTGTTTTTAATATTGAGCTGCATGAACTGTTTTTATATTTTGGAGATTAATCCT
This sequence comes from Balaenoptera borealis, assembly GCF_965194805.1. Lineage (NCBI taxonomy): Eukaryota > Metazoa > Chordata > Mammalia > Artiodactyla > Balaenopteridae > Balaenoptera > Balaenoptera borealis. The sequence goes on from NC_138861.1 coordinate 142,708,838, forward strand.
TTGTCTGTTGATTCGTTTGCAAATATTTTCTACCATTCTGAGGGTTGTCTTTTCGTCTTGTTTATGGTTTCCTTTGCTGTGCAAAAACTTTGAAGTTTCATTAGGTCCCATTTGTTTATTTTTGTTTTTGTTTCCATTACTCTAGGAGGTGGATCAAAAAAGATCTTGCTGTGATTTATGTCATAGAGTGTTCTTCCTATGTTTTCCTCTAAGAGTTTTGTAGTGTCCGGTCTTACATTTAGGTCTCTAATCCATTTTGAGTTTATTTTTGTGTATGGTGTTAAGGAGTGTTCTAATTTGATTCTTTTACATGTAGTTGTCCAGTTTTCCCAACACCACTTATTGAAGAGACTGTCTTATCTCCATTGTATAGCCTTGCCTCCTTTGTCATAGATTAGTTGACCATAGGTACGTGGGTTTATCTCTGGGCTTTCTATACTGTTCCATAAATCTATATTTCTGTTTTTGTGCCAGTACCATACTGTTTTGATTACTGTAACTTTGTAGTTTAGTCTGAAGTCAGGGACCCTGATTCCTCCAGTTCCGTTTTCCTTTCTCAAGATTGCTTTGGCTATTCAGGGTCTTTTGTGGTTCCATATAAATTGTGAAATTATTTGTTCTAGTTCTGTGAAAAATGTCATTGGTAGTTTGATAGGGATTGCATTGAATCTGTAGATAGCTTTGGGTAGTATAGTCATTTTCAAAATGTTCATTCTTCCAATCCAAGAACATGGAATATCTCTCCATCTGTTTGTATCATCTTTGATTTTATTCATCAGCATCTTATACTTTTCAGATTAGAGGTCTTTTGCCTCCTCAGGTTGGTCTATTCTTAGGTATTTTATTCTTTTTGTTGCAGTGGTAAATGGGAGTGTTTCCTTAATTCCTCTTTCAGATTTTTCATCATTAGTGTATAGGAACGCAAGAGATTTCTGTGCATTAATTTTGTATCCTGCTACTTTACCAAATTCATTGCTTAGCTCTAGAAGTTTTCTGGTAGCATCTTTAGGATTCTCTATGTATAGTATCATGCCATCTGCAAACAGTGACAGTTTTACTTCTTCTTTTCTGATTTGGATTCCATTTACTTCTTTTTCTTCTCTAATTGCTGTGGCTAAAACTTCCAAAAGTATGTTGAATAATAGTGGTGAGAGTGGGCAACCTTGTCTTGTTCCTTATCTTAGTGGAAATGGTTTCAGTTTTTCGCCATTGAAAATGACGTTGCCTGTGGGTTTGTCATATATGGCTTTTATTATGTTGAGGTAAGTTCCCTCTATGCCTACTTTCTGGAGGGTTTTTATTATAAATGGGTGTTGAATTTTGTCAAAAGATTTTTCTGCATCTATTGAGGTGATCATATGGTTTTTCTCCTTCAATTTGTTAATATGGTTTATCACATGGATTGATTTGCTTATATTGAAGAATCTTTGCATTCCTGGGATAAACCCCACTTGATCATGGTGTATGATCCTTTTAATGTGTTGTTGGATTCTGTTTGCTAGTATTTTGTTGAGGGTTTTTGCATCTATGTTCATCAGTGATATTGGCCTGTAGTTTTCTTTTTTTTTGTGACATCTTTGTCTGGTTTTGGTATCAGGGTGATGGTGGCCTCGTAGAATGAATTTGGGAGTGTTCCTCCCTCTGCTATATTTTGGAAGAGTTTGAGAAGCATAGGTTTTAGCTCTTCCCTAAATGTTTGATAAAATTCACCTGTGAAGCCATCTGGTCCTGGGCTTTTGTTTGTTGGAAGATTTTTGATCACAGTCTCAGTTTCAGTGCTTATGATTGGTCTGTTTGTATTTTCTATTTCTTCCTGCTTCAGTCTTGGAAGGCTGTGCTTTTCTAAGAATTTGTCCATTTCTTCCAGGTTGTCCATTTTATTGGCTTATAGTTGCTTGTAGTAGTCTCTGATGATCCTTTGTATTTCTCTAGTGTCAGTTGTAACTTCTCCTTTTTCAATTCTAATTCTATTGATTTGAGTCTTCTCCCTTTTTTTCTTGATGAGTCTGGCTAATGGTTTATCAATTTTTTTTATCTTCACAAAGAACCAGCTTTAAGCTTTATTGATCTTTGTTTGATCCATAAGAGCTATTGTTGATCAAATTGTATATCAGTAATAGCTCAACAATTGAGCTATTGTTTCCTTCATTTCTTTTTCATTTATTTCTGATCTGATCTTTATGATTTCTTTCCCTCTGCTAACTTTCGGGTTTTTTTGTTCTTCTTTCTCTAATTGCCTTAGGTGTAAGGTTAGGTTGTTTATTTGAGATGTTTCTTGTTTCTTGAGGTAGGATTGTATTGCTATAAACTTCCCTCTTAGAACTGTTTTGCTGCATCCTATAGGTTTTGGGTTGTCGTGTTTTCATTGTCATTTGTTTCTAGGTATTTTTTGTTTTCCTCTTTGATTTCTTCAGTGATCTCTTGGTTATTTACTAGTGTATTGTTCAGCCTCCTTGTGTTTGTATTTTTATGGATTTTTTTTCCTGTAATTGATATCTAGTCTCATAGCATTGTGGTCGGAAAAGATACTTGATACGATATCCATTTTCTTAAATTTACTGAGGCTTGATTTTTGACCCAAGATATGATCTATCCTGGAGAATGTTCCATGAGCACTTGAGAAGAAAGTGTATTCTGTTGCTTTTGGATGGAATGTCCTATAAATATCTATTAGTCCATCTTGTTTAATGTATCATTTAAAGCTTGTGTTTCCTTATTTATTTTCATTTTGGATGATTTGTCCATTGGTGAAAGTGGGGTGTTAAAGTCCCCTAGTATTATTGTGTTACGGTTGATTTCCCCTTTTATAGCTGTTAGCATTTGTCTTTATATTAAGTTGCTCCTATGTTGGGTGCATAAGTATTTACAATTGTTGTATCTTCTTCTTGGATTGACCCCTTGATCATTATGTGGTGTCCTTCTTTGTCTCTTGTAATAGTCTTTATTTTAAAGTGTATTTTGTCTGATATGAGAATTGCTACTCCAGCTTTCTTTTGATTTCCATTTGCATGGAATATCTCTTTGCCTCCCCTCACTTTCAGTCTGTATGTGTCCCTAGGTCTGAAGTGGGTCTCTTGTAGACAGCATATATATGGGTCTTGTTTTTGTATCCATTCACCCTGTATGTCTTTTGGTTGGAGCATTTTATCCATTTACATTTAAGGTAATTATCAATATGTGTGTTACGGTTACCATTTTCTTAATTGTTTTGGGTTTGTTATTGTAGGTCTTTTCCTTCTCTTGTGTTTCCTGCCTAGAGAAGTTCCTTTAGCATTTGTTGTTAAGCTGGTTTGGTGGTGCTGAATTTTCTTAACTTTTGCTTACCTGTAAAGGTTTTAATTTCTCCATCAAATCTGAATCAGATCCTTGCTGGATGGAGTAATCTTGGTTGTAGGTTTTTCCCTTTCATCACTTCAAATATGTCCTGCCACTCCCTTCTAGCTTGCAGAGTTTCTGCTGAAAAATCAGCTGTTAACCTTATGCGGATTCCCTTGTATGTTATTTGTTGCTCCTCCCTTGCTGCTTTTAATATATTTTCTTAGAATTTAATTTTTGATTGTTTGATTAATATGTGTCTTTGCATGTTTCTCCTTGGATTTATCCTGTATGGGACTCTCTGTGCTTCCTGGACTTGATTGACTATTTCCTTTCCCATATCAGGGAAGTTTTCAACTATAATCTCTTCAAATATTTTCTCAGTCCCTTTCTTTTTCTCTTCTTCTTCTGGGACCCCTATAATTCAAATGTTGGTGCGTTTAATATTGTCCCAGAGGTCTCTGAGACTGTCCTCAATTCTTTTCATTCTTTTTTCTTTATTCGCCTCTGTGGTAGTTTTTTCCACTATTTTATCTTCCAGGTCACTTATCCGTTCTTCTGCCTCAGTTATTCTGCTATTGATTCCTTCTAGAGATTATAATTTCATTTATTGTGTTGTTCATCATTGTTTGTTTGCTCTTTATTTCTTCTAGGTCCTTGTTAAACGTTTCTTGTATTTTCTCCATTCTATTTCCAAGATTTTGGATCATCTTTACTATCATTATTCTGAATTCTTTTTCAGGTAGACTGCCTATTTCGTCTTCATTTGTTTGGTCTGCTGGGTTTTTACCTTGCTTCTTCATCAGCTGTGTATTTCTCTGTCTTCTCATTTTGCTTAACTGACTGTGTTGGCGTCTCCTTTTCACAGGCTGCAGGTTCGTAGTTCCCATTGTTTTTGGTGTCTGCCCCCAGTGGGTAAGGTTGTTCAATGGGTTGTGTAGGCTTCCTGGTAGAGGGGACTGGTGCCTCTGTTCTGTTGGATGAGGCTGGATCTTGTCTTTCTGGTGAGCAGGACTGCATCCGGTAGTTTGTTTTGGGGTGTCTGTGAACTTATTATGATTTTAGCTGCCCTCTCTGCTAATGGGTGGGGTTGTATTCCTGTCTTGCTAGTTGTTTGGCATAGGGTGGCCAGCACTTTAGCTTGCTGGTTATTGAGTGGAGCTGAGTCTTAGCGTTTAGATGAAGATCTCTGGGAGAGCTTTCGTTGTTTGACATTATGTGAGCTGGGAGGTTTCTGGTGGACCAATGTCCTGAACTCGGCTCTCCTACCTCAGAGGCTCAGGCCTGATACCCAGCCAGAGCACCAAGACCCTGTCAGCCACACGGCTCAGAAGAAAAGGGAGAAAAATATAAGAAAGGAAGAAAGAAAGAAAGAAAGAAAAGAAGGAAGGAAGGAAGGAAGGAAAGAAAGAAAGAAAGAAAGAAAGAAAGAAAGGAAAGAAGGGAGGGAGGGAGGGAGAGAGAGAGAGAAAGAAAGAAGGAAAGAGAAAGAAAGAAAGAAAGAAAGAAAGAGAAAAAAAGAAAGGGAAAGAAAGAAAGGAGGGAGGAAGGAAGGAAGGGAGGAAGGGAGGGAGGGCAGGAGGAAGGAAGGAAGGAAAGTTATTAAAATAAAATATTATTGAAAATAAAAAAAATAAAAAATAATAAAAATAAAGAAAGAAAGGAAAGAGAGAGCAACCAATCAAAAAAACAAATCCACCAATGATAACAAGCACTAAAAACTATACAAAAAAAAAAAAAGGACAGACAGAGAACCCTAAGAAATATGGTAAAAGCAAAGCTATACAGACAAAATCACACAAAGAAGCATATACATACACACTCACAAAAAGAGAAAAAGGAAAAAAATATATATGTATTAATAAAAAAAGAGAGGAACCAAGTCAATAAACAAATCTACCAATGATAATAAGCTCTAAACACTAAACTAAGATAAACATAAAGCCATAAACAAATTAGTTGCAGAAAGCAAACCCCAAGTCTACAGTTGCTCCGCCTCAATTTTGGGATGATTCATTGTCTATTCAGGTATTCCACAGATGCAGGTACATCAACTTGATTGTGGAGATTTAATTCACTGCTCTTGAGGCTGCCGGGAGAGATTTCCCTTTCTCTTCTTTGTTCGCACAGTTCCTGGGGTTCAGCTTTGTAATTGGCCCTGCCTTTGCGTGTAGGTCGCCTGAGGGCGTCTGTTCTTCGCTCAGAAAGGACGGGGTTAAAGGAGCAGCTGCTTCAGGGGCTCTGGCTCACTCAGGCCGGGGGGAGGGAGGGGTACAGATGCAGGGTGAGCCTGCGGCAGCCGAGGCCAGCGTGACGTTGCACCAGCCCGAGGCGCGCCATGCGTTCTCCAGGGGAAGTTGTCCCCGGATCACAGGACCCTGGCAGTGGCGAGCTGCACAGGCTCCCGGGAGGGGCGGTGTGGAGAGTGACCTGTGCTTGCACACAGGCTTCTTGGTGGCGGCAGCAGCCGCCTTAGCATCTCATGCCCGTCTCTGGTGTCTGTGCCGATAGCCGCGGCTCGTGCCCATCTCTGGAGCTTTTCTCGGCAGTGCTCTGAATCCCTTCTCCTTGCGCACCCTGGAACAAGTGTCTCTTGCCTCTTCAGCAGCTCCAGACTTTTCCCCGGACTCCCTCCTGGCTAGTTGTGGAGCACTAGCCCCCTTCAGGCTGTGTTCACACCGCCAACCCCAGGACTTCCCCTGGGATCCGACCTCCGAAGCCCTAGCCTCAGCTCCCAGCCCCTGCCCACCCCAGCGGGTGAGCAGACAAGCCTCTTGGACTGGTGAGTGCTGGTCAGTACTGATCCTCTGTGCAGGAATCTCTCTGCTTTGCCCTCTGCACCCCTGTTGCTGTGCTATCCTCCGTGCCTCTGAAGCTTTCCCCACTCCCACTCCCCCTCTCTCCCAGTGAAGGGGTTTCCTAGTGTGTGGAAACTTTTCCTCCTCCACAGCTCCCTCCCAGAGGGGCAGGTCCCATCCCTATTCTTTTGTCTCTCTTTCTTCTTTTTTCTTTTGCCGTACCCTGGTAGGTGGGGAGTTTCTTGCCTTTTGGGAAGTCTGAGGTCTTCTGCCAGCCTTCAGTAGGTGTTCTGTAGGAGTTGTTCCACATATAGGTGTATTTTTGATGTATTTGTGGGAATGAGGGTGATCTCCATGTCTTACTCCTCTGCCATCTTGAAGCTCCCCTTACCACAGATTTTGATGATTCTATTATGGTTGCAATGATTCTTTTGGTGAATTCAGTCTTCTCCTGAGATCAGGAATTTAATCTCTGCTCCTAGTTACTAAAGGACCCAGGAAATTGATGTTATGTCAGTTTTGATCAAATTCAATTGGGAATAAAACAGTTCTTTTTTTTAAACAATAGAGGTAACAAAACTTATGTAGATTTTTAAGTATGTGTCCAATCTATATACACTTCAAATATAGTCTTTAATTGGGGTCCTATTACCTTGTTTTTTCTTATTTCTTTAAGTTCTTTTCTAGTTGTAGTGGTCATTGGCTCCACATCCATGAATTTTCTTTTTCCATTCTACTAGAGTAGAGTTTCCAATTTCATGGGCAGAGCAGGGCCTGAGCCCCTCAGAATTTTAAATGAACTGGTGGATTGAAAGTTATTCTGAAATTTTCTGCCCTACATTTCAAAATTTCATTTATTTACCCTTGGTGCCTACCAGTACCAACAAGCTACCCCTTTCCCCAGAGAATATTTTCCCAATGTTTTCATTTACTTTTTAGTAACTGCTGCTTTTGAGTTAAAGTTGCAATTCAAGTTATTTTATCCATCTGCAATATATGAATGAACCACATATAATAGAATTTTAAAAATACATAGATGCAAAAATAAATAAAAATAAACCTACTAGACTTAGAGGGATACTCGTTGCCAAAAAGCTCATGTATTCATACTGTATCTATTTTCATCATATTGCTTAAGAGATCTGAAATTTTATGAATGTCCATCAGGATTCAGTACAAGAAGTAGAAACCTTGAGTGATTTTAAGCAGAGAGTGAATTCATTTTTACCAAACCATTGCAGGAGCTAGAGAAACTGCCTCTGAGCTGGGCATTCACAAGTTACTACCAACATGTTGCAGAACTCACTCAGTGAGGAATCAGGGGCTACCAGTGGAATCCAGATATCACTTTAGTTGAGGTACAGTACTCAGGAAGCTAGAGTCAGGGAAATGCCACCATTGTAACTGCCTAGAATCAAGGTGCCATTGCTCCCGCCAACTACCTCTCTTTCAAATGGAAAAATCAGAGCCCAGACCCTGGATGTCAACTTCAGGAAAAAAAAAAAAAAAAGCAAGCAAAAACAACACAAAAATGCCAAAGCAATGTCCCCACAGCTTATTCTGATGCATTCAATTGTTTGAGCCTGACCTTTTTCCATAGCACTAGCTGTAAGTGAGTCTTGGAATTGTTGAGCTTTTAGATCTTTCCATTGGAGAAAGGCTCATAATAAGGAGATGTGATGGAATGCCAAGTGCTTAACTATCCTGTCCTAGACAATATATAAGATGAAGATTACTCAGATGATTGGGCAGAACATAAAGAATAATGACTTGCTTAAGTAATGTGAGAGAAGATCCCTTAGAAACATGGAATTCCTGAATAAAAGTTAATGGGACATTTAAGAGAAGGGAAGATATATCTACACAACATGCTAATTCTTAATATTTTAAATTCATTACAGCATTTATAAAATAATGTTTCCATAATCTAGGTGGTAATGGAACCTGCAAAAGAATCCTAGGTGTGAGGTCAAGATGGGATTTCAGTTCTCAAGGGGAAGGCATGGCAACATAGATTTTTAAAGGTAGTGTTTTTGTTTATGCCAAGATTGAGGAGCAACTATCCAGATCCTTGAAGGAATCTGAAGGAAAAATCCAAACCCTTTCTTGTAAGAGGGCCACTTATAAAAGAAAGCAAAGCTATTTTAGCTACCTATGATCCCAGTGGCTTTCAGCAAGCAATTAATGTTTGAGATCCATCCTTTTAGTCTCAGTCCTTTGCAGATTTTGAGTTAGTGGGCATTCAGTAAATGTCTGATGAATAAATGAATAGCATTTAAAATGATTGATTGAATCAACAAGAAAAGGCTAAATTATATTCACTCTACTATAAAATGAGTCAGAAAAGTGTGTCATAAGTTATTGAAAGATTTCTAACAGAACAGTTATAATGAAAGTTTCAGTTAGTAACTGGGAGAATTTCATTTGGATAATTCATGTTTGTGAAATAGCTTATTCACCAGTGATACCAGGTAAATGAAGCAGAATTATTGTATTAATTTCAGATAAGTATTCTCAACTTAACAAAAGAGTTTATAGTTGTTCTATTTCTTCTGTTTCAGCATCAAAGCTTTACATTTTGTTCACACTGTTTCTCATAAAAATGGAAGCTGAAATAAGGTAACAGTATGGAAATTGTCACCTTAAGTTATTTATGATTAAATGAGCAAAATAAACACTGAACCTGACATTCTTTAAAATATTTCATCCCAGAGATGGTAAAGTCCACATGAATATTTATTATTTGTACAGTCCTGAAATATACTGCATCCTGAACCTGGCATGTTACAGCTAAGACTTAAGCTGGGAATGGTAATGTCAAGTTTACTTTTTTTCTCACACAATAGACCTCTAAATAGATTTGTGAAATCATTAAATTTTTTTAAACTATTATTCTTTAGAAGTGAAGTAGAATTTGCAGTAATTATAATCCATATGTTTTGCAATTTTCAGTATATATCAGAGAAGGAGTAATTGATTTTTATATTTACATACTCTTGACATTCATAATGATATAGTCTAAGTGAAACCTAGAAGCTGGGTTTGGCCATTATATATAATTTAATGAAGATAATTAATATTACCTTCATTAAATACGACATCCATGTTGATCACATTCTCTTTTATTAGTGAGTTGATTGAATACTTAACTGGTATATATTATATATGTATATATATAATTTTAACTAAAGTATGTTATAACTGGAAGGAAATAAAGGATATATTAGAGAACAAAAACAAGAACAAGAAACAAAAAACAAGTCTGCATAACCCAATGTGTTCTCATAGATACAACAGTGAAATATGTGGTATCAAATTTTAAAAAAATAATGCTATATCTCAGGGTTAATCGTTCTGAAATTCAGTGTGTTGAACACCATGTTTATGATTAGGTATTATCAGAATATCTAATGTTCAATAAACATTAGAATTTCATTGAAATACATATACACATATAGTTATTTAACTGAGAAGACATGATTTTCACATTCCTCATAGCTATTAATTTTAAAGATGATTTCTTGTTGCCAAACGTACAGTGAATGAGAAATACCTAATAGTAGACTAGCTGTGCTAGTTTTAAGTAGGAAAGCTATTTTATTTTTAATTTATTTATTGTATTTATTTATTTTTAGCTGTGTTGGGTCTTCGTTGCTGCGCGCGGTCTTTCTCTAGTTGCGGTGAGCGGGGGCTACTCTTCATTGCGGTGCATGGGCTTCTCATTGCGGTGGCCTCTCCTGTTGGGGAGCACGGACTCCAGGCACGTGGGCTTCAGTAGTTGTGGCTTGCGGGCTCTAGAGCGCAGGCTTAGTAGTTGTGGCTCACGGGCCTAGTTGCTCTGCGGCATGTGGGATCTTCCGGGACCAGGGCCCGAACCCGTGTCCCCTGCATTGGCAGGCGGATTCTTAACCACTGCACTACCAGGGAAGGCCAGGAAAGCTATTTTGAAAAATAAAATTACACTTAGATGAATAGATGTATTGACTAACTTATGTGTGTGCATTACATGTACTAACCTTTCCTTTCTTAATGTTACCCTGATTTTCATTTGGCACAATACCTCTTCCTTATGATACACAGTGTTTATGAAAGTTTAATCAGTAAGTAGCTCTACTCTCTCTCTCCCACTGAGGATCATCAATTCTATCAGAGTCACTCAAAGTGGGAATTTGCTAAGCTCTTGAGAGGATCATCAGTTCTATCAGAGGCACTCAAAGTAGGAATTTGCTAAGCTCTTGCTACTTAGGTGAATGGTCCTCTATTAAAGCCTGTTGTTTTCTCAAGATATGTCCCATATTTTAACAATGAATCTCCTTCAGTTGGACAAAGCTGGTTTCTGTGGCTTGCAAGCAAATTAAATTAACTGATACAATTGAAGATTTAGGAAAATGATTGAAGGCCAACAGTCTACATAAATTTTACACGGTCATTAATTTCTCTAGTTTATTGTTGATAGGTGGATTTGGAGGTCAAGAAAGTCCATTAAAAAGTGATCATGTTCTGTATTGATACTACGATTATCCTAACACAATGTTTTAAATAGGGATAGATTATTCCTACTATTATACTTTAAAGCATTCAGGATAATTCTGACATATTATTTTGTTAAATATTGCATATACAAAAATGCATTTCACACAAATACAAATAATTAAATTTCTGCTTTGGGAAGTTATTACTGACATTGCTGTCAAACTGTATAAACAAAAGTTTGTTATATACATAATATTTAGCTGACCCTCTTAAATCTGCTTTTACATATTTTTGAATATTACATTTATTGTTCTTCTTATACTTTAATTGCATGTTATTTAAAAAGTGAATTATTTCAAGTAGAAATAAAATCTCCTTCAAAACATTACAGTGAATCTTGCTTTTGCACTTTTGGTAACTTTCCTATTTATTTCTTTACTGCTCTCTTTTCCATTGGACTTTCCACTTTAAGTTTATACTCATATCAATATAATACAGTCTGTAAAAGCTCTCATATCTTTTCCTACCACATAGTGGTCATGTAATTTTTGGCAAGTTACTTAACCTCACTATGTCTCAGTTGCCTGATATATAAAATCAAATTATTTATAGTACCTATTTCTAATTTTTGATGACAAAATTAGACAATTGATCTAAAGTGTTTATTCCAGTTGTTTGATACAAATTAAGACTTCAATGAGCTGTAGTTATTCCTCCAACGTGGATTTTTTGCTTGATGATAACTAATGTGATAAAAGATGTTTTTAAATGAATGAAAACAGAGATATCTGAGAATGGATTGGAATAAATCTCTGGTTATCTGGGGTCCAAATAAAATACATTTTGAGTGCCCAAAACTTTTAAATCTCTCTGTAAGATAATTGAAAATATAGTAAAGGTTATGCATTATATTGGAAAAACTGCTTAAGAAAAAAAAATTTATGACCATATATGTGACTTATTTACAGAAAATTTTACCTGAATGACATTAAGGATAAGTGAGAGCTGGATTTAATTTAATGGCATGTATTTAAATAGCATATATATTCATGATGGTATACACCTACATAATCTCTTTACAGATTCCTTTCTTCCAATCAGAGTTTGATCTTTTTTAAATAAATGCACTGCTTTGAAGATTAAATTTAGGAATATAATAACATCTTCCACTATCAGGGTGTTATAGAATTTAAAATACCTAATTCTCATACTTATGTACTAAATGTTTACAGAACCCACAAATAGGAAATATTGGGATTGGTTATATTTATACTTTTAAACACAGTTTTATTAATTCTTTGACATGTATGAAATTGTAAGAGGAATACATACCTTACATTTCACATAGTTCCTATTGTTATGCATGAGTAAGAGATGTACAAAAAAATCCAAAAAAATCCATGAGTAAGAGATGTACATTTTTTTTTTAAACATCTTTATTGGAGTATACTTGCTTTACAATGGTGTGTTAGTTTCTGCTTTATAACAAAGTGATCAGTTATACATATACATATGTTCCCATATCTCTTCCCTCTTGCATCTCCCTCCCTCCCACCCTCCCTATCCCACCCCTCTAGGTGGCCACAAAGCACCGAGCTGATCTCCCTGTGCTATGCAGTTGCTTCCCACTAGCTATCTATTTTACATTTGGTAGTGTATATATGTCTGTGCCACTCTCTCACCCTGTCACATCTTACCCTTCCCCCTCCCCATATCCTCAAGTCCATTCTCTAGTAGGTCTGTGTCTTTTTTTTTTTCTTTTAAAAAAATTTTATTGAAATATAGTTGAGTCAGCTCTACCCACCACCAGAGCCTCCCATCAAGCCTCTCAGATAGCCTCAACCACCAGAGAGCAGACAGCAGAAGCAAGAAAAACTACAATCCTGCAGCCTGTGGAACAAAAACCACATTCACAGAAAGATAGACAAGATGAAAAGGCAGAGGGCTATATACCAGATGAAGGAACAAGATAAAACCCCAGAAATATAATTGATTTACAATGTTGTGTTAGTTTCAGATGTACAACAAAGTGATTCAATTATACATATATATATATATATATATATATATATATATATATATATATATTCTTTTCTTTACATCATCTTCCATTATAGCTTATTACAAGATATTGAGTAGAGTTCCCTGTGCTATACAGTAGGTCCTTGTTGGTTATCTATTTTATGTATAGTAATGTGTACATTTTAATCCCAAACTCCTAATTTATCCCTCCCCCGACCTTTCCCTTTTGGTAACCACAAGTTTGTTTTTGAAGTCTGTGAGTCTATTTCTGTTTCGTAAGTAAGTTCATTTGTATCATTTTTTTAGATTCCACATACAAGCGATATCATATGATGTTTGTCTTTCTCTGTCTGACTTACTTCACTTAGTACACTTAGTATGATAATCTCTGGGTCCATCCATGTTGTTACAAATGGCATTATTTCATTCTTTTTTTATAGCTGAGCAGTATTCCATTGTATATATGTACCACATCTTCTTTATCCATTCATCTGTCAATGGACACTTAGGTTGCTTCCATGTCCTGGCTATTGTAAATAGAGCTGCAATGAACATTGTGGTACATGACTCTTTTTGAATTATGGTTTTCTCAGGGTGTATGCCCAGTAGTGGGATTGCTGGGTTGTATGGTAGTTCTATTTTTAGTTTTTTAAGGAACCTCCATACTGTTCTCCGTAGTGGCTGTATCAATTTACATTCCCACCAGCAGTGCAAGAGGGTTCCCTTTTCTCCACACCCACTCCAGCATTTGTTATTTGTAGACTTTTTGATGATGGCCATTCTGACTGGTGTGAGGTGATACCTCATTGTAGTTTTGATTTGCATATCTCTAATAATTAACAATGTTAAGCATCTTTTCATGTGCCTTTTGGCCATCTGTATGCCTACCTTGCAAAACCTTTGCTGCATCGAGGATTGTCCTGTGGGAAACTGCGTCAAGCAAATACCATGTGAAGTTGGCCACTATCAGAAAATTCCAAGGGACATTATTAGTCAGTTCACATCTGAGTCGTGGAAGCAGAAAAGAAAACAGAACATAAAATTAACCTAAATACTTCTGTTCTCACTTCATGACATGGTTTCTGCTGCTTTCCTCTTCAGCAGTTTTGGCCCTTTATACCTTTCAGTGTTTGCTGTTGTTTACTTCACACCTGTGTGGCACAGAACAGTAGGGCTGATTAAAAGAACCTCAGATTGGCAGAAGCCTTCATTACTGGTGCAGATAGAGCTCAGCCTGATTATCTCTACAAGAGTCCTTTTAAAAGTCCTAAATCCCTGAGGGCAAGTGTCCACCCGGCTTTCCCCTCCATATTTTCTTCATCTGACCACTGGTGTCGTTGATCTGTTTTTGAAGTCCTTCCTTTCATCTCTCTTCATTTCTTTCATATTTGTCCCCGCTTTTTCCGTCTTCTGCTCCTATTTAAACTCAAAGACTAGTGTAGACAGCTGTACCAGGAGAGGCCTGTATTTTCTCCACATCTTTTAGTTACTTCCTTATCTCAGTTCAGTTATATTGAACAAATGTTTGTGGAGTAGCTACTGTGCAGGACGCTTGCTAAGCCTTGGAGACACCGAAATTATCAAACAATTCCTGCTTCTAGTATTTCACAGTTTTAACAGTCTCCAGTCCGTTCATTTGTGTTAGGATTGTAAGCTTCTTGAAGTTTCTCCGTGGGCTTAGAATAGCTTACACATAGGTAGTGTTTATTAGTGTGGGAAATGAATTAAACTGAATTGATAACCAACCTGGAATTTGATTTCTTTCTTTTTTTTTTTTAAATCTTTATTGAAGTATAATTGCTTTACAATGGTGTGTTAGTTTCTGCTTTATAACAAAGTGAATCAGTTATACATATACATATGTTCCCATATCTCTTCCCTCTTGCATCTCCCTCCCTCCCACCCTCCCTATCCCACCCCTCTAGGTGGTCACAAAGCACCGAGCTGATCTCCGTGCTATGCGGCTGCTTCCCACTAGCTATCTATTTTACATTTGGTAGTGTATATATGTCCATGACACTCTCTCACCCTGTCACATCTCACTCCTCCCCCTCCCCATATCCTCAAGTCCATTCTTTAGTAGGTTTGTGTCTTTATTCCCATCTTGCCACTAGGTTCTTCATGACCTTTTTTTTTTTTCCTTAGATTCCATATATATGTATTAGCATACTGTATTTGTTTTTCTCTTTCTGACTTACTTCACTCTGTATGACAGACTCTAACTCCATCCACCTCACTACAAATACCTCCATTTCATTTCTTTTTATGGCTGACTAATATTCCATTGTATATATGTGCCACATCTTCTTTATCCATTCATCCGATGATGGACACTTAGGTTGCTTCCATGTCCTGGCTATTGTAAATAGAGCTGCAATGAACATTTTGGTACATGACTCTTTTTGAATTATGGTTTTCTCAGGGTATATGCCCAGTAGTGGGATTGCTGGGTCGTATGGTAGTTCTATTTGTAGTTTTTTAAGGAACCTCCATACTGTTCTCCATAGTGGCTGTATCAATTTACATTCCCACCAACAGTGCAAGAGTGTTCCCTTTTCTCCACACCCTCTCCAGCATTTATTGTTTCTAGCTTTTTTGATGATGGCCATTCTGACCGGTGTGAGATGATATCTCATTGTAGTTTTGATTTGCATTTCTCTAATGATTAATGATGTTGAGCATTCTTTCATGTGTCTGTTGGCAATCTGTATATCTTCTTTGAAGAACATGTAAAAGTATGAAATTAGAACACTCCCTGAC
Organism: Balaenoptera borealis; assembly: GCF_965194805.1. Taxonomy (NCBI): domain Eukaryota; kingdom Metazoa; phylum Chordata; class Mammalia; order Artiodactyla; family Balaenopteridae; genus Balaenoptera; species Balaenoptera borealis. The sequence continues at coordinate 142,724,206 of NC_138861.1, forward strand.
ACCATACACAAAAATAAACTCAAAATGGATTAAAGACCTAAGTGTAAGGCCAGACACTATCAAACTCTTAGAGGAAAACATAGGCAGAACACTCTATGACATAAATCACAGCAAGATCCTTTTTGACCCAGCTCCTAGAGAAATGGAAATAAAAACACAAATAAACAAATGGGACCTAATGAAACTTAAAAGCTTTTGCACAGCAAAGGAAACCATAAACAAGACCAAAAGACAACCCTCAGAATGGGAGAAAATATTTGCAAATGAAGCAACTGACAAAGGATTAATCTCCAAGATTTACAAGCAGCTCATGCAGCTCAATAACCAAAAAACAAACAACCCAATCCAAAAATGGGCAGAAGACCTAAATAGACATTTCTCCAGAGATGTACATTTTTTAACCTGTATTTCTTTTTTGGTTACTATTGTCATGCACTAAGCTAACGGCTCAATTTGGAGAAAAGAGAAACATACATAGCCCTCAACTGCTTACTGCTAAATTAGTTCATACAGATGTTCCTAGTACATTTTAGTCATTTCAACTTAGAGTTGATCACACAATTTATCCATATCTTTAGATTCTTTGAAAACTGAACTAGATTCAAATCATAAAGTGATTATAAATATACAGTTTTATGTTTGTTTATTTATTGTCTCACAATACTTCACTTGGAAAATGCGGCTTTTCTATTTTCACTTCATTCCTTAAATTATACAAAGTGCATGTGTGGATGAATCAAAAGCAAATCTATTTTTGAGTTATAGTTGCAAAATAAAAGTGGAATTAGTGTTTGGGCACATAGGAAATTGTGACTGCACTTTAAGAGTTAGTCATTCATTTAAACATATTAATTTTGTTATCTATAAGAAGAAATGCTAATGCATCTGGTATACAAGGAGCTGTACATAATAAAAAGCTAACAACCTTCAGGGTATCCATTCACCATAAAACTAATTTCACACCTAGTCTATTATGTAATGTGCTATGAAAATATTTCTGTGCTTCAAGATATTATACTAGCTTGCATGTACAAATTTGGTTCTCTTCTTTGAAGTAAAGATTGCATACACATTAATAATCAAACTCCTAGACTTGATCCATAAATTCATTCTTATTTTATACATTTAGAAAATCTGTGTTTCCTTAATAACCCAATCACAAGTGAGTAAATAAAGGTAGAAAGATAAACATTTGTTATCTATAATGTGTGGCAACTTTACTGTACTGACATTCTATCCTTCTAGCAATATTTCCTTCTAGCAATTTCAAACTGGAATGCCTTTCAAGGATATTTGTGTTAGAAATGTACTCTTATACTGATCACATGCACAATGACACCTAATGATACTCAAGTAAGTTAGAACATCATTTTTCATAATATATATTTTATTTTAAATTTTTATTTTTATTTATTTTTTTATTGAAGTACAGTTGATTTAATTTCAGGTGTACAACAAAGTGATTCAGATGCTTTTTCAGATGCTTTTTCAGATGCTTCTCCATTATAGGTTATTGCACGATACTGAATATAGTTCCTGGTGCTGTAGAGTAGGTCCTCATTGTTTATTTATTTTATATATAGTAGTGTGTATCTGTTAATGCTAAACTCCTAACTTATCCCACCCTATCCCCTTTGGTAACCATAAGTTTGTTTTCTATGTCTGTGTGTTTATTTCTGCTTTGTAAATAAGTTCATTTGTATCTATTTTTTAGATTCCACATATAAGCAATATCATATGATACTTATCTTTCTCTGTAGATGGACATTTAGGTTGCTTCCATGCCTTGGCTATTGTAAATACTGCTGCTATGAACATTGGGGGGTGTGGTGCGTGTATCTTTTCAAATTAGAGTTTTCATATTTTCCAGATATATGCCCAAGAGAAGGATTGTTAGATCATATGGTAACTCTATTTTTAGCTTTTTAAGGAACCTTCATACTGTTCTCCATACTGGCTGTACCAATTTGCATTCCCACCTGCAATGTGGGAGGGTTCCCTTTTCTGCACACCCTCTCCAGCATTTATTATTTGTAGACATTTTAATGATGGTCATTCTGACCGGCATGAGGTGGTACCAAGGCAAATCTAAAAAGTATAAAGATTCAGTGCAATCCCTATCAAATTACCAAGGGCATTTTCCACAGAACTGGAACAAAAAAACATTTTTTTAAAAATTTGTACAGAAACACAAAAGATCCTGAATAGCCAAAACAATTATGAGAAAGAAGAACAGAGCTGGAGGAATCAGGCTCCCTTACTTCAGACTATACTACAAAGCTACAGTAATCAAAACAGTATGGTACTGGCACAAAAACAGACACATAAATCAATGAAATATGACAGAAAGCCTAGAAATAAACCCATGCACTTATGGTCAATTAATTTTTGACAAAGGAGGCAAGAATATACAATGGAGAAAAGACAGTGTCTTCAATAAGTGGTGCTGGGAAAAATGGACAGCTACATGTAAAAGAATGAAATCAGAACATTCTCTAACACCATATATAGAAATAAACGCAAAATGGATTAAAGACCTAAATGTAAAACTGGATACTCTAAAAGTCCTAGAAGAAAACACAGACAGAACACTCTTTGACATAAATCGCAGCAATATTTTTTTGGATCCATCTCCTAGAGTAATGGAAATAAAAACAAAAATAAGCAAATGGGACCTAATTAAACTTAAAAGCTTTTGCACAGCAAAGGAACCATAAACAAAACAAAAAAGACAACCTACGGAAAATATTTGCAAATAATGGTACCAAAAAGGGATTAATTTCCAAAATATACAAACAGCTTAGTATCCAAAAAACAAACAACCCAATCAAAAAATGGGCAGAAGACTAAATAGACATTTCTCCAAAAAAGACATTCAAGTGGCCAACAGACATATGAAAAGATGCTCAACATCAGTAATTATTAGAGAAATGTAAATCAAAATATATATTTTAGAAAAGATAAAATTTAAATCAAATAACAGAAGCTTCATATCATACCTAAGATGTTAAATTTTGCATATCATAATTCATGTTTAGAATTTTATTCAACTAATTTTATTAAACAACATCTTCCACTGATTATATCCTTTAACAGGCACAGTAAAGAACAAAACATGTTTTGACTAAAAGAGCCTTATTTTCCTTTTTTTTGAATTAGCATTCCATTTGGATTGGATTTGATTCATTAATAGTTATAAAGAATTTGATGTGTGATGTTGCTAACACAATTAGTTAACAAGTTTTTTTTTTGTTTTTATGTATCCACAGTTTACTGTGATAATGGAAAAAATTACAGTGTTCTGTGAAATGGTATTGATAACTGAATACACTTCAATATGTATATGAATTTATGTACACAATATTTTTCTAGTATAAATGTGTTAAGATTCCTTAATAGTTAGATTTGCAGCCAAAATCTATGACAGAATAGTTAATATTAAGTAACATGTAATTTTTTTTTATCCATTGCTAAGATATTATGTTAATTATTTTTGTCAATTGATAACTGAATTTGGGAAAAGGGATGAATTTTATGGTAGTTGATAGCAGGCTCATAATATCGTGATAAATATATTTTGAAACTTAATGATATTATAGTATAGTAGTATAAAATGTTTCATCACGTCTTAATACAGTCATTCAAGTTGTTGGTGAAAAATACTTAGATGTCTGTGATCTCCTTTTAAGGCTATTCAAGTAAGTAATTAAGTTAAATCATAATATATTTTGCTTTAAAGATAAAACCTGAATCTAAACTCCCTGAATCTAATATTTTCCAATTTATATTTCTAATTATATTGTAAAAATCAGAAAAAAATTTAATTTGACAACATTTAACATTTTTATAAAATAGGGAGATGTAAGCACATTTATTTAAAAGAAAACATATTGGTAATATCAAACAAGCTATATAAGCCATCTAATTATTTCTTTTTTTTAAGATTTATTTATAATTTATTTATTTTTGGCTGCGTCAGGTCTTACTTGCAGCATGCGGAATCTTCATTGAGGCATGCAGGATCTTTCACTGGGGTGCACAGGCTTCTCTCTAGTTGTGACCTGCAGGTTTTCACTTCTCTAGCTGTGGCATGCAGGCTCCAGGGCACGTGGGCTGCGTAACTGTGGCGTGAGGGTTCCAGACAACGTGGGCTCTGTAGTTTGCAGCACGCAGGCTCTCTAGTTGAGGTGCGTGAGCTCAGTAGTTGTGGCACATGGGCTTTGTTGCCCCGTGGCATGTGGTATCCTAGTTATCCAACCAGGGATCAAACCCACGTCCCCTGCATTGTAAGGCGGATTCTTTACCACTGCACCACCAGGGAAGTCCCTAATTATTTCCTTAGTAAAATCAGGTGGAATAATATTGGGTTAGGTAATTCTGACAACCACCCACTAAGGCCAAGAGAAAAACTGAAAAAAAAAATATATATATATGTATATATTTATAACTACATAATATCAAACAGTCAATAAAACAGTGAAAAAAATACAAGACAAAGATTCAGGAGAAGATTAAAAAAATGACACTTTAACCGAGAATTTTGGAACATCTTTTTCCCTGAATGGGTCTGTCAATTCTCAAAGAGATGTCTGTTAGGATAATAAGGTGAAAGGTGCTTTTGAGACACTCACAGACCCAAACTCACAAAAAATTTCAGAGAGAATATGTCGAAGGAAGTAGCACTATCTTAATTCCTCTTATTTTAAGCTTGGACCCTGAGGTTCTACACTTAGAGATCAACAATAGCTGGAAGTAGACAACCCTTGAAGGCAACTAAATCTTCCTAATTTCTGATACTCAAATAATGATCCTAGGGAACAAATATAAATCCTTTCTTGAGAAAAATTAAATCATCTTATGCATCTCATTTTTCTACAGTTTCTTGTATAGTTTCAGTCACTCAATCAAATAGAACTAGGCAGATGCACAATGATCCAAGTCAGGAGTTGAAAGAGGCAATAGACACAAATCCATAAGCATTTCTGAAAATGTACTCTTCAGGCCCAGACTTCAAAGGAAGACCTATCACAAAGTAATAGATATGCCATTACAAGGCACCAGAATAAAACTGCTGAAAAATGAAAACATTGAGAAAATCTCATGAATAACCAGGAATAAAAACTAATTACCTTCATAGGAGCAATAATTAGACTTCAAGCTGCCATACAAATAATAGAAATAGAAAAAAAATGGAAGTCAGAACATAGTGGAATGATGAATTCAAAGTCTAAAGAAATGAAACAGCCAACTATTAAATATAAACTCAACACAAAATACTTTATGATATGGGGCTTCCCTGGTGGCGCAGTGGTTGAGAATCTGCCTGCCAATGCAGGGGACACGGGTTCGAGCCCTGGTCTGGGAAGATCCCACATGCCGCGGAGCAACTGGGCCCGTGAGCCACAACTACTGAGCCTGCGTGTCTGGAGCCTGTGCTCCACAACAAGAGAGGCCGCGATAGTGAGAGGCCCACGCACCGCGATGAAGAGTGGCCCCCACTTGCCGCAACTAGAGAAAGCCCTCGCACAGAAACGAAGACTCAACACAGCCTAAATAAATAAATACATAAATATTTTTTAAAAAAATACTTTATGATAATATAAGTGGAAAAAGTCAGTTTTAGAGATAGAGAAGTTTAGAGAATTTATCACCAACAGGCACAGACAAAAAGAAATATTAAATGGTATAACTTGGGGAAAAAAAGAATAATCTCCAGGTGGTAGCACAGAGATGCAGAGAGAAATGAAGAGTTTGTAGGAAGTAAATATACTGGCTAATCTAAGAGAATGTTAACTGGATAAAGTAAGAAATGCATATGTTAAAATTAAAATCACCAAAATAATTGCATGCAATTTAAAAAAGTCTAGTAAATGGAATTTTTAAAAATCTATTAAAGACTTTGTGTTATTTAGGAAAAGGATAAAAGAACAAAATAAGATTACAATTTGCTTAGCCAAGGAAGCATGATATATTCTTTACACTAACATTAAAAAAAAGTGAACACACACACACAAATGCACATGCCATAAAATTGTCAAGCTAATACAGGAATAATATAGGATAATAAAACATATCAATCCAAAAGAAAGAGAAAAAAATATTTAAAAAGTAAGACAAATAAGTCACCCCTGGTAAATTGGTAGAATTATACTAATGTAAATCTGAAAATTACATTACATGTAATTGGCTAACATGCTGAAACTTAAAGAAAAATAATTGACTGTTAGACTAAAAACTATGTGGTATTTAAAAGAAATTTCTATAAAATGTAAGGACATAGAAAGTTTGGAAGTAGACTAATGGAACAAGATAGACCATGTATGGTAGACCACCTGTGAGATAGTCCCTAATGGTTCTCACCTCCTGGTACTCAAAGAATTGTGTAGTGCATTACCATGCTGCATAGAGCTGATCTGTACATCTGCAGAATTCTGAGGCAATGTCAGTGTGTCAGAGTCTAGATCATGAAATACATTGAGATTCCACATTGCTCTCTGTGAAGGAAGGCAGCCTTCATGTCATGAGCACACTTAAGCAATCTGGAGAAAGGCAAACTTGAGCAGAAATTGAGGTCCCCCACCCCAACAAGAATCAGCTCAGCATTCCAACCATGTTAGAGAATCAATTGTGAAAAAAATTCTCCAGCGACAGTCAAACTTTCAGATAACTGTAGTATCAGCTAACATCTTGATTGCACCCTTTTGAGAGATGCTCAAGTCAGATATATCCAGCTAAACTGCTCCCTTGCAGAAACTGTAAGAAATAGTAAATGATTATTGTCGTTTTAAGCCACTAAGGTTTGGAAAAAAGCGTTGTACAGCAAAAGATAACTGGTAAATCAAGTAAACACAAAATGACATAATAACTACAACAAAACAAATAGTATGGCTCTATTAATAACTGATAAGAAAGGCTTTTAGCCAAAGAGCATTACTGGAGATAAATAAGGACGTCACATAATGATAATACAATATATTCTCCAAGAATATATAAAAATTCTCAATATTTATGGTTTCAGTAATACACTTTTTAGACAAAGCAAAAAGGAACAACTGCTTCACAGTCAAATAAAGTTAGAAATTCATAAGTAAAACATATCTACAAAATACCCATATGTTTACAAACTAATATAGAATACATACTTTAATATATAATATAAATAATATTTAATATAAATTCTCATAGGCCAGTGAAGAAAACACCCTGGAAATAAGAACACAGCTTGGACTGGGTGATAAGGAAAATACTACAAACCAAAACTGTGTTAAGCAAATTAAGCCATTTCAGAGAGAAATTTATAGCCATAAGTATATTATAATAGAAGAAAGGTACAACACCAAAACCTATGGGTATATTTCTAGAAACTAGAAAAAGGTAGTACCCCACAGAAGGTAGGAGAAAGAAAAATAAAGATAACAAGATAAATTAATGAAATAAAAAACAAACATAAAACAGATATAATCATCAAAGACAAAATGGTTTTTCTGTAAAGACTATTGAAATTTTAACTCTTTGTTAATACTAACAAAAATTTTAAAAATGAAGATGCAATAATCATTGCCAGGAAAAAAGAGGACATCATTATAATCCTTCAGGCAATCAAATGGCAACAAATTAATATTATGAACAGCATACCGTCAAAAAGTGAACATTTAAATTTCATAGGCAAATTACCAGAAAAATACAACTTAAAGAACTGAAACAAAATTAAATAAAAAATCTGTATATTTATTTAACTATTCAGTAATTTGAAGGCTTCAAGCAAACCCTTTCCGCAATGAAAACTACAGTCACTTATGGCTTCAACAGAGAACTCTGACAAAAATTTACAAATTTACATTTTAAAATTACAAAAATTCTTCCATAAAGTGAGAAATAGTGACAACACCATTAACTCACTTTGTTGTCAGCCAAATCATACCAAAAGCTGAAAAGCATATTGGAAGAAGGAAAACTGCAAGCCAGTATCAAAAACCTAAAACACATTTTAATGAACTGAAAGTATTTTACATAAAATGGGCAACTAATTTTATTGATCAACTTTATTTCTACAAATAATTGATACTATCGCATGGCCATTCTCCTTTGTTCAATTTATGTGTAGAATTAATTTTGAAAATTAAAACACTTTTCATCCCAGTCAACTCCATGTACAGAAAATCATAACCAAAGTCCTTTTCAAGACATATCTCTATCTTTCTTTAGTTATGGCTACTGTGATGGTAAAATTTTATGCGTCAACTTGGCTAGGCTATAGTGAGTGTTTGGTCTAATCGTTTGATCAAACACTAGTCTAGATTTTGCCATGAAGATCTTTAATAGATGTGATTAATATTTACAATCCCTTGCTTAGAAGTAAGAGATTACCCTCCATAATGTGGGTGGGTCTCATCAAATCAGTTGAAGAACTTAGGAATAAAAACACGTTTTCTGGGGAAAAAAATTCTGCCCCAAGATTGTATCAGAGAAACCCCACCTCAGTTTGCAACCTGCTATTATTCTCAATAAATGAGATAAATCATTTTACCTATGAGAGTTTCCTTTCCATCTGTTGTCAATCCAAAGCCAATGCTACGTATTTTAATCCTAATATCTGTACAAGTCGCTTCTTCTCACAATACTGCTATTTAAAAAACCTCCTCAAATCTCAGTGACTTACAATAGTAAACATTTAGCCCATGCAAGTTCCACAGGATGGGTGACTGTAGTTCAGTCAATTTAGTGGGTAGATGGCTGTGCTTCTGACTGCAGCCTGGTTTTGCTTCCTTTAAAGCTGCAGATTGAGTTCACATCTGTTCCATTTTGTAGCCCAGGCTTAAGGGAGCGCAGCTCCTGGGGCATGCTATTCTCATGGCAGATCACCCAAGTTCCAGAAACAAACACAGCTGTGCAAACATCTTTAAGATTTCTGCTCAAATGACATCCGGTTGTATTATAGAGGACTAATCAAATCACTTTGCCAAGCAGAACATCAATCAAAGAAATACATCCTGTTCACAATGTGAGGGAAAAAGAAGTGGGCCAGAACAATCCAAGTCTTCAAAGAAAATTTTGTTAGAACTCTGCTTTCCACCTGGAGTAAGAGGAGCTACTCATTATTTCTAATGCCTCTGTAGAATCAAACAAGTACTTTCTTTGTCTAGATCTACTGTCTAAACTGCCGCCAGCAGTTACTGTGCCAGAAAAGTATCTCCAAAGCTCTACTCTCCCAACTCAGCACTCTGTACCTCACTCCCTGAGTGCTGCTGGCCAAGGTGTGAAGTATAGACCAAATCCAAAACATGAAAAGAATTAATTAAATTTCCCCAATAAATATGCCAAAGTTTTTCATAGTTTTATATTTTTAGTCCTTACCTTTTTTAAAATTCAGCTTGCCTTATCACTTGCTATCTGTGAAATTTTGACCTAAATATTTAGTTTTATAATAACCTACAGTGACATGATGTGGATCATTCTTTAAAATTGTTTCTCTTTATTCTATTTGATTTGATAAATATAAAATTTTATATTTACAGTTGCATATCTCATGTACGTGTTTAATGTCAATGTCACCATGAAACTTCAATCAGAATGAAGATTTTATTTATTTATTTTAGTTTTTTTTTTCTTTTCCTTTTTTTTTAAATTGAAGTATAGTTGATTTACAATGTTTCAGGTATACAGCAAAGTGATTCAATTATACATATATATATTTTCCATTATAGCTTATTATAAGATATTGAATATAGTTCCCTGTGCTATACAGTAGGTCCTTTTAATTTATTACTATATGTAAGATTTACTTATTATATATAGTAGTGTGCAACTGTTAATCCCAACCTCCTAATTTATCCCTCCCCTCTCTTTCCCCTTTGGTAACCATACGTTTGTTTTCTATGTCTGTGGGTCTATTTCTGTTCTATAAATTAGTTCATTTGTGTCATTTTTGTAGATTCCACATATAAGCGTTATCAATATGATATGTCTTTCTCTGATTTAATTAACTTAGTATGATAATCTCTAGGTCCATCCATGTTGCTTCAAATGGCATTATTTCATTCTTTTTTTGGCTGAGTAATATTCCTTTGTATGTATACACCACATTTTCTTTATCTATTCATCTATTTATGGACATTTAGGTTGCTTCCATGCCTTGGATATTGTAAATACCGCTGCTATGAACATTGGAGCACACATATCTTTTCAATTAGAGTTTTCCAGATGTATGCCCAGTAGTGGGATTGCTGGATCATATGGTAACTCGATTTTTAGTTTTTTAAAGGAACCTCCATACTGTTTTCCATAGTGACTGCATCAATTTACATTCCCACCAACAGTGTAAGAGGGTTTGCTTTTAGAATGAAGGTTTAGAACCCATTCACCTTCAGATATGATATATGGAAAACTAAGAATTTCTATTTGAAGCAAAATATGAGGTTCTGGAAAAAATGTTTAAAGGTTCAAGAAAGCATGAGTATTACTGTATGAGCATTGCTGGTGGCCCTATTTTATATCTATTTTAAAAATATATTTTAATTGTGAATGATTAACTTATGACATTTAGTTCTGATTAGGTTTATAGGAGTTAATAAAACGTATTTCTCTGAGTTTCCAACTAATTTCTTCTGCAGTTTTTATAAGAAAATTCACCTCAGATACTTTCCTAAGTAAGGAAAGAAGTTACAAAATATGGAAAATGTATTGAATTTGTTTTATTATTTAAATTATAATAGACTTTTTTTTAAAGAAAGGAGAAATAGTATGTTATATTGATTTGTCCATGTAATTAACATGCAGTCTGAACGTTCTTAATTGAGATTTTAATGTTTTCTGGAATATTTGTTTCACTACAAAGAAATTTTAATAGATATAGAACTTCAGTTTTACAAGATGAAAAGAGTTATGGGGATGGATGGTGGTAATAGTTTCACAACAATATGAATGTATTTAGTTCAACTGTATAATTAAAAATGATTAAGATGATAAATTTTTTGTTATGTGTATTGTACCATACTACAAAAAGAAAAGAAAAAGCATACATATAAATATATATATTAAGATTAATTTGATTGTCAGTTTTAGAAACCTTACTTAAACTGGCTAAAACTCAAGAGAAATTAATTTGTTTACATAACTATAAAGGTTACCTAACTGAAAAGATGCACTCTAACCTTTGACCTGGACAGATCCACGTGAAGGATGACATCGGAAAACTTTCCCTTTTAATCTCTGCAACATTCAGCCCTGCTTTCCTTTAAAGTGGTTTTATTTTGAAACAAGTCCTCTTCACATTGTAACCAAGAGCTCCAGCTTAGTTATGCCAGGAAAAAAAATACCTTCTTTCTCCAAATACTTCCAGTAAATGCCTTCGATATGGCTGTTTAACCATAAACAAGGTGTTTGTATTGTATTTCTGAATACAAACAAGGTGTTTGTATTCAGAAAGGGTACAAATGAGAACCTTTACTTAAAAACCTGTACTTGAGGCAAAATGGAGTTGCACAAAATTGTGTTCTTTATTAATTTAGCTTTACCAGCAAGGAGCAATAAATATTCTTTTAGAATTTTTATATATTTACTATTTTATTAATTTGGCTAGTTGTTTTTTCAATTAATTTTGAATAACATTCATACGCTTAAATTTTTTTAAAAAATGTGAACATGTACCGCTAAAACACCTACTAAATAGTTTTGAACCATTCCTCTGAAGTAAAGCTCCACATAGTTAATATAGATAGATATAGGGAAATCATAATTTGTGGCTCCAAAAACACTAATAGTTTTGATAAGGTTTTCACTGCTCAAATCTGAATCTAGTATATACTAGGCACTTATTAAATTTCTTTAACTTATGCCTCTATGACCATGGTATAGAAGCTATTTAGATAATTAGAATGTAGATAAAGCATTCCAGAAGTTGTATGGGCTAAGGAAGGGAATAAATACTGTCACCAGCCTTAATATTTAGAGCTAATATTTATAAGGCACTTAGTATCTGCCAGGCTCAGTTCTACGCACTTCACATGTAGTAAAGTACTCAATACTCACAGCAACCCTGTGGATTATATACTATCATCTCCAATTTAACACTTGAAAAACTGAGACAGTGGAGTTTGAGTCTCTAATTCAAGGTCACCAGCTGGTAAGAATTGTGACTCATTCCCAGGCAGCCTGGCTGAGTACACGCCTTCACCATGAAGCTGTAAGCAGCGAGTTAAATACAAGAAATTTTTTTTTTAACTTCAAACACTGAAAATAAATATATTGACTAAACACACCAGAGCATCTGGTATTTATATTGACAAACAAAAGGTAAGTTCACTAGATCAATTAACAAATTGCAAACTTTATGCCTTATTTTATTACTAGTAACTGAAGTTTTGCTATAAGCAGTTCTAAAATTTTTAAATCATATTCTATATTTCTAATGGCAGGTCTGCTGTCACTCATGTATTGTAATTGCTAGGATTTAAAATATTTCCTTATTTCTAGGAGTCATAGTAAACTATAATTAACCCTCATACTGGAGCCTGATATTGGATAGATCTGCAATCTGCAGAAACCAGCTCGACCAATTGACGTATGTGTGTGTGTTAGAAAAGTATTAATAATCATGTATAGGTCATTCTGATTCTACATCTCACAGACCTTGAGGTACCCTTCAACATTCATTTTATTTTTTAAAAAAAGAAAAAAAGTAACTTAGGAACATGTCTTTGGAAGCCCCACAAGCTGAAGTAAGCTATACCATCTGTGTGGAATAAACATCTTCACTCAGTTCCAAGAACATTCTTGCTTACATTTGTCCAAATATTAATGACATCAAACTATGACATGTCCCTTGTTCGGTCTGATTTTATAGCATTTCCTATTTGAACAAAAATCATGATAAGGGTATGTTCTAACCATCTTTTCATAGTTCATGGCACATAACATTAATCAGTGCAGCGAAGCATAACTATTTTCATATTCTGCTGATATGGAAAACACTAAAATTTTTTAATAAGCAAGATACATGACACCTAACAATTAATTAGGCAGAAGGAACATGTCACATTTCTGGTGACATTATGCGAAGCCTGAAATTTTTATGAAAAAAACATTAAAGCAATAGTCATTGTCTTTTCTATCCCAGTACCTTGTAAGCTCACACATCAACTTTATGTATTTTTCAAATTTATTTAAAACTTTTTGTTTTAAGTATCAGTTTATTTCACAAAGTTTTCTCTAGTTACTTAATGTGCATGTATATTAGCACACATTTATAAAGATCATTCACTTTCTTTCCCCTAATATCTCTTTGAAAAGATAAACTTATAGAAATTCTTTCCCTTTTTAATTCTTTCTCTTTTTAATTCTTCTATAGATCTTTATTGTAATAAAAATACCAATCATATTTTTTTCTTATGACAACTATAAATTTCTGAATTATTACAAATTACCATGCATTACAGGATACAAAAACTCCTGTCATGCAAATGATTATTTTTTGTAGAAATAATTACCGAAGGAAAATTAAGCTTGAAGGCTCCTAACTACATTTCTCAATATATGTGGAATTTAAATACTTGAGGCCTATAGGTTCAGTGTAAAAAATGTATTCTAATCTCATAATGCCTTAAATAACCCTTAATATATAGGTAATTGCCTTGTCATGTTACTAATGTCCAAATGCCTGCTATTGAAAATATGATAAATTCCTTAGGAATTATACTTTATGCATTTCTATTTTCAAAGGTAAGTAATTGCTTCAGGTAAGGTACTTTTCCTTTATCAAAGTCACTTACAGCTGAGAGAAAAAAAATGTGTTATGCATTGATTAAAATATTTGAATTTCTAAAATTATATTTCACGTCAGCCTGGACACAGCAATGTATCATTTTTTGATATCATCAGTTGTAAATAGTTACAAATAAAGATTAAAAACTTAATTCGTCATGATAGACATTTAAACAAAATTGGGTTCCTATAAGTGTATAAAAGGCAAAGCTATATAAACAACATACTTTCTTATAAGAAAGAGAAATAGAAGCTTATTTTATATTTTTAAATTTTATTCTCAGAGGCTATAGTTAAATGAATAATCACTGACAATATAAGCTCTAATAAGAAAAGATTTAAGACGAAAGTGAAGCTATTGTGGGGATCACTTCACTTTTCCTCAGTCACTCCTCAATTAAATCTTTAAAGAGCCTTTAAAAATTTCCAAGTCTCTTCTGTTTAAAAAAAAATACCCAAAACATATTGACAAGCCTAAAACAAATCATCTCTCTCCAATTCACATTCCCTGTTAGCAATCTCCTTAGACCTGACCTTTTTTCCACAGGGAAACTTCTCCACAAGTTTACTTCATATTTACCATTAATTCTTCTTCCACTCCCTCCTGGAGCCACTTCAACCTACTTTGTACCCCCATAATCTGTCGGATCGGCTAAATTTACCAGTGCTCTTTGCATAACCAAACGAGGATTATTTGTCAACCTCAATCATCTTTGTTGTCTTAGTAATTTGCAAAACTATTAATCACTTTTATTTAAATATGCTTTGGCTTTGGTGATACTACAAGTATGTGTTTTCTTTTTTTAATTTATTTTTTTCATTGAATGAAAGATTCTTTAAATTGTATAGTGCTTTACAGTGTTCAAAAATTTCACATGCATCATTTCATATAATCCCATAATAACCCATTTTTTTAATCCCCTACCAGTATATTGCCCCTCCCCACTTCTCCCCACTGGTAACCACTAGTTTGTTCTCTATATCTGTGAGTCTGCTTCTTTTTTGTTTTATTCACTAGTTTGTTGTATTTTTTAGATTCCATATATAAGTGATAGACGCATATAAGTGATATTGGTCTTTCTCTGTCTGAAATTACCCTTAGCATAATGCCCTCCAAGTCCATCCATGTTGCTGCAAATGGCAAAATTTCATTCTTTTTTATGGCTGAGTAATATTCCATTGTGTGTGTGTGTGTGTGTGTGTGTGTGTGTGTGTGTGTGTGTGTGTCTACACATATATATGTATCTCACATCTTCTATATCCATTCGTCTATTGATGGAACCTTAGTTTGCCTCCACATCTTGGCAATTGTAAATAATGTTGCTATGAACGTTGCTATGCTCTCTATGCTGCATAACAAATTATTGCAAATTTAGCAGCTTAAGACAACATACACTTCTTACCTCACAGTTTCTGTAGGTCAGGAGACTGGACAGGATTTAGCTGGGTCCTCTGCTGAGGATCTCAAAAGGCTGCAGTTGGTCAAGGTATATACCAGATTGTATCATCATCTGGAGCTCAAGGTCCTCTTTGAAACTCTAAATAAGCTTCCTAGTTGTTGGCAGAATTCACTTCTTTTTGGTTGTAAGACTGAGGCCCTTAGCTCCTAAAGGCTGCCCTTTTCCATAAGCAATTCGCTATATGGCTGCTTGGTTGTTAGATTGTTTGTTCATTTGTTTGTTTTCAATTTTTATTGGAGTATATTTGATTTACAATGTTGTGTTAGTTTCTGCTGTAGAGCAAAGTGAATCAGTTATACATATACATATATCCACTCTCTTTTAGATTCTTCTCCGATATAGGCCATTACAGAGTATTGAGTAGTGTTCCCTGCACTATACAGTAGGTCCTTACTAGTTATCTATGCTTTTCTGAGGCCACCTGTTGAATGGCTCCCTTTTGGAGAACTCAGCAGATTATGCCCAGACCACCCAGGATAATCTCCCTTTTGACTAACATAGAGCTAACAGATTAATAATAACCTTTATTATATCTGAAAAACCCTTTCCATTTTGGTATGTAAGATAATCTAAACAAGGGAGTCTCATCCATTACTTCTGCCATATGGTGACCCTTAATCACAAAAATAACACTGGGGCAGAGATCATGGGGCCTACTATGATTCTGTCTATCACACACAGCTTCCTGGTTTTTATTTAACTTCTTTTAATATTTTTTATGAATCTTTGAAACCTATCTTCCTCCACTCATTAAATATCCAAGTTTCTACTGAAGTAATAGGGAATGCTCTCCTCTAACTCAGTACTCAGTTCCATACCATTCTCGTATGAGTCTTTGGAATTGTTTACCACTCATACGTGAAAGCCTCACAAATTCAAATCAGTGGACTAACTTGTTCTCTGATCTTTAGCCCCAAATTTCTACATTAAAAAAAAAAGATACGGGCTTCCCTGGTGGCGCAGTGGTTGGGAGTCCGCCTGCCAATGCAGGGGACGCGGGTTCGAGCCCTGGTCTGGGAAGATCCCACATGCCGCGGAGCAACTAAGCCCGTGAGCCACGGCTGCTGGGCCTGCGCGTCTGGAGCCTGTGCTCCGCAACAAGAGAGGCCGCGATAGTGAGAGGCCCGCGCACCGCGATGAAGAGTGGCCCCCGCTCGCCGCAACTAGAGAAAGCCCTCGCACAGAAACGAAGACCCAACACACCCAAAAATAAATAAATAAATAAATTTATTAAAAAAAAAAAAAGATACAAAATATGTACAAAAGCAATCTATGGCCTTTTTCTCATCCCCAATTTTGATGATTCTCTACCTTCCCATTTCTCAGTGAATGGCTACCAGGTTTTATAAGTCACAAAGTTAGGAATAATCTTTGACTTGCCTTTGACCTTTTCTCCTATAGAACAATCTATAATCTAAAATCTAAAATCTGTAGGTCCTATTGATGTTTCAATTGTATTTTATAATTCTCCACTTTCTCCATTTGCACTGCCACTAGCCTCTACTTCAGGCTTCCATTCCCTCTTCTCAAACAACAGAAACAGTCTGCTAAGGGGCATAGCTACACTTGCTCTTATTTTTGCAGTTATCTCTTCCTCACATCATCCACAATATTTTTTCCACAATGAAAATATGATCATATATCTCTATGTTTAAAGTTCTTTATCGCTTCTCATTGTCATCTGTATTGGAACCTAAATTTCTTATTTGGTTTCTATACCTAAATACAGGAGAGTTTTGTCTCTGACTAGTTCTCCAGCCTCAATTTGCTCAGATCTATCACTAGAGATTGGAAGCCTTATATGCTCAAGGTATTTGAACAAAATCTTTCACCAGCCTTTGACAATTAAGCAATGAGGATGCAGAAGTGGCCCCAAGGAAGCCAAGAAAAAAGAAAAATAAAGCTGAGTAGAGTCATTAGTAGATGCACATTGTGGGGAGACAGACTTCACAAGTGGTGGAGACAAGTTATTTCTGGAAAGAATAATAGCCCTCCAAAGTTGACCGTATGCCAATCTCTGCTACCTGTGAATAACAAAAGACACCTTACAGATGTGATTAATTTAAGGACCTTGAGATGGGACGATTACACTGGATTATCTGCATGGCCTTACATAATCAAAAGAGTTCTACTAAAAGTAAGGAAGGAGGGTCAGAGTTAGAGAAGGAGACGTAATGACAGAAGTAGAAGTGAGAGAAAGAGATAGTGAAGGTGCTGTGCTGCTGGCCTTGAACCTGGGGGAAGGGTTCAAAAACCAAGGAATGCAGGTAAACTCTAGGAGCTGGAAAAAACGCAAGTAAACAGGTACACTTTTAAGCCTCCAGAGGGAGTACAGCCCTACTGACACCTTGATTTTAGGAATTCTGACTTCTAGAGCTATATTGTTTTAAGCCACTAAATTATGGTAATTTATTACAGTAGCAATAGGAAACTCATACAGACTTTGGAACCTGGGTTTGGGTTGCCAGTGTAACAAATACTGATTCAACATGGATTAAAAGAAATATAAGGAAAATTAACAAATTTATTTTAGCACATTAGATGACTTAGATTGGGACACATTTCTAAAAAGGTATGAATCACCAAACTGACTAAAGGTGTTATATGCATATATATATACATACAACACTTATAACACCATATCAAACAAGGGAATTTGTTTAGCATTAGTTCTATACTGGAAACTTCTTTTAGAACATTAAACATAAAACTGATGTATTGAGCAATATAAATTCAGTAGGAAATACATTCTAAATAATGTATACTTTATAAAAAATTACCTTAAATATTCTGTATAGCTCCTTTTCAGAATCCTCAATGAGATCTTAGGCAGATTTCACTGATTTCTGTTCACTTAGTTATTAAGCCTCAGTTGAGTTTAAACACAAAATCTCACACTAGATGATTTGCATCTTATTTTCTCCCCACTCCAAGGACAGGTTTAAGTTCTAGTTTGGAGACCTGAAGTGGGAACAGTGACTGAACTCCTCTTTTACCCTTCACTTCTAACGCTTGGAAACAAAGTACAAGGAGGCAGTTTGGTTCAGGATATGTCCTTGCCTTTCCAATTCTACGTCTAACTCTTCTGGTGATGGGAGACTGGGGAGGACAGTTGGCAGTTTTCAAAAAACTCCGTAACTTCAATATTACAGACCATCCTCCCTTATGCCCCCATTATATAGATGAGGTTTATGAAAGTTAAGTAAGTTGCCTAAGGTGACATAATTAGTAAGTAACTGCATAAAGCCTACATCTATTTGACTCCATACTCAGACTCTAAATAACTAGAGTAAACTGAAAAATGTACAAAAGAATATGAAAACTGTCAACACATATTTGTAATACAGCAAGCTCACTGATGAGAGAAATAAATTATAAAACTGGGAGATGCATTTTTATTTATATACTTGAAAGATCTTTTATAATAAAAGAATATCCAATGTTAGATGTTATAAATTTAAATAAGTATGTCTATAAAATATTTGGAGCATTGTAAATTATTAGAGCTTCTTTGAAAACAATTTAGCAATGTGTATCAGAAGTCTCAAATAGGTTTTCACCCTTTAATCCAGTAATTATCCTACTTGTGATAGTTTTAATAACGTATTTAAAAGATATAACATCATATAGGCATTCATTGTAGTATTATATATAACAATGAAAACATAAATTTCAAGAATTAACAATCATTAAACATACTGTGAAATGTACTATTGCAATAATATTATATAGCGATTAAAAATGATGCTTATAACATTTTAAATGAGGTAGAAATGATTTTTTGCTTACATAAAATGATGTCAATCTATATCATATGTTTTATTATCTCAATTATGTAAAAATTAAAAAAATTTAACATCGGACAGAAATTTAACATCGTGTACATACTTGTTTCTCAAAAAATGGATTACATTCTTTTCTTCATATAATTGTGTGCATTTCTAAAACATTAAATAGCACAGATTGGGAAAGAGCATTACCACTTTCACTAAAGTTAAAAACAAGGCTATTAAACTGACACAGAAGTTCTGCAGAAGCTAGATTTAGAAAAGATAATTATCTATCCAGCTATGCTACAATGACAATCTTGAAAAATTTACATTTTTGTCTTCTCCTGTTTCATTCCTTCTCCCCTTTCATCTTAATAGCAAATTCAAAATGAGAGAATTGACTCATTTAGATTAAAAGAATGTTTGAAAACAAGATGTAAAGTTTCTATAAAGACTAGACTGAGCAATTATTGTGCTAAACAAAACTAAACACGGAGTTTAGGTGAATGTTAGTGCATGAGACAAATGTTAGGCAAGACAATCAGTGTTTTGATTATAATAAGTATTAATATGTGGTAGGGAAAATCTCCCATCTTATTTCCTTCAAATGAGTTATTCAATCTTGCTTGACATTCTCCAAGTCTTTTTATTTTTCAACTCTTGAAAGGTCCTTTCATTATTTCTTTATCTGTATTCCTAGTGCCTCGCCACAGTGTCAAGAACTGTGAAGTATCTGAGATTGTATCTTGCAGGCTTATTAGTTAGCCTGCTGTATTTCATAGATGCAGGCAGAAGAGATGAGAATTCTGAGTCAAAGAACTTTATTACTTGTTGCACTACCTGCTGTATGAACTTCGTGTTTGCCCTGGCTCCGCAGGGGCTCCCATGAGGGTGATACAGGTGGACATAGAAGGATGCTGTTCAAGCAGTGCTTTTATGTCCCAGCTGAGAAACTTTAAGCTTAGAAAACCAGTTTTTCATAATGGATCACAACCACACCTTCCCAATATTTGTCTCGAAGAGAGATGTTTTCTTCATTTTACAACACACAAACAAACCTGCTCTCTGTTCTATATGGAAGCACTATCTCTATCTTCCAAGGATGTTTGCTATACAAGTATCCTTGAAATGATAGTCCAGAACAAAAAGTTGTCAGTATATCTTATTGTAAGATGTTCAGAAATGAGAGAAATGCAGAGAATTCCTTCCCAACATTAAAAACCATGTCTTCATAATTTATATGAATGAAGGAATACATAATTTAATCATTGGTTATAGTTAATGACATTTATAAAAATTGATTTAAACATATGTGCAGTTTAGCTTTTTTGGAGAATTCTCATAAATATGCTATTTAAATTCAAACAAGAATTTGGCACATTGTATATCTGAATGGTTAGTATATTTACAATCATTTTTGGACATGTTGCAAAAAAGGATTTCTTAGAGCAAAAGTGTCTAACATGATTGTGTATCTATTAATGATATAAACCTGACACATCGTTTGTTTTTTTATGCAGTTAGACACAAGCTGTGAAATCAATGCTCCATCCATATGTGAAAATTATACATGAAGTGTATTTTTCAATAAGCAATTAAATAATTACTATTTACTGAAAGTACATGAGTAAACTCTAAATGATGACATGCATAAAATATAAAAACTAAATGAATGGTGAAAAAAAGGATAAATTTCTATAGTGCATTTGGGTGATCTGTGCTTATGTGGATGCTTGTTTGTTTGTTTACTTAACACTGTCTTCCTGTTGAGTCTAACTCATTTCAGTGATTGGGCAGTGAGTCCCTCACTGACTCTGTTACTAAAAGTCTGAGGCTAGTATAATTCATGTCCAGTCTTTTTAGCACTACTAAGCCCTGGTGGTCTCTTCGGTCTGATATGACCCGATGGAGTACTCGCCTGAAGCTAATGGAATCACTACTAATCCTCTCAATTTCAGTCACGTCCTCCATTTGATCCCAGTCTAGACTGTGTATCTCATAACCTATGCTGTGTGATCACCCTCTTCTTACCACAGAAACCCCATGGCAGGTTCATTGATTCTTACATCTCGGTGATATTCTGTATCCAGGGCTGGAGAGCGACTGGGAAATTCTGGGACTTTTTGTATTTTACTGGAATTGGTCTGCCTGAGACATGAAGTGCTTTAATTGATGAAATTACCAATTTTACCCTGCTTTTCCTAGATAAAGTTGGTCTATCAAACACTGTAATCTATGTCCCAGAGTCTTAAGAGGTGGCGACAGAGCATGATTTTTATTTTTTATTTTTTGACTTTTATTGATGTCATCTGGGATTTTTCTCTCTCTCTTTCCTATCATGTTTCAATCCACTAAGCACAGAGAATGGGAAGATTGATGACTGCTTTCTTGCGTCCACTCTCTTAACTCTTCTAGCAGAAAGATTCTAAGTTCCTTTAAGTAACCAAGTCTAGTTTTTAAGGCCCTTGACTCTCTAGGGACTCAGACAAATCAACTTTGAGACTCAAATGTGTTTAGGTGGTTGTAAGTAGTTACTTTCCTCTTGAGGGATTAATACCATTTATTCAACAGTGCTGAACAAGGAGATTGCCAAATATTTCAAAAGTGTTTTAAAGTTTTTCCAGTTATATTAATGTAACATTTAAATTTTAAGTTACTTTATCATATCATTTGAGACTTAGCAATGGTGATTTCTTTTATAGGTCATATATTTGCATTTCACCATAAATTGGCATTACCTAAGAGAGTAACACAGACAAACAAGGAGATGATTTGTTTTAATTTGCTGAGTTTTAGAGTTGAACCTTCTCAAAATTATTATCCACTCAGGAATTTATAAATCTTTGTGTAAAATAGAAAGCTATTAAAACTTTATGAAATATCTTTGTCATGTAATGACGATTTAATTAATACGGTTATAGAGAATTATTTAAAATAAATGTTTTCCTCTTCTAAAAAGGTTGCTATTTAATTTTTACAATCACCCTCACCTCATTAAGAAAGCTAATATACTAAATTGGTACAATGTGTTTTAATATGTACTTCTAAAAATCTCAATGCACTGGACCAGGTGATTCACTGGAAATGGTAAGCACTGAGGGCATTATTCCATCATTATAAGGATTTCCAATTTTGCCATTAAAAATTAAATAACTGCTTGTTTATTATAGTCAGCAAGATCTCCTTTAGTTAATGTCTTAGTGGAAATACTAGAGAATAGTTGTATATTATAATCAGAGAATGAACTGAAAACTACCTATTTCTATATAAACTCAACTTTGTTCTGCTGAGATGTGGGGCAAAGAAATAAAAAATGGAAAATTCTTATAATAGAAGGAAAATTCTTGCAAAAGCCATTTTGAAATTTGCTGTACTTGAATTGAGACACCTGTGAAAGCTTAAAAACTCATTTGGTCATGAGTTGAAATGTCTTGCGGCCTGTACTTCACTTTGGAAGAAAAAATGTTTTAAGAAATTGTATTTGTTTTTCAGTGTATATGTATCTCATCCTCTTACGCTCATTCTAAAGCACCAAATGCAATTTAAGTACAACAAATCGTCTCTCACCATGTCAAAAATCCAACTATAGTGATTGATATCCTATATCAACTAAATTGAAAAAATTTAGACATGTAATCCTCTTAGATAGAACTTTGGTTAATTAACAATAAAAAATATTTGCATTTTTTAATGTATTCCATGCCTTCAAAAAGAGTTAGAATCACAACTGCACATCTAAATAAAATATCTAAACGTGAACACTCATATAATCAATGGACACATTAAAAAAAATAGAGCATCACCAGCATGGCAGAAGTTCCCTTCTTGCCAATGTTATTGGGGCTAGGTGGACAAAGTTAGTATCTCGTCCTTCAACAAAAAGGGAATCCTGGTAAATTTTATACACTGGGGGCCCAAAATTCGTCACCAAAGGATTAAGGGTACGCTTGAAATGAACCTGCTTTCATAGGGACTTAAAGCTTGGTTTCAAATCATTTCAATCCTTAAGATGGAATAAAGGTATAAAAAGGCTTTTTTTAAAAAAAATTACTTCTAGTTACTTAAAATACAGGCTTTTCCAAATTGTTTGTCTGTTGATGTAAACCCAGATAAATATTTTCCAAATAAATATTATTTTAAAATTAATTCTAACATTTCATCCTTGTCTGTATCTATAATAGCAAAACAACAAAAAAAATCGTAAATGCCCATCAATGGAGAAATGTTAAATAAATCATGCTTAATTAAACTTTTTAATACTATGCAAATAACTTCTAAAATCTACATTCAACATGCTGAAGGACTTTCCATAATGTATTAGGTAAGAAAAGCCAGTTGCAGTGTAATACTGTCGTCCCTTGGTACCTTCCAGGGGATTGGTTCCAGAACACCACCCCAAATCCCCCCACTCTCCCAAACACCAAAATCCGATGACACTCAGATTTCTCATATAAAATGAGGTAGTATTTGCACATAACCTAGCACATCTTCCCACATACTTCAAATCATTTCTAGATTATTTATAATACCTAATACAATGTAAATACTATGCAAATAGTTGTAAATGCAATATAAGTGCTATATAAATTGTTGCCTGTGCAAAGTTTTGCTTTTTGAAACTTTCAAATTTTTTTCTCCCGTGAATAATTTTCATCGCAGTTGGTTGAATCTGCAGATGCAGAACCTGCAGATATGAAGAGCTGACTACATATCTGTAGGTTCACAATGTCTTACTTGCATTTCAAATCCTCTCCCCTACAAAGTTCTGAAAACTGAATTTTTTCCAACAATGTAATTTGTTGTAAACTCATTTGGTGATGAAACACAACCTGAACTGATATGTTTCTTCCTAATATTGTTTTGCTTTATTTAGTGTAGATTTCCATATGCTTTACTGCAGACATATTGATGTGTTTGATTAAGGGACACTGCACCAATCCTGATCATTACTTGCATCACACCTCCCTTCTGAAATCTGAATAAAATTCTTAATCCTGAAACACATCTAGTCCCAAGGTTTCCAGATACGCAATTGTGGACCTGAAATATGATTCCTTTATATTTTATAAAACAACCAATAATCTAAAAATATATTTCAAAATATTTTGTGCATATATGTATAAAAATAGAAAATTATATAAATAGATATATACCATGTTAACATTATTTGCTGTTAAAATTATTTACTTCAGGAATGTTGGAAAGGAGATGGGTAAGGTTAGAGTTTTATTGCATTATTTCATTAGTTATGGTATCTTATATAAATTTTGTAACTTCAGTGTTTTAAATAATAACTTACATGACAACCATTTTCCTTACTATATATTTGATTGAAACAAACAGAATATTTACTTCCAAGAGCCCTAAAAGTTCTGCTAAATCTTATTCTCAATCTTGTGCCTTCCTTGAAAACTTCTTGCAGTAAATTCTACCTGACTCCCTTTCTTTCTGGCCTCCCTCAGCCATATTTTGGGGTCAATTCCTTTCCAACCAGAAACCTGTTCCCTAATCTCATCTTCCAGAGCTGTCAGTTGTTTATTTCAGAATCCTAATTTGTTATATAAAGTATTTAAGTTTTCTTAGTTGATTCCCCACCCATCCATATTATACCTGAGGAGTCATACATTTTATATTAAAAATGAAGCTTAGATATGTTCTCCTGGTCTACTTCTCCTGGGATATTTTTATAACTATCAATCTGTCAGAAAAAAATATTCTGCATACACATGTATATAAGTTGGATAAGAAAGAAGGAATATAATAAACCATGAGAAACATGTCTCAACATCATTGGACCATAGCAAGAATTATAATAAACCTTAGTAATAGAAGGAGCACAGTAATGGAATGCAGTTGAAGCCCACAGGACACTACTAATACTATGTAAATATATTTTAAATTTGTGTAATTTTTATACTTATTCATATATCAATACTTATGTACTCACATACACATTTACATATATGTAAATCTCATAAATTACATATACATATATCTGAAACATTCAAATAGTAGTTTTACTATTGAATAATCATGTTTTTTTTATTAAACTAGAACTTTAGAAAACTCAGGTTTAAAAATGTATATTTACTATTCTAAATAATGAGATTAGTCATAGTTGTATAGTTGCCTCATGATTATTTTATATTTTATGTATAAATTTTATTACATAATCACTTATTTCTTAATATTTTAGGTTACTGAAATCTATTGGATGAGTCCTTTTAATCACCGACATTTGTAAGAGAAGATTTTAAAAACCAGGGGAACCCATTGGAGTGTCTTATGTTTGTGAAAATAACTATAATGTGCTGACTGGGAGAGAAAAATAGCTGATCAATTGATACAAAGGCAAGTTCTTCATCATCTTTGACTTCAATCTATGGTAATGTACTCAATTACTAGAATTCAAATAATACTCATTTAAATTAAGTGAATAAATCAAACTTTAATGCCAGACACAATTAGTTTTTGGATTATTTAAGTTTCTGGTTTATTTAGTTGTTACTCCCTTTTATTAATGTAGAAAAACTTAGATTATTGTATGATTTCTTATTTGAATACTGAATGTGGTATTAAATAGCTGGATAAAGTCTTTGAAATACATTTTGGTAAACCTTTTCCTTTTGGAATCAGATTAACTGTAATTTGAATCTATTTAAAGAATGCCATTAGGGAAACTGTGTATTGTTATAAATGTACATGGATATTTAATTTTTGTACTAAACACCTAAGAATCCTCTAGGCTTGATCCACGAAGATATCTCCTGGAATATTAAGTATTTTGTTAGTGGAAATCAGATTAAATGCTTTATTTTAAATCATGAAGGCCAGATTAAAGTTATTGTTGGCAGCTTTACACAAACCATAAATAGATTCATGTTCTCTGATGGTTAGACAGTCCTACCTGCAGCAGCAAAACCCTCTAATGAAACACCTGTTGCCTAAAAAAATAGAATCCACCAGGAGGCATGCTCAAATGAAGTTTTCCACAATGCCTTAATACAAAAATGTATTAAATGTTGTTTTAATTTCCTCAATGATGGACATGCATTTATTTTTAATTGAGCAACTGCCTGGACCAGAATTATTCGTTTATTTGTCTTATTTGTGATAACCCCTTAAAGAAGCATTAATATGCAGCTTTTATGACTTTAGTTTAGAAATGTTATGTATCTGAACTAAATGACAGTAACAATTGTCACACACAGTGGCCATATATCAAGGAATTGCACTAGCATTAGGTAGAACAGCAGGTCCATTTGTTCAAATGCTCACTGAACATATGAGTGATTTTCTCTAACAAGGTCCCCAGGGAACTAACTTGCATCCATCACTGTCTGCATTCTAACTGGAAGATAACTATTTTAAACTCCTGCTAAAATATGTGATGTTTTAGGATTGAAATCAAGTATATGTCAGGAGCCAGAGAGAAATATACTGTTGGAATGAATACCAGATAAAATTTGATAGAAACCAGTAACTGCTGATCTAATCGGAAATTCATTTTTGTTCTTATGCTTTATGTATTATAAATATATAGTGATTAAAAAACAAGAAACAAAACTCAATAGCATTATTCCTCTCAGGAAATCAGACACTTTGGTTTTCCTCAAACGTGTATATACAATTACAATTTTTAAGGTTCAAATAGATATAAAACACACACATAATATAATATGTTAAGACTTAGTATTTTGCTGAATTAATTGATTTCTTCAACAGAGTTTTTTCTTTCATGGGGCTTATACTCTAGATAAGAGGAAAACCTTTAACTGATAAATATTATGGCAGCCACACCCTACAGTGACCCCTAGTGATTCAGTTTTGTAAAATCCTCTCCCTTTGAATGTGGGAGGCATCTGTGATTTGTGTCTAAAACAATAGAATATGACAAAGATGACGATAGATCACCTTTGATTAGGTTGTATTATGTGAAAATTCATGTCAGCATACCAGAACACGAGAGATTTTCTTTGCTGGCTTTAAAGAAACAAACTGTCATGTTATGAACTATCCATGGAGAAGGGGGAGAGTGCCACATGGTAGGGGACTGCCATCTGACTCTAGAACCTGAGCAGCCTCCAGTCATAGCCTGCAAGAACTTGGGGACCAGAGGATCCATGGAAAACTTGAGCTAGCAAATGCATGTTCTTTAAGCCCTTGAGTTTGTGTAGCTTGTTATTGAGCACAAAAAAACTAATGCAATATAGATTTATTCATTCAGAATTAATATTGTATATTGGCTTGAGCATCTTGGAGTGGCATTAATGTTCTGCCAGTTTGGCTATAAATCTTGGGCTAAATATTTGATGTCAGTCTATGAGGATGAATTGTCAGGACTTCCTTGAATAATGTAAAGGAAGAAGTCCAAAGATTTAGGGAGATGGGCATGTCGAATGTTTAAATTGCTCAGCCATTTCTTAACCATACAAGTCTGAGAGGTACAGCTGGACACTTCCTTCATCAGGGTATTGATAGATGTGTAGTTGAGCATTCTTGGAAAGCTCTATGATGGCTGCCTTCAAAGTAGATTATGGCAGGGGATATTGACATGGAAACTGGGTGCTCTTGCTTCAATGAGATTACTGGGATTCAAGTAGTACAGAGGTTGGTGGTGATGCTTAACATTCACAGATAATGTGGACTCATTACCACAATAAATCAATGAGAAATGAGTAAATAAAGTATATTGATGGATGGGCAATTTATTAAGAAATCGCTTGGCATATTTTGATGGATAAATTCTAGGTCTGATGAGCAGAAACCTAATGTGACTTGATGTAGAAGGAATTTATGGCTTCTTAATGGTTTCAGATGCAAGTCTGTTTACATTCCCAGAATCCCTCAATAAAAGGAAAGCTTAGTCTCTTCTGCAATGCAGTCAGTAGTCTGTACTCTGACTCTTTCCCCAAGCTTCCTTAAAAGTACTTATAGCCATTTAACATTAGAGAAAATGGAATGAAATACTTTATTGGAATTAATAGATACTGGCTTTGAAGTGATACTAGTCTCTGGTGATTAACATGTCACCACAATCCAGCAACCACAACAGTGGATTATGATATGATAAAGGTGTTTTGATAATCCATTGTTGTATAACTCCAAAATATAGTGGCTTACAACAGCAACAATCATTAATCTTATTTTATTCACAAATCTTCAATTTGGGCAAGACCCAGAATTATGTCTTGTCTCTGCTTCATGTAGCATCAGTGTGATAAGTTATACAGCTCTACTTGGGCTGGAATAGCCACTTCCAAGATTAGTCACTCACAAGGCTGGTAAATTGTGCTGGCTCTCAACTAGGAGCTTATGTTGGGCAATCCTCCTTGGGTCTCCATACCTTGCTATGTGAGTCTCTCCGCAGGGTTTCTTGGGCTTCCTCACAGTGTGATGGCTGGGTTCCATGACCTAATATTATAAAATTACTTAAGAGGAGGAGACAGAGACCAATCTATCAACAGTGGATAGAGAGAGATTGCATACCTATCCTTGACTGATTTCCCAAGTGTCAGAATTCTATAAGATTAGCAATGAGTAATAACTGATAGGATCTCTACGTTATTCTTTTGAACAATTATTTTGGAATGATGAGTTAAGTGGAAACAATCTCAATTTCTGCTTCTTCTACCTCCAAGCAAAAATGGTAAGCAAAAAAGGAGTATAACATCAGAAGAAGAATTACAGACTATTTGCAGGGACTATATCTTCATTTTATAGTTTACTGCTTTGGGTATTGAAAAAGAAAAATGTGTTATAGAGAATACTGTGTAGTATTTAAATCACAAATAAATACTGGTAATTCAAGAATAGTTTACATTCAACAGCTGGGATCTAGAAAATATACAAATGGAAAATACTTTCTGTCTTAGTTCATTCAGGCTGCTATAACAAAATATCACAGACTGGATAGCTTAAAACAATACTAATTTATTTCTCACAGTTCTGGCGGCTGGAAAGTCCAAGATCAAGGTGCTAACATTGTCACATTCTGGTGAGAGCCCTCTTCTTGGTTCATAATCACACCTTCTTTCTGTGTCCTCTCATGTGGACAGGACCAGGATCTCTCTTAAATGCACTAAACCCATTCCTGAGGGCTCCACCATCATGACCTAAATGCCTCCCAGAGGGTTCACCTTCTGATACTACCACATTGGGTTTAGGATTTCAACATATGAATTTTGAAGGGACACAAACATTCAGACCACAGCACTTGCTAAACGAAATCTAAGGTTTACAGAATAAAGGTTTATGTAAAACTATCATGTAAATATCAGAAGCACATATTAGCATAATGGAATTAATTAATTATTTAATTCAGAAATAGTCATTGCTTGCATCCATTGTGTTAGAAATACTGTAGAGAGCAAGAAGAAAAAGTCTTTGCCCTCAAGGAGTTTTTCTTGTAATTGGGAAGGTAAAAAATAAAGAAATATTAATTGCTAGATATTGCATATTCTACCTGGCATCATATTTTAAAAACAAAATTTTCTAATTAAGGACCTTATATTCCTTTAGGTCTTTTAAGATGGGAGACAATGGAATAACATAAGAAATGCTCCTCAGAGTATTTTAACACAAAATAAATACCTGTTCTACATGTGATTGGTCCAGAAATAAAATTTTATGCCTTGTAGATATTAAGTGTTTTTATTAAAACACGGTGACATGTATTACATACAGGTTTCCTTGATGATATGCATTTGCTTTTACTTGAATAGTGGTTGTAATGGAACAGGCCAGAGGGCACAAGGCTTGTATTTCAGGAGGCCAGAGATAGAAAAAAAATGAAGAGGCTAATCAAAGATATCCCTTAGCTATATGGTAGCTGACACCACTGTGTTAAAGGCTGCAGAACAAAACCTTTTTGAACATGTGGGTATAATTTAATGATACAGAATAGCACTCTTCTGTTCAGCAGAGTTCTTCTGAACAGAAGCTAACAGATTATCAGAGGTTATTAGTTCTGTGACTACATTATTAAAATAATGTCATAAATAGGACTAATTCTTGTTTTATTTCACATCCACTATTATACAATTAAAGCAAGCATAAATACTAATATGTTTATTTTTATCCTTTCCAAAATTCCTTTTTTTGTTTAAACATTTAATTATACATAAAAGGTTTTTTATTTTCTATAGGAGAATAATTTTGAAACAATTTTGGTATGTAAGGAAGTAAAGTGTATAATAACAAATATCTTACTTAGTAGTTCAATGGATTGTTTTTCCATATATATTTAAATTAACATGCTTTTTTCAATACCTGTCCTTTAAACATTCATAATAACCATGTAAATGCTGTTGAATGAGCAAAAATATAAATTTTAAACAATTTTTATCCACACAGGAAAAATTTAAATTATATTCCTACTTATCACTGCTTGCATAAAAATCTTCCAACATATCTTGCATTCCTCCTCACTTTGAAAATAAAGAAAAAGTGAATTACAATTATTATAGTAACTACTTTCCTTATATTTAAATGCAGAATTCCAAATCAATGACAAGGCCTCAGATTGGTTAGCTGACGTAATGTGCAGAAGTATAGAATGAAAAATCTGCAGCATAATTACTAGCAGTTGAATAATGAATAATTTGTGCACGCTCAAATAAGTCCATTAATGTAACACATAAATTCATGAACATTTATGAGCAATTAATATTCTGAAAGTTAGTGGAACTGGATAAATTATCTTCCCTAAGGTAGAGCTACTTACATGCTCTGACCAGGTTAACTACTCCTGTCTTCATAGCTTTAATTTTTCTAATAAATATAATTTTTATATTTTTAAATCACAAATGAACTTAGTGTCCATAAATTGAGATATTATATTTTTGTTTGAAACCACAGGCAGTCATCTGTATTTAGTATATCTGTTACCCATTAGACTAAACTAAGAAATATATCATTTCTTCTAAGAAATATATGTCATTTCTTTGAGATAGACTTTTTAAACAATAATATTGTTATTAAGTTTCAGAATCTAATTACACCTTATTAGACAACCCTTAATTTTCATGGTTGTTTCTGTAAAATATCATAATCATTTTTTAGAATAAAGATTTGGATAAGGGAAAACATTCTTGGAATTAGTCTGATTCAGTTTTAAATAGTGTTCAACAACATTTTTAACTATGTCATCATATGTGAATTTAGGTGAATAGCCCTCCAGAGGACAATTTTATTGACTTCGATTATTTCTAGTAAACTTTATAAAATTCCACCACATTGTAGACTTTATAGGATTTCAAATAAAGGTTTTTAAAGAGATTGGTTCCACTCTTTGATTAAACATGACATAATCTCTGTAATAGGTTTTATTTCTTTAAAACCAAAGTTTAATCTCACTTCAAGAGCCATATGAGTTTTATTGCCAAAACTACAAATTTATTGGAAATACTTTTTTATTATAAATTTTTCCATTCTCATCTAGTAGTAGCAAAGTTTCTTCTACTATGGAATGAAAGTCATTGGACACACCACAAGATTTTTGTCTAAATTTCAAATTAAAATTTCAGAAAAGTCTCAGTTGAAAAAAATTAGAAAGACCAATATATCATGAATAAAGTCATGCTTTATTTAGGAGAAAATAAATTTAATATTTATCTCAGAATGTATGATTTCCCCTTGCTTTGTTCTGGTAACAGAGGCGCACACACACACACACACACACACACAATATATATATAGATGGTTTTCATGAGTTGACATTTGTTGATGGAGTGGGGGGAAGGGAGTAGTAGAGACGTGATAAAATCTATAACATGGAATAACTATTTAATACATCGAGGCCACATATGTTTTAGGCACTAAAACATAATATGTAGTAAATTGATTTTGGAAATAAGAAACAAGATAGGAGACATTTGGGTACAGAAATTAACACAGAACAATTCCTAAAGAGATGAAATATTGGTTGGCCAAAATGTTCCTTTTGGTTTTAAGTAAAAATATAAGACACATTTTTCATTTTCACCAAGAACTTTATTGAACAATGTATTCACCATTTTGTTCCACTACGTTCTGCCATTTTTCAGGCAACTTCATAAATCTATCTTCCCAAAACTTTTTATCTTTTTGAGCAAAGAACTGTTGCAGGTGCCTTTTACTGTCTTCCAGGGAATCAAAATTTTTTCCACTAGGAGAATTTTGTAAAGACCGAAATGAATGGAAATCCGAAGGTGCAATGTCTGTTGAATAGGGTGGATGAATCAGAACTTCAAGCCAAGCTGTAACAGTTTTTACGTGGTCATCAAAGAAACATGTGGTCTTGCCTCATCCTGATGGAAGATTATGCGTTTTCTGTTGACTAATTCCGGACGCTTTTCATCAAGTGCTGCTTTCAGTTGGTCTAATTGGGAGCAGTACTTGTTGGAATTAATCGTTTGGTTTTCTGGAAGGAGCTCATAATAGAGGACACCCTTCCAATTCCACGATATACACAACATCACCTTCTTTGGATGAAGACAAGCCTTTGGTGTGTTTGGTGGTGGTTCATTTCTCTTGCCCCACTATCTCTTCCTGTTCCACATTATTGTACAGTATCTACTTTTCATTTCATCACAATTTGTTTTAAAAATGGAACATTTTTGTTACATTTAAGTAGAGAATTGCGTGCAGAAATACGGTCAAGAAGGTTTTTCTTGCTTAACTTATATGGAACCCAAACATCAAAGTGATTAACATAACCAAGCTGGTGCAAATGATTCTCAACCCTTGATTTGGATATTTTGAGTATGTTGGCCATCTCCCACGTGGTATAACGTTGATTTTTCTCAATTAATGTCTCAATTTGATCGCTATCAACTTCAACTGGTCTACCCGACCATGGAACATCGTCCAGCGAGAAATCTCCATCACGAAATATCGCAAACCACTTTTGACACGTTTGATCAGTCACAGCACTTCTCCATATACTGCACAAATCTTTTTTGCGTTTCAGTTGCATTTTTACCTTTCTTGAAATAATAAAGCATAATATGCTGAAAATGTTGCTTTTTTCTTCCATCTTCAATATTAAAATGGCTACACAAAAATTCACCAATTTTGATGTTTTTCTTTAAATACACGTGGATATGACAGCTGTCACAATACAATCTAACAAAATTGTTTCGAATGAAGTTAAAGACAACTAAGCGCTACCAGAGCCATCTTACGGGAAAACCCGAACAGAACGAACTTTTTTGCCAACCCAATATTATTTATGATGCTTGTTTTGTTGACTCCCTGCTGGCTGAATGGATAAAGTGTACAAAAGGACATAGAACATAAAGATGAAGGGCAGGTAATAATAAGAATCAAGGCAACAGCAAAGAAATTTGAGTGGTATAGGAGGTAGCTAAAGTGGACTGACTAGAAGATAATACTGTTCTTCAAGAATTATAAAAAAGGAAATTGGGGAGATAGTTTGCAAAGAACTCTAGATATTTTATAATAATGATGATGATGATGATGATAAAAGCTGGCTCTTGTTCTGTATTGATGCCATATAGAGCAAAGATTTTGAACTCATACTCAGTACATATATGATGAACAAGACAAATAGCATTTGAGAATTTGGGAAACATGACTGAGATAATCGGATATAAAGTAAGTTTGTAACATTGTTATGACACTGAGCAAAGAAAGGAGAAGAAAAGTGTAAGATCTAACTCAGAAAATGAGGTAACAGACAAAGAGTAAAAGAAAGCCAAATAAATGAGAAAAGGAAAGTTTTTTTAACACTATATGTGCTAATCTAATATTTCAGACTTTTTGAATGTAGGAGGAAACACAGATGAAAAATAATAAATCAGGGCATCTCAAGTCTACTGCTATCACTTCAATATCGATATCAAGGCA
This sequence comes from Balaenoptera borealis, assembly GCF_965194805.1. NCBI lineage: Eukaryota > Metazoa > Chordata > Mammalia > Artiodactyla > Balaenopteridae > Balaenoptera > Balaenoptera borealis. The sequence goes on from NC_138861.1 coordinate 142,758,044, forward strand.
AGGGTTTTTGGAGTGAAAGAGTAACATGATTATATCTGTCATAAACTATTATACATATATATGGAAAATATGAAGAATCTCTGAAAGTAATGTTCATAATGGAATAGGACTCACAAAATGAAATGAAAGCACTTTAGAATTAGATTTGTCTTAAACATACTAAGGAAAAGAAAAAATAAAAACTTTTAAAGTTCACCTCAGTGCTTGAAAGCAGAAATCCAAACATCATAGAAAATTCTCTGCAGCTTGTCAAATCAGCCTCCGTAAAAGAACATGGCCTCCTGGAGAGCATGAGGACTTTTATAGTTATTAAAACATGTCTGAGGTAGTAGACTGGGTAGATTTGTCCTTCCCAGCTAGCTTATAACCTAAAAGCTTCCAAAAAATCCTGAATAACAATATCATCAATCTTGTGGGTATGAGCTACTGAATGCCAGTGTATATCATATCAACAGAAAGACAGCAGAATAGGTGGCTGTCAGGTTAGCAGTATTTAGTGAGGGACAGGAACATAAATTCTCAATAGGAAATTATAGACTGAAAAGTTGGGGAAATTAATCAAAGGCTTATATATTTTTTTCATTTAAAGTATATATACATATATATTTATACTCATATAAACACATATATCCTTTTATGAGTTTATCTCATATGACATATAATACTAAATATTTTCAACTTCATTAAAAATTTTTATCAGATTATTCTGTAAGTTTACATTGTATATAAACACATTTGAATTTGAATCTAAATTGTATATAAACACATTTGAAAAAAATATCTGTCATATCTCTTTCATAATAGCTTGATATAAATATAGTCATCAGTTACTTTTCTAGATTTTTACTAGGTCCTCTGGGGAATACAAATTAGGTATCACAAACATTTATGAGCTATAATACTGTAACTGTATGCTATAAATAACAGAATATTCTACATGGGTAACTTCAGTTATAATAGTTAAACAGGATTGTGTCATTAATCAATTGCCTTCGAAATATCTTATTTTCCACGAGATAATGATGAATGTATTTATTTATTTTGCCTCCAATAGAAGAAAACACTCTGATTTTAAAGTGCTCATGTAATTATGATATTAGGCTCATCTAGATAATTTTCCTTTCTTAAAGTCAACTCTGCTTATAATGTCACATAATCACAGAAGTGATATCATATCCAGAGGTTCACCCACACTCAAAAAGGGTAGGAGATTTTACAAGATTCATGTTCATTGGGGGTCATTTTAGAATTCTGCCTACCAAAGTCACATCATCATTAATTAAATCTTTTAAGATAATGTGATGTCTGTAGTCAAGCGTCTGGCTACTGAAGGAGCGCCCTCAACATCTGTAGATAATTTATAATGTAGATAATTTATGCATTGATAAACATGCTTTGTGTGAAATGTGTGTTCTCTCTCTGCACCAAAACTACCAAAAGTAACATGTTGCCTGAGACAAAACCACTGAGGTCAGGACATTTTAAGCATTTATCTAACACAATTATTGGAATATAATTTATCTTCAAATATATTAATGCATTTATTATTGCTATGGAGTGGGAGTTTGGAGATTTCCCATGTAGATCCAGCTTTCCTGTTTTTTTAAATTTCTATAATATGCTTTTTTTATATATAAATTTATTTATTTATTTATTTTTGGCTGCACTGGGTCTTTGTTGCTGCTTGCAGGCTTTCTTTAGCTGCGCCGAGCGGAGGCTGCTCTTCGTTGCAGTGTGCGGGCTTCTCATTGCGGTGGCTTCTCTTGTTGCAGAGCACAAGCTCTAGCGGGCTTCAGTAGTTGTGGCATGTGGGTTCAGTAGTTGTGGCATGCGGGCTCTGGAGCACAGGCTTAGTAGTTGTGGCGCACGGGCTTGGTTGCTTCATGGCATGTGGGATCTTCCTGGACCAGGTCTCGAACCTGTGTCCCCTGCATTGGCAGGCAGATTCTTAACCACTGTGCCACCAGGGAAGCCCAGTGTAATATGCTTATTTTTTAAATAAAGATAGTAGATTATGGCTTTTACGTACTTTAAAAAACATACATCTTTGTAATTGTGTTGCCCTCCCATATACACTCCCCCTTTTAGATCCTTAGCAAGTTCAGATGGTAGGGTTCATCTTTGCCTTTGTTCCTCTACTGAGAACTCCACAATTTGGCATTTCTTGATGTAACTGATTTTTATAAGCACAGACATAATTGACATTTTTACCAAAATCAGTGACAAAAATTTTTGAAAAGGCTGTAATTATTTAGAAACGACAAAACACAGAGAAACAACTATTTGGAGAGTTAAGGAGATTTACTAGCCTATTTATTAGTATATCCTAATTATAATAACCAAATTTGAAGAGCACATATTTAAAATAGAACACATGAAATATTATATTTTAAATATTTTATTTATAATGCTTTAAATATTTAAAATAAAAATATTAAAATATTTTCACATTTGTGAAAAGCCTTTTGGAACAGACTATATTATTGTAATATTTTTCTTTATGGCCCGGGGAGCCTGCTGAGCTCCCAGGCCGGTCCCCCAGCCTACAAAGCCCCCTCCAGGCTGCATGGGCCCTGGGAGCATAGGAGGGAGGCTGAGGAGATCCAGAGAGGCAGGTGGGAGGGGACCTCCAGGACCAGAGGAACAAGAGAGGAGCGGAGGGCTTTTGCCCCACCCACTCGAGCCCAGGAAGACTGCTGGGCTCCCAGGTGGGATCCCTCACTCTCTGAGACCAGAGGCGGGAGGCATGCCTGGGTGCCTTCTGTTCTGTTGAGCCTAAGCCACAACCCCTAAACCTCCCAGGGCCTTTTCCAGCCCTGTGGGTCCTAAGCATAGGCCCCACCCACCACCCAAACCTCACCCTGCTTAGGCCACGCACTCTACAGCCAAGGCCTTTTCTACCTTTTTTTTTTTTTTTCTCCTCCTCTTTTTTACTATTGTGGTTCTGTTTTACCTTTTGGTTGTTGTTTCATCTATATTTTTATTTTTATATTTTTTCTAACATATCTGTTAGTTTCCTATTCTAATTTTATTTTTTACTTTATAATTGTTCTCCATTTTTCTTTTTTTTCCTTTTTTTTTTTCCCCACCCCACACAGCTTGCAGGATCTTGGTTCATGGGCTGGGGGTCAGGCCGAAGCTCCTGTAGTGGGAGCTACGAGTCCAAACCACTGGACTAACAGAGAACCTCAGACCCCAGGGAATATTCATTGGAGTGAGGACTCCAGAGGTCCTCATCTCAGCACAAAATCTCAGCTCTACCCAACAGCCTACAAACCCCATTGTTGGAAGCCTCAGGCCAAACAACCAGTAAGACAAGAACACAATCCCACTCATTAAAAAAAAAATGAGATGGCAAAAAAATATGTCACAGAAGAAGGAGCAAGGTAAAAACCTACAAGACCAAATAAATGAAGAGGAAATAGGCAATTTACCTGAAAAAGAATTCAGAGTAATGGTAGTAAAGATGATCCAGAATCTCAGAAATAGAATGGAGGCACAGAGTGAGAATATACAAGAAATGTTTAACAAAGGTCTAGAAGAATGAAACAACAAACAAACAGAGATGAACAACACAATAACTGAAGTGACAAATACACTAGAAGGTATCAATAACAGAATAACGGAGGCAGAAGAACGAATAAGTGAGCTGAAAGACAAAATGGTGGAAATAACTGCCGAGGAGCAGAATAAAGAAAAAACAATGAAAAGAATTGAAGACAATCTCAGAGACCTCTGGGACAATGCTAAATGCACTAGCATTTGAATTAAAGGGGTCCAAGATAAAGAAGAGAAAAAGAAAGGGTCGAAGAAAATGTTTGAAGAGATTATAGTGGAAAACCTCCCTAACATGGGAAAGGAAATAGTCACCCAAGTCCACGAAGCACAGAGAGTCCCATACAGGATAAACCCTAGGAGAAACACATTAAGAGACATATTAATCAAACTATCAAAAATTAAATTCAAAGAAAAAATATTAAAAGTAGCAAGGGAAAAACAAAAAATAACATGCAAAGGAATCCCCATAAGGTTATCAGCTGATTTTTCAGCAGAAACTCTGCAGGCCAGAAGGGAGTGACAGGATATACTTAAAGAGATGAACGAGAAAAACCTACAACCAAGATTACTCTACCCAGCAAGGATCTCATTCAGATTAGATGGAGAATTCAAAAGCTTTTCAGGAAAGCAAAACCTAAGAGAATTCAGCACCACCAATCAAGCTTTACAACAAATGCTAAGGAAAATTTAAAAGGCGGGAAACACAAGAGAAGAAAAAGACCTACAAAAACAAACCCAAAACAATTAAGAAAATGGGAATAGGAACAGACATATCGCTAATAACCTTAAATGTAAATGGATTAAATGCCCCAACCAAAAGACACAGACTGGCTGAATGGACCAAAAACAGGATCCGTATATATGCTGTTTACAAGAGACCCACTTCAGACCTAGGGACACGTACAGACTGAAAGTGAAGGGATGGAAAAAGATATTCCATGCAAATGAAAATCAAAAGAAAGCTGGAGTAGCAATACTCGTATCAGATAAAATAGACTTTAAAATAAAGACTGTTACAAGAGATAAGAAAGGACACTACATAATGATCAAAGGATCAATCCAAGAAGAAGATATAACAATTATAAATGTTTATGCACCCAACATAGGAGCACCTCAATACATAAGGCAAATGCTAACAACCATGAAAGGGGAAATCGACAGTAACACAATAATAGTAGGGGACTTTAACACCCCACTTACACCAATGGACAGATCATCCAAACAGAAAAAAGGAAACAAGCTTTTAATGACACAATAGACCAGATAGATCTAATTGATATTTATAGAACATTCCACCCAAAAGTGGCAGAATACACTTTCTTCTCAAGTGCACATGGAACATTCTCCAGGATAGATCACATCTTGGGTCACACATCAAGCCTTGGAAAATTTAAGAAAATTGAAATCATATCAAGCATCTTTTCAGACCACAAGTTATGAGATTGGAAATCAATTACAGGAAAAAAAAAACTGTAAAAAATACAAATACCTGGAGGCTAAACAGTGCGCTACTAAATAACCAAGAGATCACTGAAGAAATCAAAGGATAAATTAAAAAATACATAGAAACAAATGACAATGAAACCACGACGACCCAAAACCTATGGGATGTGGCAAAAAGCATTTCTAAGAGAGAAGTTTATAGCAATTCAATCTCACCTCAAGAAACAAGAAAAATATCAAATAAACAATCTAACCCTACACTTAAAACAACTAGGGAAAGAAGAACAAAGAAAATCCAAAGTCAGTAGAAGGAAAGAAATTATAAAAATCAAAGCAGAAATAAATGAAATAGAAATGAAGAAATAGCAAAGATCAATAAAACTAAAAGCTGGAACTTTGAGAAGATAAACAAAATTGATAAACCCTTAGCCAGATTCATCAAGAAAAAAAGGGAGAGGATGCAAATCAATAAAATTAGAAATGAAAATGGAGAAATCACACTGACACCGCAGAAATACAAAGGATTATAAGAGACTACTACAAACAACTATATGCCAATAAAATGGAGAACCATGAAGAAATAGACAAATTCTTGGAAAGGTACAATTTTCCAAGACTGAACCAAGAAAACTTAGAAAATATAAACAGACCTATCACAAGTAATGAAATTGAAACTGTAATTAAAAATCTTCCACAAACCAAAGTCCAGGACCAGATGGCTTCACAGGCGAATTCTATCAAATATTTAGAGAAGAACTAACACTGATCCTTCTCAAACTCTTCCAAAAAATTGCAGAGGAAAGAACACACCCAAATTCATTCTACGAAGCCACCATCACCCTGATACCAAAACAAGAAAAAGATATCCCCAAAAAAGAAAATTATAGACCAATATCACTGATGAGCATAGTGCAAAAATCTTGAACAAAATACTAGCAAACAGAATTTAATAACATATTAAACGGATCATACACCATGATCAAGTGGGATTTATCACAGGGATGCATGGATTCTTCAATATATGCAAATCAGTCAATGTGATACACCAAATTAACAAAAGGAATAAAAACCATATGATCATCTCAATAGATGCAGAAAAAGCTTTGACAAAATTCAACATCCATTTATGATAAAAATTCTCCAGAAAATGGGCATAGAGGGAACCTACTTCAACATAATAATGGCCATATATGACAAACCCACAGCAAACATACTCAATGGTGAAAAACTGAAAGCATTTCCACTAAGATCAGGAACAAGACAAGGATGTCCACTCCACACTCTTATTCAACATAGTTTTGGAAGTCCTAGCCACAGCAATCAAAGAAAAAGAAATAAAAGGAATACAAATTGGGAAAGAAGAAGTAAAACTGTCACTGTTTGCAGATGACATGATACTATACATAGAGAATCCTAAAGATGCCACCAGAAAACTACTAAAGCTAATTTGGTAAGCTTGCAGGATACAAAATTAAGGCACAGAAATCTCTGGCATTCCTATACACTAACAACGAAAAATCAGAAAGAGAAATCACGGAAGCAATCCCATTTACCATCGCAATAAAAAGAATGAAATACCTAGGAATAAACCTACCTAAGGAGGTGAAAGACTTGTACTCACAAAACTGTAAAACACTGTTGAAAGAAATCAAAGATGGCATAAACAGATGGAGAAATATACCATGTTCTTGGTTTGGAAGAATCAATACTGTGAAAATGACTATACTACCCAAAGCAATCTACAGATTCAATGCAATCCCTATCAAACTGCCAATGGCATTCTTCACAGAATTAGAACAAAAAATTTTACAATTCATATGGAAACACAAAAGACCCCGAATAGCCAAAGCAATCTTGAGAATGAAAAATGGAGCGGGAGGAATCAGGCTTCCCGACTTCAATCTATACTACAAAGCTATAGTAATCAAGACACTATGGTACTGGCACAAAAACAGAAATATAGATCAATGGAACAGGATAGAAAGCCCAGAGATAAACCCACACACATATGGTCACCTAATTTACGACAAAGGAGGCAAGAACATACAATGGAGAAAAGACAGCCTCTTCAATAAGTGGTGCTGGGAAAACTGGACAGCTACATGTAAAAGAATGCAATTAGAACACTACCTAACACCATACACCAAAATAAACTCCAAATGGATTAAAGACCTAAAGGTAAGACCAGACACTATAAAACTCTTAGAGGAAAACATAGGAAAAACACTCTTTGACATAAACCACAGCAAGATCTTTTGTTACCCGCCTCCTAGAGTAATGGAAAAAAAACAAAAATAAAAAAATGGGATCTAATTAAACTTAAAATCTTTTGCACAGCAAAGGAAACCATAAACAAGATGAAAAGACAGCCCTCAGAATGGGAGAAGAAAATATTTGCAAATGAAACAATGGACAAAGGATTAATCTCCAAAATATAGAAACAGCTCATGGAGCTCAATATCAAAAAAACAAACAACCCAATCAAAAAATGGGCGGATGACCTAAATAGACATTTCACCAAAGAAGACATACAGATGGCCAAGAGGCACTTGAAAGGATGCTCAAAATCACTAATTATTAGAGAAGTGCAAATCAAAACGACAATGAGGTATCACCTCACACTGGTCAGAATGGCCATTATCAAAAAATCTAGAAACAGTAAATGCTGGAAGGGGTGTGGTGAAAAGGGAACTCTCCTACACTGTTGGTGGGAATGTAAATTGATACAACCACTATGGAAAACAGTATGGAGTATAAACTAAACAGTATAAACTAAAACAGTATTTTAGTTTATAAAACTAAAAATAGAACTACCATATGACCCAGCAATACCACTGCTGGGCATATACCCTGAGAAAATCATAATTCAAAAAGAGGCATTTACCACAATAGTCCAGCACTATTTACAATAGCCAGGACATGGAAGCAACCTAAATGTCCATTGACAGATGAATGGATAAAGAAGTTGTGGCACATATATACAATGGAATATTACTCAGCCATAAAAAGAAACAAAACTGAGTTATTTATAGTGAGGTGGATGGACCTGGAGTCTGTCATACAGAGTGAAGTTAGTCAGAAAGTGAAAAACAAATACCATGTGCGAACACATACTTATGGAATCTAAAAAAAAAAAAAAAAAAATGGTACTGACGAACCTAGTGGCAGGTCAGGAATAAAGATGTAGACGTAGAGAATGGACTTGAGGACACGGGGGGTGGGAGGGGGAAGCTGGGGCTAAGTCAGAGTAGCATGGACATATATACACTACCGAATGTAAAATAGTTAGCTAGTGGGAAGCAGCAGCATAGCACAGGGAGATCAGCTCGGTGCTTTGCGATGACCTAGAGGGGTGGGATAGGGAGAGTTGGAAGGAGGCTCAGAGGGAGGGGATATGGGGACATGTGTATACATATAGCTGATTCACTTTGTTATACAACAGAAACTAACACAATATTGTGAAACAATTATACTCCAATAAAGATCTACTAAAAAAAGAATAGTTTCTATAGCTAACATCATATGTTTAAAAGAAATTTAATGTTTGTCTCATTTTGTCTCATTAAACAAAGAAAGGATTTAAATATGACAATTTTTTAAGTAAATTATTTCCTAAAAAGTACTAGACACCCTCCATTTACAAATATGATTTATAATTATTGACCCTGTGTTATTGCTTCATTCTTCTATTCTGGCTATATCCCTTAAAATAATTTGAAATATATTCTGAAACAGAGTTTTAGACATGTGATCATTTTCTTTATTTTTTTATTTTTTATGAATCAAAGCTAGAAAAATGGTACCTTGCTCTTCAAAATTTCACCTTACTGAAAAGTAACATGAACATGGCAGAATGCCAGAATTGTCAGAACACTGAACAGAGCAGATAAATGACATCAAATAATAGTGAATAATAATTGAAGAAGAAAGAAAGGTTGTCTTTCTTCTCATAAGGTTAGTCTGGTGATTTGAAATCCTCCTATTATTTTCAACAGAATATTGCAATGACCAGCCATTCAAAATCTGACCTACTAGAGAATGGACTTGAGGATATGGGGAGGGGGAAGGGTAAGCTGGGATGAAGTGAGAGAGTGGCGTGGACATATATACACTACCAAATGTAAAATAGATAGCTAGTGGGAAGCAGCTGCATAGCACAGGGAGATCAGCTCAGTGCTTTGTGACCACCTAGAGGGGTGGGATGGGGAGGGTGGGAGGGAGGGAGATACAAGAGGGAAGAGATATGGGGATATATGTATATGTATAACTGATTCACTTTGTTATAAAGCAGAAACTAACACACCATTGTAAAGCAATTATACTCCAATAAAGATGTTTTAAAAGTGAAAGAAATAACATACTGTAAAACAATTTCAATTCAAAAGCAAACTTTTTTAAAGTTACAAAGATACAGATGTGCTGTATCAATTTTAACGAGGCATCTGTACCCATTACTCTGATATTTATGAATGTATTTTCATTCATATTTTCACACATACACACAGAGGGATGATGTTTCACTAAGGAGTCTCATTGTCCCACTGTAGCATCTGTTAATGCATGAAAATTACAGTGTGCTCTACTCAGTAAACTCCTTGATTTATAATTATTTGACTTTAAATGAAAAATGAAACATGAGCAATCCTAGTTAATAGTGTTTATACTTATATTTATTTTAATGAACTATAATAAAATAAAGGTAAGCACAGCACATTATATATTATATGATTTTCCATACTTTATTTTGACAAATACAAAGAACTCTTAGGAAACTAAGTATGTATTTGTAGCTGTGAATCAATTTTTCAAATGCAGCATATCTTGGATACAAACCATCTTGTTTTCAAGGAAAATTAGACAAGACTTAATAAGCTTTATTGTCTACTGCCAAGTTTTTAAAATCCTGATTAATAAAAGTGAGGAGAAAGTATATCTCATGGTAACTAAATCAACATATATGAAATTGAGTGTGGTGGGGTTAGGATGTGTGCATGTGTGTAATGTGTGTATTTCGTAATTAGGTCCAAGATTTTTAATTTATAACTAAGGAATTTCAACTGATAAAAACTGATAAAGGAAAACTTGACCCTTTTCAGGAAGCTGTTATAAGGAAATAGCACATCTTTTTTTATCAGAGGGCCTATTAACTCTCCTACATTCTCAAGAAATTTTTTTAGAGTGCCTCTTTCAGTACCTGGAAGTAAAACAGGCTATCTGAATATTTAAACTTGTGATCACTCTTAATGAGAAATGAGTTCTACAAGTTTACCATCACCACGAAAATTTACTTAACTACCACTGAGAGATATTTGTTCTGGATTTGTGGATAATAGAACCCACATTTTACTATGTGAAGTGATTGCATAGCAAAATACAGGATTGCTGCACACATGGAATTTAAATAATAAAACAGACAAAATATAATTACTTTCATATTCCTGGTCAGTAGCAGGAACTGCTTTTCAGTTAAGATTCAGTCAAAAAGTTGCTTTCTCATACACTGGAAATGCTCATAATCTTACTCTGTAATTCATCATGGGGAAAACCCAGAAGCACAGAGGAGACATAGTTACATAGCCAAGCTGACTCTATAAAAAAAATAAAATCTAAAACTCAAATAATAAGAGCTTAAATCATGTATTATCAGAAGAAAGACCTTTTGGTGAAGCTATTAATAATCGTTCTCCTTCTAGAAATTACGTGTTTTCTTTAAGCAAGTAAAACAGTTGTTCTGTCTCAAGGAAACAAAGATTCAAAATAAGCTGATACAAATGAGAATAGTATGGGATACCTAGGAAGAAAACCGCCAAGTGTAGGCAAGGAAAGACAAATTCTGCCTGCACCAGAGCAGAACCAACCTAACAGTTTCTTTCTGGCAAGGCACTGGAAATCAATATCAGAAATGCATTATATATTATTTATAGTCATTCTGTGTAACTATGCTTAGTTAACTGCCTGATGGAATGTATATATACAATTTTGACCCCTGTCTTGTTCCCCAGAAACCTACACTTCAAAGCCAAATTAACATCTCTGCTTGAAGGCTCAATATACCTCTCACACACAACAGTTTCAAACAGAACTTGTGGTCATTTTCTTGGTTATAAAGCCCATTTTCACTGCACCTAAAACTAAAGTAGCAATGTCATAATACATGTCTGTAATAGCAAATGCCTCCCCAATCGTTTCCTGCCCAAACTTTTACTTATGGTTGGCTCTGATGCCTAGCAACTTGCTAAAATTTTTCTTGATTCCGTCATCGCCTGAAATTATTTTATTTCTTTACACATTGGTAATAATATTATTTTCCTTCTGAATTGTGTGTTCTGTATTATATCCTGCTTCCTTCACTGTGGTTCCTTTTTGAGTGTTTTGGTGAAGTTTCAACCCATAATGGTGACAGAAGTTATTTCAGTGCCAGTGCTGACACTGGAATAATGGATAAAGGAAAATTCTACTGCTGCATGATAAAATGCAGTGTTTACTATGGCGTTACATGCTTTCAAGAATATGTTAAAGAAACATCAGCAGTTAATCAAGGATTGGTCAAGCCACTTGTAAACATGAAAATCACAGTAAAGCCTGGCCAACAAGTATAAGAATGGCACAGGAGAATTGGCTAGAGAATTCAAGAGATTTGAAGAGAAAGGAAGGACATTCATCAATATGGGTGTCTAGAAACACGTCTGCATCAATCAAAGAGGAGTAAGAAGTCACACCAATGATCTGAATGAAGAAAATATACTAGTGCATTGTTAACTGGGAAGGAAGTTATGACTGTAAGACAAAAAAGCAGACACTTAAGGTATCATGGTGGTCTCACTGCTGGCAGAAGGAAGTATCCCTAGGGTTGAGGAAAGAGGAGAATAGGCTAAAAGTATTGAAACTTAGAAACTTAAAGGAAGGGCCTGCAGAGCTTGGCTTCAGACCTCAGACCACAAGGGAAGGGGCACTGCTCATCTGGACTTGATGTCTCTGAGCAGGGAGGAGGGATCTGTAGGGCCAAGACCCCATCTCTGAAAAAAGGTACAGTGAAGCTCGTTCTGCAAGTGTTGGAAAAATTAGAAACCATATTCTCTTGCTGCTTTGTAGAGGAACTGCTTCTTCTGGAGCGAAGAAGTGTGTCTGGGTGGCAATCATAGGAACTGCAAGCAGAAATAAACCAATAGGAAGCCAGCTGGGAGGAGCACGTCTGTTGTTACTCTTCCATCCTTGCAGCCTCCCTCTAGCACCTCCTACTGGCAAAGTCTAACATAGAACAGCGGGCAGAGGAGAAAAGTGGACTGCAGAACATCAACCCCAGCATCAGAAAGCTGACTCTAGAAGGGTGGGTTTAAATTACAGGGTCGATGACTTAATACCTGTACAGCTCTGTAGAGGGACCTCATATAATGCTGATTTGCTTCAGGTTCTCATTTTCAGAATCTCATATCCATGCCTAATGTGTATGTAACCATGCAAATGACTTCCTGGTAGTATTCTATGTCTTAGATAGTTCATATTACATGAGCTTATTTACTCTTTGGAGATTTGGAAGAGTTAAAAATAAATAATGTGACTTGTAGACTTGGAAAAATGGAATAGAAGGTGAAAGATTGGAGATACGTTATTAAAGGCTCGATTCTTCATTGTTGCCCTTCCCTATAAGTCAAGATATTTTTCAGGGCTTTCTTTCTTTTTCCCTAGACGATACAACTGGTGATTTTGTGTGTGTGTGTGTGTTATGTATTTTCCAGATTTTCTACACTAAAAATTACATATTACTTTTACATTTGGAAAAAGACACACTTGTACAAGAAAAAAACAGCTAAAAGATAAAATGACAGTGAAAAATATTTGTAATACATATAAATGACAAACAGTATTTATAATGTTATTTTGATCCCACATAAATAAAAGAGAAAAAGAGGACTATCTCAATATAAAAATGTGCAAAAGACATAAATATGCAACTTACAGAACACAAATAGTTAATCAAACATAAAAAAACTGATCTAGTCTTATGAATAATCAAGGAAATGAAAACTCAAATAAGAAGATACTAATTTTCATCCTTCTTTTCATTTATCACTGGGTCCATAACTTATGTAATTATGTGAATAGTACTGGGTGTCCTACTAATGTGTATGTGTGTGTGTGTGTTTCTGTGTAATCAAACATATTTATGCAGCCTTAATAGTAGAGGCAATATCTTAAAATGATTTTCTTCACTTTTCTCTAATGGATACTGTGTCCCTAGCTACTCAGTTTTTTAGCTAGGGAAAAATGCTGACATGTGGTAAACAAGAAGATCAGTTTCACCTTTAAATTTTTTTGGTCCCTTACAGAGAAGGAGTACATATGTATATGTGCAGGCAATTGTTGATATAAAATGAGTACCAAAAATAAGAGAGCAATTATATATCTCCCAAGTTTCTAAGATTATGGAAATAAGGTGCACAAATAATGAGAGAGAGCCATAAGGAGAAACCAATGAATTACACTTTGAGTAAAATGATATAAATATGATCATCACAATTAGACTACTATATCACACAGTGTCATGTACTATATTACACTAGAATGTTGTACTACAGCATTGGATGAATAAATCATTCTTAGTCCAACCTAATCATTTCGCTCTGCAATTGAAAGTAACAAAAATTATCAAATTATTCTCCTAGCCAAGGAAAGGTAATCTTGGGGATGAATGTTAAATGAAATGTCAAATAAATTAAATGGCAATAAAGGACATATTTATTCAGCATAAAGATGCCCATGAGGTTTTATACATTTAACCACTGACTTCCTTAGATTTTAACTAGGTTTTGAGGGGCAATTAATTCCATAATAAAATAAGTAATATAGACTCTTTCTTCCCCATCGCTTTATGTAAAATAAGTAACCAAACATTATTTTATATCCTATAGGAAAGTATTTATATTATCTTTTAAGAAAAAGACATTGATTCATGTTAACATAATTCATCAAATTATTTTAAATATAATGAATTTATTAGTGCTAAATAATTAGAAAATTGCAACACATTATGCATTTATATGTATCTCAATCCAGAAGTATATACATCACATTAATAATGCAGAATCTTATTAAGTTGAGACTCGTTAATGAATAGGTAAAAAAGACAATCAATATATATGAGTTCAAATTGCCATCTTTTTAAGTTTCATAAAATGGGAATAGAAAGTCCCAGATAATTAATAGTCTAGGAGTGATTACTTTTTTTCCCCACAATGCAGATAGTCTGAACTCCAGTCTTCCCTTCCTAATGGTACTTCTTTGACAGCCACCTGCAGTGCTCTTCCTCCAGATGTGATGATCTGCCATCTACACTAATCTACACATACATAAGATTGATGATTTTGTCTCATAGTTTTCAATTCTGCATTCAGCCTCTCTCCTACACTTTCAAGATATATTTGGAGGTAAGAGCTTATCTTCACACTATTCCTCTTTTCACTGGTAAATTGACGAGATGTGAAGGACAGAATGAATCAACAGGAACAAGACCTTCTCTTCTGAGATTAATGTGGTGGTAGCAAGTATTTTTGTCCCTGTGTCCATTGAGCAAATGTGTCCTTTCCAGAAACCTCAAATCTGAATCTGAAAACCATTATCTTGAAATGTGTTTATAATAGATCTGAAGTATCACTTTCTTTATCTAACATCGAACAGTTTTGCATTTTCTTAATTGGTCTGTCTTTAACCAGTGTGACGAAAGTAGGTTCTGGCAGTTCTGATGAGATAAGGGCAATCTACTCTTTCTTTAACAGTCTGGTTACAACGATTTTCATATAATTCCAAGTCTTTATTTTCCTTTCAATTAAAGTATCTTATTCTAATCTTTTGCTATGTTTCTATCACTTACATTGTTGACAATTCATTTTGCATTATTTCAGTCACATTGGCCTTGAAAAAAATCAGTGATTTGAAAAAATAATAATCAAGTTAAAAATAAATATGTACATCCAAACCCAAATGTAATTAAATTCAAAAGTACAATTCCAAAGTTACAGAATTATTTTAAAAGTTAGACAATAAATGGTCTTTTCATAAGATGATTTCTAAGCAGAGTATATTCAATATAGCCTACATTTAAAAGACAGTCCATTAGGGACTTCCTTGCTGGTCCAGTGGGTAAGACTCCATGCTCCCAATGCAGGGGGCCCGGGTTCGATCCCTGGTCAGGCAACTAGATCTGGCATGCATGCCACAACTAAGAAGTCCGCATGCCCCAACTAAGAGTCGGCATGCCGCAACTGAAAAAGATCCCGCGTGCCACAACTAAAACCTGGCGCAGCCAAAATAAAAACAAATAAATAAATAAATATTGAAAAAATACGGTCCATTAGAAGACAACAGCAGAGGGTTGATCTAAATTGGATGTTTATGTCATTACATTGTCTTCTGTTTTGTTTTTCTCATGCCCTTTGCATCTTGCTCTAAATCCTTTGCTCTGAGACTGTTCAATTATCTCAAATGTGGAATACCCCATACTCTGAATTTTTCTATGCTACTTCACCTGATATTTATCCATTCTTATTCCCAACATTACACCAACTAACGTTGGTATACACCAGTTATATTTGCTCAATTTCCTAAGAGCCATGTATTAGATTCAATAGTAGCAAATTAACAAAGTAATCCATAAAGATGTGTTTATTAACAACCACTAACACTTTTTGCCATGATAATGCCTTTACACCGTAGAAGTTGTTTGAATGGTTGAAAGTGGAATCCTTCAAAATCTATCAACCTAATATACATGGTGTGTGGATAAAAGTTAAAAGGTATATATGGTAATATGTTTAAAATAATTAGAAACTGACACTGTTGAGCATATAGATAAATTATAACTGTGAAACAAGGGGACAGTATTCATGGTAACTAGAAGTGATGTGGATTTATAAGTCATTTGATAGCTTTGAATATTTGACAAATTTGTGATTGGGCAAAAGAAATATGGTTTCTATATTACAATACCCTACTATATAAACTTTTTCTACTATACCTATTTTATTTACTCTATTTCCAACTAACTGTCCCCACAGCCTGGTTTGGAAGCCTCATGAGATCTCATAAATAAATAAAACTCTGCTGGTATTCACTCTGTAACCCAGAGTGGACAATGACATTATCAAACATGAGACACCCCTTTATTTGGTTGGTTTATTTAAACCAACAATATGATGTTTCTGTCTTTGTGATTATAGACAGTAAGCTGAAATATATTTCAAATCACTAATTCTCTCTTCACCTGTTTACTCAGCTATGAAGCCATCCTTTAAGATAATAATTTCTTTACTATATCATAATTTTAAAATATCCATTTTTTAATTAATTTTTATTGGAGTATGGTTGCTTTACAATGTTGTATTAGCCTCCACTGTACAGCAAAATGAGTCAGCCATACACATACAGATATCCCCTCCCTTTTGGACTTCCCTCCCCTTAGGTTACCACAGTGCACTAGGTAGAGTTCCCTGTGCTATACAGTATGTTCCCATCAGTTGTCTATTTTATACATAGTATCAATAATATATATGTGTCAATTCCAGTCTCCCAGTTCCTCCCACCCCACCCCAAAATATCCATTTATTTTTATAGTTTACTATTTTGTATAGAAATTTTAAGCTTGAATTTCATATTAAGTATAGTAAGCTTAGTTATTTCACAATCTGTGCTTGATAATGCCATCACTTGGATATCTTTTGGGCCTGTCTGTATTGTCTCCTGTTTCTTGTTTTGTAATTGTGTAATTTCATTTTTATTGATGATTATTGGTTTTTTGAATTCTGGATTTAGTATGATAAATGGAAGTAAAATTAGAGGCCTAAGATTATGTTGTTTCACTCCCAAGAGAGTTTATATTTGCTTCTGTTCTTTAATGTGTCCCCTTGATCTCAGAAAAAGTACTGCTTAGCTACTCAGCTTCTCAGAAATCTCTCCTGAGCAGGCCACAAATGTGAGCCTCATCTCTAATTCTTCTCATTTTAGGTAATCATTCTACTATTCTTCCCCCCAACGATTTCCTTTTTTAAAGATATAACTCTTGGCAATCCAATTTCTTCCAGCTGATAATTTTCATATTTTGTCTAATTTTTATAGTTTCTATTCACTAGGAGATTTTCTCCAAATATCCTTTAAAGTCAATAACTTGATTTATAAAAATTTATATATTTATGCATTTCATGGCATTTTCAAAATCAGCACATGTAGTATGACCACAGAATAAAATGATCAACTAATTTATTATGTTTACATTATAATTAGACCCTTGTTTCTAATAGTGCCTGAGTTATAATGGAAGAGCAAGAATCAATATCAAAACAAAAAAACCCAAAAGTGTGTGTGTGTAGTTTAGACCATTTGGAAATTAAAAACTTAATAATGATATTAACTTCTCACTCTTGTTTTCTATTCTGTCTGATTAAGGATAATAGTGAACTTAAATATGTGTCAAAACATAACAAAGATATATTATGACTTTAATGCTGCTGCTAAACCAAAGATTGAAACTGTGTCTAATGAAATAATCAGTACATAGTTTCTTGAGAGACTTAAGAGAAGAGGAACAAATACCATATTGGAAATGCAAAAATCTCTAAAATATAAATGCACAGATTAAATTCATTTTTTTTATATTAACAATTATAAATATCTAGTTAATTAATATTATTTATTTCAGATATTATAAAGTTAGGGTACACAAAAATAAAACTTTGACAGTTTAAAGGAAATATAATGCTGATAAAATAAGCTAATTGAAATATGATATTAATAAAATAAAATATGCTGAGGCTATTATTGTTATTACCTATTATTATTAGGTAAACTAATTGTAATACCTTGTTTCCTTCAATGTAATATAAATGACAGTCAAACTAATATTCGCTCCAAAAACCTGAAAAGGGTATTTTATCCTTAGAATATTTATACCTAAATATTTGTGGCTTTGATTGTGAGATTTTTGCCCATGCAAAATTATAGCACTGCCAACTTGTGGGTATAAATAAATTGGAATCAGTCATGAAAAAATAGGATAATGAATGCTGACATAAAGACTGAGATGAGATTTACTAATCATATCACTTAGCAACAGCTAATGAGGAGGCCATCATGCCAATTTATCCCCAAAATTATATAATTCGGCTGAAGTATCATAGGCAAATTTACAGCTTTGATGATTGTCCAAAGAATAACACAGCAATGTAAAACTGCCCAGTTCATCTTAGAACTGCGGTTTGGTACAGAAAAGTGACCCTAGAATTGTAAATGATGGTAGCAAAATAACATAATGAAAAACTAGTTTGAGACCTTAGAGGGAATCAGGAGTAATGCTAATTCAATTTCTTTTTTTGGTCCTTTAGTCATGAATTCCCATAAGTGACCATTTTTTCTGGTATATTTTTTAAAATTATCTATTATCTATAATATTATCCTTGTTAAAATATTGGCTATACAATGAATTTTACTAGTTTTTGCTAAAATCCTGTCAAACTTAGTAGCTGTTGAGGAATTCTTAAATATTTTAAGTAGAAAAATTGTGTACTCTCCCCTCTCACCTGTTACAGAAAGGTAAAAAGCGAGTTAGTATATTGTGAGTCTCTAAAGATACTAAAACTCAGACAGTAAACCAAAGACACATTTAAAGAAAAAATTTTCATCCGTTATCACTGATGGAAATAAAGTGTATATTTAGCTATTAAGTGCTAATGATGAAGAAATTGGCATTTCAACACATACTTTGAATTATAGTAAGCATAGAAATAATTTTTAAAAAGAGCCATTGGAGTTAATTTACATTTTCTTTTAACTATGTCCATGGAATTCATATTTACACTTCTGAAAAATAAATAAGCAGCAGTAAACAAATTAAGCTTTTTTGCCCTTAGAATATTCAGGGTAAGTTCTGTGTCTCTATTTATGAAATAATGATCTGCACAAACTGTAAGTAAATTTACATGTGTTGATTTTCTTAAAATAAGATTAAGGTGCCAAGTCATACCTAACTGCTATTAAATTATATTTTAATGTAAAAATTTGTATGGAATCAACATTTGAACCTATGTGTATTGATAGACTAGATCAATTTTGAAATTCTAAGAAAAAAATGGAAAACTAAAGTCTATTTATTGAACAATAGTTCCAGGTATTTTTAAGCTTATTTAATGATACTATGTTTACATTGGAGAATAATTATTTTTTTTAAGTCATGTAGAGGTTTTAAACATAAAATTCTCACCAAATTTACATTATTCAAGATTTGTGGTTCATAGCAACAAAGTATTGACAATTCTGCAGTTGTTTTATAGAAAATAAATGTCATATTTGTATTTAGTCCAATATTCTATATTTACACTTTGGGACTCTTAGCGTGTCATATTTTAAGAAAAAATAACGGGCACGTGTGCATTATAAATTGCATTTTTCCATTAACGTTTCCCTTGTAGAAATGTGATTATGATACAAAAGAAAAGGATGAATAGAAAAAATCAATATCGATAGTAGGCTGGACTAATATACTACCAAATGTAAAATAGATAGCTAGTGAGAAGCAGCCGCATAGCACAGGGAGATCAGCTCGGTGCTTTGCGACCACCTAGAGGGGTGGGATAGGGAGGGTGGGAGGGAGACGCAAGAGGGAAGAGATATGGGGATATATGCATATATACAGCTGATTCACTTTGTTATACAGCAGAAACTAACACACCATTGTAAAGCAATTATACTCCAATAAAGATGTTTAAAAAAATAAACAGTGTTAATATGAAAATAGGAATAATGTGAGAAAGAGGAGCAAGCTGTGTATAATACAGCTAAGAATATTTAAATGGAATCAAATTGGGCAATTAGAAAAAGACAAATAAGAATTAATCAGCATTTTATAATTAACTGACATTCTTGTCAAAATATTGATGCTGTGGTTGAAGATACACTTTACTCTGAACACTACAACATGTTGCACAACTAAAAAGTGTCAGTATGGTATATATGTATCATATATGTGTGTATATGTATACATACATATATATGTGTCTGTGTGTCTGTTTATATATGAATGAATATGTAGACAGAGACTACATATTCTTTATGTAGAATATTCATATGATATGAGAGAATATGTGAGTGAGTTAACTCATCTCAATATACTGAACTAGAGAGAAGAGAAAGCTAATGTTCAAAACCCACTTCGTAAAAGTACTTTCCCTTATTTACATGACTTCTTCTGCAAATTTCACTAGCAAGTTCTTCCCTGAAACACTATACTAAAAAGGGCCGCTATAGAATTCTGAGTAAAGTTCAGTTGTTTCTTTTTCCCCTGATTCAAAATCCATTAATTTCCTCTTCACTCTGTGGGATCTGCTGACCTTTATAATAATGTGAAAAGTATACCAATAATGAAGGGTAAAGATAAAATGAGGTTCTAACCTAGAAAGAAATTTGATCATAATTTTTCTCAAGTGAAATCAAAGCACAGTGATTAGATGCCAACAAAATGCTTTTAAATGGGGGTATAATTCAGGTGAATGAGAACTTTTTGCACCAAGTGTTTTTATCATTTTGCCATTGCTTTAATTAAATTCAAATGGATCTTTAATTAAATTCAAATAAAGCAAACATTTATATATTATTTACTCATTTATTTACCTATGCTATTCACTTTAATGCATATTAGCATGGCAACCATATGAAACATTATTAGGAACATTAGCTAGGTGAGGAAACTGAGTACGAAAAAATCTAAATTATGTTCTAATGATTTCAGCACAATATGACAATCAATCCTTAAATCAATATCCTTTGACCCCTACCTAATCATTTTTCCCAAGAACACTGATTCCTAAGTTCTCAGTTTTATTACCACATTTTGTGTTTTATTGTGATTTACTGTTGTCTGAATATAACTCATTGGTCTGAAGTTAACTTAACATGCAAATGAAGGGATCCAATTGGATGAATTTAAAGATCTTAATCAAAGGGGAACTTACTGTGATAGGTTAACATTTGAAGAGCTACTTCTATGTATTAGGCCTATTCATACATTATGTCTTTTAATAATATAAATTACAACATTAAGTATTTTGTTCTTTTCCAAAAGATGAGGTGGAGATTATGAAAAAGGAAGTAATTTGCCTAAATTCACATAAACAGTGAGTAGTGAGTGGAAAGAGTGAAAGCCATGTATAATTGACCTCAAAATCGTCATTCTTTCAACTAAACCACAATAGTGGCTTAACAATCATAGCATAACATCCAATCAGACTTCTCTAAAAATTTCCTTTTGTTCAAAAGAATTTAAATGGAAAACTTTAACATGCAATGTCCACTTTCAATCTTGGATCTAAATAATGAAAATCACCTGTGCTTGTTGTGCTTAAACCATTCAGAAACAATTGCCTGCAAATAAATGCTTCTTAAGTGGAAACATTAGTACAAACAAAACAAAACAAAACAAAACCTTTAAAGAAAACCTACATATAACTACTAGTAATACAAGTACAAATAATTGTATTTTCTCAAAAATTAGGATTTCCTTAAATTTTTCTAACCTTATAAACAAGTCTAGTTTGTCATTCATAGTCTGTGGAATTCAGTGTTACAGATGAGTTAATATTCCAACTTTATCCTTCAATATGCTATCCATTGGTTTTAATAAATAAATTTTACTGTATATGTAGCAGCTAATCACTGATGAAAATTAACATATAAAAATTAATTTCAAATTCTACTCTATGATTCAGCTGCTTTTAGAATAATTTGAATTATTTTATCAAGGAATGTAAATTTGGCTATATCTAGATTTGACCTCTTTACAAAAATGACTGAGTCCTTTCAAATGTGTTGTCTTCATGGGCGTCTGCTTTGTTGTCCTTTTGAATGAACTTACAGGACTTACTGCTGAGAATCAAAGTAAACTACATGTGGACCTTTAAGTTGTACTGGCATTGTGCTACTTATCTTGAAGCTATTTTGAATTAGGGAGATGAAGTTATACTGTGTATTGAGCCTTTGGTGAAGCTAATTTTTCCACCCTCATTCTTTTGTCTAAGAGGCAATTGCATGTTTTACTATAGAAGTTCTTGAAGACACATTTGGCAAATTTAATTGGATTCATCTCAAAACTTATTAATACTTTTGTTTTATTATTATTATTTTTAGTAAGCCAATGAAACAGGCTATAGATCATTATGTATGACTGCATAAAATCTTAAGTTATTTCTTGAGTTCAGAATTTGGGATCTACTAATTACTAAAAAGCCAGGATGTCACAGAGGCCCTGGGGTTCGCAGAGGGTGAGGGCCTTGATCTGTGGTGGTCTCTGGGGTGGTAGCGTGAGGCCACTGGAATATGGTAGAAGAGACTCATCATAGTGATCATTTTGTGATGTATAAACTATTGAATCACTTTGTTGTACATGTAAGACTAATATAATATTGTAAGTTATTATACTTCAATAAAAAAGAAGATATAGAGAATTAAACTAACAAAGAAAAGAAAATATGGTGTATATATACAATAGAATGCTATTCAGCCATAAAAAAAGAAGGAAATCTTGCCATTTGCAACAACATGAATGGACCTTGAGAGCATCATACTAAATGAAATGTCAGACAGAAAGACAAATACTGCATTATCGCCCTTATATGTGGATTTAAAAATGAACAAACTTCATAGAAATAAAGATCAGATTTGTGATAGCCAGAGGCTGGGGTTAGGGTATGAGGGTCAGAGGTACCAATTTCCAGTTATAAGATAAATAAGTCCTGGGAATGTAATGTACAACATGATGACTATAGTTAACACTGTTGTATGATATATTTGAAAGTTAAGAGAGTAAATCCTAAAAGCTCTCATCACAAGGAAAAAAAATTTTGTAATGATATGAGGTGGTGGATGTTAACTAAACATGCTGTGGTAACCACTGCTTATTATGCTGTACACCTTAAACTTACACAGTGTTGTATGTCAATTGTATTTCAATAAAACTAGCAGAAAAAACAAAAAAAAACTAATGGCCAATGTAAAAAAAACGAAAGAATGAAAAAGGAAGTTCTATGTAAATACAAAACAGAGTAACTAAGCTCTAATTTGGAAGGCTCTAGAGAAGTTCGTTTCTCCCAATAAGAAATAATCATTGAGTTGAATCCTGAAGAAAGCGTAAAAGTTAGATGAACAAAGGGTGAAAGGCAAAAACATTCTCAGTATAATCAAAGACCATGATCAAGGGACAAAGATGTGATGTAATCACTGAGCAATGTGAAGTAGTATTTGTGGGTGTAGTCAGGCATTGATTAGGGAATTTTGGAGTTGACTACCTCTGAAGATTGAAAAAATTACCCAGTGACTTAAAGAATATTTTGAGGGACAATGGCATGATCAGAATTGCCTTATAGAAGCATTTCTGACCTCACCGTAAATAACAGATTGGAAACGGTGAAAGCTAGAGCGGGTGACCATTAAGATACTGTAAGAACTATGGGTGGGAAATATGGATTGGCTGAACCTATGAAATAATTGATGGATTGTTGACACAGGAATGGTAATATTAGATTTAAAGTGGACGGTAGTAAAAATATTGGACCTAATGTGAACCTTTAGTTAGTAATAATATTTAGTTCTCTTAGTTTATAGATAAATAGAATGTGTCAGGGACGTTCAATAATTTCACCAAAGTGATATATCTAGTTAATGGCTAAGACAACATGAGTCCAAACAAATGTTCTAATGCTAACTTTAATGTTAAATGGCTTAATTTATCTGAATGTTCAACACAATAGAAATGGGATACAGCTTCTGAACTGTAGAGGCTGAACTGGAGGCTCAGAATTCTCCCAGGATCTCGGGGGAATAAGAAAAATCTGAGTTTTATTCTCTGTGGCATTCAATGAGATCAATTGAAAAAACTTCTGTCAACTTACATCCTGGAATTGAGACAGGTTTTCTTGGATGTCTAATGGGACTTGTCAGGGAGACTCACAAAGGAGTTCTCTAAGAGGGGCTGCCCTCTCTGTAGGTGTGTGAACTTTGGAGAGCTTCTTGATTCTGATGAACCCAGAAGACGAGAGGGACTAAACTTGTGTACTGAATTGTTCCTAGTTTGTATGTTTGAAATAATACTGCTGCTCCTTGGCTTGTGTCTAGTGAGGCCTATAGAAATAGAGGTGGCTAAGGTGAGAGTCTGAAAAGTTAATTCATGCAGACTAACAAGAGTAAAAATGATGCATTATCCACCCTCTGCTTGTTAACCACTGCCCCAGAAAGTCCAACAGCCTGATTTGTTTAAATAATAGGCAATGGTATTTATTTTTAATATTTGCAATTAACAATGAAAATTAAATAGTGACACTGCAGAATTCAAAGTCAATATACTAATTCAGAAAAAAAAGGAGGTTTTTATTAACTGTGGGGAAATTTCAATGATCAATTAAGTAATGTTGTCTTGGTTCTTTAGTAATTATTAGAAGGAAATCGTTAAATAAAGAAGTTGCTGTTTTCACTGTTAGGAAAACAATTAGACATAGAGCACCAAACCTCTCCCTCTCTCAGGTCTACAGAACCATTCTCATCTCCAACCCATTCACTCTGAAACACTGAGCCTGAACAGAGGACCATCTTTTGAATCTGGCTCAGGTCTTTGATGCTGCAGTTCACTAGTTGAAGAAGGTAGGCTTTTTTTTTTCTTGTGAAAAAGTGTCAGAATTTCCAAAGGACTCGTGAAGAAAATCTGATTATAGGGCTTAAAATAGGTTGCTGCATAGGAACTGGTGGAAAATTGTGTTCTGAGTTCAAGAGAAGGGAGAATTTCCATGTGTCATTTTGTTCGTCTGAAAGTTCAAGTTCTTTTCCTCTTATATGTAGTAGAGAATGAGAAAGTTAAAAACATCTGTCTAGGAAGGATGATTCCTTTGTGGAGGCAACTGTCTGACAATAGATTTGGGGATGAATTTAACCATGTCATTGGACATTAATCAATGGATATACTTAACATTAAAGAGTCAAGAAGAAGAAAAGAGGCACACGGTCTCCACTTCTTCTTTAGCATGGTAACACATATACAATCTATTGGACATATAGTGCGTTTTCCATTCCTATGGATAAATACTGTTTTTCTTGTTATTCTACCTTGATATAGGGCAGGTATGAGAGCCATCTCAGTAGGAGAAAAAATAGACTTCTTGGGTTCCAAGAATTTGGAATTTAAGTACAAGCCATATACAAAAGATATCTGAAAACATGGAAAAATCTAGATAGTTGTGATTCCTCTAGCCAAGGGTATGACGTCTTCAATCCTGTAAACATTTAGGCGCACTCTGTTCCTAAGGAGAAGGAATAAATCTCTGATTCTTTGGCAAACGAGAATATGCTCAAAATCATTTTTGGAAAATCCTGCTTGTCACACCACAGAATCACAACTTCTGATCTTCTGGCAATATCATATCTATGAGCACTTATTACCTTTCCAAAAGAAGGAAGAAATACATGCCTTTGGATGTTGAACCCTTTAAATTAGCTTAAATATACCTCATGAAGTTTTTCTGGAAAATGCAATACTAAAGTAAACACATTTGAAAATTTGTTAAAGGGTAGAACAATGGCAGGTACTTTAAGTTCATATGGCTAGGTCTTTTAGAAGCCTACACCTGTCTTTCCTCTACAAACTTTATGTTGGCTTACAGAAGTTGACGTCAACATATAGCAATAGGGGAAAGAGGAAGATGACCAAATTCTGGAATGTCATCCAAACACCCTGCGGGCTCTTGTCTAGGAGTTACACAACTGGATGGTGTTCTGGTCCTAGATGCATATCAGGAATATTTATTATAAACTAATTTACAAAATCTCTATCTTGCAATACTGAAGCATCTATATAACTTGTGGCAAATTAGTGTATTCCTTTGATGTTTACTATAATCAAATAGAGAGATAAAATTCTACATTTCGTAGCCTTGGCTTGGGGGCAGGAGACAGTCACCTAGATATTATTCCTTTTCTGATTATTAATTTTCTCATCTCTAAAACTAGGGACAAGACTAGATCAGTTGTTCCCAATGTGATTGACCAAAACTCATCAAGGGAGCTTTTCTAAAAATCACAATTTTCTAGCTCCAAATTCAGACTTATTGATTCATGATTTCTAGGAAGTGGACCTGGGATAGTTACCTTTTTATGAACATTTTTCACTGAGTCCAATGAGTGTTTAAGGGTGGGAATGACTGAATGAGATCACTAAAGATTCTCCCATCTCTAAATTTCCCTGAATTAGTCTATTTTTTTCTTCAAACCATACAACCACATAGCTGACTTTTTCCTGCCAACATTAGAGACCTTTCTTCAAAAGCAATAACACTCAGAATCTCATTTTATTAAAAATACATGAGAATATTTTTCTGGTTAAAGGGAGACAGAGAGTGGAGGTCTTATTCTACTATCAATTTGTGTTTCTAATGCACTCAGAGAAAAAGGCACACTTCTAGAATACCCAGGACAAAGCCCAATTTTAAATTTGTTTTCTAAGATCTATCCTGATTTTATAGATGTGTAAACAAAG
Source organism: Balaenoptera borealis (assembly GCF_965194805.1). Lineage (NCBI taxonomy): Eukaryota > Metazoa > Chordata > Mammalia > Artiodactyla > Balaenopteridae > Balaenoptera > Balaenoptera borealis. Next base: position 142,784,598 of record NC_138861.1, read on the forward strand.
GTGGTTATTGGTAAGATCAGAATTGTGTGATTTCTGATTCTACACTCTTTCTGCTGAACCAAATAAAAAGGGTATTATCCTAGCCTATTAAGGTTAATCATTAATAGTAATCCTAAGTAGTTTGGAAAATAACAAAACACACTCAATATATCGTGCATTCTTTATCAAAAGTAAGAGACAGATAAGGCAGATTAGACTAACGAGAGAATAATTTTTTATTCAAGGGAAAATACTCACTCTTCATTCTTGCAATTAGATTGTCCACTCACTCTTCATTCTTGCAATTAGATTGTATTATTTTCACATCCATATATCCTTTTGATTGGTACTTTAAATATCTGAGCTTCTTAATAAGTCACAGGGTATTGTATTAGATTTAATTTTTTTAAATAAATGAACTTGTGCTTTGGTATTTTTTTATTACCATGCTGCATTAATTACAAATAAAATTTACATCACATTCTAGTTCTCTTTTTTTCTCAGTTTTAACATTTATTTTCATAATCTTGGCATAACATCTGAAATAAATATACAATGTACTAAGAGTAGCCATGATATAATTATACACTTTTATTACAATTATATATAAAGATATAATTCTTTAGTGATGTAATTGTATATGTTAGTAGAGAAATCTTCCATGTTTCCTGGGTGTAGTATGACGAATAACATATTTCTTACTGGAGTATGTTCTAGTAGAAGTAGCAAAGACAGGATTCCTACATGTAAAAAATTCTTCCTTACTTGGGACCGAATGAAATATTCCAGGAATAGAAAGATAAGCCCAAAAATGGTCTGGGAACTATTAAAATATTAAGTGAAATATTATTATTATTGAAAAACTAAATATTAAAAGAATGTTTGACTTAGTTAAAAATTTCCAAGTTTGGTACTGCAAAGTTTCCAAAGACTAGGAAGTAACTGATGACCTTCAATCTGGTGATATAGTTTATTCCCATTCATGTAAAACCTGAAATCCAATAACTTCTAATCTGAAAATGTAATGAAATGTCCCTTTACATTAAATTATAAGTAGTGGAGTATTTTTATTATAAGGAAGAAGTCTTCATTTTTCTTTCAAATTTTTTATGTTTGATTCAGGCAGTATTCTATTTCAGCCATTTAATAAAAAGTTCTGCAATTGAATAACTTCACATACTGTGTGAAAACAAAAGCTAAATAAGTATTTCCGTATTTTCTGTGGCAGTGTCATGTTGAAAGGAACCCACATAACCTTGAATTGCAGGAGATATATCTCAATAGTATTCTTAAATTAACTTCAGTAAAATCATTTTGAATTCTGTGTTAGGATGTATTTTCTTGATTAATAATAAATACCTAGGTCAATGATTGTTATAACAGTCTACAAATAACATAACATGTTTGTTCTGGTAATCATTTTTATGACAAAAATAGTAAAAGTTCAAGAGTACCATTAGAATTGCACATTTATTTTCAGCCTATTTAACCCAGAAAAACTTAAGACAGAATCCCTTGATCTTTCTACTACTTGACTAGCTGCTGTCATATTTGGGGGGTGATGACAAACCTCATCTAACAGGTCTTTTTCTATGACACGTAAGTCAAAGAATAACCACAATTTAGCAGAAAACAATAACTCAAAGAATAACCCCAAATTAGGAGAAAAAACTACAGTCTTGTATTCAGTTTGACATTGCTCAAGAAGAGTACACATCACTGCTCAGATGTATCTCCAACTCATGGTGACACACTGGAAGAACTGCCAAATTCCAGTTGAGCTGATACTACTTTATTTTTTCCCTTAAAATTCTGTAGTTGGGACTTTTATCTTGTGAATCGTTCAGTGCATTTGACTCCTTTTTGTCTTTCACAATGCCTTCCCCTTTTTTAGGAAGTCTGTTTCCAGTCCCCAGGGGCTGAGGTGGGACGTTCTTGCCTGCTACTAGTCTGTGCCTCATGCTAACAGACTGCCCAAGTGCCTTCTTTTCTGTCCTAACCATTGTCTACCTAGGTTACTCTGTGATAAGCTGCTCAGATCCTCCTTCAAGTATGAAGGACTTATTTATCCAGGTGCTGGGTGCGACTCGCAGGTGGAATTCAACCATCAGCCTGCCTTGACTGAAGGGAATCCTCTAGCCCAAGCTCATGTTCCCTTGCTGGGACAGTCCAAATTCATGACTGATAGATTCCAAGGAAGTAGTTGGTTAGCATGATTATAAAGACTTCACCTTCTGCCTCAATTCTGAGGAACTATGAAGGGCCATTCCAGCTTCCAAGCTCTTTGTTAGGTCAGTCTCAGCCTCCATTGACTCAGCATCACATATCAACATTTTTCTCTGACAAATCTTTTTTTCCTTCTCTTGCTATCCACAAATGTTGATTCAAACAGCGTTCCCTAACAAGTATTCTAAATCCTAATATCTCGGAATTTGCTACCAGGCGAACCCAACTTGAATTACTCCCTAAGGTTCAAAAGGCAGTGTTTTTTGCCCCTTTATTCAGTGGCCTAACCCTGGTACCTAGAGTACTGGTTATAACTATGTCTTCTTACATCTGCTCCAATGCAATCTAGAGGTTCTTATATCACTGGTGTCGGTAGGATATATATGCAAACTAAACCCCACAATAAATGTGAGACAAAATAATGTGGAGCAATATCCCCCTTACATAGCATAAGGCAGAGATTTTATATAAATTTTAATTCTTTATGATATTTGACAATGCATTTTCCATTAAGTACCAAATTAAAACACCTCTTCCCCAATAGAATTTCTATATGCAAAAACATAGTACAAATAATTTTTCTTCTCTGTAATATGTCCTCACCTATAAATATTTGTGTTCTCCTATCACTATAGTTTAATTAATTGGAAATGAGAAATTTGGTGGCCAACTTTATAAAGAAGAGGTAAAGCACAAGTAAAAGCAGAAGCTGAGGTTTATGTAACAAAGTTTTAAGAGAGGGAGATGGGATGGGAGACAGGGGCTACTAGTGACAAGTTATTTGAGATGTTCTATAGACAAACTGCTTGTTTTCATGTACTGGATTCCCACAGAGTAACTGTTTATCAGGGAAAGCTACTTAATTGTTCTGGACTTTACTTTTCTAATTTGTAAAATAATTATAATAGTACCTACCACAGAAGTTATTGTGAGAGTTAAATATATTGCCAAAATTCTTAGGTGAATTCTAGCCTAGACTGAACTTTGGGGTATTGCTATACTTAAAGAATATTAATTCCTGTAGAAGATTATCCTTATCTTTCTGCTGATCTCCGAAAGAGTTGCTGAGGAATAGCCAGCGAGATGGAGCAGTGTTCTCCTAGGAACTATCTATGCATCTAGTTGAAAACCCAGTACTTGTTTTCCTGCCTTCTCTACTTCTGACAAAGAGTTCCCATTATGCTTGAAATTTCTTTGACTAATTTCTAATTTAAATTAGTCAAGATCTCTTTGAGGATGATAGGGAGTGGTTCAGGTATTTTAAATTCTTAACATATTTTCCCTATCAGGCAAGCTACAAAAATGTTCTCTTAATAGGACTAGATCCCAGTGGACAATCCATAAAAAGACTATAACAGTCCCCACATCACCTTTTCTACAATGGAGATTTCAGATTCAATTGACATGTGCCTGGGTTCAGTGAGTTGAATAGTTTGAATCATCAGTAGGTTTCAAACATTCTGTTATTCTAAACCTAGAGGCTATGAACAAATAAATAAATTCAAGCTAGGTAGGTGTTAGTTATTATGGATATAAATAGTTATTTATGGATATAAATAAATAGTTATGGATATAAATAGTTATGGGTATAAATAGTTTATATTTATGGATATAATTTATAAATAAATAGCTTCTATGAGAAATGTTTGCTAATATATGCTTTAGACACAAATATCACGTTTGTTTGCTTTTCTCTACTGTGCATTAATATCTTTAGCCAGAAGAACTACTCCCTAATTGGTCCTAATATTTGTTTCTTCTTATGTGTTTAGATTCATCATATAGTATATATGGATCTATGGGTTGGTATTTCTAAGATATTACTATCTCCTGTACAAGTTGTTCATGGGTCAATGTACCTGAATCAATACTCTAATAATGAATGATGATTTCTATCTTCCTTGGAATGGTAATGATATAATTATCTCATTTTGCCATAAAGATAGCCATAATGTTATCTCCCATCTCACATGCTTTTTTTTTTTTTAATGTGACCTTCCCCCTCCTATATCAAATGTTGAAATCCAATTCCCTCTCCTTGGCAGGCCTGTGAGTTCTTTGACCAATAGAGTATGGCAGAAGTGAAGGTATGAGACTGCAAATGCTAGATCAGAGAAGGCTACTGCTGCTTCCATCTGGTTCTCTAAGGATTTTTGCTCTGGGGGAGGGTAGCTGCCCTGTATAAAGTCTGATGCTTCTGAGACCAACATATTGAGAGTGCCACATACAGCAGTCAGTAGCCATTATCAACTTTCAGCCACGAGAGTGAGCCAAGTTAGATATCCATTTCCTCTTGAGCCTGCGGACAACTGGAGGCTCTTCTGAGACCTTTCCAAATTCTTGCCCCACAAAATCATCAGCAATATAAAATGATTGTTTGCTAGTTTGGGGGGCAATTATTTATACAGCAATAGTAACCAGAGCAGTCTCACCATCAGATAGCCTTCTAATAGTGAATTATATGGCTTATTTTTCTCGGAAGTTTTCTAAATATAACACTATCTAATATAATAATATTACCACTTTGCAAAGTCTGTTGTATGTGAATTTGAAAGATTAACATTAAGTTATCAGATCACCAATATTCTTAAAGTGTGCATATAGGCTTGACACCATCATTCCTGAGCAAATGAACAAGCCAGGGTCCCTGAGCCACAACTGGCACTACAGGCTGTGACCATGTGCTTGGTGGTGAGAGGTTTTAGAACTGGCCAGGAGTAGGAATGCAGAGAGGCTTGACAATACTGGACTAGTCATTGACAAACTGCCTATGGTATGCTCTAAGACCCCAAATATATTTAGTTCCCTAAATTTTGTAAGATAGAGCAAGTGAAGGAAGGCAGGAATCCAGATGGGGCTCAGTCTCTGCTATGATATCACTGTCCCATCTAATTTACTGAGGTGCCGCAAAACTGACACTTGTCAAGTGACAATTTCAACCTCAGTTCCTTAGGGCACTCTGGCAACCTAAGGGATCGCCTGTCATATTTTTCAGTACCTACCCTCAACAGTTTGAATGCCTAAATAAACCAGAATTTCCAAGTAGTTCATAGTCTTAGTTACTGTCTTCTTTAGCTGAGGGAGATACTTTATGATGTACAACTATAGTATTTTTTTCAGGACTACTTTTGCACTGTCATAATCATGGAATACAGTAATTCTAGGTCTTATCTTAGTGCAATTAACTAATCCTTCATAATTTTGTTTAATAATTGATTTCAAGTGTGACAATTTTGATAGAATTTTCACTAACGTGTATGATCTAGAAGCTTTTCTCAGTGAACTTTTCCTGTTAAAGAACTCAACCATAGGGGGGAAGAGTCAAGATGGTGTGGGACGACGTGGAGTTCGCATCTCCCCACAACTAGGGCTCCTGCCAGCGGCTGGTGGGGGACTCTGACCCCCAAGGAGACGGGAGGAACCCCAAAGTGAACCGGTAGGACGTAGGGGGACCAAGGAGGGAGGAGAAGTGGAAGCCAGACAAGATCAGTGTCCCTGAGGCCAGAGAGATCAGGAGAGGCAAGTGGGAGGGGCCCTCCTGGAGGAGCAGGAGAAGAGCGGAGGGCGATGGCCTGGCCCACTCAGGGCCTGGCAGCCTGCTGAGCTCCCAAGCCACTTCCCCCCCATCCAAAGCCCCATCCAGGCCACATGAGTCCTGGGGGCATAGGAGGGAGGCCAGGGAGATCAGGAGTGACAGGTGGGAGGGGCCATCCAGGAGGAGTGGGAAAGGAGCAGAGGGCGATTGCCCTGCCCACTGGGGCCCAGGGAGCCTACTGAGCTCCCAGACTGGTCCCCTGCCCTCCAAGGCCTCCCCTTCCCCCCCTGCCCCCCCCGGCCACATTGGTCCTGGGGGCATCGGAGGGAGGCCAGGGAGATCATGAGAGGCAGGCAGGAGGGACCCTCCCCAACCCTTGACTGGAGGAGTAGGAAAGGAGAGGAGGGCATTTGCCCCACCCACTCCAGCCCAGTAAGCCTACTGGGCTCCCAGGTGAGGTCCCCTGTGCTCTGAGACCAGGGGTGGGGGGCACTCCTTGGACCCTTTTCTTCCTTGAGCCTAAGCCCCACCCTATACAGCCCCCAGGGCCTTTTCCAAACCTGTGGGTCCTGAGCATTGGCCCTGCCCACCACCCAAACCTCGCCATTGCTTAGGCCCCATCCTCCACAGCCAAGGCCTTCCCCCTGCCCTTTTTTTTTCCTTTCCCTCCTCCTCTTTTTTACTATTGTGGTACTGATGTACCTTCTGGCTGTTGATTCATCTATATTTTTATTTTTACATTCTTTCTAACATATCAGTTAGTTTCCTAGTCTAATTTTATTTTTTACTCTGTTATTTTTCTCTTTTTTTTTTTGCCACACCACGCAGCTTGTGGGATCTTGAATTGCAAGGCTGGGGTCAGGGGGAAGCTCCTGCAGTGGGAGCTCCAAGTCCGAACCACTGGACTAACAGAGAACCTCAGACCCCAGGGAATATTCATTGGAGTGAGGTCTCACAGAGTTCCTCACCTCAGCACCAAGACCCAGCTCTACCCAATAGCCTACAAACTCCAGTGTTGGAAGCCTCTGGCCAAACAACCAGTAAAAGAGGAACACAATCCCACTCATTAAAAAAAAAAATGAGATGGCAAAAAAATACGTCACAGATGAAGGAGCAAGGTAAAAACCTACAAGACCAAATAAATGAAGAGGAAATCAGCAATCTACCTGAAAAAGAATTCAGAGTAATGATAGTAAAGATGATCCAGAATCTCTGAAATAGAATGGAAACACACATTGAGAAAATACAAGAAATGTTTAACAAAGATCTAGAAGAAATAAAGAACAGAGATGAACAACACAATAACTGAAATGAAAAATACACTAGAAGGAATCAATAACAGAATAATGGAGGCAGAAGAACGAATAAGTGAGCTGGAAGACAAAATGGTGGAAATAACTGCTGAGGAGCAGAATAAAGAAAAAACAATGAAAAGAATTGAAGACAATCTCAGAGACCTCTGGGACAACACTAAATGCACCAACATTCGAATTATAGGGGTCCCAGAAGAAGAAGAGAAAAAGAGAGGTTCTCAGAAAATATTTGAAGAGATTATAGTGGAAAACTTCCCTAACATGGTAAAGGAAATAGTCACCCAAGTCCAGGAAGCACAGAGAGTCCCATACAGGATAAACCCTAGGAAAAACACACCAAGACACATAATAATAAAACTAACAAAAATTAAATTCAAAGAAATAATATTAAAAGCAGCAAGGGAAAAACAAAAAATAACATACAAAGGAACCCCCATAAGGTTATCAGCTGATTTTTCAGCAGAAACTCTGCAGGCCAGAAGAGAGTGGCAGGATATACTTAAAGTGATGAATAAGAAAAACCTACAATCAAGACTACTCTACCCAGCAAGGATCTCATTCAGATTAGATGGAGAAGTCAAAAGCTTTTCAGACAAACAAAAGCTAAGAGAATTCAGGACCACCAAACAAGCTTTACAACAAATGCTAAAGAACCTTCAAAAGGAGGGAAATACAACAGAAGAAAAAAACCCACAAAAACAAACCCAAAACAATTAAGAAAATGGTAATAGGAACAGACATATAGCTAATAACCTTGAATGTAAATGGATTAAATGCCCCAACCAAAAGACACAGACTGGCTGAATGGATATAAAAACAAGACCCATATATATGCTGTCTACAAGAGACCCACTTCAGACCTAGGGACACATACAGACTGAAAGTGAAGGGATGGAAAAAGATATTCCATGCAAATGGAAATCAAAAGAAAGATGGAGTAGCAATACTCGTATCAGATAAAATAGACTTTAAAATAAAGACTGTTACAAGAGATAAGGAGGGACACTACATAATGATCAAAGGATCAATCCAAGAAGAAGATATAACAATTACGAATGTTTATGCACCCAACATAGGAGCACCTCAATACATAAGGCAAATGCTAACAACCATGAAAGGGGAAATCAACAGTAACACAATAATAGTAGGGGACTTTAACACCCCATTTACACCAATGGACAGATCATCCAAACAGAAAATAAATAAGGAAACAAGCTTTTAATGACACAATAGACAGATAGATTTAATTGATATTTATAGAACATACCACCCAAAAGTGGCAGAATACACTTTCTTCTCAAGTGCACATGGAACATTCTCCAGGATAGATCACATCTTGGGTCACACATCAAGCCTTGGAAAATTTAAGCAAATTGAAATCGTATCAGGCATCTTTTTGGACCACAAATTATGAGATTGGAAATCAATTACAGGGAAAAAAAACTGTAAAAAGCACAAATACATGGAGGCTAAACAGTGCGCTACTAAATAACCAAGAGGTCACTGAAGAAATCAAAGAATAAATTTTAAAAATACATAGAAACAAATGACAATGAAACCACGATGACCCAAAACCTATGGGACGTGGCAAAAGCAGTTCTAAGAGGGAAGTTTATAGCAATTCAATCTCACCTCAAGAAACAAGAAAAATCTCAAATAAACAATCTAACCCTACACTTAAAACAACTAGGGAAAGAAGAACAAAGAAAACCCAAAGTCAGTAGAAGGAAAGAAATCATAAAGATCAGAGCAGAAATAAATGAAATAGAAACAAAGAAAACAATAGCAAAGGTCAATAAAACTAAAAGCTGGAACTTTGAGAAGATAAACAAAATTGATAAACCCTTAGCCAGACTCATCAAGAACAAAAGGGAGAGGATGCAAATCAATAAAATTAGAAATGAAAAAGAAGAAATCACAACTGACACTGCAGAAATACAAAGGGTTATAAGAGACTACTACAAACAACTATATGTCAGTAAAATGGACAACCACGAAGAAATGGAAAAATTCTTAGAAAGGTACAATTTTCCAAGACTGAACCAGCAAGAATTAGAAAATATAAACAGACCTATCACAAGTAATGAAATTGAAACCATAATTAACAATCTTCCAACAAACAAAAGTCCAGGACCAGATGGCTTCACAGGCGAATTATATCAAACGTTTAGAGAAGAGCTAACACCGATTCTTCTCAAACTCTTCCAAAAAATTGCAGAGGGGGAAACACTCCCAAATTCATTCTACAAAACCACCATCACCCTGATACCAAAACCAGAAAAAGATATCACAGAAAAAGAAGAACCCAACCATAGAACAAAAACTCATTAGTAGTAGCACATAGATTTCCTTCTAATAGTATTTTACTTGATTCAGAATAAAAGAAAAATACTTAAAATAGCTTAATAAATAAGGTGGCCCACAGCTGTTTCTCAGATTTAATCGTTTAAAAAATACCATTTTGAAATAATATATTTAAAATAATGATTATTGCTTCATCTTTAGCTTGGGTCAAGAATTTTAAAAAGTGAATGCTCATCAGTACAAAAAAACCCTGTATAATTGTATTATATAATCCTGCTCCTTGTAATACTTTAAAATACAGAAATAAAGGAATTAAAATGATTAAAAATTAATTAGAGCTATAACTCTGAGGATATTCATAATATATTTTGTATGTGGAAAACATAATCCAGAAGAGTATATAAGATCAATTCCATTACTGTAAATCAAAAACTAACAAAAACTCCATTTGTTTTCTAAGTCTGTGCAACTGAAATTTTTTTTATATTTTCTGTTTGTATTTGAGTTATCTAGAATAAACATTACTTACACAATCATAAGTTAATAAGGTTAGGTAAATCATTGGGACTCTTGCTTACAGTGAAAATAGCGTAACAGTTACCAGATTTAGTTTTCTGCCTGAAAAAACCTCTCACAACCCTCAAAAAAAGCAAAATTCATTAAAGAATGATTTTCAACACATTGGACACCAGGTAATGGAAGACAATAATCTCTAAGAGATGGGAAAAATAGGTGAGTTCTACAATTGCCCCAGCTTCCTGATTTGACAGTTTCCAGGACGCAGTGCAGGCACAGTCTCCAGCAGAGTCCAGTGGACATTCTGGGTTGAAGAGATGAAGCTTAAAGTCTGGGGATACCAAGATAGTGAAGGTTCTCAGGAGAGAGTTCTGGAGAGGAGAGAGCTGCAGACAGAGAAACTGAAATTTCAAGATGGTCCTCCTTGAATTTTCAATGCAGTACTGATCAACCTATATCTCTGAAGAAACTACCGAAGACTAGGGAAATAACCACGCAAGAGGATTAGAAGTAGCAGTAACCAGTGCTCGCACATAATCAAGAGCATTGTCTGTTCTTACAAGCAAGATTGGAAAATGTACCGCTATGGAATGAACGTTTGTTTTTCCCCAAAATTCATATATTGAAGCCCTAACTCTCAATGTGACCGTATTTGGAAGTGGGGCCTTTGGGAATTAATTATGGTTGAATGAATTCATGAGGGTAGAACTCTGGTCTGATTAACTTAGTGCCTTCATAAGAAGAAACACCAGAGAGCTTGCCCACTTTCTTTCTCTGCCATGTAAGGACACAACAGGAAGGCGGTCAACTGCAAGCAAGAGAAAGGGCCCTCACCAGTTCATGATCATACCAGTATCTTGATCATGGACTTCCAGTCTCCAGTACTGTGAGAAAATAAATTTCTGTTGTGTAAGCACCCAGTCGATGGTATTTTGTTATGGTAACATGAGCAGACTAAGAAATTTCCTAATGACTGAAGTATTATCTAGGGTACTCAGAAAGGTTTTTCCTCAGAAGTCAGAAATAATTAGCCCTAGAATGAGTAATGCTATTGTTCTATGTAAAAAATCTTAAAAACAAGATACAGAAAGACCAAACAAAACTGAGTAGCTTAATTGCAAACCAGAAGAAAGTTAAGAATACCTATAAAAATACAAAAAATATCCAGCAGCCCACAAGGTAAAATTTACAATGTCTGGAACCACATCAACAATTATCAAGCTTACAAAAAAACAAGGATGTACAACCCATAATAAAGAGAAAAATCAATCAATCAATCAAAACCAACTCTAACAGTTGTCAAGATAGACCATACTCTGGAACATAAAAATGTCTCAAAAATTTTGAAGGATTTGAGTCATACAAAATACATTCTCTGACAACAATACAATTAAATTAGAAGTCATTAATAGAAATGTCAACTATTTGAAAATGAATGCACTTATAAATAACCTGTGGATCAAAGAAAAATTCAAATGAGAACTGAATGTTCAACGTATATAAATTTGTGGGATGCCACTAAAGCAACACTTAGTGGGAAATTTCTAGCCCTATATGTATATGTTTAAAAAGAGGAAGGGTCTCAAATCAAAGATCCCAATTCACTCTAAGAAACCAGCGTTACCATGATGCCCAAAGCAAGCAAATACATTACCCGAAAAGAAAACAATAGGCACATAGCCCTTATGATTGCAGATTTAAAAATAGTAATAATCCCATTTACATATATATATAATCATTATACTGTCTATGTTGTATAGTTTATAATATTAATGATTTTAAATATTAATAATAAGATTGTTCTTAAGCACTTGTAGCATTTGACATCAATCAAGATCTGAACTACAATATATAATGTAGATTTAAGGCAAAGAGGTGGGATAAGGAATAGGAAAGATACCATGTGTGATGCTTCATTTTATGTATCAACTTAGCTAGGCTATGGTACCCATTGTGTGGTCAAACTCTAATCTGTATGTTGCTATGAAGTTATTGTGTAGGTATGAATAACATTTACAATCAGTAGATTTTAATTAAGCAGTTTACCCTTCATAATGTGGAAGAGCCGCTTCCAGTGAGTTGAAAATCTTAAGAGCAATGTCAGCTCTTCCCTGGTTTTCCAGCTGGTGGACCTGCTCTACAGAACTTAGACTTGACAGCTCCCACAATTGTGTGAGACATTACCTTGTAATAACTCTCTCTATATCTATCCATCTACCTACCTTATCTCTTATATTTCTGTTTCTCTGGAGAAGCCTGACTAATACACTGTTTCTTTATTTGTGAGTTCTGCAACTGAAATAAATTAGATTCTTGAATATTTTTCATCCTAGATATAATAATACTTCATTAAAATTGTCCCTGGCAAAGATTAGGAAGGACAAAGATAAATTATTCTTACCACTGTAGACAAAGGAAAGAGATGATGTTACTGACCATGGCAATAGATTAAGTGAACCAGCTTCTCAACAGAGTTTGCAGTTTACCAAGGCCAGCTACCATTCAGGAATGAGTGTTTTGCCACTCTGTTACTACAGAAGACACTGCAAATATGTTTCCTTGGTATCTATGTGAGTCTGGTATGAAGACCTCCAGCAATTGTAATCAGAGAAAAATAGAGACCATTACTGCAGCAAGAAGTAGGGAAGAGCAGAATAGACACAACATCTACATCTCAAAATATCCAGCTTAAACTAAAGTAATGATTATTTGAAATGACAATATCAGCAAGATGGGAGAGGAAAAAAAAGTAAAAGGGAACAGGTTTTTTGGGGGCTACGAAATATTTCCTACAAAACTGAAATCATAGCATGTATCACAACATACACACAAACCTGATTCTATTGAAAAATAGTCAGTCAATAATAAGATCAAGATTGTTGCCTTTTAAAGAAGAATTTAGAGTATATTGTACAGTATTTTATGAGAATAGTAAAAACTTTAATTTTTATTATTCTCATAAAATACTGTACAATATACTCTAAACTCAACAGAATATACTTTTGTTCATTTTTAATCCACATTCTTATGGGATGTGTAATAACCATTAAGAAGGTGTTGAAATGTTTTTGTCAAGTAATGGAAACTTGCAATTATTTTAAGCAATTAGACAGTGCTTTTGAATTTAGGGAACTAAATATATGGTGAACAGTTATCACTGTTAATGTGCTATTACATCATTAGATGCTATAATAAGCAAACATATATCTTGACATTGGCCTAAGTAAATTGTATTGGATTTGTATATATGTTATAACTAAATTAACTGCTTATATCATATAATCTCTCTTAAACTTGTTTTGGTTTAACTATAAAGGAATTAATTTTTATAAACTAGGAACTGTATTTTCTACTACTAAAAAAATAAATGATACAAATTACCATTCTATATCTCTAAAAAAAAAGCCACTACACTAGATTAACTAATTTATTGCAGTTACAGAATTGATACTTTTCCTTAAACATAATATAGGAAATAACAATTTTGCTATCCTATACTACATTTATGTGGAAAAAATTGGGTCATTATCTAGTATACTATTTTCTCTGGACAAACACCAGTTCAAGTGAATTTCCAGCTGCTAGGATAATGATTTTCTGACATTTTGCTCAATAGGAGTCCAGCTCCTACTAATAAATATCACCTACATACAAGAAAACACCTTGTTAAGTGGAAAAAACAATAAGATCAGATAACATCATTTCTTTCCACATACACATTTTCTGCTTAAAAATGTATGTTACCTAATTATTCCTAACTAATTGGTCCTAATTAAAAACTTTTAGTTTAAGTTGAATAGTACACATATTACTTCTTTTGTCCTTATGATAAGCCAAAATTTAAAATTTATGTTGTTGAACTATGTTTGGGTACCTGGTACCTGGTTCTGATCCCATTATAAACCATGAACATGGCCTTGGACAAGATATTATGTGCTTCTGTGAGGATCTCATAAATACTATATACAAATAGAAGATGGAAAAAGGCAATTGAGTATGAGAGTGCAAAGTATAATGATTGCTATTAATTTAAATTCTGCCATTGAGTAAATTTGATCACCTCTTCAATGAAGCATTTTCTGACTTCCTAAGGAAGAGCTAATTACTCTCCCTCTGTGTTTTATAAAAACATTTATTCTGTATTTTAATTAAACCACCCCTACACACACACACACACACCATCAGACTGTCCTCAAGTGTTGGGACTGTATGCCTTACCCACTATCTGGAAAAGAACATGAGGAGGAGAGGAAAGGTGAGAAAAGAGGAAGGATATCCTGTTTTGCAAATCATTTTTTATCTGCTGTTGGCAGCTTCCAAAATTGCATGAAAAAATATGAATAAACCATTAAAAGAACTTAATAATGGGTTCTGGTCTGCACAAAATTTGACACTGGCTTTGTCACTGTTTTCTAGCCATGAATTACAGATTAGCTATGTTTCCTTTCCCAGAGACACATACACACCTGTCATCCACATCCATGATTTACCTTATTCCATTTTCAAGCTTTTTCCTATTTTGATATCTTGCAGTATTTTCCTATTTTGATATCTTTTATAAAATTTGTCTTTAAAAACACTACTTCTATTAAGCATGTGCAAAAACACATCATCGAAGAAATATTAGCTCGCAAAACAAGAAAAAATGAAGCCGTCTATCCATATGTAGGTCTACCTTTAAATGGTTCTTATTTATATTTGGCCAATATTTGTACTGCCGCTCTCCCCAAATAGACGACTTCAACATTTATTGATCAATAGATTCAAACGAAAATTCTTAACTTATTAATTTAAAAACAACTAATAAAGTGTTGATATTATGAATCATTTGGTTGGTATCCCATACAAATTATTGCACATTCCATTCTCAAAGTCTCACTTTTCTCAAACTTGAAACTCACTGATTTCACCCAAAATACATTCTGTATTCAATCAGCTCTCCTGTGCATGTTTGTCCTGGGAATGGTGTTAAGACACAATTTTTAATGTAGCTCCAAAAGTTAAGATCACTTTTAATTCTTTTCTCTATATTCCAATGGCTTTCAAAAGATGTTTATGTGAAAGGGACTGGGATGGAGTGGGAAGAGCATTTGAGACTCATTTTAGAAGATTTGTTCCAAATGTTCCCTTTCTCAAAGTAATAAACATCATTTTCCTTATGTGTATGTGAGTGCTCCAGAATCTCAAATGGGAATGGGTTAAGTGGCTCCTGAGATTATTTTGATATATCTGTTCCATCTTAATGCCCTTCGCCCACCAAACATCAGTGCACCAGTTGGTAAATTTTATTTCATATAGAGCTTCAATTCATTGCAAGTGAATGGGGGATATGTAAGTGCAGGGGCTTATGTTGCTTTCTAAATCAGTCAGAAATGTATAGTATGAAACTACCTAGATGCAAAATGGATACAAAAGTAGGGACCTGGATCCTAAATTTGGAAGAGATAAAGACATCATTTGCATGATTTTCAACCCTCAAATATCTATTAATTCTTTAAATTGGGTCAGTTCCATAATATTCAAAGTTTGGCATTTAAGTTGGACTTAGAATATTAGAGCTAGTAGATATTTAGAAGTTGTTTTTTCTATACCTTTAATCTATTTGAACAATATGGTATTTCCTGCTTTCTAATTCACAAGCAGAGATTTTACCTTTTAAAACTTTACATAAAATTGATATTGTTATTAATTCTTTAAAATGGTTGGATCTTTCAATAGTTGTCTAAAAGTAACAAGTTTTACTGAAAAGAATAAAGGGCTTGGAAATAGATGGATTATGTTTGAATTTTGGCTCTGTCATTTACTAATTCTTGGAAACAAGCAAAGGAATTTAAAACTCTCAGTATCAGTTTCCTCATGTGTATACGAACAATTATGCAGCCTTACATAATTCAAAAGGGACAGATAAAAATATTAGTACTAGCATTTTTAAAGTAGGTAAACACTGTACATATGTTAGTGACTATCATTTGGCATACTACAGAACTGAGTGTGGTTGAAGAATTGTATTCTCACTGGTTTTTAATCTTACCGGTCTGTTTGTGCTTCACACATCTAAGCCAGTTACTGTGTTGCTATATATCAACTATATTCTCAATGTTAATTTTCTAAATTTCTGACCTCTAAGGTGGTGGTTCCATGCCAGGGGCCAAAAGACGAGACGATCTAAGACAACTTCCCTCCCACTTAACATGCAGCTCCTAAAGTGGGGTTGCCACTCAGAGTAAAGCGTATCATCATACCCCTGCCCCTAGCTCCAGAGCTGTTGCTCAGAGAGTTTGCGGGGGGAGAGAAACAGGCCTTAAAACAAAAAGCTTTTAAACTTCTCCTAAAGGAAGTGACTTCTTTTACAATAGAGTGTAGAATAGTTCAAAATGAAAGCTTGTGGAAGTTGTGGTTAAAGGCACTTGAGATGAAATTGATAGAAGTATTGATGATATAGGCTAAACTGTAGGCCATCTAGTTTGCAGAAGAGATCCAGGGAAAGAGACAGCTGGGAGGAGACTCACTAGGGTTGAGAACAAATTTCAAACACTGACTTCAGGAACTATCTTTTCACAGAAGTCTGAGTTTGATTGGATATGTCTGTAGAGCAATCTGTGCCCCGTTATTGTTGAAAGCAATAAAACAGTCAGCCACCAATTTAAAAATTGTTTGTGGTCAGGAAAAGAAACAGTAATAGCAAGGCCTGTGAAAACCACTGTCCTTCCAGGATGATTATGGACGTATCCAGGAATGCAAACCTTGAGAAGCAACATCAGAGGCTTAATGCTCTGGGGGATGGTGCAATAGATAGATCCCACTAATAATTCAGACAGTAACTAAAAAATAAACAAGCAAATAACAATAAAAAGCCCCTAAGGATGGCATTGCCAAGAGTTGCAACAATATATTATCTAAAATATCCAACAAAAAATCCTGAAACATTTAACAAACAGGAAAGAATGACCCATACACAAGGAGAAAAGCAGGCAACAGACACTGCTTGTGACAGTGACCAGATATCAGAGTTAACACACAAAGACTTCAAAGTAGCCATTATAAATATGTTCAAATAACTAAAGGAAACTATAATTAAAGAGGTAAAGGAGGGTATGAGGGCAATGCCTCATTGATAGAAAATATGAATAAAGAAATAAAAGTTATAAAAAACAAATGAAAATTCTGAAATTAAAAAGTACAATAACTGAAATGGAAGATTCACTGGAAGTGTTCAACAGTAGATTTGAACAGGTAAAAAAAGACCTAGCAAGCTTGGATCAATAGAGACTGTATAATAAGAAGAACAGTGAGACAAAAGAATTTTTTAAAAAATGAACAGAGCCTCAGAGAAACAGGGGAAAGCATTCAATGCACAAACATACATGAGAGTACCATAAGGAGAGGAGAGAATAAAAGAGAAAAAAATCAGAGAAAACTTTTAAAATTTAATGAAAAAACATTAATCTGCACATCAAGGAAGCACAATGATCTCCAGATAGGATAAAGACAAAGAGATACAAAAAGAGACACATTATAATAAAAATTCTGAAAGCCAAAGACAAGGAAAAATCTTCGTAGCAGAAAACAGAAACTGCTCTCATTACAAAGAAATCCTCAAAATATTAATACTTAACCTCTCATCAGACACAGTGGAGGCCAGAGAGCAATGGGAAAATATATTTGAAGTAAAAAACAAAACAAAACAAAACTATCAATCTAGAATCCAAATTCAGCATAGCTGTCTTTCTAAAATTAAGACAAAATAAAGTCCCAGAAAAAAAAAAATTGAGTGAATTTGTTGCTAGCATACACAACTACAAGAAATACTAAAGAAATTTATTCAGACTGGTAGTAATTGACCCCAGACAGCAATTTGAATCCACATACAAAACAAACAGCATCAGCAAAGGTAAATTATGTAATTATAAAAGACAATTAAATACATGTTTCCTCTCCTTTCTTCTCCCAACTAATTTAAAAAGCAATCACATAAAACAATAGGTATATAATATATTTTGGGGTCTAAAACATATAGATATAGAATATTTGTCAATAATATCACAAAGGAGATGAGTGAGAGCAAAGCTATATTGGCCTAAATAAATTAGTGGAGATGGTGACTTGAATTCACAGAAGCAAATAAAGAGAACCAGAAATGATAAATAGGATGGTTAATATAACAACAGCTATAAATATATATTTGCTCTCCTTTGTTTCCTCATCTTCTTTAAACATCATAAAATTATGTAAGTAAAGTAATAATTGTAACACTGTATGATTGGGTTTGTAACATTTATAGGATATACTATATATGTAAATAATACAGTAAGAAAGAGGAAAAGGGAATAGAGGTATACAGCAGAATGTTTCTATATCTTATTGGAAGTAGGTTATTGTAAACCTGAAGCTGATTCTGATAAAAGTTAAGGTATGTGTAACAATCACTACAGCAATCACTAAAAAAAAAAAATTAAATTAAATTAAATTTAGTATAAG
Source organism: Balaenoptera borealis (assembly GCF_965194805.1). NCBI lineage: Eukaryota > Metazoa > Chordata > Mammalia > Artiodactyla > Balaenopteridae > Balaenoptera > Balaenoptera borealis. The sequence continues at coordinate 142,802,949 of NC_138861.1, forward strand.
TCAAAATTCTACATTAGAAAATATGCATTTAATGCAAAAGATAGCAGTTAAGGATGAATAGAATAAAATACATGAGGTATATAGAAAAATAAAATAAAAGAGCAAATATTTCAACTCCAACTATATGAATAATAACATTACACTTGAATGGATTTAACAACATAATCAAAAGGCAGAGATTATCAGACTGAATAAAATACATGACCCAACTACATGTTGTTTACAAGATTGAAAGTATAAGTATGGAAAAAAGATATATCATGCTAACAACACACACAAGAAAGCTGGAGTGGCTGTGCTAATATGGAACAAAATTATGAAATATTATGAAATATTAATAGAAATAAAGCCTTATAAAATATTAATAGAAATAAAGAGTGGCATTTTATAATAGTTTGTGTCCCTCCATCTGGCAGATATAACAATTAGAAACATATGCATCTAACAACAGAGTATCAAAATACAGAAAGCAAAACTAACAAATTAAGGGAGAAATAGAAAGCTCAACAATAATATTTGGAGAATTCAATACCCACACTTTCAATAATGGATAAAACTACTAGGCAGAAGTTCAACAGGGAGGACTTGAACAATACTATAAACCAATTGGACCTAATAGACATCTACAAAACACTCTACAGTGGAATATACATTCTTCTCAAATCCACATGAGCATTGCCCAGGATAGGCAATATGCTAGGACATAAATTGTTCTCAATAAATTTAAAAGGATAGAAATAATACAAAGAATGTTCTCTGACCACGTGTAATGAAATTAGAAATTAATAACAGAAACACATATGTGAAACAAAAATATGTGTAAATTAAATAACACATTTCTAAATAACTAATAGGTCAAAGAAGAAATAAAAAGGGAAATGAGAAAATACTTTGAGAATAATTAAAATGATGACACAATATACCCAATCTTATGGAATGAAGCTAAAGTCATACTTAAAATTTATAGCTGTAAATGCTTATATTTTAAAAATGAAAGATTAATAATATAATCTTCCACCTTAAGAAACTGGAAAAAGAAGAGCAAACTAAATCTAAGGCAAACAGAGTGTCAAAAATTCATATGAAAATTAATGAAGTAGAGAATAGAAAGAGTAACAATAGAGAATATCAATGAAACTAAAAGCTAGTTCTTTATGTTTTTTTTTAAAAACATCTTTATTGGAGTATAATTGCTTTACAATGTTGTGTTAGTTCCTACTGTATAAAAAAGTGAATCAGTTATACGTATACATATATCCCCATATCCCCTCCCTCTTGCATCTCCCTCCCTCCCACCCTCCCTATCCCACCCCTCTAGGTGGTCACAAAGCAGAGAGCTGATCTCCCTGTGCGATGCAGCTGCTTCCTACTAGCTATCTATTTTACATTTGGTGGTGTTTGTAAAGCTAGTTCTTTGAAAAGATGAAAGAGTAACAACTCTTTAGTTCTATTTAGTAAGGAAGAAAAGAGAGATCAAACTTGCTAGCATCAGAAATGAAAGAGGGAGCACTACTACTGACCTTACAAAAATAAAAAGTGTTATAAAGGAATTCAATAAACAATTGCATTCCAATAAATTAGATAATGTAGATGTAATGGAAAAATATTTAGAAAGATACACAGTACAAAAACTGACTCTAGAAGAAATATATCATCTTAATAGACCTATAGTAACTAGAGAGACTGAATTGGTAATCACACACACACACACAAAAACCCACAATGAAAAGCCCAGACCCAGATGGTTTCACTCCTGTATTCTACAAAATATTTAAGAAATTAATACTAATTATTCATAAACTCTTCCAAAAGTAATAGAGGAAGGCTTACAAACTCATTCTATGAGGCCAGTGTTATCCTGATACAAAACCAAGCCAAGGCATCAAATCAAAAAAACTCCAGAATCTAGCAATATATAATGAATTACACACCATGATTAATTGAGATTTATTCCAAGAATGCAAAGTTGATCTAACATCTGAAAATCAATTAATGCAATACACTGTCTTTACATAGAAAACAATGAATAATCTTTTCAGTAGATGCAGAAAAAGCACTTGACAAAATCCAACAACATTTCATTATAAAAATACCCATCAAATTAAGAATAGAAGGGAATTTCCTCCTCAACCTGATAAGAGACATTTATTAAAAAAACTACATCTGACATGATACTTAATAGTGAAAGACAGAATGCTTTGCCCATAATATCAGAAAACAAAACAAAGGTGTCCACTCCTGCCACTTTTATTCAACACTGCACTGGCGATTAGAAAAGAAGTATAAATAAAAACATTCAAATAGTAGAGGAAGAAGTAAAACTATCTGTATTCACAGATGACATGATTTTGTATATAGAAAATCCTAAGAAATCCACTAAAGATTTTTAGAACTAATAAACTGGGCAAGTTAGCAGGATACAATGTTCTTTCAGATTTTCTGCATAGATGATAACATCATCTGTGAACAAGAAGAGTTTTATGTCTTTCTTCCCAATGTGTATGCATTTTATCTCTTGTTTTTGTCTTATTGTATTAACAAGAACTTCTGGTACAATGTTGAAAAGGAGTGGTGAGATGGGATAGCTTTGCCTTTTACCTGATCTTAGGGGGAAAGCTTTGAGTTTCTCACCATTAAGTTTGATGTCACCTGCAGGTATTTTGTAGATGGTCTTTATCAAGTTGAGAAACTTCCCTTCTCTCCCTAGTATACTTAGAGCTTTTATAATGTTGGATTTTGTCAAATGCTTTTTCTGCAACTATTAATATGATGATGTGATTTTCCTTTTTTATTGTGGTGTTGTGATATATGATATTAATTGATTTTTTAATGTTCTACCAGCTTTGCATATCTGGGTAAAACCCATCTGGCTATGGTGTATAATTCTTTTTATACATTTTTGCATTCAATATTCTAATATTTCATTGAAGATTATTGCATTTATGTTCATAGGAGATATTAGTCTGTAGTTTTCTTGGAATGTCTTTGTCTGATTTGGGTATTAGGGTAATGCTGGCCTCATAGAATGAGTTAGTCAGTATTCCCCCCTGCTCTATCAAGTGAAAGAGATTATAGAGTATTAGAATAATTTTTTTCCTTGAATGTTTGGTAGAATTTACCAGTGAACCCATGTGGGCCTGGTGCTTTTTGCTTTGGAAGGTTATGAATTATTTATCCAATTTTTAAGTAGGTACAGGCCTGTTTGGATGATCTATTTCTTCCTGGTGAATTTTGGCAAATTGTATCTTTGAGCAATTGGTTCATTTCATCTAGGTTATCAAATTAGTGGACATAGGGTAGTTCATAGTATTCCTTTATTATCCTTTTAATTTCCACATAATTTCCAACATTTCCTATAGTAATGTTCTCCTCTTTCATTTCTGATATTTGTAATTCATGTCCTCTCTTTTTATCTTAGCCTGGCTAGACACTTATCAATCTAATTGAATTTTTTCAAAGAATCAGCTTTTGTTTTTTAGATTTCTTATTTTCATTGATTTTTGCTCTAGTTATTTCTTTTCTTCTGCTCCCGTTGGATTTAATTTGTGCTTGCATTTTTTAAATGATGAACAGGGATCAGAAATAGTAAGAGTCAAAAACTAGTAGAAGAGATAAAACTATTTTTAGGTTGTTAATTCAAGTAAGTCAACCATGCTTTGAAAAAGTACAAACATGAAAATCATATTAATCTAGAATAGCAAATCTGACTAGGCATTGAAAACTAGTTTGAGAAGAAAGTAAGAAAATAATTGCTGGGATAAATGTTTTGAGTACCCTTTAATACTTTGGGTACCTCGTCATTCAAGTAGCATATGAATTAGTTTTTATTCCAATGGTTTTCAGTGTTGTTTCTGTCCTAAAATCCTTTATACCGGGATCCTTAATCACAGAAATTTTTTACAGCCCTGTTGCCCTAGAAGACACCTGTGATCTTTCTCTAAGAATCACTGAACTCAGGGATTTGTACTTGGTTGTATTGTGCCTCTGTGCTCATCTAGGTATAAAAGACCAGATTTGAAAAATATGTATATGTATAAAATAAGACATGTAAGACATGTTACAAATGAATGGGATCATAACATTCAAATCAGTTTCTATTATGAATTTCTAATAGTATATTATCTATGCACTATCATATACGTCATCCTATCTTTCATGTGTTTATTTTTATGGATTGTAATCTCTCCCTTCTTGCCCTATTCTAAACCATCATTTTATCTCATACAGTGTATATGGCATTGAATCCTAGCTACTATGTAAGATTTACTTCATTTTCATTAAAAAATATAAACTTTTAGTTCTTATATCCAACCAAGCAATGTTTTCCTTCTATAAATCTGCAGTCATTTTATAGTTTTCCTAACATCATCTGTGTTATTCTGACGTATAAATTTTTAATGTACTTATCTTTCTTACAAGAGTTTAAGTATACAAAACAAAAAAAAACATGCCAGATGAAAAATACGTCTGTATTCCAGAGGACATTGCCTTATATATAGCAGGTCCTGAATATACACTTGATTAATAAAGTAATTTTTAAATCACTCAAGAATATGTATCTTTATTATTTCTTTTCCTATAATCACATTCTCACAGCTAAAATTTGCTACTGCTTAGAATTTTGACTCTTTAAATAGAATTATTAGTGAAATCCCTATGTATGTGAACTTCACTCTAACTTAGAAATAAATTGATGTGCCAGGATGCTTAGCCCAGTGTAAGCTGAAAATAAGAGTTCTGGCTTTTAATTACCTTAGTTTATTTTATCAGTCTGGGAAATTGGTGAGCCTTTTTAATTTGACTCATTTTGTACTTCTTAAATTATTTTAATTATTGCAAAGCATCCAGGTGCAATATAGTAATTTATAAATAAATAAATTAAATTAAATACAAGATCATTATCATTATGTATAATGCACTAATTACACAAAGCTCTATTCAGGCCAAATTTGATTACTGTGATTCTTCATTGCTATTTCCCTAGATTTAAAAGCCAAGCATCATTACAACCAATTTCTTTTAATTTTATGATGGACTCCTTTTATTTTACTCTTTCTATCTGTTGCATGGGAAAAAGCAAAATTGTACTGTGAATAAATACATTTTTCTCCTATTTTGAGATAATTACGAGGTGTCCTTGTTTGTCTTTAAATTTAAAATGGGTAATTCAAAGTGTTTACGTGAAAACGAATGCCTGGTATTATGGTATCGAATATCACATGCTAAAAGGCAGCTTGTGTGGGAGAAGTATTACTTTGAATATGTAGCCCTGCTAACTGTAAAGTATAGAATGATGAGAACATTAAACTTTTAAAAGGAGAAAAAAATGCTAGAGATTTAAAGATGGAGGATACTCCAACTAACTAGGTGGAGTATCAGAGCCCAGAGTAAAAAATCCACAGAGATTTAAAATGGCCTTGCCTGGGTCTGTTTTGGAAGATCCCACATGGATTAATAGTGGAAACTTAGTTAAGTCCTCAGGGGATTTAATACTGAGCTTAGATAAACATTATATGATAGTCTGAAATATGTTGTCACTTAAAAAGTAAGATAAAAACAATTGCTATCCATTTACTCTTACTGTACGATAGTTTTTACATTAGTTGATTTATATATACCATCATCTAGATCTCACAACAACCCTCTGGGTAGAAATCAGTATCCCAGTCAGAGAAGAGGAGGCAGAAATAGATATAATTTAAAGCAGCTTTCCAAGGTAACACTGAATGTGCCAGAACTTGGGTTTGAAATACAGACACTTGACTACAAAGCCTAACTTCTCTCTATGAAGATACATAAATAGGGGAAAAGAAAGACTGTGGACTAAAAGGTAGGATACAGGATGACTTCTGTTTTAAGGATGTCTGGCTGGAATCAGTGAGAAAAGAAACACGGATGGGGCATAGTATTTTAGGGTATGAGATTAATGAGTTATCCCCATGTTTAAAAGCACATCCCTAAATCCTATAATATAAAGACTATAGTACGATACCAGAGACAAAATAGACTTCACCCTCTAATAATAACTAAAGAATAACCTCATGGTCCAAATATATTTAGAACCTTTTCAAGGACACACAATAATAATCCAAACAACTATCAACTTGATTTCTCCTGAAGCCAAATGGAGGGACAGTTTTCATCCATAGAAAATAATTTAATACTATCATTGAGAAGCACTGTTAATTTAAAAAGGCAAATGTTCCAATATTTTTTTCATTGTTTTCAGTGATTTCATTCAGGTGTTCTCTCAGCAGTCCAGTTACCCCTACTGTGTGTACAGCACAATTTTAACTTGCTTTAGAAACAATGTCCTTTTAAGATTTTTATTTTTTAATCTTATACAGAAGGAAGATTTGCATTTAAAGTATTAAGCTCTTTAAAAATTTCCTTTTAAACGAATGGTTGGTGTTGATCTTACCTTGATGAATGAAAATGTGAGCAGTGAATTAATCACTATTCTTTTTTTTAATTGAACTATAGTTGATTTACAGTGTTGTGTTAGTTTCTGGTGTTCAGCAAAGCGATTCAGCTACATATATATATATATATATATATATATATATATATATATATATATATATATACATATACATATATACATATATATATATTCTTTTTCATACTCTTTTCCATTATGGTTTATTATAGGATATTGAATGGAGTTTCCTGGGCTATACACTAGGACCTTGTTTTTTATCTATTTTATATAGAGTAGTTTGTATCTGCTAATCCCAAACTCCTAATTTATCCCTCTCCCACCTTCTTTTCCTTTTGGTAACTGTAAGTTTGTTTTCTGTGTCTGTGAGTGAACCACTATTCTTAAGTGCAGATGTTGCCCTCTTGTCAAAGGCAAGAAAAACTGGAGTCTGTTTGCAGTTGTTAACTGCAAATATGTATATTTATCCCTATGTTGTGATAGACTGTTTGGGTGAAGGAGTCAAAAATAGATATGTCCATGAGAAATAGCTTTCAACTTTTGACAACAGACATCAAATCCTTGATATGGACTGGTTCTGAACAATCTGGCACCAAAATTTTCTACTGGATTAGCCTTGAACCAGGAGCCCAGGGCGATCAGACTGCAGTTCACAGTGAGGCCTGCTAGAACGCACACGGCCACCAGTTTTAGGTGCTTAAAATTATTATGGAACATACTTTCTTGGGAATTGGCCTTAGGGGGAATGAGGATGGAATGTGAAACTCTTCAGCATCAATTTCAACTTCCTGAAACTATTGACTAATGTGCCTTAATAAATTGATTTATTTTATTTACCCAGAGTTGTAGAGAACTTTCATTATGCTAGAACTTTGCCGGTAACAGAGCTTCAGAATAATTTATTCAGTAACACCATTCAGTGGTGTTTATTGAGCATCTGCTAGGTGTTGGTTGCTGGGGACATAGTTGTCAAAAAGATAGACAAGATTTTTGCCCTGGTAGAGCTTATAGTCTAGTTGTTTAGACATGTAAATAAGTTACACAAGCATTTAGGCACATGACTGCACATTCTGAAGTGGATATGCAGGAAATGTGTGAAGGAAATGGACAATATTCTATGAGATAGAACAGCGGGAACTATCTATTTTTATTTTTTATATAATTTTTAAAGGTTTCACACCATTTACAGTTATTACAAAATATTGGCTATATTCCCCATGTTGTACAATACATCCTTGTAGCCTATCTTACACCCAGCAGTTTGTACTTCCCAATCTCCCACCCTTATATTGCCCCTCCTTCCTCCCCACTGGTAACCACTGGTTTGTTCTCTATAGCTGTGAGTCTGCTCCTTTTTTTGTTATATTCACTTGTTTGTTGTATCTTTTAGATTCCACATATAAGTGATATCATACAGTATTTGTCTTTCTCTGTCTGACTTATTTCACTTAGCGTAATGCACTCCAAGCCCATCCATGTTGCTGCAAAGGCAAAATTTCATTCTTTTTTATGGCCGAGTAGTATTCCATTGTATGTATATACCACATCTTCTTTATCCACTCATCTGTTGGTGGATGCTCAGGTTGCTTCCATACCTTGGCAATGGTAAATAATAATGCTATGGACATTGATTGGGGTGCATATATCTTTTCCAATTAGTGTTTTGGGATGCTTTTTTTGCATATATACCCAGGAGTGGAATTGCTGGGTCATATGGTAGTTCTACTTTTAGTTTTTTGAGAAACCTTCATACTGTTTTCCACAGTGGCTGCTCCAACTTACATTCCCATCAACAGTACACAAGTGTTCCCTTTTCTCCATATCCTCTCCAACATTCGTTATGCATGTTCTTTTTGATGACAGCCATTCTGACCAGTGTTAGGTGATACCTCATTGTGGTTTTGATTTGCGTTTCCCTGATGGTTAGTGATATTGAATATCTTTTCATGTGCCTGTTGGCCATCGCATTTCCTCTTTGGAAAAATGTCTATTCAGTTCTTCTGCCCATTTTTAATTGGACTGTTTGTGTTTTTGATGTTTATATATGTTGGATATTAACCCCTTATTGGTCATAACATTTGCAAATATTTTCTCCCATTCAGTAGGTTGTCTTTTCGTTTTGTTGGTGGTTTCCTTTGCTGTGCCAAAGCTTTTAAGTTCAACTAGGTCCCATTTGATTATTTTTCCTTTTATTTCCTTTACTTTAGGAGACAGCAGGAACTATTTTTAAGCAGGGATCTGTAATAAGATCAGATTTACTTTTCTGCGAGACTGTTATGGCTGCTGAATGAAGAGGATTGCAGAGGGGTAGGAGTAATAGTGAGGGACCAACAATAAAACTAATGTGAAAGTGCAGGTAACAGATGAACATCATTGGAATTAGTGTGGTGACAGGCAATGAAAATAGAAGTGGATGGATAAGCTAACACCAGTGTCCTAAAAAGGAGGCCAACCTATGAATTCAACCACAGGGAATGAACTTTAATATATTGGAAAAGGTGAAATATAACACTATAGAGAGTCCAGATTGGACAATAGTAAGTGATCACTAAGGACCTTGTGCACCTAGAGCCAGCTCGAGTCCTGTGAGTGCTCTGTATCATTACAGAGACCTAGTTGTATTCTATCTTGACTTCTTACTAGAATATTTTGTTTAAATTAAAGCTGCATCCTCAGAGTTAGATACAAACTCTTAATAATTTATTGCTGATATATCACTCATAACTCTCCACAACAAATATATTTTAAAATCTATCCTTTCCATTTAATAGCATTCAGCAAATATTTATTAAATTGTTCAGGCGCTGTGCTCAATGATGATAAAATGAAAGTACACATTACCCTCATATCTATCGCTGTCTAATGATGAAACCAGATAAACAAACAATTACAATAAAATGTAATGTGATTTGTTATTACTTAATCAGTAATGATACTTGATGGAATAAAATATTTTAAGATGATACAAGGAGAAGTAAGAGATAGTAAGCATGCAGACATGGCACGTATGTAAATTTGAGGGGATGCATGAAAACAAAAAAGAAGTGATAATTTTCCATGGAGAGATAACACAATTTACAAAGATTGTAAGTTGACAGATAAATAAGAAATTTTGGAAGCACTGAAAGAGATTCAATAATGTCTGCAGCATAATATGGCTATGGGGTGGTAGGTAGTTGGGAGTGAGATGAAGATTTTAAGTAGTGAAAGGTGTTATTTAAGTAGAGTTCAGTTCATCAAAAGCCACAGAAGCCACAATAAAGACTTTGGACTTGATCCAAAATGAAAAAGAATACTACTGAAATATTTCAGGGAGAAATATCAGTATTTGCATTTTAGAAGTATAACTGAGGCGCTGATGATGATAGTGGGCAATAGAGAATCAAGGATGGAATCAGTGAAACTGGTGAAGAAGCTGTTGAAAAGTCACAGGCAAAAGGCAGTTGATGTTGTCTGCTAGGATGATGTTTAAAAATATTTAAAATAAAATCAACAAACCTTGGTGACAGTTTGATGGCTTGGGTTAGTTGGGCTGTTGGGAGAGAAGAAAGTAAGTCCCAGTCAAATGTCCTCCACGATTTCTGCTGTTCATCCTGTGATGAAGACGTGGGTATGGTAAGTGGACTTGATTTGCTCGGGAGAAATAACACGAAGAAAATCAATGTGTATTAAACACCTGAAGTGTACCTAATTTACACCCAGCATATGAAGAACACAATTTATGCAGAATCAGACCTAATGGACTACAAAACAGTACTCTTTTCAGCATACCAAACACTGGCTGACACTTGCAAATACTGACTGGCTCTTTCATAATGATCCCATCAGAAAACGGTTTTCCATCACGCTGAAGAAATTAATTAGCAAAATATACGTTATTTATAGGAAGTTCACAAAAGGAAGGAAGAATATCAAGGAATTGAGAGTAAAACTGACTACTGATAAAAACTGAAGATGAATGCTAAAACGTAGTTTTTAGTACTCTGGCAATTATGCAAATCATAAGCAGTTCTCAAAAGCCGATTACACTTAACTGCAAAATAAATTAAAGCGTGCTAAATAGGTCAGCATTATTAATCTATCATCTTTTCCAGTTCATGAAGTGAAAAAGGTGAAAAGTCAAGGCTAAATTATTAAATTCTAAATTAAGATTTAGAATTAAGAGGAATTAATTAACATTAAGATTATTGTTTCTGAGTACAACGAAAGCATTAAAAGGCCATTTTTTCCTTTTACCCATTAATTCTCTAAAACATACTACAAGATGAGCATATAAAATCTATAAAATATAGAATGAGAAACAAGTAAGACTAAGTAAATTTAGTTTCTAATTTCTTCTCCTGGATATTTGTGTGCATAGGCCTCTGAGATAAGCCAGAAGGATATGGAAACCAGAACTTAGCAAGTGGTGGCACAAAAATCAAAGGAAAAAAATGATGTAGGACACAGAGAAAGGATGTAAAAAATCTTCAGAGCCAGGAGAAGAATTTGCCTAAACTTTATAACTTTAAGTGGAGCCAGCAAAATTAAACCTTGCTGGAGGGAACTCCAGAGAAGTGACATGTTTTAACTTCAAGATGCTGCAAACACACCATAAAGCATATTTTTTAAAAGTTTTTTCAGTTCAAGTAGGTGCTGGAACAACTAAAAAAGATGGTACGATATATTCATTTCCCTTAGAAAGTTTGGAGAAGAGACATATATTTAGAGGAAGGTATTTACATGTGCTTCTCATAGAAGAATGAGTAGCATCAGTGGATGGGGTGGGGAACCATTTTATCTCATCTTTAGTCCTCATATGATCTTGTAGCTATTCAGAAGAGGTTACTTATCATCCTATATCTAAACTTTACTCTTCTCTCCATAAAGAAGACCTCTTGCTTTCAGCCAACAGCTGGTCCAGTGTTCTGCCTCATACTGCTGGGATATTTGTTATATGATATTCACAGAGATGACGTCAAGGTTATGGTCTAAAGTAGCATTCTCTTTTATCTATTAGTAATATGGATGTATAGGTTCAGCTACTACTTAGTGTGTTTTTAGGATCATAAAGCATTTGAAAGTATTTAGAATGTAACAGCTCACTTTTTCTCTTCTTCTGTGAGGAGAATGGAGAAGGGATAATTAATGAAATTGAGTATACAGATTTGCCTACATTGTGGATATAACCAACCAATTTTATATACCATATTACGTAATTCCCTCCTTGGATAATTAGTTATATACAAAATTTAGAGTTATTAGCCTAGTGACATACTACTGTGTTTCTTACAGTGAATATTTAATTTCAGTGATGATGAAATATAATTTTTATCACAGAGTTAGGCAATCATTTCTTCATGATTCATTTCATGATTTCTCCTTTCCCCACTGATTTGAAATGCCCACTCTGACAGAAACATGAGTGCCCATGTATTTATTTGGGGGCTGCCTATTTTCTTTCTTTGATCCATTAATCTATTCTTCTATGAACAAACTAATCTCTCAACTACCAGCACTTTAGAATTAGTCCCCTTTGATTATTTTCTTTGTGTTGGGCAAGTCCATCTCACCCCCAACTCATTACTCGTCAATATTGCCTTAGCCATTCTGGGTTCTTTGAATGTCCATTTCAATTTTTGTTTATCAAATAATATGGGGAAAGAAAAACCTACAGCCGTTAAAATTGGATTGTCTACTAATTATTTTCTTATTGTAGTGTCTATGACCTGCAAATAAGTGATTCAGTGGTATTAGTAGACCTTCTCATCTTTTTCCCTCCCCACCAAAACTTCCTATGTTCACCATTACATAAGATTTGATAATATAGATACCATCTATCTGACTAAAGAATTTACCTTTTATTCTTAATTTTCTAGGAATTTTAATCAACAATGGATGTTGTAATTTATCAAATATCTGTCCCTAATTTAATTAGATGGTGTTAAGTATATTTCTCTTCATCTTCTAATGTGATTTATTACACTAACTTATTGTATAATGTCAAATGACCCTAGCCTTATCCCAAATAAACCCAATTTGCTCATAACATAGATGATCATAAAGTAATTGGTCATGATTATATTTATGAATCACTCTGATTCTTCCATATAGACCAAGTAAAGTAGAATAGATAAACCAAAAATATGGTGATAACTCCCTAGCAAAGCTAGACATAAAATTATGCTTGTGTCTGTGGTTCTATTTCTGTTTTGTATATAAATTCATTTGTATCATTTTTTTTTAGATTCCACATAGAAGCAATATCCAAAGCGGCAGAGGGGAGTGATAAATTAGGAGTTTGGGATTAACATATATACACTACTATATGTAATATAGATAACCAGTAAGGACCTACTGTATAGCACAGGGAACTATACTCAATATTTTGTAATAACCTATAAGGGAAAAGAATCTGGAAAAAATATATATATATATATAATTGTCTTGTTATACACCTGAAACTAACACAACATTGTAAATCAACTATAGTTCAAAAAAAATAAATAAAAATTTAAAAGTTCTGGCAAAAATTTAAAAAGAAAAAGAATATTATGCTTGTGAACTTGAAACCACTGATAGCCTATATGACATGTGTGGTATCAGCAACAATGAAGTAGGAAGGAAAAAGAAAGCAACTGTTCATAATGCCCTTATTTACAGTAGAACCCCAAATTTGAAAGTGCACTGGGCCAGTCTAAAAATATCATCTGCTCTATTAGGACCAAACTTTCAAGTCAGTGCAAGAGGACAATGATGTGATAACGTTTAAGTGTATTAGAGCACTCCATACAGGTAAACTCCAAAAATTAACAAACTTAAACTCCCTTTCAAGTAAAAGTCTTACCATTCAGGAGAAACAGTTTAGAGAAAAATCCGAATCATATAGGACAGTTATAGTACAGGGAAGGGAAGAGAATGTTCAGATAAAAGCAAGGGCAGTTAGAAAGTATGGTTATTTTTTCCTATTACCTTCTCAACCCAACAGCAGAGAAAGCTCTAGAACCCTGATTCTAGAAATGCCCATCTTGGCCCACACTCTTTTCTAAAAGTATAGGGAAGCTCAGTGCTCATGAAAAATTAGCAACAGGAAAAGATAGCAATCAAATCCCATACATATCATTTAGAGGATTAAAAGATAATAAGAGCAGAATTTTAACCCTACTAACAATGAAAGTATTCAAGAAGACATGCCTAAAGTGTAGACAAAAATTACAATCTAATATTTTTAAAAGAACTAAAGATACTATGAAATTTAGTGCAGTTTTGAAAGAACAAAATAAATTAGAACTTTAAAAACTTAAAAATGAGATTGGAGAAAAGGAAGACTGAAAATAAATGTCATAAAATTTAAGGAATAAATAGAAAAAAAGAAACAAAAATACTTGAGAAATGAAGACTAAATCTATATAGAATCCAAGAGCAAATAAACAGAGTGGGAAAATCCATACAACACATAACAGCAAACAACAAGGGGTCAATGTGGCTAAATTAAAGGCAAAGAAGGAAAGAGTAGTAAGAGATGAGTTCAGGAAGGTTGCAGTAACCCAGATCACTTTAAACTCATTCCAATGCTCTATTGCCATGGGTTTCCTGTGTATCAAATCATAATACATTTCATTAGCCAACCCCAAGTGGAATGTGTTAAAATAACAATATAATAACATAAATAATAATAAAATGACTTAAAGGATAAGAAAAATAATTATTATGATTCTGTGTGTTCACTGCTCTCAAGTTAGCATCCATTCAATATTCATGTTGAGATGATGAATATGTCGCTAGATATTCCATATTTCAGGGAAACTTTTCAGGCTGGAAATATGATCTTGGGACTCACCAATATAGATGCTTTTTTAAACCATGAGGCAGATTAAGATTATGTAAAGAGTGCATATATAGAGAAAATAGGAGAGGTCAAAGAGGATTGTGCCCTGGCACCAATGCCATGCCTAGCCATATTGGAGTTTAAGGCAAAATAAAAATTAGTATTACTAATTCTGTTTTATGCCAATTCATATTTATAAATATGTAATTTATAATTACATATTTTGTTTGCCATGGATTTTTGCATGATTTTTTTTTTAATATTGAAATAATTTTAACTTTGTTACTAAGGTTTTGGCCCTCCTTTAAATTTTGTACCCATGATGAGTCAGTCATTTGCATTACCATAGTCTCAACTTTGCCTATAAATAAATGTGATCATAAGGTTTATTCATTTTTAATAAGATAGGAGAAAAATAAGACCATTTATTTATAAGATGGTCAAATGCTATCTTTATTCTAAAAGAAATGATACAGTAAAGACAGAAATGATGATGTGAGACAGAAAGATGCGGAGAGCACCTTGAGAAAAGTCCTTGAGCAATTAGCAGGAAAGTGACCATGTGAACAGCTGTTAGGATTGGCCGTAGCTAGGAACACGGACAGCTAATACATTTGGAACAAGAAAAAATGGTGGAGTATATGGGAGCAGAAGTGGGAGGTGATTTGATATAGCAGTACAAGTTAATCTGTTATCCTCTGATTGCTTCTATTTATCTATGAAATAGAAAGTGAAGTTGGGAGTTGGGAGTGTGGATTGTGGAGTAAGTGTTAAAGGAAAAGGAGAAATGATAGAGAACAAAAAATATGAAATAATTATCTCGGCCACGAGGAAAATGGAAGACATAATGGGATAGGGAAGTCTATGATGTTATGTTCAGCTGCATGGGTGTAACCATAGAGCAAGTGTCCCATAGAGCAAGGGAATGTCCCATAAAAAATCAAAATTCTATATTTCAGAGAGTGGGATGGATCCCTCCACGGCATTACTGTCAAATAGAAATGAAACAAGGTTGTACCTATCTTTCTACTTTTGGAAAGTCCCCCTTTTCCCAGTAAATGATAACATCTGCCAAGATTCAGCTAACATATTTGTGAAACTTTCTCCAATTCCCAGGTGGAATTAAGTTTCCTTCCAAAACAGTTTCATATCATGTTATAGTCATTTCAAAATTGACACTTATCACATTAAATACAAATAGTTTAAAATGACTAATCAGCTCTATCATTTTCTCTGACTCACTGGACAAAAGAAATTTATAGTAGGAATGAGTTTTATTCGTTGGTGCTGTTGAATAAACTAATGAAGAATGGGACATGTGCATTTCTGTTTAGGATATGTGAAAGCTGGAATGTTAGATGACCTTTGGAAGTTCCTGGCAGCCATATGATTTTGCATTTATATTTTGTAGTAAAGTATTCAGAGTAGATTTCAAACTGTTCTTGAGATGGATTGATAGCTCATTTTGCGGACGGTGTTGAATGTTACTCCAGCAGGCAGAATACATTAGCCTTCAGCTTAGAAAGGAAGTGGCAGCATATCTATTTCTGTAATTCCAAGCAAGTAATCAGTTCATTGAGGGGAATAACAGGCTAAAACTTCAAACAAACTTAACTCAAACTGCCTAGCCTCATGCTTAGTTGAAAAATTCTCTAACAGTGCTGTTGCCTCCTGCTGAGAGATTTTGCTCTGAAAAATAAATGTTTTGCTAATTCTTCCATTGAGTGCTGTCACATAACCCATCTCAAGGCCAAATTTAGAGGCAAGTCTGATTTATAGAGAGAGAAAGGGGGAGCATTTTGTTTCCTTTATACAACTACAGTCCTCTCCACTTGTGAAAAAAGCTGCCTGAGTCTGCCAGTCATCCATTGTTTATACATTTTGGATGACCCCCACTGCGCTCCAAAAATTTTCACCCACATACATTTTTTTTTTTTTTTTTAAAGAAGATCTCTTTTTTTTTTTTTTTTTAATTTATTTATGGCTGTGTTGGGTCTTCTTTTCTGTGCGAGGGCTTTTCTCCAGTTGCGGCAAGCGGGGGCCACTCTTCATCGCGGTGCGCGGGCCTCTCACTATCGCGGCCTCTCTTGTTGCAGAGCACAGGCTCCAGACGCGCAGGCTCAGCAATTGTGGCTCACGGGCCTAGTCGCTCCGCGGCATGTGAGATCTTCCCAGACCAGGGCTCGAACCCGTGTCCCCTGCATTGGCAGGCAGATTCTCAACCACTGCGCCACCAGGGAAGCCCACCCACATACATTTTATTCATTTTTTTCCAGAAGTCACTCTAACTTTATTCTCCAGACACCTAGACCACAATCGGTTCCCTTAAAAGCATATTTGTATTGTTCCATTGCTCATATACAGTTATAAAACACTATAATGTATCTTTTTTTAACCCAAGGGCAAACATTTTCAGCACTTGCGGTTTGATTAATACCAGATTCTGACTGAGGGACTATTGAGTAAAATATCACATAATCACATCTTCTTGCTTAAATTTTCAGTAGTAAACATATCCATGTTATTTTCAGTATGATTCTGAAAACTTTCGTGTTTTTTTCTACCTGCTCAAGGGGCCATGCTCCTGATTAGGAAATGTATAAGCTCCTATTCTGGTTATTGTTAAGTTCACCGCAGACAGTACAAAGGGAAGGCTTACAAAAAAACCAATCTGATGTTAATTATTCTATGAAAGA
Source organism: Balaenoptera borealis (assembly GCF_965194805.1). Lineage (NCBI taxonomy): Eukaryota > Metazoa > Chordata > Mammalia > Artiodactyla > Balaenopteridae > Balaenoptera > Balaenoptera borealis. The sequence goes on from NC_138861.1 coordinate 142,819,891, forward strand.
TAATACATTAAATTATTTTAATACTTCTATTCATAAACATAAAAATAATTTAAATGTATTATTTTCAATACTTAATTACTATTGTAATAAAAATACAGCACAATGAAAAAATGTATGCTTATTTGTAGGTATATTTATTTATTTTCTTAGTCATTTTCTTAGTCACCATAATAACAAGAAGTGAATCTCCGCTCGATCTTTTTATCTCCCAAATGTTAATGGATTTAAGTAGGAAGTGAAAATTTGCTATAGTTAATTTTTTAGGTTATCATTAGTCCCTTCTAATTTTTCAATAAAATATAAACATACAGAACTTTAATTTATTGGAAATAATGAACAAAACCTTATTCAAATAGCAATAAAACACCTTTGTCTTTAGCAAATAATTGATGGAAGGTATATCTGGGGAGCATGGGCTACAGAACTCTGAAAGTTCTTACTTTGAAAAATTTGAGTCTCTCAATTTAGGAATAATACCTAAATACTGATTATAACGGGCATGCACTTTTGCAAAGAAATAATAGATCCAATTTTTGAGAAATATGAAAAAGAAATATCAGTAATAATTCATACTCCAAAGACATTAAGTAAGCATCAATAAGTGTTCCACTCTATTTATTGAAATTCACAAATATTACAGGCATATGCTATTTCAATTTATACAAACCCACATTGTGATGAAGTTCAAAACACCAGTAAACTGAGAAATAAGCAAATGAAAAGAACAGGCAGGAGGAGGGGCAAAGGAATTGAAAAATCTGCAGCCTGGATCATCACCTCCTGAGTAGTCCAGATTTGTCTGTACTCTACTGTTAGAAACGCATCTTAGAGCTTATTAACATCAAACAAGAACTCTTACTTTTTGATTAATTTGAAGATACAAGCACCAATTTCTTGATACCACTACTAATATGTATAGCATATAAATTTTTAAATCATAAAACTAATATGTAATATAATATTGCAGGGAGAATCAGTGCCACAGTACTAATAAATGAAAAACGTTTACATAGACATGAACTCCTAGTGTCCTTTGAACACTCAGGTATCTATACTTAATCCAAATGCATTGCTCCAGAATGCTGTGATAAGTAAAGTTGTTTATTTTACCCCTGAGATAGTAAGTTGTGTAAAAATTGTGTGTGTATGAATTTTCCAATGATGGTTCTCATCATTAGACATGCATATGCCTTTTGCCCACATTGCTAAGTTACAGTAACAGTGCTAAAGATAGTTCATGAATGAAATGCACTTTCACAGAGCTAGATATATACCACTCAAAGTTTGGCTAGTTGGTAAATACAGTTCATTCTGAATCACTGTGGTAGTTGGAGACACTGGCCCTCCACACACTCAAAAACCCTTGTGTAATTTATATTCAACCCTCCGTATCTTTGGTTCCTCTGCATCCGCAGTTCAGCATCTGAGGATTCAACCAGCCCTGGATCATGCAGCACTGAAGTGTTAACTACTGACAAAAATGTGTGTATAAGCAGACCTGGGCAGTTCAAACCCATGTTGCTCAAGGGTCAACTGTAGGTGGAGTTCTCATTAAACTCCCGAATTCCTCAATAAAACACCTCAATACATTTTTATCAGCATGTATATACACACATGTATGAGTGTATGTGTGTGCATACATGCATTCACACACGTATTTATTTATAACATCTAAAATGAACACATATTTATAACATCTAAAATGAATCTAATTTACTGATTTCCCTTTCAAACTGGCTAATATATTATTGCTGGGCGTATAACATTTCTTTGTGTCTTTTTTGGTTTTATTTTATTTCATAATCTATTAGTAATTTTTTCGTTGTAGATATGTCCTATGCTGTATTTAGGCCAAAGCCAAAGCTTCCGAGTTATTTTAGTCTATAATTTCCTGTTGCTGAAAAATTGCAGGACAAGTGCACCTCTAAATCATGCAGGCTGCATTTTATCAGTGGACTCCATGTTGAATATTTTGCTGGCTTAGATGGCAGACTTATTCTAAAGTTCCCATGAATATTATGTAATTAAATTTCAACCGAAGTGGTTGATAGAACATCAGATAGTACTGAGGCAATTACAAACTTAAATTTATAAAGCATTTTATTTATTGAAAACCATTTGCATGGATGAATGATTGAGTTTACAAATATTTTGAATTTTTTATGTTAAGGACATAATGTTCCAGCCACAAGCCATTTTGAGCATACCCCATGCTCAAGATCAGGTGGACAAAAATACACATATGATTGTTAGGTCATATGATTTCCCAATTTTGTCAAACAACCAAATGGAAAGCCATATACAAACATCTAAAGTAAATATCTAACTGACTAGACAAACTTTAGAAGAGAAGGAAGAGCACTTCACTTTATAGAAGCACAAATCTGAGACAGACTTCCCAAAAGTCCACCATTGTCTATCATTTAAATTTTAGCAATGTGCATAATTTGAAATGAAATAAAGTGTTCAGATAAAAATACACACCACTCTGGGGAATCTCCTCACCAATTAAATCACAAGCACATCTCTAGCATCTACTTGGAATGTATGCCTAAGTCCCCAAATGTAAATATATACATATACCCATATGTATATCTATAGACATGTGAGTATATAGACATGTATACGTAGCTATGTATATCTATACATGTATGCATATACATATTTAATATTGAACAAATATAAAACCTCAAAATAACTTTCATGTTTGCATTAAGTCATCTGGGTTAGAAACTTCAAATGTCACCTAATATCTACCTCTTTACCCACAATTAGAATATCAAATAATACAACCAATTAATATGTGTCTTACAGTTTTAAGAACTGGAACTCTGTAGAATAATACTTTACTAATCATGAAAATACATCTACTTTTTACATTAACATCACAGAAGTTGTTACAGATACTAACAGATTTGGAATCTTTATTCCCATTAAGAAGAGAACATAAAACTTTCAAAACGACACAAAACTAATAGACAAATAAGGCTTTAAGAGGAAGAAGAGGAGTCATGAAGTTAGAAATATTCTTCCCTCTTCTTTGCATTTATTAGTTACCTTGACAATACCAACTCTGGCTTTCCTGCTCCCAAACCATAAAGGCATAGATATCTATTTGTCTATCTGCTGATTTGTCTGTCTATCAATCTATCTATCTCTATCACTTGAGGTTTTATTTATACATTACTCTATCTTCAATATAAGACTATGAAATGTATCAAACTAGGACAAGTAGTTGAATAATTTATATTTACAATTCCTATTTTCCACAAGCTGTTCAGAAGGAGGTGCATATTCATAATCACAAACTTTCACCTCCTCTTTAAAGCTAAGTTATTAAAATACCTCCTAGTCAGTGAGAGTTAGCATGAGGTAAGAGCAAAGAAATGCATTTGAAGAGACACGTTTTAAGGTCTGGAATTAGAGACTAAATATATATGGTAATATTCATGATTCACTTTATATTTTGCTTCTATTCACAATATGTTGTATATTTGCATATAATTTATTTCAAGCAATGATTTGAAAATAGAATAGAATGTTGAAAAATATTGGTCAGTTGTTCATTACATAATTTACCTAAATGCTGCTCTTTATTGCCAAATTAAAGAAAAACAGCTGCTATGTCAGTAAGTTACCTTATATTTTATATTGGGTTTAATATCAATACATACACAAAGCTAGCCTCAGGATCTCCTGATTTTTAGTGACACCAAGAGTTCTTGAAGGAATAAAGAAGTGTACTCTAGTCTCAGGGTACTCAGGGTTATTATTCACAGTACTGGTTATACAGTATACCCTGCTTTTATGGTTTAGCTCCTCTGTGCTTTGGAACTCTTTTTCACATCTATTTCACTATTTGTTTTCTGTCCAAGAACAGCCTGTAGTTGTTCTGCATGAGCTAAGAAGGGAATCTTTTTAAACCTCCTTTGACTACCAGGAAAAGCAGAAAGAAAGGAATTTTAAAGGGAAAAAAATCTGCATTTACGTGTTGCTTTAAATACATACGAAAGACAGTTTAAGAAACTGTGCACTCAACAAAGAATAGATGATTATTTTTTCGGTGTCACTCACCAGGAAAACTCAGTATTCATTTCTGTCTTTCTGAGAACCACGTGAGTATCTACAAAGTAGCCAAAAAGATGTTTACCATCTTCCAAGGGATTATTTTAATTTAGGAATTTAGAAATATTTCAAGTTACTTGAAGTGAAGAAATGGACATAAATTATAAACAAGAAAATTTATCAGTTATTAAGCATAATGTATCATGAACTGTAGTTTGTGGGTCTTGTGTTAACTATCATTCTTGAAAGCTTCAACTAAGACTAAAATATTCAACAGTTTGGTTCTGCATGACTTTATGTGTTTGACTGTATTGTCGATGTTGCTTATACTATCCTGGGAGCCAGGATTGAATTTTGACTATCTATAAGACGTTAGCACTGTGCATGATCTTACTAAGGCAGACTTCTACCATACACCAGCTTAAAAGCTAATCTAAGTCCTATTTTTTCATTTGTGAAGAATATTGTCTATTTGGGAATGAATGGGGAATGGTGAAGAGTGCTATCAAAAAGAAAATGTGTATGGTGTGGGATACCATAAAGATCCATAACCTCAGAAAGTCTTCTTTCTGAGGTATTTTCCTCTGTCCTTCTATCAACCAACTGCCATAACAAATACCACAAAATGGGTGACTGGACACAAATTTGGGAGGTACACTTTAGTCCACCTTCTGTTCCTCCAAAATTCACATTCATTCCACATTCACAACATATTCACTTCATCCCAGCATTCTCAAGTCTTGACTCATTTCAGCAAAAGCTCTCTAAGTCCAAACTCTCATCTATTCTTAACTCCAAAATTTCCAAATTATATCATCTAAATCAAGTTCGAGTGAGAATCTGGGTATGATCCATTTGCAGTTTCTGCAGGCTTAAGATTCTCAAGAACCTTGTCAATTGCACACGTATGTCAAGGGGATCCATGCCTTCAGACTCAAGGGATCTCCACAGATCCTTCCTGGGCAACTTCATCTCTGTTTCTGGCTTCAGTTGATGATTTATTGGATCCATAAGTCACATACCTAATAATCAGCAACAAATTGTCCTCCTCATCCTTGGCATTCTCTCCAGAGTATTATACAGCATTTTTTGAGAGAAGGATAGGCTGAGAATTTCCAAAATATCAAGTTCTGGTTCTGTTTTGCTTAAGAGTTTCTTCCTCAATTTATCTCTTTCTTCTCATATTTTATGAAAACAGCAAAGAGAAACCAGACTACACCTTCAACATTTTGCTTGTAAATGTCCTCAGCTAAATATTCAAATTCATTGCTAACAACTCTGCTTTTTGCCCAACAATAATACGCAATTCAGCCAATATATTTTTTTTTGCTCCTTTATAAAACAAATTGCCTTTTCTACAGTGTCAAATAATGTTTCTCCTTTCCTTCTGAGACCTCAACAGAAGTACATTTTATGTCCATATTTTCACCAACAGTCTCTTCAAAGCAACCTAAACTTTTTCTATCATGAGCCTTAATATTTGCAGTCTCCACCCATTACACAATATCAAGGAAACTTGCACGTTTCAGAATATTTGATAAAGAAGCACCCCATTTCTAAGTACCAAAATCTGTATTAGTTTTCTAGGGCTCCCATAACTGCATATCACAAGCTGGGTGTTCTGAAACAACAAAAGTCTATTCTCTCATAGTTCTGTAAGATAAAGTCTGAAATCCGGGTGTCAGAAAGACAATGCTCCCTTTGAAGATTCTAGGGAAGAATCTTTCCTTGCCTCTTCAACTTCTGGTAGCCCCAAGTGTTCTTTGGCTTGTGGTTGCATAACTCCAAACCCTGCCTACCTCCACCTTAAAATGGACTTCTCCTCTGGATGTTTGTGTCCTTTCCTCTTCTTATAAGGACACCAGTCATTTGATTTACGGTTCACCCTAAATTTAGTATGGTATCTTCTCAAGATCCTTAACTAATTTTATCTGCAAAATGCTTCTTCCAAATACAGTTACATTTTAAAGTCACAGCTGAAGTTCCAGCTGGATGAGGGGGAAGGGAGAGAGAAACTAGTCAAAACACTATGTCTTCTTTCCATAAGGTAAGCAATAGCAAATAGATTTGAAAGCTGTTGAATTTGCAATTAAAATGCAACCTTCCCATTTTTTTCTATTTTAATCCAACATACACAGGACTACCTTCAGCACACCTGCATTGACAGATAACTACCAAGCATCTATAGAGGGAGAGACTAGAAAGTCTCTGGAAATCCTTCTTCGGATGTGGTCTTTTCCTAATGGAGTTATTTTTAAATACTATGAGATTCATAAATATAAGACACATTCAAGTGTATGTTTCTATCCGAAGTCAACCTCCTTTTTTTCCTGTTAAATATATACTTTTTGTCTCTAGCCCTAATTAAAAACTTTTACTTAAAATTATTAACATTTTGAAAATATTTTCACTGAGGCTGGAAAACCTGAGGTTTATTTCAAACCAGAAAGTAGACTCAAATTTTTCAAATTATAAAATAAGCCCTTCACCACTTGTAAGAAATTAAACACAAGCACAAAACACACACGCACACACACACACACACACACTTTCTTCTAAGTTCTATAAGGAAGGTTGCCAACTATGAGACCCTCCAAGTGAGTGATTTACAAAAGCAGAAATTATTTTATAAGGCTGAAAAGGATGCTAGATAAGTTTGATTCCAGCCATATAGTTTATATTTGAAGACAATGAAGACAAAGATATTGAATTTCCCAAGATCACATAGCTAATTAGTGACGAGGCTGGAATTTTAAGTACTTGGTTTTATAGACTAAGTCTGCTGACTTCTCTCACTTGCAGAGCAAGCCCTTTGCTTGCTACTGATAGTGTCTCATAAAAATGACAAGCACTTTACCTTTCTCTGCTTCTCTGAAATGTTCATGCTGAGTCCTGTGACTCACATGCTGATCTGCCTTTCTCCCTGAAAGTCTCACCAGCATGGCGAGGAGACTGCACGGCGTGAGTTGATGCTGGGGTTCAGAATGTTTAACCAGACTCATCTATTTAAAAGATACGTAGATAAGAATAATCAACTCATTTCTTTATGAAGGAAAACCAAACCATTATTTCTATGTCCAATATTATGGGACTATCTAATTATATACAAGAAGGGTAGCAGTGTTAATAATGTCTGTTTGGGTTTTTTAACTTTTTATTTTATATTGGAGTATAGTTGATTAACAATGTTGTGTTAGTTTCAGGTGTACAACAAAGTGATTCAGTTACACATATACATGTATCTACTCTTTTTCAAATCCTTTTCCCAGTTAGGTTGTTACATAATATTGAGCAGAGCTCCCTGTGCTATACAGTAGGTCCTTGTTGGTTGTCTACTTTAAATGTATCAGTGTGTACATGTCAATCCCAAACTCCCTAACTATCCCTCCCCCCAACCCTTCCACCCAGTAACCATAAGTTTGTTCTCTATGTCTGTGAGTCTGTTTCTGTTTTGTAAATAAGCTGATTTGTATCTTTTTTTTATGGAAGCAACCTAAGTATGTCTGTTTTAATACACTCTTTTAAGTATCAAATGAGTCAACATAGTGAAAATGCCTGACACACAGTAGGACATCGGTGAATCTTCATGTCCTCTTTACTATTCAATAGATGATACAGACAAAAAAATTGAAATAACAGACATTGAGTCTAAGAGATATCAGGATAAACAAAATCTAAGAGGTCGGAACTATTGACAGTATTTAGACAAAAGAGAAATCCAAGACTTACAACATTGACACTTTCTCAAATGTGTCCTGTTTGTTGCATCGGGTGGATTAGTAATTTGATAGTCATTGAATTTTAGAGCTGGAATGAACCTTAGTATGTACTAAATCTGAATCAGGTCTTCTCAGCCTTGGCACTATTGACATTTTCGTCCAGATCGTTTTTTGTTGCTGGGGGGGGGGGGGGAGGGGTGCGGGGGGAGGGGGTGTGTCCTGTACACTGTTGGTGTTTAGCAGCATTCCTGGTCTCTACTCAGTAGATGGCAGTAGCACTCCCAAGCCCCAACCTGTGATAACCAAAACACATGGCCAAATGTGTGCTCTTGGGGGCAAAACTACCCCCGGTTGAGAACCACGTCTGAACTATCATTTTATTTATGAGAATCAGAAATATCAAGAATTTGGCTGGTGTCCTCTAAAAAGGCTATGAACTACAGTGAACTGGAGAAGAAATTACAATGACCTAGGGAATCATGTGGATTTAGTTTGGGTTTTTCCTCTACTTCTTACTTTCAGTGTGACTTGGAATAAATCACTTATCTGCCATTGTCTCAGTTCTCTCATTTAAAATAGGAAAACATAGTTCACCTGTATTCATCATTGGATTCTGAGTGGATAAAATAGGATAGTGTTTTTAAAGGTTTGGAGGCAATGCACCTTCACACACAGATGCCTGTGCACACAGATACACACTTGTGTATTATTATCATTAATAATCTCAGGAGCCAGATTTTAAACCCAGTTCCCTTTATACATAATTTGATCCACTGAAGCAACACGGAGAGCTTCCTATAAAGCCATGTTATCAAGATATGTTTCACCACCAGCTACCTAAGAATAACCTGGCAATGCTTGCTAAAATGCAGATACTCAGGCCCATTAATTCCCAGTTAATTTAATTTAAAAGTTTGGAGTAGATCTTTGAATTGGCATGGCTAAAGGATAAACTTAGATGATGCTGCTGTTCCCTATTATTTTGGAATCATTGACATGCTAGTCGTTTTCAGATGTTTCCAAAATAACTTCAGTGATTTTCAAGTGTTATACTTCCTCAACTCATGATTTTCCCTAGCATCTTTTATTTTCCAAAAGATCTTATTGATATACAATTTTTACTGTCACTCCCCTGCTAAATTTCTTCAAAGAGCCTTCTCCTCTGTAGTATAAAATGCAAACACTCCGTCATGATACAATATTCTTGTATGATCTATTCCTTTTTCTACTGATCGACATCTCCTGTATCTTTTTTCTTCTTCATGTCCCTCTCACTTCCTGACGTCATCCTGCCTTTCATAAATCACCCTTCCTGAAATACATACCCCAGAACTCACACTTGAGGCTCCTAAAATAATAAACTTTCTCTAACTCTCAAACACAGGTGATTCTCACAAATGCTGTGCTTAGCAAATGATTGTCCTCTCCTGCCCACAACATAAAATCCTATCCATCTTTCTCATCTCATATGAAGCTCTCTACAGCTAGATGCCCTTATCTGACTTCCAGAGTGATCCCTACACACATTCCCCAATACTCTTGCTCTTTTAAAATCCATCAAGTATTGGTAGTATTGTAGTATAGTGAGTGTGTGTGTGTCCATGGACCATAGGATCACAGTGTTCACTGATGCCAGAAACAGTACATCTCCATTCAATTATTTTGTATATAGCCCCACAATTGACACATAGTGAAGATTCAGTAAATATTTGTTGGAAGAATGAATGGTGCTGTGATTAATACAAATAAAATTGAGATAAAATCATAGCTCAGAAAACTTACAAAGTAGTGAATGAGATGATTATACCCGTAGATAAATATGAAATAGAATGTAATGAGTACTCCACCATCTTAATGGTGTATATAAAATACTATGGGAGCATAGAAACAGGACAGATAACCTTTGTTCATCTCTGTTTCCAACTAGATTCAAAAGAGTTCTTTTGTGAAGTGATTGATTGTAATATCTCATTAATCGGTGGATAGCTCCTTTCTGAAGAGAACATGGTACAAATCAACTGTCATTATATTTTAAAACACTGATATCAGGATTATCTCAGCCACAGAAATGACTATTTCCAAAAAGAGTTATTTTTTCCTACTTCTCTCACCACTAATATTTACTTTATATTGTGATAATATTATGTCTCCTTGGTGTAATGGTCTGCATTTTTCTTATTCCAAACTTTAGGCTCTCCTACCTGACTACCGCATAATCACACCAGAACTAATCTCACATTTCCCCTAAAGGAGAGGCACTGTATAAATCTGATTTTCTTCTGAGACCCATGCAACTTTTAATTAATAAGATTTACTTACCACCGACTCTCTGTTGAACAATGAGTGGATATAAAAGTAATTAAAGAGACAACTTTTGAACAATTCGAGTATATACCTATGCACAAGTGATTCAAAGAAAGAAAATTACCTCCAGACTGATATGGTTAATTCCCTCATTCTCTCCAATTTGGATATGTTTTTGATTCTTACGGCAATTTCCTTTTTCTGTTCCTTATTCAATCGAACCAACCGTTTCCAGTGCAATCCTAATGCCTTCTCTTCGTCTCATATCAAATAAATGTCATGTTGTAACATGAGATTGAATGCTACAGAAATAAATATGTGTGTTCATATTTACTCAGCATAAATAAATGGGAAACACATTAATTTATTTAAATAAGCTACATTATAATTTCATTTTATATATTCACCTAGCAGACTTTATTTTCCTTAATTGGGTGATATGCTTTGTTAAAGATGAATCATTCAAAGAATAAATCATTCGTTTATCAGAAAGTTACACGTGACCCTTTTCAAATATTCCCAAGCAAGATAAATCTCTCAAAACTCTAAAGTAGGAAATTAGGGACTTCCCTGGTGGTGCAGTGGTTAAGAATCTACCTGCCAATGCAGGAAACACGGGTTCGAGACCTGGTCCAGGAAGATCCCACGTGCCTCGGAGCAACTAAGCCCGTGCACCACAGCTACTGAGCCTGCGTGCCACAACTACTGAAGCCCAAGCACCTTGACCCCGTGCTCTGCAGCAAGAGAAGCCACCGCAATGAGAAGCCCACGCACCGCCACAAGTAGTAGCTCCCACTTGCTGCAGCTAGAGATAGCCCGCGCGCAGCAACAAAGACCCAACGTAGCCTAAATAAATAAATAAATTTATAAACATAAATAATAAAGTAGGAAAATAGTAGACATTTTGTTTCTGGTTGATATATAAAAAGAGAAAAAAATCATCTTATTATATTTAATGTATTTATTGAGAAGCAACAAGGAACATTTGATTTTACAGAAAGTACCTTCAAGTGCTTGCTTAGAACTTTTTTTTTTTTTTTAATCAAAGATGCTGGTCAATACTTTATAGCTTTTCTGAGCTTATGCATTCTGATCAAACTTTGGAATATAAAAGATTAAACTTCTCAGCTAATTACATGCCTGAAGGCACATTAACAATGCAAGTGTCAATGCTCTGTTAAAAATTCATTTTGCATTTTTAACACAGTCCTGATAGCAAAACTTTGAAGGCAACAAAGTGGAAAGAGTTATATTCTTATATTAAAAGATAGCCTAGGAAACTTGAGAAATTGGAACTTCATTATTTCATATTATGGAAAATATCAGAGGTAGTATGAAATCAAAATGAATTTTTACATACTTAAAAGTTTCATGGATCAGTGAACTTTAGCAAGAGGACCTTAAGAATCTTTTGGACCCACCTTTTCATTTCACTACTGAGATTATTAAAGCATAAAAAGATTTTGACTTGTACAAGAGTAGACAGAGAGAGCTAGGTCTAATCCTCAGAACTATAAACTCTTAAACCAGCATGCTTTCTGCAGTATCATTGCCTCTTAACACTGCAGAACCTATTTTATAAGATGTTTGAAATATGTGCTGTCTGTTATGGACTGAGTTTTGTCCCCTCCAAAACTATGTTGAAGCCCTAACCCCCTGTACCTCAGAATGTGACTGTATTTGGAGACAAAGCATTTAAAGAGATGATTACGTTAAAATGAGGCCTTTAGGGTAGAACCTAATCCAAACTCACTGGTGTCCTTATAAAAAGAGGAAATTTGGACACACAGAGATACCAGGACTGCATGCACACAGAGGAAAGACCTTGTGAAGGCACAGGAGACGGTGGCCATCAGCAAGCCAAGGAAAGCAGCCTCAGAAGAAACCAAACCTGCTGACCTCTTGATCTTGGACTTCCAGCCTCTGGAACTGTAAGGAAATACATTTCTGTTGTTTAAGCCACCCAGCCTGTAGTACTTTGTTGTGTTAGCCCTAGCAAACTAATTCACTGCTAAACTGTGCAAAACACAATGTACATCTTGTGATAGAATTCCAGATACGAATTTTTTAAGTTTAACCTCTCTACAGAACTCTGAGTGCGCGTCAAAACATTCAATCTGATGAGAAAAGATTTTACTGTCTTAGATTAGGGGAAGCAATTTCCAGTTTACATTGAAGAATTCTTTGCATGAAACCAAAAAAATAAATCTGAATTGGGTGTGTGGGGCAGATCAGATAAAACTTGAAAATTACAAAGAGAGTTGCATACGTCTCATAATTGACTACATGACAAAAGTGGAAATTATTACAAAGATCAAAATGATAAACTGAATTCTACCTACTTGAGATTCTAAAAATATCAAAAATGTATTGTTTATCCAACTTTAAGTTAGAACCACTAATGTGTATTTCTAATTTTCATATTGACATGGTATGGGCAGATTATTAACTAACCTTCAAATTTTTTTAAATAAAAATTCTTAAAGAGTATAGAAACTTTATTTTTATGAAATTATGATAGGAGCTAATATAGTGAAAAGAAATTTTGGCTTAAAGGCAGAAACCTAGAATTATATTAGCCCATAATTAGTAGTATGATCATGAGTACATGGCTTCCTTTTTCTGAGCCTCAATTGCCATATATCTAAAAATAGGATTATTCTTTTTTTTTTTTGAATATTTTTTTGATGTGGACCATTTTTAAAGTCTTTATTGCATTTGTTACAATACTACTTCTGTTTTATGTTTTGGTTTTTTGGCCGAGAGGCATGTGGGATCTTAGCTCCCCGACCAGGGATCGAACCCACACCCCCTGCATTGGAAGGCGAAGTCTTAACCACTGGACTGCTGGGGAAGTCCCAAAAAAGGATTAGTCTAAACAATCTCAATATTTATTTCTTTGTCCTAAAATTCATTCTGTGCTGAAAATAATAGCTTTATTAGAAAAGCTGATACTTCTGACTAGTTGAATATACAACTAGTATATTTCCCACCTTGGGAAAAAAAGAAAAGAAGAGTCTTTAAAAAAAAAAGTAAACCTTTTTAAGTTCTGTACTCTATAATCTTCTTATGAATCAGAAAGAGAAAGAGTGAGAAACTGGCAGATGTTTAATTCTTTAAGACCTTTGCACCAAGAATTCTCTCAAGGCATTTCCCAGGCTTTGCTGTGACAGCCAAAGTGCACCTCAGTGCTGTCTAATCAGACTGCTGTGCACCAAACTGAGAAGTGGATTTTGTACCTTTTTTTCCCCCTACAGTTTCTTACTGATGGGACAGAGCAAGTGAGGGCAGAATTAAAACAGTTGCTGTAGAAAATCACTGAGAGATAAAACAAAAATCAAATGTTTTCTTAAGCAGTTGCTCTTTATGCACTTAACTAACCCAACTGAAATCTTACCTGGTCAAAATACTCCTAGTCATAAAGAGCTGTTGATACAGCACAAAGAGGGTGAAGGAGAGCATAACTGATTCTGAGTGGACATAATTTGAAATGACAAGAAATTTGGCCTAAGAGGTAAGAGCTATGTCTTGACTTTGCAAGTAGTTTATTAACGATAAGCCCTCAAATCAATAGGAGCCACAATTTAACATGTGTAAAATAAGTAGTTCATTCAATTATTCAATAAACATTTGTTAAAGACACAGAGGTGCCACACACTTGTGCTAGTTTCCTAATATTAGAAAAATGAAAGAAAGCTGCAATTCAATAATGCAGGCTGAGAAGTAAAATTATAAATGCAACCCCTGGGAAGGACTGTTATGACAGAGGTATGCATGCTGTTCTGTGGACATAAGTGAGGAGCATCTAACCCAGCCTGGAGGAAAATGATATTGCAAGCTTCCAGTATCACTGGCTTCTGTGCTGAGTCTAGAAGTATCGGCATGGCCTATCTATGCAGAAAGGTTAAGGGAAAGCAGATTAGTGTACAGAAAAGGATTGAATACAAGAATAACTGCCAGGAAAGACTGAGCATGATGCTGGCTTAATATTTGTGTCCTCTAAGTTTCCATCCAAATCTAATATGCTATTTTAACCATTTCCTAACCTGTATTTAAAACAAACAAGAAATGCAGAAATGTGTAGTCCACAGATGCCTGGATAAAACAAAGGAGTGAAGATATTATAAAAAGATCTTCCCCGCCCACATGTCTAGAAAAAATTCATTTCTGGCACTGGGCCCTTCCGAGGGGGAGTACGCAGACTGTACTAAATCTTATTCTATGTTCTCTGTTTACCTCCAAACACCATAAAGTATGTTTTAAATGTTCTGGTGAGATAAGAATGTAAATAAATGAATCAGTTAGTACACAATGCTCCCAGTTTTCATTGATGTTCTAGCAACCCTCTTCCTACCCCATGCTGTAGATGCCATGATATTCTCGACCATGCTTGCTTCAATTTTCCCATTTTAATACCAGATGTGACCAGTTCACCCTCTGGGTAAGAGCGCAAAGACTATAGAATGCTCTAGTGCTGTGGAGGGTAGTATTTTGGCTGTGCATTGAGTGAAGCATTCAATTTAAGTCACTACATTTTCTTTAAGGAATAAATGTCAACAGCTCGAGGAAAAGAGCTTCTTCGAAAGCAATGGAAATTCCAGAGGAGCATATGTGGGAAATGAAACTAGCGCTGCTTCAGCCCTGTTTGTTTTTGCCACCACTTACGACTTTACAAGAAAAACTCTGAGTTGGAGAATATACCTACCCCTACTAGTATAGAGTCTATATTGTTTGTTAAAAACGAAGAAAAGTATTACTGGACAGTTCTCCAGCTGAGGCAACGTATTTTAACAAGGCACCTAACTTGGGATAACTGGAGAGAAGTTGCCCTGTTCAGATTCTCAGCAGGAGGATTGAACAGATAGATGGTGGAGATTTTTCTTGCCTGTATTTGTGCATTAGGTCATCTAAACAAATGCTTATTACAAAGGAAAGAGAAAGATCAATGGTAAATCTAATGGATGTGGGAAAAGAGTACCCTCTCTTTCTCTGTAGTGTGTGTGTGATGGGAGTGGGGAAAGGGGGGGAGAGCTGGGTCAATTATCAGCCAACTGTCTTCCTCCCCAACTTACCTGCTTATCCAGGTAACCTTATAAAAGAATCCTCTGAAATCTAAACCCTAAGTTACGTTTCAATTCAAATTGCTCTAAGAGTACTCATGCTTGATTTTGTAATAAGCATTTTAAACAGTTTCCATGTAATGCTATTATTTTTCTTCTGTATAGTATAAAATTCTAAAATTGTCTTTTATCCTTAATTTCATTTACATATTTGGCCACACTGATTGTTATATGAACATCTAGTAAGTACATAATTTTGATGTCACAAGTAAACGAATACTATTTTTCCTTAAAAATCAGGGTTTCACTGACTCAGTATTAATATTTACATATACAATAAAAAATAAGGATTATCTTTAAGCAAGGAAAAATATATTTGATGGGTTTGAATATGACAACTATATAATGGATCTATCGTGACCACAGCAAGTATGTTTTCTTAAGTCCAGAATTATATTCCTCTTCTGAGGTTTATTTTGTCTTCTTAAACAGAAGGATAATATATCATAGTGAGCTTTTGACGTCCTTGGAGCAAGGCCATTTTCTCAAATATTAACTCCCTTGCTTTACAAGAAACTACTCGGTATGTACTTTTGAGAATAACATTGACCTTTTTCACAGTGGTACTCTACTACCACCTCTTATTTAATTCATTACCATCCCTTGCCTTTCTCTGATTCCTGTTTTCTAAAAGAATTCCACCCTCTAATTTGAAGCTATGTCTTTTTGTTTAAGAAGTTGTCTGAAGCAGTCATCCACATTAACTTTTCAGTAGGTTTGTGACTTCCAGTCTTTACACTGTCTGTGTTTCTGCTACTTGAAAAAAAAGAAGAGTAATAAATTTGACTAGAAATAATTTCCAATGTAGGCATAAATTTCTGAATTTTCAAGAGATCAGAGACAATTGTTTCACACATTATCCAGAAACATTATTCAATAAATGTTTACACAGCTCTTCATTTAGTGATATACTGTTTTGTTGTCACAAAAATATCCTACAATGAAGCGGCATAAATACAACAGAATTTTATTGGTCTTTTATGGAAAATGCTGTAGTGGCAGTTGGTGTCACAGCAGATGCTTCTATACCACCCATCACACAAGAACCCTGATTCCTTCCAACTTGTTGCTCTCGCATCCCTGAGAAGCTGTCCTCAGGTGCACAGGTGATGCTGCTCCCACTATCATGTTCACATCCCAGCCTATAGGAAATGGGAAAGTGAGGAAGTAGAAGGCAAACAATATCCTAAAAAATATGCACTCAGGGAGTACATACATCACTGTCATTTCATTCTATTTGCTATAGTTAGTAGCATGCTCACACCTAACTGCAAAGAGACTTGGAAATATAGTCTCTAACATATGACCTCATGTTAACTCAATAAGATGCAAAAACCCTGTTTCCAAATAAGGTCACATTCACAGGGACCAGGAGTTAGGACTTGGTCTTATCTTTTCAGGAGACACTATTCAATCCACTACAAAGAAGAAATTTATTTATCATGAGATTCCTCAACTTTTTCCTCAGTGTTTTCTCCCACCCTTATAAACCTATCTGCAGCACATCTATCCTTAATGTTTTTATTAATTTAATAGAACCCGGTATAAATTTCCCCAACCAAGTTTCATTAAATAACCTACGTCTAGGTTGACATCCATCTGAAAAATAGATTTAACCATCCTCATCCTCTCCCCTCCCCCATTTACCACCTGTATTCCCTCAGGCTTTGTCTTTAATTCCATCTCATCTTGAACATAAACAAACAAATGAAAACCCTGATCTCAAAATACACTCTACCTAAGAATTGTTTTTCCTCCTCCCTTCTTACCTATACTTCCAAGGATTCCTCGTATCACTTCCACTTTCCCAAATTCCCATTTATCACTTGGTCTAATCCACTGGGACTTTTACCTTGCCATTTCACTGAACCTACTATTGCTGAAATGAGCAATGTCCTTCAATTGCCCAATCCATGGATTACTTTAAGTTCTGATTTTACTTAACACACCTGTGATACTATATTCTGCTACTTATGACTTTCTTCTCTAATCTCTTTCTTTTTTGGCTTCTGGGATGCTACTCTTCTAATTTCTTCATTCCTTCCCTCTTTTTCTCAGTGGGCTTCTCTCTCTCTCTCTTTCCTTCTTAAATGTTAGTATCTACTAACAGTTTTTGCCCTCAACTTTTCTCAAGCTCTATTTATACCAATGGCTACCACTGCCTCTGATATGCTGTCCACTTCCAAATATTTAGCCCCAGCCCAATCTTATATTCTAAGATTCAGATCTACTGTTGATCTTTCCCTGGATAAATTCCAGGCAACCGAAAATAGGATGTTAAAAACTGTACTCAATAATTCTCTTTTACTAACCAGTCCTCCACTTACATTTGCTATCCAGTTAATACTTGTATCAAGATAACATCAGTAAAGCAATACAGTCAGGATGCATAAAAAATAAGCATTTAATCTATTTTTATATATATATATATATATATATTTCTATATACCTATATATTATCCATGTCTATACCTATATCTGTCTACATAAGTTTTATCTCTAATTTAGCTATCTATCTATCTATCATTTATTTTAAGGATTTTTCCTTACACAATTCCTTACACAATTTGTGGGGACATACAGTCTATGTGAGACTGCTGTTTCTGTATCTGGTGTTGGAGACTGAGCTCTGAATGACAAGCAGTCAGAAAAGGGAAATGGAGGTAAAATGAGGAAAAACAAAGACAAACAGGAACCTGAGTCTGAGCTGGAAACTATGAGGGTGCTCTGGAAACCAGTACCCTCTCTCATCATCTCCAAATCTCCAATTGGAGGATGGGTGGCCTGCAGGAGAAGCTATCACCCTTCATCATAGAGCTAAATGCACACCTGACCTAGAGAAGTTAAAATAGGAGGTTCAGCAGGAGCTGGAATTGCTGTGGACCCACCTACTACCCCGAACCCACCAGGTGAGCCAACAGATAAATATCAACATGCACCACCTGCCACAACAACCCACACCCACTCTAAAGTTTTTGAGCACAAGAAGAAGATGGCTGTTGCTTCATTTATTCCTTCCAGACTTTATGCAAAATATCTCTCATGGTTCATGCTGACCCAGAATTAGGCAGGGAAGGAAACTCTGAGAAATATGATTCCATCTTATCTCAGCTGACTTGCTACAAATCCATCACAGTGTTATCAGTGTAATATACAAAACTGGAAGCCTTTCAACTTCATTTACACTCTTCTTCCTTATTCAAGCTCTCAGTAAATCCTGTCCTTTCATCTTACAAAATATATATCATTCAGCACTGTGAATGCACCCTTACCTATTTTTTCTCCTCAGTTCATGTACGAATCACATTTTATCTTATTGTTAAAAAAGAAAAACTTTCCCTGATATTTTTAACAAAGCCTTCATTGTCTTACAAATGCATCCTCCACAGATTTATGTTCCATAAAAAGTCTAGTTGTATTTCAATATGCTTGAAACTCTCCATGATATACAGTGTCACAAAGGATAAATTCTAAATCAGGCCATACTCGTTGTCCCATTTTATAACCTTTGTCCACCCACCCAATACTCTGCCCTCCAGCCACACCAAACACATCATGAGATTTAAATATGTTAAATATTTTATGGTGGTTATACTTTTATTATACTTGTTATTTGAAATGTGGGTTAGGTATTTAGTTAATACCGAAAAGCACTGTCAAAGGCTGATCACACATTAACAGTATGGGATAAAGCCCTTTAAATCTGATCTCTCATCTTGAATATGACTACTTAAGTCCTACTTCTTAAAAACTTACATACACTTGACAATTTAAGAGAAGATCTTTAATATTGTTTGGGAGACACCTCTGAAGTCTTTGAAAATGATTATTGACTAAAATATTTAGTCTCAACAAGATCAAGAGAAGTACCATGCTACATGGGAGACAAGAGGTTTGAAAGGGAGCAAATTAGGAGAAATATGGAGTTAACATTTCCTCTAGAATCCAGATCTAAGAAATAACAGCTTATTCTGCTGTACTTTGCCTGTTTTATGATCTCCATTAATGTTTGTTTGCTTTATTTCCAATTATTATTATTGTTATTTTTATATATGACATAAAACAAGTTTAACTTGCAAGGGAAGATGGCCCAAGATAAATTAATTTTCTCTGGCTTATCTATAATTGAATTGTTACAACCAGAATATCAGGTCCGTTATTTTGTAGGAATTTTGCATAATCAAAATATTAGAAAAAAGAAAAAAAGATAGCCACTGTGAGAAATAGTTATATTAATGACTTCTACCAATCCTGGTAGATATGAGCTTAGGTAGTTCCCTCCCACAATGCCTGAGCTTGACCATGTGACTTACTTTAGCCAATGGAACATCAGCCTATATGACATACACAGAGAATTTTTTTTTTTATACAGCAGGTTCTTATTAGTCATCCATTTTATACACATCAGTGTATAAATGTCAATCCCAATCTCCCAATTCAAACCACCACCACCCCTACCACCCTGCAGCTTTCCCCCCTTGGTGTCCATACGTTTGTTCTCTACATCTGTGTCTCTATTTCTTCCCTGCAAACCAGTTCATCTGTACCATTTTTCTACATTCCACATACATGCGTTAATATACGATATTTGTTTTTCTCTTTCTGACTTACTTCACTCTGTATGACAGTCTCTAGATCCATCCACATCTCTACAAATGACCCAATTTCGTTCCTTTTTATGGCTGAGTAATATTCCATTGTATATATGTACCACATCTTCTTTATCCATTCTCCTGTCATGGGCATTTAGGTTGCTTCCATGACCTGGCTATTGTAAAGAGTGCTGCAATGAACGTTGGGGTGCATGTGTCTTTTTGAATTACGGTTTTCTCTGGGTATATGCCCAGTAGTGGGATTGCTGGATCATATGGTAGTTCTATTTTTAGTTTTTTGAGGAACCTCCGTACTGTTCTCCAGAGTAGCTGTATCAATTTACATTCCCACCAACAGTGCAAGAGGGTTCCCTTTTCTCCACACCCTCTCCAGCATTTGTTGTTTGTAGATTTTCTGATGATGCCCACTCTAACTGGTGTGAGGTGATACCTCATTGTAGTTTTGATTTGCACTTCTCTAATAATTAGTCATGTTGAGCATCTTTTCATGTGCTTCTTGGCCATCTGTATGTCTTCTTTGGAGAAATGTCTATTTAGGTCTTCTGCCCATTTTTGGATTCGGTTGTTTGTTTTTTTAATATTGAGCTGCATGAGCTGTTTATATATTTTGGAGATTAATCCTTTGTTTGTTGATTCGTTTGCAAATATTTTCTCCCATTCTGAGGGTTGTCTTTTAATCTTGTTTATGGTTTCCTTTGCTGGGCAAAAGCTTTTAAGTTTCATTAGGTCCCATTTGTTTATTTTTGTTTTTATTTCCATTACTCTAGGAGGTGGATCAAAAAAGATCTTGCTGTGATTTATGTCAAAGAGTGTTCTTCCTATGTTTTCCTCTAAGAGTTTTATAGTGCCCAGTCTTACATTTAGGTCTCTAATCCATTTTGAGTTTATTTTTGTGTATGGTATTAGGGAGTGTTCTAATTTCATTCTTTTACATGTAGCTGTCCAGTTTTCCCAGCACCACTTATTGAAGAGACTGTCTTTTCTCCATTGTATATCTTTGCCTCCTTTGTCATAGATTAGTTGACCATAGGTGTGTGGGTTTATCTCTAGGCTTTCTATCTTGTTCCATTGATCTATGTTTCTGTTTTTGTACCAGTACCATATTGTCTTGATTACTGTAGCTTTATAGCATAGTCTGAAGTTAGGGAGTCTGATTCCTCCAGCTCTGCTTTTTTCCCTCAAGACTGCTTTGGCTATTCCAGGTCTTTTGTGTCTCCATACAAATTTTAAGATTTTTTGTTCTAGCTCCATAAAAAATGCCATTGGTAATTTGATAGGGATTGTGTTGAATCTGTAGATTGCTTTGGGTAGTGTAGTCATTTTCACAATATTGATTCTTCCCATCCAAGAACAAGGTATATCTCTCCATCTGTTGGTATCATCTTTAATTTCTTTCATCAGTGTCTTATAGTTTTCTGCATACAGGTCTTTTGTCTCCCTAGGTAGGTTTATTCCTAGGTATTTTATTCTTTTTGTTGCAATGGTAAATGGGAGTGTTTCCATAATTTCTCTTTCAGATTTTTCATCATTAGTGTATAGGAATGCAAGAGATTTCTGTGCATTAATTTTGTATCCTGCAACTTTACCAAATTCATTGATTAGCTCTAGTAGTTTTCTAGTGGCATCTTTAGGATTCTCTATGTATAGTATCATGTCATCTGCAAACAGTGACAGTTTTACTTCTTTTCCAATTTGTATTCCTTTTATTTCTTTTACAGAGAATTTTTAAATGTTTATATATGGAGGTTTCTCTTGTTGGAAGCTAAGAGAAACTAGGGAAACCCAAGCTAGCCTATAGGAAGGCCATGTATAGGAAAATTGAGGTTAAAAAAAAAGAAAAAAAGAAGAATCTAAAAAGAATCTAAGTGTTCAGTTCTTCAGCCACCTGACAAACCCAAAGTAGAGAAAAGATTGTCTTAAAAAGAATTATGGAAGTGGCTTTTGAATCATGGAGTAAATATTGATAAGATTCATGGGTAATACCCCAAAAGTTTAAGATAATTGTATTTTAAAAGGGCACCTAAAGACTGTACTTTAAGAAACTGAAATGATTCAAAGTGAAAAAAAAAAAAGTCCTCTGTTTTTCCAACTTTATATGATTAGGAAACATGGTGAAAGCTGTACAACTGCAAACACAGGCCATTACTTATGGAAAAGGAATAACGTCTTAGAGGGCAGAACCAACAGCCCAAACAACAGATCCAAGCACCAGAACAATTGGATAGGGAGTTTCACCAAAGAACTGGAGCTGGGCTTTAATCAAAAAAAAATTTTTTTTCTGTCCCTAGAATAGGGGGGCTGAAAATGTGTGTCTGGCTGAATTTTAAAATTGCTATGATCCAGTGTTCCTATGTGCTTTCATTACTTCCAGTTTTCAAATACAAATGTGAAAATCCATTATCTTGACCCTGTCTTAACTTTGTCTGAAACAGACATCTTTTTGTTTTAATTCTAAAGTCTATGTGTAAAGAGGAGAAATACTCAAGGAGTTATTTTAAGATGAATGAAGTTATATTCATCTGCATCCTGCTGTAATCCAAATACTGAGTTCATGGAATTTAGACTTAATGTCTGACTCTTTGAGATTTGGGATATCTTGGAATGGGCTATGTATATTTTCCATGAAGTAAGGATGTGAATTGTTAGAGCCACATTCTCTGGTAGGTTGTTACATTAATGTCCAGCAATGAATTATACCTCATGGTTATCCTGACCGTTGTGTAGTCTCTTCTCATATTGAATCTAAGCTTGGTCATTTAGCTTGTTTTGACCAATGGGACATTGGAAAGTGTGACAGAGGTAGAGGCTTGATAACCTCATGCACTGACACTTGTCCTTTTGGAACTCAGTGACCATATGAGAAATCCTAAGCTAGCTGCTGGAGAGGCCATGTAGAGAGTATATTGATACGTCACTTAACAGCCTCAATCCAACATATGAATAAGAAAATCTGGGACCAGACAGCATTCAACCAACCTGCCATCTGATTGCACACACATGATTAATGTTTGCCCACATTACCTGGAGCAGAGACAGGCCGTCTCTACTGACCTCTGCCCAAATTCCCAACCCACAAAATTGTGATAAAAAACAAGTTTGCTTTTTAGGCTACTAAGTGTGGGAGTGGTTTGTTAGGCAACAATATATAAATGAAACAACTAGTGAAGAAGCCTTATTAGTGTCCTAATGTAAAGTATTTGCTTACTGTCATGGTCAAACAAATGGAAATTATATATACTTTGTTATAACATATTTTATGAATATTTTAACATTTTACTTCAAAAAAACAGTGAAATATACCTAACATCAATATATTAGCAAGAAGATATTCCATGTATGTTTATACCTACACAACAGAGTAAAATGAATTATAAGAGAACAATTTATTTTCATAATGCATATCTAGTATATTGGTGTATAATTATGATCAATACATTAGAAGAACATGTGTATATTTCTCATCCTAAGAAATTCAAATATTTTCACAAGGGAAAATGAGACTATCTATCATCTATATATCCATGTAACTGTCATCTATCTATGTAATCTATCAGTCTATCATCTATCTCCAAATGTACAACATTGATATGTATTATTAGTGAAAAAAGACACAAATAGTTTTTAAGTAACTTGAAAAACACTAGAAAATTCAGATCAATTTTGCCTTATCACAGTGCCTATAACATTCAGTACGCTTTCAATAAATATTTTAGTTATCATTATTAACAAGAATATTATTGTACTAGCAAAATCTCCACACACACTATAAGTCAATTTTGTCTGTACTTAATTCCAGTTCCCAGAGGTAACGGACTCTTCTGTTGTCCTCATTCTTTGGCAATCAGAATATGTGTCTGGTGACGATGCTTAAAAATGTGAATATTTCTGCAAAAACACTCTGCAAAGTATATAAAATGCATTGAAAATAATATCTTCATAAGGGTGTTTTCATTATAATTAATTCACAACTCAGAAATGTTTTAAAGACAGCATTTTAGTGATAAATCTTGAAGCGTGTCAAGGTTACAATACAGTTTTCTATGCTCATCAAATATGAATTGAGTAGATTATTATGATGGTAGTTTTGAAATATAGTACACCTGTGTGAAGCACTATTATAATGGCCTATATCCAATTTGCATAATGTCAATCATTTAGCATTCAATGGGATGGCTTTATTTTAAATTAAAATAATGCTTTTCTAACTTCAAAATAAGTAAGATTATGATTAAACTTGTATTTCCTGATCTCTAAAGCACTATTTATTCTTTTCAAAAGTCACTTATGTACATAATTATTTCACACATTTAATGTTAGGGATGTGATCATAAAAGGAGACTTTTAATTGAAATGTAGGTAGACACAATGCTATGTTTCATATAAAGAGGTTAAATTACGGCAAGGTAAAAATGAAAATAGTAACAGTTTCTTCTCCCAATTTAATATTCACAAACTTTAAAATATCAAGCTTATGCTGTCATTTAATCATTGTCTCTTACTGGAGGACCCCCGTATCCCATTGTACTAATCTTGTTTCTATTCAAATTATGTTAAACTTTTGCCATATTGTCCATGAGTCAAGCCAATTGTGGATACAGGATAACAAGATAGGCTCAATAGTCATGGAAGGTAATAGGAGAGAAATATAGATCATATCATAAAAGCATTACTGCTCAATTCAAAGAAAGGCTTCGATATTCATACAGTGTATGTCCTATTTGAAGATACTGATCTTGAAGCAAATACATAGGCCCTCTTTTTTAAAAAACTGGTAATCTAACCCAAACTGCTAAGAAGCACTTGGATTATTAGCAAATTTTGGAAAAGACAAGAAAAAGAGAATATATGATCACTGTGGTATAGAAACTCCTCTCTTGGTGATGCCTAATAAACTGTTTCCACTAGTTCATTCCAGTCCTCAATTGCGTTTTCATCAACCAGATAGTTTGCTTCATGCTGAGAGTGGATGAATAAGACATAGTGCCCATCTTCAAAGCTATTGCAGGCAAATCTAGTATGATGACAGTCCAAAATAATTAGGGCTCATGACAGCGGTATGAGCCCATGCTATGGATACATGGAGGAAGGGATTCTCTCTCTGAGAGAATAAGGTGGGCTTTCCCAAGAAGGCTGTGCTTGGACTGAAGTTTTGAAGAATTAGTAAAACATATTTGAATGGAAGTAAAGCAGCGCAGGCAGGGATGGGAGTAACGTGTGTGCGTACATGAAATTATCCAGTTGACCCTGACGAGGGTTTCCTCTACGTGAAGCTAAAGGTGTTTAAGGAGATGAAACAAAATTGTTATTAGTAATGTTATTCTTGCCTACCTTTTGCAGTTTTGATTTCAATATATATGATTATATGTATTGAAATTGAGAGAAAAGAAAATGTATTATTCATATTATTTTATTTGATTACATAAAATGAATAAGCAATGTTGACAAAAGAAAGAAATTATGTAAATTGATATGAGATAGAAAGGGCAGAGGATTCGATAAGGGTGTAGGGATAAGTCTAAACGATAAGTGGAGAATGAGCATATCATGGAGGTTACGCATTGTCTGAAAGTGTGATTCTACTCTTGTTCAGGTGTATTACCAGGGAGATTTTAATGGCTTTAACACTCTGTGTTTTTTGATCAGACCAACATCCAGATAAAAGCATTCACACTGCCTATTATTTTATTTTTAACAGTCTCTCACTTTTCATTCAAGGGACCTTTTCCCATTCAGTGGGTATTCATGATTATTTCCCATAACCAGTAGGATCTTTCCATAGAGTAGTTTGCTGTACTTAAGGAGTTACATTTGTCTTCCTTGATATAGAAAAATATTCTGTCTCAGTCTTCTCTTCCTGACTGATTCAGGCACTTTACAGATGCTCAGGGAGTGACAAATCCAGTTAAGGAGCATCAATTACAGAGAGCTCCTTTAATAAGCTTTTTTCTCTATATATTTCATGCTCTATATGATAGAGGTAGCATATCTGGTCTTATGTCAATATAATATTTAGTAGTTTGATACAATTTTATAAGGTTCAAAAGCAAGCAAAACTAAACAATAAGTAGATAAATATATACGGTAAACACTTTTTAAGATGAAGTGTTGGTAAAATTCAGGATGATGATGACATTTATCATGGAGGGAGGTGATAATTTCAATATGATTGAACATACTATTTTTCTAAAATTTAGTGGTGAGTTACTGGTATTCATTTTCATTGTATTATGATGATTCAGAAACTACATTTATGTTATATACTTTCTCCTGATTCTTTCAATATAACATCATTTTAAAGCACTGGATTTGGAGTCAAGAGAACTAACTCTAGTCTCAACTGGGCCATTAACCAATTCTGTGATATGTGACATGGAACTGAATACTCTAGCTATAGTGTCATATGTAAAGTAAGCATCTAAGCTGTATACATTCTACTGTCTCTTCTGTATAAAAATTCTATGACTTTTAATATATAATAGAAAAGCTATTGCATTAGTAACGGTGACCTGGAAAAATGGTGCAATGTTTCAAAATAAGGATTCTGAAGTCAGAGAGACAAGATTTAAACCATGTTATTTTTACCCTTGTGACAATGAACAAGTAACATAATTATGCAAGACTCAGCTTCGTATACGACATTAATGAGTAGCTAACATTTATTGAGACCTCAGCATATACCAGATACATATAAGCTGAGGTCTCAACAAATATATATATTATGCTCAACGTATATATTCTCTTTTCATTTAAATATCATCACAAGGCAATGAAATATGTGCTGTTACATTCTCCCTATGCCAATAAAAGCTTAGAATGTTAAGCTTCCATCAGGAGGAGCATTCAACCCCAAATCTTTCTTTCTCCAGAGATCTTAATTAATATAAAAATTCCTTCCCAATAGTAATAAAATGGTTAGAAAAGTGTGTGGAACATGGCTCTCAATAAATAGTAGATAGTAGATTTGCCAGTTATTCTGATTGTAACTGACATCAGAGAAGCATTGTCAACAGTGCAGCCCCACTATTGGTTCTCGTCATGGGAGTAGTCATAGGAGTGTGATACCATCCTCTGTATTTCACCCACTCACATAATACTGTGGTTTTGGCCAAATAAACAATGATATGCTGAGATAAATTTAAGAAATTTAGAACAATATGAACAGAAAAGGGAACTACAAATTAAAATTGCAGTGGACATTAATTGTTTTGTCTTCCCAGAATAATCTTATCCCATTTTGGAGGTAAGATGGTTCCTATATTTTGATAGAGTTTCCCCTCCTGACCATTGGTTTTGGCTCTGTGTTTACATGACTGAGGCGGAGCTCTTCACTGTACTCTACTACTCAGGCAGGACCGCCTGTTTTCAGAGCCACTTGACACTTGAATCAATCGGGATCATCATCACAGTACTCACAGATTTCACTTCAGAAGATGGATAGGTACAGGCGTCTGTCATTTTATTGTGCTTCACTTTATTGCACTTCGCAGATATATTGGTTGAAGATGTGTGGCCACCCTACATCCAGCAAGTCTACTGACTAGTTTTCCAACAGCATTTGCTCACTTTGTGTCTCTGTGTCACATTTTGGTAATTCCCCCAATATTTCAAACTTTTCCATTATTATTCTATTTGTCATGGTGATCTGTGATCAGGGATGTCTGACGTTACTATTGTAATTGTTTGGGGGCAAACCACACCCATATGAGGCACCACACACATATGAATGGATAAATGTTGTGTGTGTTCTGATTGTTCCACTGACTGACTATTCTCCAGTTTCTCTCCCTCCCCTCAGGCCTCCCTATTTCCTGAGAGACAACAATATTGAAGTTAGGCCAGTTAATAACCCTACAATGGACTCTAAGTGTTCAAGTAAAAAGAAGAGTTACACATCTCACTTAAAATCAAACGCTGAAAATGTTGAAGTTTAGTGAGGAAGGCATGTCAGAAGCTGAGACAGGCTGAAAGCTAGGCCTCTTGTGCCAAACAGTCAGCCAAGCTGTGAATCCAAAGGAAGGTTCTTGAAGGAAATAAAAGTGCTACGCCAGTGAACACACCAATGGTAAGAAAGCTAGACAGCCTTATTGTTGACTTGGATAAAGTTTTAGTGGTCTGAATAGAAGATCAAACCAACCACAACATTCCCTTAAGCCAAAGCTTAATCCAGAGAAGACCCTAACTCTCTTCAATTCTATGAAGGCTGAGAGAGGTGAGGAAGGTACAGAAGAAAAGTTTAAGGCTAGCCGAGGTTGTTTCATGAGGTTTAAGGAAAGAAGATATCTTTATAAATGTGCCAAGGTGAAGCAGCAAGTGGGTATGGAGAAGCTGCAACAAGTTATCCAAAACATCTGAGATAATTAATTACATTAAACAACAGGTTTTTCCATGTAGACAAAACAACCTTCTGTTGGAAGAAGATGCTACTAGAGCTTTCACAGGTAGAGAGGAGAAGTCAATGCCTGACTTCAAAGCTTCAAAGGACAGGCTGACTCTCTTGTTAGAGGCTAATGCAGCTGCTGACTTTAAGTTGAAGCCAATGTTCACTTACCATTCCAAAATCCTAGGGCCCTTAAGAATAATGCTAAATCTACTCTGCCTGTGCTCTATCACTCAAACAACAAAGCCTGGATGATAGCACATCTGTTTATAACATGGTTTACTGAATATTTTAAGCCCAGTGTTGAGACCTACTGCTCAGAAAAAAAAAAAGATTTCTTTCAAAATATTACTGCTAGTTGACAGTGCACCTGGTCATCCAAGAATCCTGATGGAGATGTATGACAGGATTAATGTTGTTTTTGTCACTGCTGCTAGCACAGCATCCGTTTCGCAGCCCATGAATCAACGAGTCATTTCCATTTTTATCTCTTATTATTTAACAAATACATTTCATAAAGCTAGAGCTGCCATAGATGGTGCTTTCTCTGATGGATCTGGGCAAGGTCAATTGAAAAGCTTCTGAAAAGGATTCACCGTTCTAGATGTCATTAAGAACATTTGTGGTTCATGGAAGAGGTCGATAACAAGAGTTTGGAAGAAGCTGATTCTAACCCACACGGATGACTTTGAGGGGTTCAAGATTCAGTGGAGGAAGTAACTGCAGATATGGTGGCAATAACAAGAGAATTAAAATTATAAGTGGAGCCTGAAGATGTGACAGAACTGCTGCAATCTCATGATCAAACTTTAAAGGATGAGGAGTTGCTTCTTATTGATAAGCAAAGAAAATGGTTTCTTGAGAAGGAACCTGATAAGATGTTGTGAAGATTGTTGAAATGACAACAAAGGATTTAGAATATTACATAAATTTAGTTGATAAAGCAGCAGTAGGTTTGAGAGGATTGACTCCAATCCTGTAAGACGTTCTACTGTGGGTAAAATGCTACCAAACAGCATTGCATTATACAGAGGAATCATGCGTGAGAGGAAGAGTCGATCAATGTGGCAAACTTCATTATTGCCTTTTTTTAAAGTAGCTGCCATGGCCACCCCAAACTTCAGACACCACCACCCTGATCATTCAGCAGCCATCAACATCAAAACAAGACCTTCCACTAGAAAAAAGACACAAATGATGGTTAGCATTTTGTAACAATAAAGTACATTTTAATTAAGGTATGTACATTTTTTTTTGGACATAATGCTATTGCATACCTAACAGACTTCAGCGTAGTATAAACATAATTTTTATATGAACTGGGAAACCAAAATATTTGTGTGACTCACTTTATTGCAATATTCACTTTATTGTGGTGGTCTGGAACCAAACTTGCAATATCTCTGAGGTTTGCCTGTATAGATAATTGATAGATGATAGATAGATGATAGATAGATAGATAGATGATAGATAGATAGATAGTATTTAGGAATTGCTAATTGTTTTAATTTATGTTAGTGTCTCTAAAATTTCCCATACAATTAAAAGACTGAATCAACAAATTGGGCTTTAAGAATAATTATATTTAACTACAAATTATGGTAATGAAGATAAATAGCCATCAAACGAACCACATCTCTCAGAAATATTATAGAACTAAATTCCTACCACTAAAACCGATCTGGTTTATATATTTAATAACCAGAGTTTAGGGTGTACATTACCAGACTTAGAAATGTGAACTTACGAAGTTGCTCATATTTACAAAGAATGAAAATGGTAATTAGAGATAACATTTATTATCTCATATATGAAGCACAAGAAATCTGTTGTTTTGCCAATCTTAAATGATCTGTGGGAATCACCTAGGTATCGAAAGACTTGTATAAAATCTTCACTTGCGTTCTTTTATCCATTTACATTCAAAAATTAAAAGTAGCTTTAAAATAAAACAGCAATAAATAAACTGGAGAAAAACTACTTTTTCTTCAAAGTGATTTTGTGGCCAGTCTGTATCTTTTCTTTAATCCAGTAGCGATACATGGAAATTTTGGAAATGAAACGTTAGTTTTCCACTAATAGATCCCAATCAGGAGAGATTTCTCAGAGACATAAAATATCAAACTTTGTCATTTGAAGTACAAAGGTATTCATATGTTCAATGAGAATAAACAGTAAGTTTCACCCTTTGCCTGAAAGGTAGGACGGTATGGTAAGCGGGGTGGGCACATGCCAGTATTTACTTTTTAATTGTGTGAACCTTTGCTGTAAGTGCCCACA
The DNA here is from genome assembly GCF_965194805.1 of Balaenoptera borealis. Classification (NCBI taxonomy): domain Eukaryota; kingdom Metazoa; phylum Chordata; class Mammalia; order Artiodactyla; family Balaenopteridae; genus Balaenoptera; species Balaenoptera borealis. The sequence goes on from NC_138861.1 coordinate 142,850,369, forward strand.
ATGAAGAGCACCCTTGATTCCTGCTAACTTTTCTTCAGCCATGGTTGGCTTATTATATTTCTTTTATACATGGCTATTGGCAGAAGCAGACATAACATTTTAACATGTATTGAGCCTGCTTCAAGCATTTTAATTGGTTTAAAACCGTTGGTAGCATCTTTTACTGTATTAATTTATTGCTTTAGCTTCAGTCAACTGAAACCTTTGCCAGATGGTAGTGCAACCACTGCATACAGAACAGGAGATTGAAGGTATTTATAGGATGCAAATGCCTCTTTTTCATTAAGTATTCATGAACTTTCTCTTAATGATTATATTGAAAAAGTACCACGAAGCTTGAGATTCATGCCGTGTGAAAATTAATAATCTAATTTTGCAAAATGACAGTTTTGTTTAAATATGATGGAAGACATACCTTTTGAGCAGATACTAACAATTGTGAAGAAAGAGTATCCCTTCGATGGTTTTGTTTTGTTGAGATTCAATGAAATTCAAAAGTGGCAGCCTTAAAAATAAACGCCTCTCATGGCATGAAATAAGAGAGCACAGTGTTTGCTTATGCCATAGCTTTAAAGCATTACATGTTTATTCATTTAGTTATAGAAAGCACACTGGCTATTATATACATATTATATACATATAATAGCCAGTGTTTCTCACAATAGCATTAGCTTCAAATAGTTCCAATAAAAAATAGTAAGTTATTCTCAGGTAAAATATGACAATCTAAAATCACACACACACACACACACACACACACAGCACCAAAATAACATTAAAGCTCTTTTTAATTTCAATCAATCAAAAGTTTGTAGCTTTTAGAATCTATTGCTCAAGACTGCACGTAAGCAACTTAAATGCAAATTATATTGGTAGCGCTTAAGGGAAGCAGACTGTATTTTTGAATACCTTTCCTGCTGAAAACATATCTACCTATCATCAGAAAGGCAAAATAAGTTTACAAAAATGATCTATATACATATTTATAAGTTGTACCCAGACGGCCAGGGTCAGAATACTCATGGCTGAAATTCTACCTAAGTACTGCAAACATTTGTACACCCATCAGTTTTTATTGTCTAGGAATATGTGTCTTTATTATATGGTCCATACATTGTATATAGGGCAGTGCTGCTGAGATCTCTGCCCAGAGGCAGAAACATATGGATATGTGCTTTTAGGTACTTGCACCTGTAAGCCTTGCCTTGTCAGGGAGAAAAATAGGACAAAATCCTTACAACAGAAATTAATTTCCAGGGACCCAAAGAAACAAGAAAAGTTATACTTTATAACAATGGATCATTTTTTTTTCATTTAAAAGATAATAGCAGGTATTATATATAAATTGCATTAAAACAAAAACACAGATTTATGGATAAGAATTTATATTTTTGAAAAAAGAGGCAGAGGAGGGGTGAGAGCAAAAAATATAGAAAGAGAGATATATCTGAGAGAAAATGTTTTACAAAATTCATAATTGTTACAGGGTCACAATTTCAAACTAAACTTGATCTTTTACCTAGAGAGTTCACTTATCCTTGGTCAAGCATGACATGTTTTGAAGTAAAAAATTTGTCTGGCTTTGTCTTAGTATTCAAAATATCTAGTCATTCTTCTTATTAATATTACTTGTATGTTTTCAAATCCAAAATGATTTATAAAGCAGAGAAAAAATACATCCTATTAATTCATGCACTTTCCTTTTTTCTTCTGCTTCTGCTATCTGCCAATGACATCCTACAAGCTTCTGAAACTCTTCCATTAATTAAGACATTTGAAAATATTTTTAATTGCTTATAAACGGCAAAGTGTGTAAAATCTTTTGTTTTTCTTCTAACACTCATTGTTTTCAAGCTTCCCAATTTGTTTAGGTTTTGTAAGATGCTGTTGGGCTACTATGTGACAAAGAATTACTGTCCTATAATTCACAAAGCCTAAGTTTCACAAAATCATTTTTGTTTGTCTTGTAATCAATTCATGGAGCTCTGATTTCCATAAAATAAACTGCACAGATTTTAAGTGTATAAATCAATGTGTATTGACAAATACATGCCTTTATGTAAGCACCACCTCAATCAAGATACAAAAACTTTCTGTTATCCCCAAAAGTTTCTTAGAGAAACTACCACTGAAGTCTCTCTCTCTACTCCTCAACCCAACACGACCAGTGATTTGATATTTTTCATCAAATCTTAGTTTTGTCTGTTCAGAACTAACTAATATTAACTGGAAAACATGCAGTGCACATTTTATTGTGTGTCAGCCTTCGTTCGCTCAACCAAATTATGTTCTTTATAAATAAATGTTTTTAGAAAAGCAGTAGTTTGCTCCTTTTAGTTGCTACATGGTCTTCCATTGTATAAATATATCCATTTACCTGAAGATGGAGAGTCTTTTGTTAGTTTTTGATGCGTATGCTAAAAGTTGCTATGAACATTTCTGTACATATATTTTCATTCCTTTGGGGTAAATGCTTAGGAATGGAATTACTGGGTCATTTTTTAGGGTCATATTTAACTTTATGAGAAAATGTCAAACTCTTTTCCAAACTTTTGTAATTTTATACTCTTACATCCACTAAAATACTTGGCATCATTTTAAACATTCTTGCGGATCTGAAGTTGTAACTCATTGTGGTTTTAATTTTCGTTTCCCTAATCATGTCAAGTGACTTTTCATTGGCCATTTATACATTTTCTTTTTTGAAGTCTTTTTTTTTTCCCCAAATAATTCAGTATGTTTAGTGGATTGTCATTTTATTGACAATTTTCAAGATATATACATACATGTGTATACATGTATATTATTGATATATTATTTGGGGTACAGGTGTTTGTCAGATATTTATATGGCAAATATTGTACTATATTACCATAATGTATGGCTTTTCTTTAGTTTTTAATAACAGTATCTTTTGAAAAACAGAGTTTTTAGTTTTGATGAGATCTGATGTATTATTTCAGTTTCTTTTATCATTAGTGCTTTTTGTGTCCTGGGATATTGCCTAATAATTTTTTCTGAAATCTCCATAATATACATTTAGCTATATGATCAATCTGAACTTAATTTTTTGAATGCTATGAGAAACTGGTCCATATTCTTTTCCTTTGTTTTTAAACTTATTTTGGCCATTTAGTTTGCTGATTACCACTTGATGGAAAGTCTAAGCACATTTGTTTTAAAAAAAAATTACTATATATATGTAAGTTCATTCTGGATGCCCCTCTGTTCCATTAGTAGATTTGTCAGTTCTTTCACCATTAGTACACTGTGGCTTCATAGAAAGTCTTAAAATCCAGTAGCAAAATTCTTCAACTGTATTATTTTTCAAATTTTTTTCAGCTATCCTCTTCATAGAACCAGTTAGTCAACTTCTAGAAAAGAAAACCTTGCTGAGAACTTTGACTGGGGGATGGAAGGAAACAAATCTGTTCCTGGGGCAGGTTAACTCAAAAATTTTAAAGAGGCTCAATTGCACATGCTCAGTTCATTAAAAAAATACAGATCATCAAACAGATGTCACTACTCCCACTATGCCTTTTCATTTAAACCTGTCAAAAACAAATTGTATCTCTGGAATTTCTCTAAGTCAAATGTCTCTTTAACCTTTTGGTTCCTCTGATCTCTTTGGTGCCTTCTGACTTTTCTCCCTCTTTGATCCCACACATTCATTCTCATTTCATCTTTATTCCAAAAATGAATACCCCATTTCTGGGTTTACCACCTGAGCCCCACTTTAAATTATGACCCCAATCCCTTACCTTTTTAAATGTTCAATTCGATTCTTAAATCCTGCTCTAGCTCCATGATATTTTCTAATATGGTTAATTATTTAAATATTTTATACTGGGCATTATAAAACCATTTTTGTTTCTATATCTATTCCAAAATATATATCTTTACTGCTTTGCAAGTTGTTTGTACCCAAATATCTTAGCTGGGGAATTATTGGAGTCAGGAGGGAATATCACATCTTCTTGAAATTTGTGTGCTTATTTTTGAAGTCCAGATGAGTAGAAATTGTCTTTTTCACTTTCTGCTAATTTCCCTCTTCATCTGTTCTAAGAGTCTCAGAGTACTGTCTCCATGTACTATTTCATATAAAGTATCAAGTGTTCATAAACAAAAGTAACATGCTCTTCACAAAATCCTGACAACACCATCAACTGAGATACACAGTATTTTCAATCACATCATTGTCTTTTTTCTTTTTCATCTATATCTTCCCAACTCTTCACAGAGAAAACCCCATTATTCAAGCAGATGCTCAAGGATTAGAACTATAACTCTGCAACCAAATCTCACCAATAATCTGTCCCAATTTCCCGGTTCATTTTGTCTCTCTGCTTGAGAAAAGGATACAAAATATCCAGGAAATACCATTACAAACAGTCACTCCCAAACTCCCTCCTTATAAAAACAACATGCCATTAGTCAGGATTAACTACACATTCATTTTTAAAACTGATGTGCGATCAATTGGGAGATTGGGACTGACATATACACCCTACTATATATAAAATAGATTAACTAATAAGGACCTGCTGTATAGCACAGGGAACTCTACTCACTACTTTGTAATGGTCTATATGGGAAAAGAATCAAAAAAAAAAAAGAGTGGATATATGTATATGTATAACTGAATCACTTTGCTGTACACCTAAAACTAACACAACATTGTAAATCAACTATACTCCAATAAAAATTAAAAAAATAATGATGTGGGGTCCTAATTACTGAGGATCTGAGCCAATCAGATTTGTAAGGTAACCAGAACCAATCGAATTACTACATGTCATTCCACAGATAACAAACATTGAATAAATAGTGGCTCAATAAGCACATAGCTTTGGAATTGGTTCCACTGTAGTGAGTGTGGACATCTTCAACTGTGAGGATCTAAACTGAACATGAAGCCAATATCCACATGGGGGCAGACATCAGAACCGGAGGCAATAAATGGTCAATCAAAACACAGATGGCATTGCTTAGTTACCTGTATCTCCTGTAGGACAAGATGTAACCATCTTACAAGTAAAGACTTAGACTAGTTACAAGAAAGAAGAACTGTTCATGTATGAGAGGGCAGGGAATACCTGAAAACACAGTCAATAAATTGGTGGTTGTTTTTGGAAAGACTGTAGAAGATCTCAAATGTCAGTCCAATAAGGATGAACTTAAATATGTACATCTGCTTGTTCATTCACTTGTCAACAAATACTACTTGTGTGCCAACCACATGCAGACTTTGTAGAAGGCCCTGGATATTGGGTTGCAAAGAGGTCCTAACTTCCAGAATTCAACATCTAATTTCATTTCTTTTAAGAAGCGATATCTTTGTATACAAAGTAACAAATGCAAGTTATAATTTAATTGCTAGTTGACATTTTTTAAAAACTCTTTTATGGCTATTCCCTTGATAATTCAAAAGTTTTTAATGATCACTTTCTAATATTCATTTCTATATCAAAGTTCATGTTAATTAAAATTCTGAATATTATTAGCATTATTATGTTAATTTAGAATATATGATCAATTTTTTGAAACTTGCTAAGTTTGTTATTTTAATAGTTTCTTTATATATTTGAAAAAGGCAATTATAAACACAAAAATGTTGTTATGCATAGGAACCTAATATTTTGACACTTTATTAAATTTCCATATTGCTATGTTAAATTATATCATTTAACATTGTGCAATGGAAACAGTCTCATGGTGTAAATAAATAAGCTAGTGGGAAATATGCTACAGTTGTTTAGAGTTCAAAAGAATAGTTGGAAAAATATGTCTTAGACTGAAATTTTTAACTAGAATTAGTAGTAATACATTCAGAAAATTAGCTTTTTTATTAAACAATTTTGTTAACCTTAAAACTGAGGGAAAATTATACTAAAAATTCTTTACTCAACATTTGAAAAGACCAGACATATGATAACATATTTAATAGGTACACTGATTTTTACCTCTATAATTTTAATTTCCATTTATTTTGAATTTTTTTTTGCATTGATATGACATTAGATTCAAATGCAGTTGTAGGAAATAACAGACACCAAATATTCCCTGTACCCAGTTTCCCCCAATGATGGTATCTTGCATAATTATAATATTACAATGAATAAACTGACATTTATATAATTCACAGACCTGATTTTGATTCCACCAGCTTAACATGCACTCCCTTCTGTGTGTGTGTGAGGGTGTGTATGTGTGTGTTTAGTTCTATGTACTCTTATCAAAAATGTACATTCTTGTGATTACCACCAAAGTCAAGATACAGAAGAGTTCCATCACAAGAATTAATTGTGCTACCTTATAGTCACAACATGACCCTCCCTCCACCAATCACTTTACTCTGCTCTCCATCTTATACTTTTGTCATTTCAAGAATGTTGTATAAGTGGAATCATTTAGTATGTAATATTTTGAAATTGGCTTTTTTCACTTAACATAATTCTGAGTCATCTAAGTTGTTGCATGTATTAATAGTCCTTTTTTAAAAATTATTACTGAGTAGCATTTCATTATTGGAATGTACCATAGTTTGTTTAACATTCACTAATTAAAGGACATTTGGGTTGTCTCCAGGTGTTGAGTGGATATAAGTTTTTATTTCTCTGGGATAAATGTACAAGAGTACAATTTCTCAGTCCTATTAGAGACACATGTTTAGTTTTGTAAGACACTGTCCTACGTGTTTCCATAGTGGCCAGACACCATTTAACATTCCCACCAGCAATATATGAGTGATCCAGTTTCTCTGCACCCTCACCAGCATTTTGCATTATCATCATTTTTTTGCCTTTGTGAAACATGTGTAATCATCTTTCATTGAGGTTTTAATTGGCATTTTACAAATAGTTAATGATGTTGAATCTCTTTTCCATCTGTATATTTTGTCCACTGAAATATTTGTTCATGTCTTTTGAGCATTTTTAATTGCATCATTTTTTTACTGTTGAATTTTGAGAACTCTTTATATATTCTAGATATAAGACCATTGTCAGATATGTGATTTGTGAATATTTTCTCCCAACTTCTAGTGTGTCTTTTCAGTCTCTTCAAATGGTCCTTTGTGTAGCAAAAATTTTAATTTTCATGAGGTCTAATTTATCTTTTTTTCTTGTATGTGCCATGTTTTGATGCCGATTCCAAGAACTATTCACCTAGCCCCAGGCAGAAGGTTTTCTATATTTATTTCTAAAAGGTTTAGTTTTATCTTTTACATTGAAGTCGGTAATTCATTTTGAGTCAATATTTGTATAAGGTGTGATGTTTAGGTCAAAAGTTTTGTTTTGTTTCATTTTGTTTTATCTATGGATATCTAATTTGCTTCAGCACTAAGTGTTGAAATAATTATTCTTCCTTCGCCACTGAATTGTGCTTTAGCACCTTTGTCAAAAGTTAGTTGGGCTTATTTGTGAGGCTTTACTTGTGGGTTCTCTTCTATTCCACTGATCCATAAATAAATGAAGTAATGAGTATAGACTAATTATTCAAATATTTGTAAAAGCTGTCATACGGAGGTTCAATACCCAAATGTTTAACATTGCAAAAGCAATGGGCTCAGTACCATAATTGTTTGTTTTTACTAAGAACTGTGTCATATCATGTTGCAATTACTGTGGCTATAGTATGCTACTTCCTCAGAAGAAAGAGTATCAAAGAAGTTGGCAAATATATTTAAAGGGTACCACAATTTTAACAATATTGTCATATAAATAGTTGTTATAAACCTATTTAAATTATATAATTATCAATTTCCTTACCTATGTGCTGAACATTCTCAAAGTGCAGAAAATTCTATTACAGTCCCATCACTAACATGGGCCTCCAGAGACTGGAAGTTGAAAATCAAGGGAGATAGCCAGGGAAGAAAAGAAAATAATTTCATTTCTTATTATTTTTGTATTCACACACAAATTTTTATGTCAGATTAATGTACTCATAACTTGTATTTGACATATTTTGTAAAATTAAATTCAAAAGAAGTTGAAAATCTATTTTAATTCTCCTCTTGGGAGTACATTATAGGTCTAATACATTGAATTATTTTGGGACTTTAGTGATTACACTCTCTTGGACAGAAATCAAGATTTACATATATGATACTAAATTTCAATTTGTTCTGAGAAATATCACAATGGTGTTCCAGGGTACATATGGCCACATTGCCCGCACTTCTTTAAATATAACTCACAAGAGGAAAGTTAATATGGGTTTGGAGTTCCTTTAACGTATTTTTTTCCACATTAACCTTTGCTTGCATGTTTGATAATTAGAAATAGTTTGTTTTAAATTTTGGTGCATATCTTCTTTTTTGTAACTTTATTATCAACTTTTTGCATTTTATTACTGGAATATGTAAATGTGTCATTTAGGCTCAGAACTTGTAATGGGCTATTTTGGACAGTTTGGCTAAATGAAATCAGAGATAGAACATAGAAAAGAAAGTGAACTTGAAGTCTTTAGTATAGAGTATGCTTGGGTAAATATAATAAATCAGAACGTTTTCTGATCACAGAATTAAAAGGTCAACCTACAGTTGAAGACCTATCACTACTTGATCTTAAATTATACTATAAATCTACAATAATCAAGATAGTGTGATATTAGTGAGAGGATCCACACATAGATTAATGGAAGAGTAGATCAAAAATAAACTTAAATATAGTGTGGGAATTTGTTTTATTTTTCCATTGATACCTTTTGTCTTGATTATACAATGAAATGATATTTTGGACATTGGGTTAAATAAAATACTAAAATTAATTACTTAAAATTTTTTTAACCTTTATTTTAAAATAATCGTAGGCACATAGGAAGTTTCAGAGACCCCGTGTACTCTTAGTTTTCTCCAATGGTTACACCTCACTAGTGCAATATCAAAACCAGGAAATTGACATTGATACAATGTGTATGAATAGTTCCACCTCCTCGTATCAGATGTGTAGATTCATGTTACCACCACTGCAATCAAGATGCAGAACTATTTCATCATTACAAAGATCTCTCTCATGCTACACTTCATAGTCACATCTGTCCTCTTACCCCACCATCCCTAAACCCTGGCAATGACTGATTTGTTCTCCGTCTCTGTAATTTGTCATTTGGAAAATGTTACAAGATTAGAATCATACAGTACTTAAACTTTTGAGCTTGGCTTTTTATACTCAGCATAATTCTCTTGAGATCCATTCAAGTTGTTATGTGTATCAATACTTCAATTTTCATTACTGCTAGGTAGTATTTCATGGGCTGAATATACCAGTTTGTTTAACAGTTTGCCTATTGTAGGACATTTTGATTGTTTTCAGTTTTTGGCTATTACAAATGAAACTTATATGAACAATCATTTACAAGTTTTTGTGTGGACATAACTTCATTTTTCCACAATAAATGCCCCAAAGAGAGATGGCCAGGCCATGTGGTACATGTATGCTTTATTTTTTTAAGGAATCTACAAAATATTTTTTAGAATTTCTGTATCATTTTACATCACCAACACCAATGTATGAGAGATCCAGTTTCTCCGTTCTTACCAGTATTTGGTATTGCCACTGTTATTTACTTGTTTGTTTTATGTATTCTAATAGGTATGTATGATATCTCTCTGTGGTTTTGCTTTACATTTCCCTAATGGATAGTGATGTTGCGCATCTTCTCATGTGCTTATTTGGCATCCACATATCCTCTTCAGTAAAATGTCTCTTCATGTCTTTTGCCCATTTTTTGAGTTGGATTTTTTGCTTCTTTGAATTTTACTTGTGAGTTCTGTGAGTTCTTTATGTGTTCGAGATATGAGTCCCTTATCAGATATGTGCATTATAAATACTTTCTCCTAGTCTATAGCTTCTCTTAACAGAGTATTTTGCAGAACAAATTTTTGTTTTGGTTTGTTTTTAATAAAGTCCAATGTATTGTGTTTTTTTTAAGGATCTTGTTTCTGGGATCAAGTCTAGGAACTGTTCTCCAAGCCCTAGTTCCCAAAGATTTTCTCCTTTATTTTCTTTTGAAAGTTTTAAAGTTTTTATCTTACATTTAATTCTACAATTCATTTTGACTTATTGTTTTGGTGTGAAGTTTGGGTCAAATTTATTTTATAAGCCTGTGGATATTCAATTGCTCCAGTGCCATTTGTTTTAAAGGCACTCCCTCCTGAGTTGAATCCCTTTTGCATTTCTGTCAAGAATAAGTTGGATGGATCACAACAAGATTTTTATGGCAGCAAAACAATTCTGTATAATGCTAAAATAATGGACATGTGTCATTATACATTTATCAAACCCCATAGAATACACTTCATCAAGAGCGAACCCTAATGTAAACTATCAACTTTGAATGATAGTGATGTGTCAAGGTAGCTTCATTGATTGTTACAAAAGTAGCACCACTCTCCCAGGAGATGTTGAGAGTGAGGGAAGACTGTGCATGGATGGAATCAGGTGGTATATAGAAACTTTCTGTACTTTCCACCTAATTGTGCTGTGAACCTAAAGCTGCTCTAAAAAAACTTTAAGTCTATTTAAAAAAATAAGTTGAGCATATTTGTGAGGATCTCTTTCTGGGTTCTCTATTCTCTCCCATTGGTCTCTATGGCAAAATGACAATCTAAACTTCTATAGCTATATAATAAATTTTAGAATCTTAAATCTTGATTAAGATACAGTTAATACACTAGATATCAATTACAGGAAAAAATCTGTAAAAAATACAAACACATGGAGGCTAAACAATACGTTACTAAATAAGCAAAAGATCACAGAAGAAATCAAAGAGGAAATCAAAAAATACCTAGAAACAAATGAAAATGAAAACACAACGACCCAAAACCTATGGGATGCAGCAAAAGTAGTTCTAAGAGGGAAGTTTATAGCAATACAATCCTACCTTAAGAAACAAGAAACATCTCAAATAAACCACCTAACCTTACACCTAAAGCAAGTAGAGAAGGAAGAACAAAAAAACCTCAAAGTTAGCAGAAGGAAAGAAATCATAAAGATCAGATAAGAAATAAATGAAAAAGAAATGAAGGAAGCATTAGCAAACATCAATAAAACTAAAAGCTGGTTCTTTGAGAAGATAAACAAAATTGATAAACCATTAGCCAGACTCATCGAGAAAAAAAGGGAGAAGACTCAAATCAATAGAATTAGAAATGAAAAAGGAGGAGTAACAACAGACACTGCAGAAATACAAAGGATCATGAGAGATTACTACAAGCAACTATATGCCAATAAAATGGACAACCTGGAAGAAATGGACAAATTCTTAGAAATGCACAGCCTTCTGTGACTGAACCAGGAAGAAATAGAAAATATGAACAGACCAATTACAGCACTGAAATTGAAACTGTGATTAAAAATCTTCCAACAAACAAAAGCCCAGGACCAGATGGCTTCACAGGCGAATTCTATCAAACATTTAGAGAAGAGCTAATGCGTATCCTTCTCAAACTCTTCCAAAATATAGCAGAGGGAGGAACACTCCCAAACTCATTCTACGAGGCCACTATCACCCTGATACCAAAACCAGACAAAGATGTCACAAAGAAAGAAAACTACAGGCCAAAATCACTGATGAACAAAGATGCAAAAATCCTCAACAAAATACTAGCAAACAGAATCCAACAGCACATTAAAAGGATCATACACCATGATCAAGTGGGGTTTATCCCAGGAATGCAAGGATTCTTCAATATATGCAAATCAATCAATGTGATACACCATATTAACAAATTGAAGAAGAAAAAACATATGATCATCTCAATAGATGCAGAGAAAGCTTTTGACAAAATTCAACACCCATTTATGATAAAAACCCTCCAGAAAGTAGGCATAGAGGGAATTTTCCTCAACATAATAAAGGCCATATATGACAAACCCACAACCAACATCGTCCTCAAAGGTGAAAAACTGAAACGATTTCCACTAAGATCAGGAACACGACAAGGTTGCCCACTCTCATGACTATAATTCAACATAGTTTTGGAAGTTTTAGCCACAACAATCAGAGAGAAAAAGAAATAAAAGGAATCCAAATCGGAAAAGAAAAAGTACAGCTGTCACTGTTTGCAGATGAGATGATACTATACAAAGAGAATCCTAAAGATGCTACCAGAAAACTCCTAGAGCTAATCAATGAATTTGGTAAAGTAGCAGGATATAAAATTAATGCACAGAAATCTCTTGCATTCATATACACTAATGATGAAAAATCTGAAAGTGAAATTAAGAAAACACTCCCATTTACCATTGCAACAAAAAGAATAAAATATCTAGGAATAAACCTACCTGAGGAGACAAAAGACCTGTATGCAGAAAATTAACAGACACCGATGAAAGAAATTAAAGATGATGCAAATAGATGGAGAGATATACCATGTTCTTGGATTGGAAGAATCAACATTGGGAAAATGACTATACTACCCAAAGCAATCTACAGATTCAATGCAATCCCTATCAAACTACCACTGGCATTTTTCACAGAACTAGAACAAAAAATTTCACAATTTGTATGGAAAAACAAAAGACCCCGAATAGCCAAAGCAATCTTGAGAAAGAAAAATGGAGCTGGAGGAATCAGGCTCCCTGACTTCAGACTATACTACAAAGCTACAGTAATCAAGACAGTATGATACTGGCACAAAAACAGAAATATAGATCGATGGAACAGGATAGAAAGCCCAGAGATAAACCCATGCACATATGGTCAACTTATCTTTGAGAAAGGAGGCAAGAATACACAGTGGAGAAAAGACAGCCTTTTCCATAAGTGGTGCTGGGAAAACTGGACAGCTACATGTAAAATAATGAAATTAGAACACTCCCTAACACCATACACAAAATGAACTCAAAATGGATTAAAGACCTAAATGTAAGGCCGGACACTATCAAACTCTTAGAGGAAAACATAGGCAGAACACTCTATGACATAAATCACAGCAAGATCCTTTTTGACCCACCTTCTAGAGAAATGGAAATAAACACAAAAATAAACAAATGGGACCTAATGAAACTTAAAAGCATTTGCACAGCAAAGGAAACCATAAATAAGACAAAAAGACAACCCTCAGAATGGGACAAAGTATTTGCAAATGAAGCAACTGACAAAGGATAAACTCCAAAATTTACAAGCAGCGCATGCAGCTCAATATCAAAAAAACAAAAAACCCAATCCAAAAGTGGGCAGAAGACCTAAATAGACATTTCTCTAAAGAAGATATACAGATTGCCAACAAACACATGAAAGAATGCTCAACCTCATTGATCATTAGAGAAATGCAAATCAAAACTACGATGGGATATCATCTCAGACTGGTCAGAATGGCCATCATTAAAAAACCTACAAACAATAAATGCTGGAGAGGGTGTGGAGAAAAGGGAACTCTCTTGCACTGTTGGTGGGAATGTAAATTGATTACAGCCACTATGGAGAACAGTATGGAGGTTCCTTAAAAAACTAAAAATAGAACTACCATGCGACCCAGCAATCCCACTACTGGGTATATACCCTGAGAAAACCATAATTCAAAAAGAGTCATGTACCACAATGTTCATTGCAGCTCTATTTCCAATAGCCAGTACATGGAAGCAACCTAAGTGTCCATCAACAGATGAATGGATAAAGAAGATGTGGCACATATATACAATGGAATATTGCTCAGCCATAAAAAGAAACGAAATTGAGTTATTTGTAGTGAGGTGGATGGACCTAGAGTCTGTCATACAGAGTGAAGTAAGTCAGAAAGAGAAAAGCAAATGCCGTATGCTAACACATATATATGGAATCTAAAAAAAAAAAAAAAAGGGTCATGAAGAACCTAGGGGCAAGACAGGAATAAAGACGCAGATCTACTAGAGAATGGACTTGAGGATACGGGGAGGGGGAAGGGTAAGCTGGGACAAATTGAGAGAGTGGCATGGACATATATACACTACCAAACGTAAAATAGATAGCTAGTGGGAAGCAGCCACATAGCTCAGGGAGATCAGCTCAGTGCTTTGTGACCACCTATAGGGGTGGGATAGGGAGGGTGGGAGGGAGGGAGACGCAAGAGGGAAGAGATATGGGGATATATGTATATGTATAACTGATTCACTTTGTTATAAAGCAGAAACTAACACACCATTGTAAAGCACTTATACTCCAATAAAGATGAAAAAAAAATAAAGATGCAGTTAATACTTTAACCAGAATATTTAATGGACGTTATGTCCATGAACCCTATAACTATCCAAAGTAATGTACATAAACAGTGTATAAAGATAACTTGCTATTTCCAGGCCTAATATTAATATTATCAGCATAGTCATGTCATGTCATGTGACAGATTCACTCTCAAATAATATACTGTTCAGACTCTAAGGTAGGCTTTTCATACCTTAATAACAAGAAAAACTGTAACTTAATGAGCAACACAATCAAAGACAACGTGGAAGTAAATATTCAGAGATTTCACATATTTTTGTCAGTCTTTGTGATTATATGAGCCTTAAAAATGTCTTTGTCTCAGAAAAAGAATCAAGTGATTTTTAAAAAGAAATAATATGAATTTATTCAATCACATGTCTTGTATAACCAAATCTCATTGAAGCATAGGAGTCTTGATTTCATCATAAAACTCTATTTCCTCTATAAAAGGAAACTGGCTATCCAGATATTTACAAGAACACTCAATATTCTCATAAATATGCCTGAATGCCAGCTTTCCCACATGCCTTCATTATTCCTATTGCTCCAAGTGTCCAGCCATTTTTAGCCCAGATCTTTGAATGATATATTTATAATTTCCTTTGGTCAATATTTACAAAGTTGCTGATTAATGTTATACTTTGTGAAAGAAATATAGTCAAATTATTAATGAGAATTTTTTAAAAAACTGACTGTTCTCTCCAGGAACTTTGTGTTTTGTTTTGTTTTGTATTTTTGAAGCATAGTTGATTTACCATGTTGTGTTAGTTTCAGGTGTACAGCAAAGTGATTCAGTTATATATATATTTTTTCATATTATTTTCCTTTAGGTTATTAAAAAATATTGAGTATAATTCCCTGTGCTATACAGCAGGTCCTTGTTTGTTATCTATTTCATGTATAGTAGGGTGTTTATGTATATACCAAACTCCAAATTTATCCCTCCCCCTGTTCCCCTTTGGTAACAATAAGTTTGTTTTCTATGTCTGTGAGTCTATTTCTGTTTTGTATATAAGTTCATTTGTATCATTTTTTTTAGATTTTACATACAAGAGATATCATATGATATTTGTCTTTCTCTGTCTGTCTTACTTCACTTAGTATAATAATCTCTACGTCCATCCATGTTGCTGCAAATGGCATTTCATTCTTTTTTTTATGGCTGAGTTATATTCCATTGTATAAATATACCATATCTTCTTTAACCATTTATCTGTCGATGGACATTTAGGTTGCTTCCATGTCTTGGCTATTGTAAATAGTGCTGCAATGAACATTGGGGTGCATGTATCATTTTGAGTTGTGGTTTTCTCCAGATATATGCCAGGAGTGGGACTGCAGGATCATATGGTAGCTCTATTTTTAGTTTTCTAAGGAACCTCCATACTGTTCTCCATAGTGGCTCTACCAATTTACATTCCCACCAACAGTGTAGGAGGGTTCCCTTTTCTCCACACCCCCTCCAGCATTTATTATTTGTAGACTTTTTCATGATGGCCATTCTGGTCGGTGTGAAGTGATGCCTCACTGTAGTTTTGTTAGTAACTGGATAATAAAAATATTCTTGTGGCAATTTGATTTCTATAGCAATTATGGTACACTTCATTACAGCTCTTTTACTAGACTGTGATCTTCCCAACAACATCAGCGATGCTTTCTTTGTCATTTTATATCTGGTGCCTATCTCTGAACAAATATTCAATAAAGGTTTATTAAATGAAGGAAGAAAGAGAAAAGGAAAGACAGAAAGGAATGATCTGTTTCCTTATGTACATTATTGACTTTTAAAGACACTTCTCCTTTGGATTTGTCAACTTTGTTTGTTTTTTCAAAACAAAGTCCTAGATAGTAAATTAATATTTATTAATTTACATAATATATATGTATATAAATTAACATCATAAGAAATGTTTCAAATAATATTTTAAAGATTAAAACAATTTCTGTGGAACTTTTGAAGAAGTTACTCCATTTGGTCCTCCCCAAGTCTAAACGATATTACATACTACTCCTTGGTTGACCTCTTGTGAGTTCATGAACAATTGGTTTTGTTCTTATATGTAATTACATGATGCCTTGCCAACTCTACTGGATGTATTTATGAACAAGGCATAACGGCTTTTGAAGGTGCCCCCATCATTACCAGCGGCTAATACAATGCTCACCAAGAGAATACTGTTAATAGTTCTAGGTAACTGGTCAGTTGCGCTACATTCTCTAGTCTTATCAGTATCCTGAAATATGGGGTATTACCTTGCTCACATTGGGTCACTCTTAGATACCTGGGCACTAGTCAGTCACAGTACATTGTTCTGATAATATACACCTCTACCATTCGTTCCCTCTATTTAGAAGAAAAAATAAGAATAAGTGTATAGTTTGGGGCCACATAAATGTACTCTGAAACAGATTCCCCAAACACCTTTGCCTCCTTTCTGTTTTTTTCTTACAAACATTGTCTGTTGCCCTGGTATCCTATTTGGCATAGAGGCTGTTTATGCCAAGGAAACTGGGTTACAATGAGGAAATAATGTGGTACTGCTGTACTTTATTTTAGGATCTTTGTCAGAGCTGGGTTAGGAGCATCTATCAGATAGATTCATAATTTAATATCAAGATGATCTGAGAGGTTGACTGAAGCTTAGTCATTAGTAAATACCACAGGCTTTCCTGCTTATACTCTCTATTCTGATTCTGGCACCATTACTTAAAATGGGATTACATAACTAAAACCAAGAATGTGCCTTAAATCATCCTTTTATTGTTGTACCTAATAATCATCATCATCATGTTCTTGTTATGATGAAAAACTTTTCTAGGTTGAAGAAAAATGCATATGTTTTATTATATTCATAACGTGTTTTTTTAAAAACAGGACTCCAGTGAGAAGCCGAACACTTTCAGGTGCTTTTACCAAGAATAAAACAGTAATAAAATAAGACATTCCAAACCTATTTTTAAAATGACTGCAATTGTGAGAAGGTGAAAAGCCTCTCCCCTACAGATACCCAACTCACTGCTATAAAATATAACCATTATAGTTCTTAAAAGAAGAGGGGGAATTGAAATCAATAATTTTTCTCCTAAACATTATTAAAATTAAGTAGGGAAGTCCACTAGCCACCTACAAAAACGAAATGTGTTTGTTTATTTGGGCTCATTCGTGACATTTAACTTAGGCAATGAATGCCTCAAGGTATGAAAGAAATTTATGTTTTTGAGCTAGTTTAACTTTACCTGAAGTTAAAAGTTTTTGTGGACACTATGAGCAGCCTACTTTTTTTCTTTGTGTTCTTTCTCTCATGCAAATGCCCTTCCTTTTAAAGTCCTTTTTTGATATAGTGGAGAGAGTGCCCTCCTACAGCAGAAATCACTCATAATTGGCTCAGGGGAAGCAATTTAGTTGTATTTCTTGAAGGGTAGTCAAAGAAAACAGCTCAGTAAGGCTGAAGGCATGTTTCAGTTTACTCAGAATCAGAGGAAAAAGACAAATGATTCCTTTGTTTTGTTTTCTGAACACATTTGTTACCCATCAGTTTTCATTAACCAGCTGAAATCATTAAATTGGCATATTAGCAGTTCTTTGTTGAGAAAATTATTTACTGAGATATATCAGAAAGGATATTATATTTTACATAACTTTAAGAAAGCAATTCCATATTTAATCTATATTTAGTTTCCTTTTTACAATGTTGCAATATGTCATTCTGACTTTCTAGATGATTGAGAACAATAAACGTAAATGATATAATGAATACTTTTTATATTTGTGTACCTTAAATTTCCATTGCTCATGTCCATTCAGAATGCCACATGAATGGGTTTTCTGATCACAATATATGCTTGTTAAATTAATTAGTTGCTTATGCTTCCTGAATTTACTAAATGGAAAGAGGCAGGGGCGGTTTCAAGTGGTTTTAAAGGCTTAGAAACTAAGTAGACTTGAAGATGTAGCAATAGAAAGTGTCCAAAATAAACACAGGGAGAAAAAGACAACCCCTCAAAAAAATTTTAACAGAGTTTCAATGAACTGTGAAACACTCAAGCAGCCATATATGTACATACATAATGTATATATTATATATATTACATATACATATTTATATATAGGTGATTTGAGTATCTAAAAGAGAAGAAAGAGCAAAAATATGTAAAGAAGTAGTGCCTAAGATTTTTCTGAATTTGATTAAAACTATAAACCCACAGATCCAAAAACCTTAATCTTCAGCCCAAGAAACACAATGAAAACTATATCAAGCCATATCATATCATAATCAAATCTCCCAAAATTAGGGAAGAAGAGAAAATCCTAAGAGCAGCTAGAGAATAAAAGAAGTCCTGTATTCAGGAACAAATACAAAGATAGCAGTGTATTTCTTTTCAGAAACAATGAAAGTGAGAAGACAGTGGTATAACATCTTTAAAATACTGAAAGAGAAAATATCAAACTTGAATTCTATATCCAGCAAAAATAGCTTTCAAATTTTATTCTGATACCATGCTATATGTATAGACTTATCTAAAGAGACTGCTATTTTCCCAGGTTATGTTCCAAAGAAGTGCAGTTTTGATTGACTTTATAAAAGTATATCTTATTTATATTAAAATCTACAAATATTTAGTGTACCGATTGTTGAACTTTTACATGCATATAGATTTATGTAACAGATCAAAGTGTAGAATAACCCCACTATACTGGAGGGCTCCTTGACGTATGTTAGTGTTAGCTCTAAAGTAACCCCTCTTCTGACTGTGATCACCATAGATTAACAATTAGCGATGCCTATTTCTGATTCCACATGGATAGAATCATACAGAATACTTTCTTGTGTTGGATTTCTCTAAAGAAAATATTATGAATGTTATCTTCCTATTTGCTTTTATGTGCGTGAGTATTGCTGTGTGGTATTCCTCTGTAAAAAAATAAAATAAAATTACCCAGTCTAATATTGATGGATATTAGGTTGTTTCTATGTTTTGTCTATTAAAATAAACATCTACGAACATTTTTGTACATTTTTTGTTAGACATTAGAGCTCCCTTTTTTTTAAGTTATGTTCGTTTTTTGTTATATATCTAGAAACAGGTTAGTTAGGTTAATTAGTTCACTTAAAATATCTATCTTTAATTTTTGAAAGTATGTACTTCCAAACATTTGTTGCAAAGTGATTATGTCAAATTATGATGTCACCAACAATTTAACAGTGTCCCAGTTGTTCCACATCCTTAAAGTTATTTTAAACTCTTCCAGAGGGAGTGAAACATTGAAAGACAGAGCGAAACAAGATGAAGAGAGAGAGAAAGAGAAATCAAGAGAGAGAGAAAGAAATTATAACACCAAATTACAATCTATGAAAAACACAAGACACAGAATTCTGTAAAACCTGGACTGAGGTAAGAGAACATGCTTTGGAGCTTACGGATACTGTTTTACATATGGTGAAGAATACAGATTTCCTACAAAATAAAGCAAGAATTCCACGAACCAACCTCAGTGTTTCTTACATGCAGAAATCCCTTCACCATCATTTTGACTTCGAGCCATCACGCTTGAACCCAGATTCTTGCATTTGTCTTTTTCTCACGCTTTTAGGTTGCCCCAAGTACAGTCAGATGGGAAATTATCTTTAATAGATTCCCCATCCTTTTTATTCCCTACCCAAATGCTTTCCTTGGAGTTAATAATAAATTATTTTTAGTAATGAGAGACACTTAAACTATCAAAACATTGGCTTCCTTTGGCAGCATAACACTGCAAACCATGGAAAACAGAACTCAGTGTAACAAAAGGAAATATATATAAGAAAAAAAACACTAAGAAAAGTAATTTCTAAAATAATAATTCGAAGAAATGGGAGTGGAAAGGGACCTACACTGATACAGATTATAGTTGAGTGTTGAGGAATCTGCGTTAAAAAAAATAAAAGACTGAATAAATCAAATCCTTGTCCTAAATTCTTTTAACGAAATATTTTCAGGATAGTGTGGCTTGATTTCACTTAATCTTCCCACTCTATGCTTAAACTACATAGCAAAAATAAATACCAGTTACTACAGGGAAAAAATTGACAGTAAAGTAAGAACAACTTCATCAATTCTAATCTTTGTTTAGCCAAATAATAACCATATTCTGTCTATTTTTGCATCTATATTTGTACTATTAAAATATTAAAAAGTGTTTTATTATTTGTCCTTTCTAAGCAAAACTTTTTTTTTAATTACCGGGGAAAATTAAGATGCAATTCTCTATACTTCTAATAATTTTGAGGTTTGTAGATGGCAAATTTGAAAGAAGATAATAAAATTTAATTTTAAATAAATATTTTTAATATGTACCTTAATAACAAGGAATATTTAAGAAAGAGAAAATGATGGCTAAAATGTACCACATTCAGTGTTCTACTTCTTAAGAAAATTAATTCTGTATTTATCATCTTAATTTTATTACTCCTATAGTTTGTAACATAATGTCTTTATTTATCATCTTTCCATGAAAAATATGTGCAATGTATTACCTACTAAGAAATCCTAAATTATAATCCATATTGCCATAAGTGTGTGCACACTATCAAGTTATTTAAAACAACAACAGCAAAAAAAACCCACCTCTTGCTTTTTACTGTCAAAATAAAGACAAAGTTTCTCTTCCTAGTTGAAAATGGAATGATGGGCATTGAATGAAAATATTAGTTTTACATATTGAGATTTATAATTTGTGATATGCATTGAATTAAACAATTGCTATCTATTGTTGCCATACAATGCCTACAACTTTCTATTATAGATAACTGTAATGATGGCCAACACAATAATAATGTGTTTTTTGAATCACATTCCTTTAAGGTTTAAATTTCCAATGTTCTGTTTTTTATTTTTGAAACTATAAGATTTGCTGTAATTTACTACCCATCTAGTAAATACTAAGATGGTATTAAAAACCCTATTCAGAAACCTCATAAAGGAAAAATTATTCCTAATTACATGTCAGCGATGAATTTTCAATTTACACCCAGTCTTATTTTATTATCACAAAGAGCTACAATAAATATGAGAATGGTTACCGGAAAGAGTAAATTTCAAATAAAGTAAAATAAAATTATATAGATTTCTTTTAAGTATTTCTCGTTAAATTAGCAATTTATTAATTTCAATACTAAGCACGAGATACTCTAAGATAATATTTCACAATATTTGTTTATATATTCATCTTCCTGCCATTATATATGTGTCCCATGAGGGCAGGGGCTAAACCGGACAATACTTTTCAATTAAAAAAAATGAATACAATCATTTTAATTTATGACTGTATTAATAAATAAGTCACCAATTATGTCACTTTGAAAATTACACAATTTCACACTCATTTTTAAAAAATCTTTCCAACATTATCTGATAATGTTGACCACTCTGTCATCTCACTGGATTTTCAGGACTCCATGCTTTAAGAACACCTAAGTAAGTTCAGTCCTTGGCCGTCTGTTGATATTTCTTTATAATAAGGCCCTTAGAGAATCTGTGCTCTCTGACTATATATCTATCAAGAGACAGTTCCAAAAGCTGCCTCTAGCCCAGATATTGTCCTGTCATAATTATATACTCAGTTCCACCTGTGACTTATCCAAAAATTAGACTAGTCATTTTCACTCCAAAATACTTGTTTCTTTCTCTTTTCTCACCTACCACATTAATACTTTAAATATGCCAAATACTTTTGTCCTTCACAATTTCTTACCAATTGATACTTTCCACTTCTTAGCCATTATCGTTGACAGTCAGTAATCTTCTCATGCCTGGACAGTCACATTAGAGTTGTCTGTAGTGTTTCTGCCACTCTCGTTTCTAATATAGTCCATACCAATTAGAATTTCTCAAATATGATTTATACATCTATCACTAAATGTTCTATTTTGTAACATATAAAACACACAATTTAGATTTTATACTTTTAAGCTCTTCTTTAGTTCTCTTTCATTATCTGGATTCCCCTCACATTGTTTTTTCCACATGCATATTTTGGTTTTGTTTAATAGACCAGTCGTTTCATGCAGTCGACTACATTTGCCATTCTTTCAAGAAACATTGTTCATTCAATTTTCCCATATAGAAATCTCTCCCAAATTTTTCACTTTTGCCTATTATTTCCTTTACAATCTTGCCTATTATTTCCTTTACGATCTGTGCTGGTTATTTTGCCTTAAGATTCATTCTGTGACCATCTCCTCTAATAATACTACTCCCTCTGGTAGCACACAGAGTGGGGGAAATGATTCTCACACAGTCGGGGAAATGATTTTCACTATTGCTAGTCTCTGGGCCCTTCTTTATTTTTTGCCATCTATCTCCTGAGGAATCATGATTTAACTCAAACGTTACCTTCTTGTTGTATCTCTTTATTCCTTTTTATAATAGTCATTTCCTTTTTCCCAGTCTGTTTATGTATTTTTGTAACAACTTAGAGTTCTGTCATTTAAAATTGACCCAATCTTACACCACACACTGAAATCAATGTCAGGTGAACAACAGAACTAAATGAAGAGCACATAGAAGTATGTGGTATTCCCAATAGTTTACAAATATCTGTTATGGACTTCTCTATTTTTCTTATGCTTCAATTGAAAGAGAGTTTGAAGCTCTATTTTTCATGAGTACTGACAGGACAGAGGAGATAATCAAACCACGTCCCTGAGAATGTGATGGGGGATGCAATCAGAACAAGGATGAGAGGAAAGAAAAAGCAACAGTGGCTATGAAGGCAGGTAGCTGTAATTTTGGAGGTAGGAGGAGAGAGATCTTTAAAGAGTGCCCATGTTATAACTTCAATTTTCTCTAAATCAGGAGTCAGTTGAAAGTTCAGATAAAGGGTAGTGACATTTAAAAGAATGGAAATGTTCTAACCGTCATAAGGTGGAGAAAACCAAGCAGATAGTAACAAGCAATAGTCGTAGATGGGATAAAGAGTCTGATCTAGCAGTGACATTAAACTACTGACAGCTTTAAAACCACACCCCTCCCTCTTTCCCTTCTACCCTATCTGCCAAGCTAATAAGGAATCCTAGGTACATCCTCCATTGACTTCGTGGGCAAGTTTAATCATGTAAGTGCCATCCAGAGTACATGCTGAATCGTCACCCTGGACCCACCCTCTAACCACTATAAAACCTCAAGTCAATTTTCAATTTTCTTTCTCTTTTTTTTTTTTTTTTGGTCGTGCCGGGCTTCTTGTGGGATTTTAGTTCCCCGACCAGAGATCAAACTTGTGCCCCCCTGCAGTGGAAGTGGGGGAGTCCTAACCACTGGACCGCCAAGGAATTCCCTCAAGTCAGTTTTCTTTCCCTGACTTCTTGAGCCATTTTTGGACCAGCTTCAGAGGTCTGCTCTGCTGTCTCCCAGAAAGGACAATTTTGTGAGTAATAAACCTTTCATACCATCTTGGTGCTTGTGTGGCATTATCAGCCTCAATACCCAAACCAAATTTTTGGTGGGGTGGTGGAAAATTAATCCTTTCTCTGTGGGGTGATTGTTACAGTAGGGTTGATGGGTAGCACTGAGGGCCTATCAATGGTGAACACAAAATGAACATACAATTGCAGTGGTCCCAATGGTTCTAATCTACTGTGTGGAAAAAGGGTCATCGGTCTATGTATAGGTAGGAAGACTGTTGAATTCACTGAAAGTTAAGATTTTACAGGACAGATATGCAAAAACGACAAACAGTCAGAGGGTAGAAGGTTAACCTAAACTTCCATTTAATGACATCTAAAGATTAAGTTAAGTGACTGATGAATACAGAGAAAGTAAAGGGTCATTGGAGTGAAGGCCCCATGAGAGAGAAGGTAGAGCATTGGAGTATGTGTTAGAGCTAACAACTGCAAATGATATACTATAGTGTCATCCCCCTGAAATATTTGGCTTCTAAAATATTAAATATAGATGTTGGAAGGTATTATAGGAGGAGAGGATGACTTAATTTAATATTTTACAGATGAAATATTTCTAGATATTTGCAGCTAAAGTGGCATAGATGTGGTCACAGGAGATTAAAAAACTGAGAGGTGACAAAATAAAAATAAAAAGAAACTGAGAGGTGAGAATTTTGGTGGATCATTCCTTTGCACTTTGAATCACGTGGTATTATAATATACGTAGGGCAAAAAGCTGATCCTCAGGTCTTTCAGTGCATGAAATGAGCATCAAAAGTTTTGGATTTTTTTCCCATGTAGGTCATCACAGAGCACCGAGTAGGGTTCCCTGTGCTATACAGTAGGTTCTCATTACTTATATATTTTATATATAGTAGTGTATATATGTCAATCCCAATCTCCCAATTCATCCCACCCCCCTTTTCCCCCCTTGGTGTCCATACATTTGTTCTCTACGTCTGTGTCTCTATTTCTGCTTTACAACATTCACTTTGCTGTATAGCAGAAACAAACACAACATTGTAAAGCAACTATACTCCAATAAAAATTAAAAATAAAATAAAATAAAAAGAAATTAGATATAGAGAAAATTTAAAAATTAAAAAAAAAAAAGTTTTGGTACATGAGAGCAGCCCAGTTGAAAAACAAAGTCTCAAAGCCCCAGGTTATGTTAAAATGGTGAGGAGAAAATGTGTTGAAGTGGGATTGAGGGAAGAAGGGACCTCCAAACTGAACTGCTATGTGTGTAGCATTGGAGATGAAAAACCTTCATTTGAAAAGTGTACACTTGGAGCAGAAATTTGGGGAAAATAGTTTTTCAGTTGTGTTTAGAAATATTAAAGAAGACTGGAAAAATTGTTGAGAAAATAGGTGAGTTCTTAGTTGATGATTGGTAGTGGTAGAGGGCATTGTGAAGAATTTCAGAGGGTGAAAATGATTTTGAGGATGTTTCACTAGTGCAAGAAACACAAAGCAGTGTGGGAATGGCTTGTAACTAATTACAGGGGCCTATATGTGGAAGTTGACTGAAGAATCCAGGCCTGTGAGCCATGAAAGGTTTAAATGGTGAGCTACACTGTGATTTAAATAAGTAATCCTGTTTCCTAGGAGATAAGAACTCGAGCTCATTTGAGATTTCTAGAATGGCCACACAGTGTGCTAGACAATGTGACAGAGGTGACATGAAGTGGCATTCCTAATATTCCACAAGATGAATGTCCTCAGACAGCCAGGGCAGGTGGCATTATTTCTTGAATTCCATAAGGAACAAACTTCATGCTATTAGAAGGGATTATCAACAGCATGTAAAGGAACTTCAGCTTGGGAGTTCATTGAGAAGGTAAGATGTTTTATATTTGTTTGCAGGATGGGTTCCCTGCCAAGTGAAATTAAGAAAGGCTGGGAAATCAACAGATATCAGTACAATGAAGGTGATGACGAAGCTTAATTTGATCTTTGTATTGCCAGAACCTAGCACAGATCCATTTAGTAAATAAATTTGAGAAATCTAAGTCACTTATAGATTAAAGCAATAAAGAAATGTGAACATCAGGCTTCTTTTTATTGTAACATAAAAGCTTCATTTGTATTTTATGTTTGAAAAAAACTGTCAAAACATTTAAAAATTTTTAAACTTCAGTAGAAAGAAGAAAATTGAGTGGACTGTAGTCTCAAACAGCAAGTTCTATGTTGAGATTTATTTTTATTTGAGTTACACACACAAGTGTGTATATGTATGTGTGTATACGTACACGCACACATATATGTATATATGTATGTGGTTTAGAACAGGGGTCCCCAATCCCCGGGGCGCGGACCGCTACCGATCCGCGGCCTGTTAGGAACCGGGCCGCACAGGAGGAGGTGAGCGGCGAGGGAGCAAGGGAAGCTTCATCGGCCGCTCCCCATCGCTCACATTACCGCCTAAACTGTCCCCCCCATCCATGGAAAAAATCGTCTTCCACGAAACTGGAAGGTTGGGGAGCGCTGGTTTAGAAAATAATAAAATAACATAGTCTCTAAACAGTGTAAGACATATTCTGTAAGATTGTCCTTGAACACCCAGCTTTGTCCTAGTCAGAGCTTAGGCCTCTCACTTCTCTATTCTGAATAAATGTATGAATGATTCCAGCCTGGCTCTAGCTGGCAAGTCAGTTTTACATGAAAAAGTAGCAGCTATTCCTTTGTGGGAAACAACCCTCTCTAAACCGCCTGAAGCAAAGCCCATGTTTCGTTGGGCTTTCCTCTAAACACCTAGGCGTGGTTAACTAAAAAGCTGAATTCTGAAAATGTCCACTAGGCTGCTGTGGCTGTTCAGCTTCAGTACCAGCTCTGCAGACTGGAAAGGGATGCAGTTGCTCTACTCTGTGGGTGGAATTTAAGGACATTCTCGTAACACTGACCTAAGTTCCCCTTGATGAACCTGGTAATAGTTTTATTGACTCTTGAAATGTTTCCAATAACCTAAGTGATAGCTATTTGGTCTGCCATTTAGAAAACTATACGTTAATGATTAAAGACATCCCTTTTTTGGATCCCGTGAATTGTGGGGGAAAAAAATCACAGATACTGATTGAACCATGTGGGTCACTCAAGTAGATGCCCACAGCATGGACCTTTCTGTGAAGGCATCAACTGGAATCAAGATGTTGATGGAAACTGCATCAGGTTGCTCAGTGGCAGACTCAGATTGCTACCATTGCTGCCTGGATCCACCTTGTAATAGGCATGGCAACATTTGCACTATCAAAGGCTAGGCAAAAAGTAAAGGACCCTAGGTTTCAAGCCTATAGGCTACCACTCCATAGTGGATTCATGATTCCTGCCAAAGTTGACCTGGGTGTCCTGCAGTGAGGAAGGCTTCACTGCGTGGTGGTGTCCTTGCCTGCTCCTGGCAGACTGACTACCTCAGAGCTTTGATCATTTTTCTCAGGATTATCGGCAGTATGTCACTGCTGTTGACAGCTTTTTTTATTAGCATCGCTGGTCCCGTCTGATTAATCAGATTGATAGAGAATATTTCTGAGAATGATATTTTGTAGGTATGATTTGTGTAAACCGTATCAGATTAATAAATTTTCTTCTAAGTATACTAAGGATAATGTTAAAGATTTTCTCTGAGAAAAAAATACAAAGGGGTACTTAATATTGATCTGTATTATCAGTTATACTATTCGTCAGTTTGAAGAAGGTAGGATAAGAATGAGGACTTTGTACAAACAAGAAACATGTATACTTTACGTATATTAAAAATGCTGCATTAACTTTTCATATGTAATTTTATTTTTACCTTTACTTCTATTCTATTCTTTACTTCTATTCTATATAAGCAGCAGGCCATCCCTCAGGTGATTTTTTTCCCTCTATTTGGAAGAAAGCTGAGTTGTGTTGGAGTTATCATGCTTCTTCATTTCAACACCAGCTTAAGAAAGTGTCCCTTTGTACTAATGTGAACAGCAAATAGTTAGAAATACCCAATTATCTGTTTGATTTTACAAGGCATGAAATTGAGGCTCAAAATCCTGATTTTGACTGTCACTAACCTGTGGTCATAAAAGTGGCCCTAAGTGGAATTATCTCCTTCTGTCACAGCTATCTATTGATATTACTAAAATAATGATGCAAATCAAATAAGCATTATGTGTTAGTGACGTACAACAACAAACAGGTATTTAGCTCATGAGTCAGTAAGATTCAGTAGATATGGGCTGGGTTTATCTGATCCTGTCCTTTCCCATACTTCTATAATGAGCAATAGTTCAGTAAGGCAGAGCTGCTGATATTAACTAGATTAGTTCACAAACGTAGGGCCAACAAACTCTCGGTTGACATAGGATGACTTCAACTGGAACAACTGGGGCAAGCCGGTTTATTCCACATGTTTTCACCCTCACCAAGGTAGTTCATACATGTTACCACAGAAAAGGTAGACGGCATGAGTGAAAGCAAATCCAATCACAGAAGTACTTTTTAAGTCGTGCTTATATAAAAATTTGCTAGTATCCTATTGACCAGAGCAAATTGCATACCTAAAACTGAGTTAGAATTGTAGACACAACAAATTTACATTGCAAAGGATGTGAATAAGGTGAAGTATTGAAGCCATTTCTGAATTCTACTACACCATCCATTTTACATAATTATATATTCTCAAGTATCTGTATTTTAAACTAATTGATTAACTACACACGTATTTATTTGTTCATTCACTCAGTGAGCATTTATTGAGCTACTAGCATGTACTAGACATCTTTCCAGGAACTATATATACACAGCAACAAACAAAAGATTTAAAAAAAACATCATAGTACATAAATTTTATTAGAGTTGTCACAGACAATAAACAAGTAAAAAGTTAAAGTATATGATGCTAGTAAATGTGCTATGAGAAAAATAAAATAGAATGAAAAGTTTGTGGGGGAGAATTACAATTTAAATAGTGCTAGTGTTTCTTCCTTCAAGTTTTATTGCACTATAATTGACATACAGCATTGCATAAGTTTACGGTGTACAGCATAATGATTTGACTGACAAAACTCATGGAATGATTATTACAAGTTTAGTAAACATCCATCATCTCATATTGATACAAAATTAAAGAAAAAAAATTCCCTTGTGATGAGAACTCACGGATTACTCTCTTAACAACTTTCATATATACTATACAGCAGTGTTAATTATATTTACCATGTTGTACAATACATCCCTTATACTTATTTCTCTTATAACTGGTAGTTTGTACCTTTTGACTGCCTTTATCCAATTCCTCCTCCCCACACCCTCTCATCTCTCATAATCACAAATCTGATCTTTATTTATGAGTTTGATTGGTAGACGTTGACATGTAATTAACCTACAACACTGTATTCATTCCTGTTATAAAACTTAGTGATTCCATTTTTCTATACATTTCAAAATGATCACCATGATAAGCCTAGTTACAATCTGTCATCATCATAAGATATTACATTGTTATTGACTATATTCCCCACACTGTACATTTCATACACATGACTCCTTTATTTTGCAGCTGGAAGTTTGTACCCCTTTTTTTTTTCTTTTTAGCATGAGATGCCCCCCCCCCATTTACTTCTTTTTTTTTTAATTTTTAAATTTCATTTTATTTAATTTTTTATACAGCAGGTTCTTATTAGTCATCAATAGTATACACATCAGTGGGTACATGTCAATCCCAATTGCCCAATTCATCACACCACCACCACCCGCACCCCCCACTGCTTTCCCTGCTTGGTGTCCATATGTTTGTTCTCTACATCTGTGTCTCGATTTCTGCCCTGCAAACTG
Organism: Balaenoptera borealis; assembly: GCF_965194805.1. Lineage (NCBI taxonomy): Eukaryota > Metazoa > Chordata > Mammalia > Artiodactyla > Balaenopteridae > Balaenoptera > Balaenoptera borealis. The sequence continues at coordinate 142,879,786 of NC_138861.1, forward strand.
GTTCATCTGTACCATTTTTCTAGGTTCCACATACATGCGTTAATATACGATATTTGTTTTTCTCTTTCTGACTTACTTCACTCTGTATGACAGTCTCTAGATCCATCCACGTCTCAACAAATGACCCAATTTCGTTCCTTTTTATGGCTGAGTAATATTCCATTGTATATAGGTACCACATCTTCCTTATCCATTTGTCTGTCGATGGGCATTTAGGTTGCTTCCAAGACCTGGCTATTGCAAATAGTGCTGCAATGAACATTGGGGTGTGTGTGTCTTTTTGAAATATGGTTTTCTCTGGGTATAGGACCAGTAGTGGAATTGCTGGGTCATATGGTAATTCTATTTTTAGTTTTTTAAGTAACCTCCATACTGTTCTCCAGAGTGCCTGTATCAATTTACATTCCCACCAACAGTGCAAGAGGGTTCCCTTTTCTCCACACCCTCTCCAGCATTTGTTGTTTGTAGATTTTCTGATGATGCCATTTCTAACTGGTGTGAGGTGATACCTCATTGTAGTTCTGATTTGCAGTTCTCTAATAATTAGTGATGTTGAGCAGCTTTTCATGTGCTCCTTGGCCATCAGTATGTCTTCTTTGGAGAAATGTCTATTTAGGTCTTCTGCCCATTTTTGGATTGGGTTGTTTGTTTTTTTAATATTGAGCTGCATGAGCTGTTTATATATTTCAGAGATTAATCCATTGTCTGTTGATTCGTTTGCAAATATTTTCTCCCATTCTGAGGGTTGTCTTTTCATCTTGTTTATGGTTTCCTTTGCTGTGCAAAAGCTTTTAAGTTTCATTAGGTACCATTTGTTTATTTTTGTTTTTATTTCCATTACTCTAGGTGGTGGATCAAAAAAGATCTTGCTGTGATTTATGTCAAAGAGTGTTCTTCCTATGTTTTCCTCTAAGAGTTTTATAGTGTCCTATCTTACATTTAGGTCTCTAATCCATTTTGAGTTTATTTTTGTGTATGGTGTTAGGTAGTGTTCTAATTTCATTCTTTTACATGTAGCTGTCCAGTTTTCCCAGCACCACTTATTGAAAAGGCTGTCTTTTCTCCATTGTATATCCTTGCATCCTTTGTCATAGATTAGTTGACCATAGGTGCGTGGGTTTATCTCTGGGCTTCCTATCTTGTTCCATTGATCTATGTTTCTGCTTTTGTGCCAGTACCATATTGTCTTGATTACTGTAGCTTTATAGTATAGTCTGAAGTCAGGGAGTCGATTCCTCCAGCTCCGTTTTATTCCCTCAAGTCTGCTTTGGCTATTCGGGGTCTTTTGTGTCTCCATACAAATTTTAAGATTTTTTGTTCTAGTTCCGTAAAAAATGCCATTGGTAATTTGATAGGGATTGCGTTGAATCTGTAGATTGCTTTGGGTAGTATAGTCATTTTCACAATATTGATTCTTCCAATTCAAGAACATGGTATATCTCTCCATCTGTTGGTAACATCTTTAATTTCTTTCATCAGTGTCTTATAGTTTTCTGCATACAGGTCTTTTGTCTCCCTAGGTAGGTTTATTCCTAGGTATTTTATTCTTGTTGCAATGGTAAATGGGAGTGTTTCCTTAATTTCTCTTTCAGATATTTCATCATTAGTGTACAGGAATGCAAGAGATTTCTGTGCATTAATTTTGTATCCTGCAACTTAACCAAATTCATTGATTAGCTCTAGTACTTTTCTGGTGGCATCTTCAGCATTCTCTATGTATAGTATCATGTCATCTGCAAACAGTGACAGTTTTACTTCTTCTTTTCCAATTTGTATTCCTTTTATTTCTTTTTCTTCTCTGATTGCCGTGGCTAGGATTTCCAAAACTATGTTGAATAATAGTGGTGAGAGTGGAAATCCTTGTCTTGTTCCTGATCTTGGAGGAAGTGCTTTCAGTTTTTCACCATTGAGAATGATGTTTACTGTGGGTTTGTCATATATGGCCTTTATTATGTTGAGTTAGGTTCCCTCTATGCCCACTTTCTGGAGAGTTTTTATCATAAATGGGTGCTGAATTTTGTCAAAAGCTTTTTCTGCATCTATATAGATGATCATATGGTTTTTATTCTTCAGTTTGTTAATATGGTGTATCACATTGATTGATTTGCTTATATTGAAGCATCCTTGCATCCCTGGGATAAATCACACTTGATCGTGGTGTATGATCCTTTTAATGTGTTGTTGGATTCTGTTTGCTAGTATTTTGTTGAGGATTTTTGCATCTATATTCATCAGTGATATTGGTGTGTAATTTTCTTTTTTTGTAGTATCTTTGTCTGGTTTTGGTATTAGGGTGATGGTGGCCTCAAGAATGAGTTTGAGAGTGTTCCTTCCTCTGCAATTTTTTGGAAGAGTTTGAGAAGGATGGGTGTTAGCTCTTCTCTAAATGTTTGATAGAATTCACCTGTGAAGCCATCTGGTCCTGGACTTTTGTTTGTTGGAAGATTTTAAATCTCAGTTTCAATTTCATTACTTGTGATTGGTCTGTTCATATTTTCTATTTCTTCCTGCTTCAGTCTTAGAAGATTATACCTTTCTAAGAATTTGTCCATTTCTTCCAGGTTGTCCATTTTATTGGCATAGAGTTGCTTATAGTAGTCTCTTAGGATGGTTTGTATTTCTGCGATGTCTGTTGTAACTTCTCCTTTTTCATTTCTAATTTTATTGATTTGAGTCCTCTCCCTCTTTTTCTTGATGAGTCTGGCTAATGGTTTATCAATTTTGTTTATCTTCTCAAAGAACAAGCTTTTAGTTTTATTGATCTTTGCTATTGTTTTCTTTGTTTCTATTTCATTTATTTCTGCTCTGATCTTTATGATTTCTTTCCTTCTGCTAACTTTGGGTTTTGTTTGTTCTTCTTTCTCTAGTTCCTTTAGGTGTAAGGTTAGATTGTTTATTTGAGATTTTTCTTGTTTCTTGAAGTAGGCTTGTATAGCTATAACCTTCCCTCTTAGAACTGCTTTTGCTGCATCCCATAGGTTTTGGATCGTTGTGTTTTCATTGTCATTTGTCTCTAGGTATTTTTTGATTTCCTCTTTAATTTCTTCAGTGATCTCTTGGTTATTTAGTAACGTATTGTTTAGCCTCCATGTGTTTGTGTTTTTTATGTTTTTTTCCCTGTAATCCATTTCTAATCTCATAGCGTTGTGGTCAGAAAAGATGCTTGATATGATTTCAATTTTCTTAAATTTACTGAGGCTTGATTTGTGACCCAAGATGTGATCTATCCTTGAGAATGTTCCCCGCACACTTGAGAAGAAAGTGTAATCTGCTGTTTTTGGATGGAATGTCCTATAAATATCAATTAAATCTATCTGGTCTATTGTGTCATTTAAAGCTTGTGTTTTCTTATTAATTTTCTGTTTGGATGATCTGTCCATTGCTGTAAGTGGGGTGTTAAAGTCCCCCACTATTATTGTGTTACTGTCGATTTCCTCTTTTATAGCTGTTAGCAGTTGCCTTATGTATTGAGGTGCTCCTATGTTGGGTGCATATATATTTATAATTGTTATATCTTCTTCATGGATTGATCCCTGGATCATTATGTAGTGTCCTTCCTTGTCTCTTGTAACATTCTTTATTTTAAAGTCTATTTTATCTGATATGAGTATTGCTTCTCCAGGTTCCTTTTGATTTCCATTTGCATGGAATATCTTTTTCCGTCTACTCACTTTCAGTCTGAATGTGCCCCTAGGTCTGAAGTGGGTCTCTTGTAGACAGCATATATATGGGTCTTGTTTTTGGATCCATTTAGCGAGCCTGTGTCTTTTGGTTGGAGCATATAATCCATTCACGTTTAAGGTAATTATTGATATGTATGTTCCTATTACCATTTTCTTAATTGTTATCGGTTTGTTTTTGTAGGTCCTTTTCTTCTCTTGTGTTTCCCACTTTGAGAAGTTCCTTTATCATTTGTTGTAGAGCTGGTTTGGTGGTGCTGAATTCTCTTAGCTTTTGCTTGTCTCTAAAGCTTTTGATTTCTCCATCAAATCTGAGTGAGATCCTTGCTGGGTAGAGTAATCTTGGTTATAGGTTCTTCCCTTTCATCACTTTAAGTATATCATGCCACTCCCTTCTGGCTAGTAGAGCTTCTGCTGAGAAATCAGCTGTTAACCTTATAGGAGTTCCCTTGTATGTTATTTGTCCTTTTTCCCTTGCTGTTTTCAATAATTTTTCTTTGTCTTTAATTTTTGCCACTTTGATTACTATGTGTCTCGGCGTGTTTCTCCTTGGGTTTATCCTGTATGGGACTCTCTGCGCTTCCTGGACTTGGGTGGCTATTTCCTTTCCTATGTTAGGGAAGTTTTTGACCATAATCTCTTCAAATATTTTCTTTGGTCCTTTCTCTCTCTCTTCTCCTTCTGGGACCCCTATAATGCGAATATTGTTGCGTTTAATGTTGTCCCAGAGGTCTCTTAGGCTGTCTTCATTTCTTTTCATTCTTTTTTCTTTATTCTGTTCTGTAGCAGGGATTTCCACCATTCTGTCTTCCAGGTCACTTATCCGTTCTTCTGCCTCAGTTATTCTGCTATTGATTCCTTCTAGTGTAGTTTTCATTTCAGTTATTGTATTGTTCATCTCTGTTTGTTTGTTCTTTAATTCTTCTAGGTCTTTGTTAAACATTTCTTTCATCTTGTTGATCTTTGCCTCCATTCTTTTCCTGAGGTCCTGGATCATCTTCACTATCATTATTCTGAATTCTTTTTCTGGAAGGTTGCCTATCTCCACTTCATTTAGTTGTTTTTCTGGGGTTTTATCTTATTCCTTCATCTGGTACATAACCCTCTGCCTTTTCATCTTGTCTATCTTTATGTGAATGTGGTTTTTGTTCCACAGGCTGCAGGATTGTAGTTCTTCTTGCTTCTGCTGCCTGCCCTCTCAGAATTTTGTACCTCTTAATCTCTTTCACTTATTTCTTTCCTCCCCCCACTCCCTCCTTTCCGGTACCTGCCTACTGGTTCTCTGTATCTATAACTTTGTTTCTGTTTTATATTTGTTAATTTGTTTTGTTTCTTAGATTGCACATATAAGTTAAATTATACAGTATTTGTCTTTCTCTGTCTGACTTATTTCACTTAGCATCATACTGTCTAGGTCCAGCCATGTTGTCACAAATGGCAAGATTTCATTCCTTTCTATAGCTGAGCAATATTCATATATATATTATGCATATTAAGGTCCCCCTCTTTTCATTTCTTTCCTTTTGCTTTGTTTTCTTTTCTCTACAAGTCATCTGGGCATACATGTTTCAGTCAGCTGGACTGAATTTTGGACCTTAATATGCATTATATATATACATCTTTATCCATTCATCTATCGATGGGCATTTAGTTTGCTTCCATATCTTGGCTATTGTAAATAATGTTGCAATGAACGTAGGGGTGCATATATCTTTTGAATCTGTGTTTTTGTTTTCTTTTGATAAATACTCAGGTGTGGAATTGCTGGGCCATATGATAGTTCTATTTTTAATTTTTTAAGGAATTTCCATACTGTTTTCCATAGTGGCTGAATTTATTTAACTAAGTAAAGCACTACTGGAAATGAGGGAGTGAAGACTGTAATTGGAAGAATGAAAACATCATTTACACAAATAGGAAAGACTTGAAAAGGAGGAGGTTGACCATTCTTCTATTTGGCCATGGCTTTCTCATTTCAAACTCTGGTAGTACCAAGGGTTATCACAGCAAATCTTACATATTGCATATAACCATGTATATTTGTATAATCACTTTGAAAATATTTTGGCATTATCTAACAAAACCAGAGTTGTTCACAACCCTACAACCTACAAAGTCCATTTCTAGATTAATTCAGTGAAATATCTTGTATGTATGTCCTAGGAACAGGATCAGCTTCGTGGGTGTACAACCTGTGCTTAGAGGAGCTCCACTTTTTGTTTTAATGCCCTTCTGTCATCATCTTCTGATTCTGAATAATTCTGGACCAGGGGCCCTGCATTTTCATTTTGCACTGGGCCCCCTAAATTAAGCATCTGGCCCTAGGAGATATGTACACAAAATGAACAGAAATATTGTATATAATAGTAAAATTCTATGATCAACCAAGATGTCTATAACTGTAAAATGAATTTTTACATTTTTTCTCTCTCATTTTTACATATGAAAGACAGAAACTGAGACAGACACACAACATACACACACACACACACACACACACACACACACACACACAGATATACATGCAACTTGATTTAGCCAGTGGATTCTCAGGTGATGTGACACTAGGCACTCATAATTGCTTGAAAGGTGTTTGTGTGGGAGAGTTTTCTCTCTTGCATTTCAGACTTCTTCATGGAAGTATATATATTTAAAACCTCACTAGTACTAAAAAAGTAAGAATCAGAGTTGTCCCAGCCAAAATTCAGTCTGGCTGACTGCAACATAGATCCCCAGATAACTTATAGAGAAAAGAAAAGAAATGAAAAAAGGGGGACCTTAAGCCAAAGTAGAAAAGTAGAGAATCTCCTAGAATGATCTTCTATGCCTCTCTTATCCAATTTGCCTGTCTGCCCTCATTCTTGCCTACTGGCTCCCCCCTTCCCTGTTGGGGCGAGATCCATCACCAGTTAACTAAATCCTAACATTTTATACTGATATACTAGTGTTTCAACAGTAAAATCATAGAGCACTTTCTCTCCTAAGTAAATTACAACATGACTTTGAAAAGCAAGCTCTAGTGTCCACAGGTTTTATGAGTAGGAGTGAACAATGGAGATCCCTCCCCAACCAAATGTTGCTAGTTGATCTAGAAATCAGAGCTTTGCTATTTAACATGAATATTAATTCTGCAATTTTCATCATCTTTAAAATACTGTTTCTGTATCTCTGAACTGGGTACAGTAAAACTCTCTTCATAGTTTTGTTCTAAGAGCTAAACAACATGATAAGAGTTTATTTCCTTGAAAACTCTAAAGAAATACATATACAAATACAGTGAGTATCTGCAGGGATTTTAAAGTTGTGGACATACATGTACATTATATGTGGGTTACGTAAGCATGTGGAATACAAGAGCATGATTTGGAATGAGGATTTCACCATGGATCTACAAATATATAGACATATACATATCATGATAGACAGCAAATATAAACACAAAAATGTATATAGATAATTTTCGGTAATCTGAAATTTTTTGCCATCATTCTAGAAGTAATTTGGGTAAATACGAGGTTACAGAAATAAGTAAAAAGTAATATGTAAAAGATAAAACAGAGATAAGATTTAGATACAATAGGTTTGGGATGGTATGAAAATAAAGACTTTGTCTTAAGAAAATATCTCATGGAGAATCAGATCCTCTACTTTTTAACCAGTTGTCAATTCCAAAATCAATGAGTAAGAAAATAAGGAAGAGGATGCAAATCAGTAAAATGAGAAATGAAAAAGGAGAAATCACAACTGACACTGGAGAAATACAGAGGATTATAAGAGGCTAATACAAACAACTATGTGCCAATAGAATGGACAACCATGAAGAAATGGACAAATTCTTGGAAAGGTACAATTTTCCAAGACTGAACCAGGAAGAATTAGAAAATATAAACAACCGTATCAGAAAAATGAAATTGAAACTAATTAAAAATCTTCCAACAAACAAAAGTCCAGGACTAAATGGCTTCACAGGTGAATTCTATAAAACATTTAGAGAAGAGCTGACACCAATCCTTCTCAAACTCTTCCAAAACATTGCAGAGGGAGGAGCACTCTCAAATTCATTCCATGAAGCCACAATCACCCTGATACCAAAACCAGAAAAAGATATCCCCCAAAAAGAAAATTATAGACCAATATCGCTGATGAACATAGATGCAAAAATCCTGAACAAAATACTAGCAAACAGAATCCAACAACATATTAAAAGGATCATACACCATGATCAAGTGGGATTTATCCCAGGGATGCAAGGATTCTTCAATATATGTAAATCAATCAATGTGAGACACCACATTAACAATTTAAGGAATAAAAATTATATGATCATCTATATAGATGCAGAAAAAACTTTTGACAAAATTCAGCACCCATTTATGATAAAAACTCTCCAGAAAGTGGGCATAGAGGGAACCTACCTCAACATAATAATGGCCATATATGACAAACCCACAGTAAACATCATACTCAACGGTGAAAAACTGAAAGCATTTCCTCTAAGATCAGGAATAAGACAAAGATGTCCACTCTCACCACTCTTATTCAACATAGTTTTGGAGGTCCTAGCCACAGCAATCAGAGAAGAAAAAGAAAAAAAAATGAATACAAATTGGAAAAGAAAAAGTAAAACTGTCACTGTTTGCAGATAACATGATACTATACATAGAAAATCCTAAAGATGCCACCAGAAAACTACTAGAACTAATCAATGAATTTGGTAAAGTAGCAGGATACCAAATTAATGCACAGAAATCTCTTGCATTCCTATACACTAACAATGAAAAATCAGAAAGAGAAATTAAGGAAACAATCCCATTTACCATCACAACAAAAAGAATAAAATACCTAGGAATAAACCTACCAAAGGAGGCAAACGACTTGTACTCAGAAAACTATAAGACACTGATGAAAGAAATCAAAGATGACATAAACAGATGAAAAAATATACCATGTTCTTCGATTGGAAGAATCAATATTGTGAAAATGACTATACTACCCAAAGCAATCTACAGATTCAGTGCAATCCCTATCAAACTACCAATGGCACTTTTCACAGAATTAGAACAAAAAATTTTACAATTCGTATGGAAACACAAAAGACCCCAAATAGACAAAGCAATCTTTAGGAAGAAAAATGGAGCTAGAGGAATCAGGCTCCCCAACTTCAAACTATACTACAAAGCTACAGTAATCAAGACACTATGGTACTGGCACAAAAACAGAAATATAGATCAATGGTACAGGCTAGAAAGCCCAGAGATATACCCATGCACATATAGGCACCTAATTTATGACAAAGGAGGCAAGAACATACAATGGAGAAAAGACAGCCTCTTCAATAAGTGGTGCTGGGAAAACTGGACAGCTACACATAAAAGAATGAAATTAGAATACTACCTAACACCATACAAAAAAATAAACTCCAAATGGATTTAAGACCAGACACTATAAAACTGTTAGAGGAAAACATAGGAAAAACACTCTTTGACATAAACCACAATAAGATCTTTTTTGACCCACCTCATAGAGTAATGGAAATAAAAATAAACAAATGGTACCTAATTAAACTTAAAAGCTTTTGCACAGCAAATGAGATCATAAACAAGGCAAAAAGACAACCCTCAGAATGGGAAAAAATATTTGCAAATGAAGCAATGGACAAAGGATTAGTCTCCAAAATATACAAACAGTTCATGGAGCTCAGTATCAAAAAAACAAACAATTCAATTAAAAAATGGGCAGAAGATCTAAATAGACATTTCACCAAAGAAGGCATACAAAAGGCCAAGAAGCACATGAAAAGATGCTCAACATCACTAATTATTAGAGAGATGAAAATCAAAACTACAGTGAGGTATCATCTCACACGAGTCAGAATGGCCATCATCAAAAAATCTAAATGTCCATCAACAGATGAATGGATAAAGAAGATGTGGCACATATATACAATGGAATGTTACTCAGCCATAAAAAGAAATGAAATTGAGTTATTTGTAGTGAGGTGGATGGACCTAGAGTCTGTCATACAGAGTGAAGTAAGTCAGAAAGAGAAAAGCAAACACCGTATGCTATCGCAAATATATGGAATCTTAAAAAAAAAAAATGATACTGATGAACTTAGTGGTAGGGCAGGAATAAAGACGCAGACCTAGAGAATGGACTTGAGGAAACAGCGGGTGGGAGGGGGAAGCTGGGGTGAAGTGAGAGTAGCATCGACATATATACACTACCAAATGTAAAATAGATAGCTAGTGGGAAGCAGCAGCATAGCACAGGGAGATCAGCTCAGTGCTTTGTGTCCACCTAGAGGGGTGGGATAGGGAGGGTGGGAGGGAGGCTCAAGAGGGAGGAGATATGGAGATATATGTATGCATATGGCTGATTCACTTTGTTGTACAACCAAAACTAACACAGTATTGTGAAGCAATTATTACTCCAATAAATATGTATTTTAAACACAAAAAGAGTAGCAGGAGGGAGATCTTTGTGGTGATCTGATCCTTCAGTATGTCGATTGTGGTGGTGGTAATGTGAATTTATACATGTGATAAAACAGCTTAGAATTACACACCCACATTTTTCTGATGTTAATTTCCTTATTTTGATGTTATTCGATGGTTATGTGAGATATCACTGTTTGAAGAAACTGGATAAAGAACATGGATAACCTCTTTGCAACTTCCTAGGAATTTGCAATTATTTCAAAATAAAGTGTTTTTCTAACGGTTAAAAAAAAAAAAAACAATAAGTAGAAGTATTGCCATCCCAACCAACACCTTAGTAGAACAGTTGCTATTTCAAGTACCTGAGGAAGAGTTCTGTTTTAGAGAATTCAGTCACTTTACAAATTAGTGTTCTTTTGAGGGAAAAATTAGTAACCCAGCAGACATTCGACACTAAAAATGTAACTAAGTCCTAAAGAAAAGTCCAAAGCAAAAACAAGAATAAAGAAGCAAGCAAAAACTACTTCTCTAACTTTTCGTGCTAAATGCCAATCTTACTAATTTGTACTTAATATCATTATTTTTCCCCTGATTATTCCAACTTAAACACAGTCTAGTCTATTTTACTGATATTGGCCTTCAGCAGAAAATCTTGCCAATGCATTCCCATCTGCAGGTACATATGCTTTAAGACTTCTTTCTTTCAGGCAACAGAAGGTTAATATATGCTGCTAAAAAAAAAAATGCCTTAATTCTCATTCATTTTTACTGAAGACAGGCAGATAAACACCTATAGGCAGATGTCTACCTGCAGGCATGAGTATGCTTTAAGAGAAATTCTCTTAAGTTATGCAAGATGCTTTCAGAAGGAATTCTTCATGTGTTAGCTAATTACAACCCTGCTCTAAAAAAATGTTTACTTTGAATATTCTTAGAGCTTTTCCAGTTCCTTTGCTGTATTGCAGTCTGTTTGCTCACACTTTCAGGAGATAAAAGAAATAAATGCAACATTTAAAAAAAGAAAACCTTATTCTAAGATTTTATTAAAAACAGTATCCTTACTCTTGGTTTAAAATCTCAATTGATGGTTGATATAAATATGAGGCTTTTTTAGTCTCAACACAATCTGTTTAAATAATGATTGAAGAAAAACTAACTACATGCCATTTATTTCAGAAATTTAAAAAAAACTTGTTATTGGGGTTGTAAATATTTATACTAAAAATAGAATAGCTTATTTTGATACTTTTATGGAAAAATCACAGAAATCACAAGAAAATGCTACCTCATCATTAGTCCAAAATATTGTTATTATCAAAACTCTTGTTATTAAACAATTCAAACATATAAAATAGTAGAAAATTTGGAGGTAGGCCAAAACATGTATTTACATTTTAAAATTGTAATTGTAAGAAAACAAACAACCCAATCCAAAAATGGGCAGAAGACCTAAACAGACATTTCTCCAAAGAAGATATACAGATTGCCAACAAACACATGAAAGGATGCTCAACATCACTAATCATTAGAGAAATGCAAATCAAAACTACAGTGAGGTATCTCCTCACACCAGTCAGAATGACCATCATCAAAAAATCTACAAACGATAAATGCTGAAGAGGGTGTGGAGAAAAGGGAACCCTCTTTCACTGTTGGTGGGAATGTAAATTGATACAGGCACTATGGAGAACAGTATGGAGGTTCCTTAAAAAACTAAAAATAGAACTACCATATGACCCAGCAATCCCACTACTGAGCATATACCCTGAGAAAACCATAATTCAAAAAGAGTCAAGTACCACAATGTTCATTGCAGCTTTATTTGCAATAGCCAGGACATGGAAGCAACCTAAGTGTCCATTGACAGATGAATGGATAAAGAAGATGTGGCACATAGATATAATGGAATATTACTCAGCCATAAAAAGAACTGAAACTGAGTTATTTGTAGTGACATGGATAGAACTAGAGTCTGTCATACAGAGTGAAATAAGTCAGAAAGAGAAAAACAAATACTGTGTGCTAACACATATATATGGAATTTAAAAAAAAAAAAGGTTCTGAAGAACCTAGGGGCAGGACAGGAATAAAGATGCAGACATAGAGAATGGACTTGAGGACACAGGGAGGGGGAAGGGTAAGCTGGGACGAAGTGAGAGAGTAGAATTGACATATATACACTACCAAATGTAAAATAGATAGCTAGTGGGAAGCAGCCGCATAGCACAGGGAGATCAGCTTGGTGCTTTGTGACCACCTAGAGGGGTGGGATAGGGAGGGTGGGAGGGAGGGAGACGCAAGAGGGAGGAGATATGGGATATATGTATATGTATAGCTGATTCACTTTGTTATACAGCAGAAACTAACACAACACCGTAAAGCAATTATACTCCAATAAATATGTTAAAAAATTGTAATTGTATTTTGATTCCTCAATTAATTTAGAGACAAATCTAAGAACTTTATAAGTATTTCATTGCCAATAAATATTATGATTCCATTTGGCATTAGAACATAACTCTGATCCACATCCTCTGAATCCTAATCTCAGATTGATTTACAATGGATAAAAATGTACAGATTTATTTATAATGGATTAAAATAAACAAATATTTTACTTATTTTTTCACTCAAATATAACTCCCATTTTTGACAATTTGGCTCAATTTATCATTTGTCATGTAACATTCCCCCCAAAAAGCTATTTGTATCAAGAATCAGAACATTCCCATATTCTCTAAATGCATTATTTTTGACTTAGAATGTTGTTGCAATCTTCAAAAATAATGCTTTCAAGTATTTTATAACTAATTAACATATTTAGTAATGTCAGCCTCAGAGTCAGCGAACTTAACTAGCTCAGAAAACATCCCATCACTAGTGCATGCCCTTGGGAAAATTATTGCCTCTTATTATTCAGGCAAACCATTAATATATGTTGAGTTTTTATTCATCTATAATACCCCAGTGACATTAGGAGCATTTTAACTATGACTGGGGCACACAAAGTGTGATATGTCTTATGACATTTGGGCTGCCATAGCAAAATACTGCAAATGGGTAACTTGCAAACAATAAACATTTATTGCTCACAGTTTTGCAAGCAGGAAGTCGGAGATCAGGATACCAGCATTGTTGCTTGAGGGTCACAGACTTCTGGGTCATAGACTGTCATTGTATCTTCACATGGCAAAGGGGTCAGGGATCTCTCTGGAGCCTCTTTTATAAGGCACTAATAGCATTCATCAGTGACCTAACTGTCTCCCCAAAGCCCCGCATTATAATAACATCACCTTAGAAGGTTAGGATTTCAACATAAGAATTTGGGGAAGACACAAACATTCAGACCAGAGTGATGATATAAACTTCAGGTGTAAGAGGTTGCAAAAGCCTAAAGGTTGAAGGGATCCCTAAGATCTCTAGCCAATTTTGTACTAAGTGACCTTAAAGTAAAATACCCCTCAATAAATCTCTCAGAATACTAATGCTAAATTCTAAGCATTGTTGAGTTCTGTTTTTTAAGGAGAGATTAGGTGAGATGTACTGGATAATATCATAAGTACTCACCTATTTATATATGGAGATAGGAGACCCCAGATAAGGAAACACTGACCATATGCTACCTGGATGGAGAAAGACGACTATTAACAGTGTTAGTAAAAATAATAAGCCTTTTCATACAAAACCACATGGAGTTTTTTGGGTTTTTTTTTTTTAAGCTAATACATGTTAAGAGCCAGTATACAGGGGTAAATTGTCCACTAAAAGTCCATTAAATTTGGGTTCTATTCATAACTTTAATGCTGAAATTTAGTGTCACGACCATTGGCTAAAGAATTTGCTAATTGGGTCTCAGATTGTTCATTTGTAATCAAAAAATTATATGTTGGTCAATACAACACAGAACTATTTTTAAAATTTAGTTTATTTACAAAAGTTCAATACTTTACCTTAACTTTTTTGAAGGTGACTTAGTCCATTCAGGCTGCTATCACAAAAATACCATAGACCAAGTAACTTATACACAACAAGAAATTTATTTCTCACTCTTCCTGAGGCTGGAAAATCCAGGGCATTGGCATATTGGGTGTCTGGTGAGAGCCTGCCTCCTGGTTCAGAGAAGGCCATCTTTCCACTGTGTCCTCAATGGTGCAAATGGTGAGAGAGCTCTCTAGGGCACTAATCCCATTCATGAGAACCCCACCCTCGACCTAGTGACCTCCCAAAGGCCCCATCTTCTAATACCATCACACTGGTGGTGAGAATTTCAACGTATGCATTTGGGGAGCACACAAACATTCAGTTCATATCAGTGTCATAAATTTTTAGGAAATGATCTTATGACTTTATGAATGAAAAGAGGAATATCCAGTTTTTTTTCTGGACTCATTATATCTTCCTTAGTCTGAAAAACACCTACACACACACAAGGATTGAAAGACATGTTCCACCTAAGGATGGGTTATTATTTCCACTTACCATGTGATATGCTTGTCAACAGTTTTACCAGTAACTGTAAACTTCCTCTCAAAAGAAGGGAGAAATTGGAGACATTAAAGAATTTGGAAGAAAGATCACATAAATATCTAAAGGTGCTTTCCATATACAAGACTGTAACAAGGGTGCAGTCAGCAGGGACAAATGATCTAGAAGTAATATTAGCTGTGTTGAATTAGAAATGATTAATTTTGATTAAACATAAATAATATTGGTTAAAAAGACAGATTCATAATTGATAAGATAAATAATACTTATTCTACTTATTCTATTTGTGTTTCAATTTTTACTCCTTACCCCATCTTTTCAACACTACTTTTTCTCAGTTGTTTCCTCAAACAGACAAAATAATCCTTGCCCTTGTGAGGCTCACATTCTAGAGTAGAATGTCAGACAGAGAAACATAAACATAATAAATTAACAAATTATGTGCTAAAGTGATTGTTCCAGGAAAACTAGATTTATGAGCATGGTGAGTTCTAGGGAGAGACTGAAACTGGAAAAGAGCTAGATGGAAAAAGCTTCATGGAGAAGGTGACATTTAAGAAAAGGTCTGGAGGAGCAGTGGGAGTGCTCAGTCAGAATGTCTGACTGAAGAGCACTTCGGGAAGAGGAATAAGGTGGGGCAAAGACTCAGAGTGGGGAGTGTGCCTGCCGTGTCACAGCAACAATAAAGGGAAAAGGGACCCCTCCTGCACTGTTGGCAGGAATGTCAATTGGTAGAGCCACTATGGAGAACAGTATAGAGGTTCCTTAAAAAACTAAAACTAGAACTACCATATGATCCTGTAATTCCACTGCTGGGCATATGCCCTGAGAAAACCATAATTCAAAAAGAGTCATGCACCACAATGTTCATTGCAGCTCTATTTACAATAGCCAGGACATGGAAGCAACCTAAGCGTCCAACAACAGATGAATGGATAAAGAAGATGTGGCATATATATACAATGGAATATTACTCAGCCATAAAAAGAAACAAAATTGAGTTATTTGTAGTGAGGTGGATGGACCTAGAGTCTGTCATACAGAGTGAAGTAAGTCAGAAAGAGAAAAACAAATACCGTATGCTAACACATATATATGGAATATAAAAAAAAATGGTTCTCATGAACCTAGGGGCAAGAGAGGAATAAAGATGCAGACGTAGAGAATGGACTTGAGGACATGGGGAGTGGGAAGGGTAAGCTGGGAGCAAGTGAGAGAGTAGCATGGACATATATACACTACCACATGTAAAATAGATAGCTAGTGGGAAGCAGCCACACAGCACAGGGAGATCAGCTCGGTCCTTTGTGATCACCTAGAGGGGTGGGATAGGGAGGGTGGGAGGGAGGCTCAGCAGGAAGGGGATATGGGGATACATGTATGCATAAAGCTGATTCACTTTGTTGTACAGCAGAAACTAACACACCATTGTAAAGCAATTATACTCCAATAAAGATTTAAAAAAAAAAAAAAAGGAGATGACTGTGGCTGGAGGAGAGCAAGCTGGAGAAATAGAAGGAAATAAGATCAGACAGGAAATGAGTGTCAGATCACCTTGGGCCGTGTATGTCATAGTAAGAAATTTATCATTTATTTGAAGAGAAGTAAGGAGTCATGGGTGGGTTTTAAGCAGAAGAGTGACAAGGCTTAGCTTTTGTTGTAACAGGGTTGCTCTGCCTGCACTTCTTTTCGTTTTCATTGAATTATAGTTGATTTACAATGTTGTGTTAGTTTCAGGTGTACAGCAAAGTGATTTATATATATATGTGTGTGGTGTGTATGTGTGTGTGTATACACACACACACATATATATTCTTTTTTAGATGATTTTCCATTATAGGTTATTATAAGATATTGAGTGTAGTTCCCTGTGCTATACAGTAGGTCTTTGCTGGTTATCTATTTTACACATAATAGTGTGTATATTTTAATCCCAAACTCCTAATTTATCCCTCACCCCTCCCTTTCCCCTTTGATAACCATAAGTTTGTTTTCTACATCTGTGAGTCTATTTCTGTTTTGTAAATAAGTTCATTTGTATCATTTTTTTTAGATTCCACATGTAAGCTATATTATATGATATTTGTCTTTCTCCGTCTGACTTATTTCACTTAGTATGATAATCTCTAGGTCCATCCATGTTGCTGCAAATGGCATTATTTCCTTCTCTTTCATGGCTGAGTAGTATTCCATTGTGTATATGTACCATATCTTCTTTATCCATTCAGGCTACACTTCTAAGAGAAGACTGGGTGGGGGCATGTGTTCCAGTTAAAAGCCTATACTAGTTACAATGTATACTGATGTACCAAACAATCCCATCACCTCAGTAAATTACCACAATAAATTTTACTTCTCACACATGTATATTCAACCCAGGTTTACAAGGGTTCTCTGCCCATCATGGTCATTAAGGAGCTCAAACAGGCAGCAGCTGTGTCTTGGTGGCTTCAACAATATATAAGGTAGGAAAAGGGGACGTGGCAAAACATGCATCCACTCTTAAAGTGTCACAGCCCTTTACAGCTGATTGGCCAAAGCATGTCACAAGGTCAAGTCTAACTTCAAAGGAAATAGAGAGGAGCAAGCCTGTCATAGCCTAGAAGGGGAGAAAAATATTATAGAGACTCTTACAAAATCTCGAGCAAGAGGTGACAGTGTCTTAGAGGAGGGGGAGAGTGGTGGAGGCAGTGAGAAGTCACTGGATTCGGACATTTTCGGAATATGTAACCAGCAGTATTCACTGACAAATGGATATTGGGTGTGAGAGAAAGAGAAGAGAGGAGTGATGGCTTTGGGGTATAAACCACTGGGAAAAAGGAGTTTCCATAATTGAGATCAAGGAGACTAAAGGTTTAGCAGAATTTGGAGGGGACTTAGATTTGCATATACTAAGTCTTAGACATTCAGGTGGAGCGCTCAAATAAACCATTGACCATACAAGCTGGGGACTGCAAGGGAGATGTCTGCATTGGAGAAAAAAATAAGAAAATCAGCAGCAGATAGGTGACATTTAAAGCCATGAGATTAGATGAGATCACCAAGGGAGTTGACAGTGGTCCAAGGATGGAGCTGTTTCACCAGATGCTACAAAACTGCAGATTTTGGTATCTGAATTCAGAAGTTAATAGTTTTTTCTATAGATCCATCTGATACAGATAATTCTAGGCCTATATACCTGTACCATGTTTATCATACCTAAGTGTAACTGGAAATATTTACCTGTAATGAGGTGATATATATGAAGTATACAACCACCAGTACCACACAGACGCTGATCAAGCACAAAGGATGTTTGCTAGTATGCGGTCACCCTGCCTGTAACACCAACTCCTAACTTCCCTTCAAGAGCCCCACTGTCTAATATGTGAAACTCATCTTCACTTCCATAGGCAGCATTTAATTATTATTTACCTTCCTATTTTATATAACATTATACCAAAATGTATTATAGAATTTGGTACTTTATGCAAATGTTTTAAAGGTATTTTTTTCTTCTTAAAACATGAATTCAGTGCATCTTTCTAATATCTTTGTAACACCGTGAAGCAGAGGTCTTGAAACAGAGAAGAATCTTGAACAAGAATATTGAAAAAGGATTAAAAATAATCATAATTATACTAACCAAATAAGTTATGACTGTTGGCAATTATCCTAATCCTATTTGACCTCATAATGCACTATATACCAAATAAAGCTTTAAAATTTTTGAAGTAAAAACCAACACAACTTGACAATGTTTTACTAACCTAAA
Organism: Balaenoptera borealis; assembly: GCF_965194805.1. Taxonomy (NCBI): domain Eukaryota; kingdom Metazoa; phylum Chordata; class Mammalia; order Artiodactyla; family Balaenopteridae; genus Balaenoptera; species Balaenoptera borealis. The sequence goes on from NC_138861.1 coordinate 142,898,145, forward strand.
ATTTTAAGTACAATAAAAAGAGAAAACTATACAATTGATTGTTTTAACACCAGGATACCCTGCTGTGTGTGAGCTCCTCAGGGACCATATTTCATTCACTTATAGCATAACTATGTAGCATAATTCATGTGACACAGGAAGCATTTGATTCAGGAAATATTTTGAGAATCTATTTTGTGACAGATATTGTCCAAAGATAGGGTAAGAGAAATAAACTGGCAGATTAGTATCCTGCTGTTTACAGTTTACATTCTAGTGGAAGATATAAGAAATAAACACATACCTAATTCTAAGTTATAGTTTCAGGTCAATGATAAACGACATATATAAAATTAAAGCAAGGTGTGGAATAAAGAGTGAGGGGAAGAGGGAGGTTAGATAGCTGGGGAGAAGATGTCACCTTTCTGAGATGATGACAAAGGATGAGAGACAAGAATACCATAAAGAAACCAGCCAAATAGAGATCTGGGGAAAGATATTCCTGATGGTAAAATTAATAATTGTAAAGGTGTGTGGACAGAAATGACCTAGTGGGTTCAAGGGCAGCAAGGCCAGAGGGACTGAAACAGAGTAGTAGGGAAACAAAAGGTAGGAGACAGGGCCAGAGACCTGGGCAGGGATCGTATCAAGTAGAGCTTTGTAAACTAGAGAATTTGAATTTTACTCTGTGATAGGAAGCCACTGGAGGGTTTTGAGCATGATAGAGATATGATTTATGTTTCCAAAAGACCACTTTGGATTCTGTGTAGAATATAGGTAATAAATCAGGTGAAATCCCAGAGACCACTTTGTTAATAGGTTTTTAAAGTAATTTGGAAAAGAGATGATGATGGTTTGGACTTGTAGCAGTGTAAGTAACTAGAAGTCAAATTTGAAAGCTTATGCTTAAGCTTACAGACAGTAAGCAACCAGCTTACAGATGGCTGAGCAACCAGACAGTGGTTGATGGACTGCATGTACAATCTCCAGGAATGAGGGCAAGGATAAATCCTGGGGTTTTGGTATCACCTGCTGATACAGGGAATATTGGAGGAGCAGAATTTTGAGCCAAGAAATCCATTTTGACTATGTTAAGTTTTACATGCCGAATTCATATTTAAATGAAGATGTCTAGAAGCAGAAATATCAAATTATGAACTCCTGATATACATTTTAGGATTGTCAGTGTATAAAATGGATTCAAATCCATAGGAATGTGTGTAATCAACTCAAAAGAGAGAAGAAAGGATCTGACAGTGAGCACATAGACTTGGGGAATTGGAGGAGGGGTCATTAATTAGGCTGAAAAGGATTAAGAAGAAAGAAATCTAGTAGAGATTTTTGTTTGGGAATCCACAAAGCAAAGTTTTCATGAAAGAAGGAATGGTGTGTTGTATAAAATGGTTCTTAACTTCAAGTATGATGTTGGTTAAAATTGATCATTGGGGTTGGCCAGTGAAGGTTTTGGTAACCTCAATAATAGTAATTTCTTAGTAGTATTGAACCACTCGGTCAAAATTAGTATTTAACTGTGTTTAAAAAAGGACAGGCAAATATGAATGTGGTAATAACCAGTTATGTGAGGGCTCAGGGAATCAAAGAGGCTTTTGTTTGTTTTTAAATTGGAAGGATTCTTGTGATTTGATTGTTTGTAACACATGGGAAATCAGGATATTGATTAGATATATTGATAGATTTGTTAATGGAAAGAAGAATAGGTCTATTTTTATTTCTCTTATTTTCTCAGAGAAGGAAGAATCAGTCACCTGCATTGAGAGATGGGAGAGGTGTGAGGAGAAAGTAAATGGTATAGTCTTTTGAAAAATAATGAGTAATGTAACTATAGAAATGTGAATTTCTACAGAAACCAATCTGGGTGATTAAGGGGTAAAATCTGTAACAGAGTGACAGTGACAATTGCATTGGATCTGAGGGGTCTCCAAACAAACACGATAATAATCTTTAAAAAACTAATTTTTTAAAGCACTGATTTTTTCCAAATAAATCTGGAGTGTGAAGTAAATAATCTAGGGCAGTTTTTCCCCAAACAAATGCTCAGAATAATATTTTTGTTTGATGAAATAGGTTTTCATAAAAAGACGTGTTACATAAGTCCAAGGTTCACTGACTTAACCAAACTGAAACAGGGTTTGGTTGATAGTTGGTTTTGTTTTGTTTTATACTTTTAAACTGTAGGACTTATCAGAGCCTTTAATAAGCCACTGGACATCGTGACTCTCCAAGAGGGTGATTTTGAATGTTGCATTTGAGGCTACCCCTTTTGGGGGAAGGGAGAGGATCCCCAAAGAATCTGATTATTTTCCTTTCTCCAGTGCACAGTCACCCTGGTAAATGTCTATAGGTCTCTGGGGGAAAGCTAGGAGAATGATTAAAGTATAAATTTTAGTGTAATTTTGAGAATACAGTTTGGGAAACTCTGCCCTGGTACTTCTGAATTTCAAATATTTTACCACACTCCCTTTTCATTTTATTTCTCCTCCATGACTGCTTTACATAATAACTTCCACTCTCCTTTGTTTTGCTCAGATTCATAAAGTAAGTGTTATGAGATTTATTTTGTGAGATATGCCAGCTAACATATCACTTTTCCTATGGAAATCAGGCACTAACCACCTGTTGTTTTATTGATTGTAACATTATACTTAACTATTGAAGAAGTAGAAACAGCTTGTCTATTTTAATATGATTTTAGATATCAAAGAATGCTTTCCTCTGAAGATTGTTACGTTTTAAGTAAACACAATAAAAAAGCAAAACAACCAAAATTTCAAGTTGTTTCGAGGTGGTACTAATGACAAGGAACTTGAGTAAAATGTGCCACATTGTGCATGGTAGCTGAAGAGATAATGTGTGAAACTGGGAATGCTATTTTCATGATTCAGAGGCAGGCAGAGACAAAAAAAAAAAAATCTAATTTCATCATTTTGAGAGAAGGCGAAACAAAAATGCTCCTGTGCTTTCATAAGATTTTTCTCCTATTTTAGTCCATACACAGAGGTTTCTGAAAGTTCCATTTGCTAATAACTTAATTAGCAATTCAGGGTAGTTGGGTCTGCAGCCTAATGCTGTTGTTGGAGTTGACTTTGAGAATGAAGGCAGCCCAATTTGTTGAGTGATTCCCATCTCTACCAACTGGCCCGCGAAATCTAGAAGCATCACCTGGGCTTCCCCTTGTTAACTCAAAGCATATCACAAGGCTCAGATTGATGTCTAGGGCCCCTGAGCTCTGCTCGCTGCCCACACAGCAGCTATAATCACATTCTGAGCATGGGGAGTTTAGGTTTATCTAAGTGCTCCAAATCCACCATCTCAAAAAGGGATGCTACAGGACAGAAGTGTCTTTTATTGAAATGAGCTGAAAGCATTTACATCCGCAAGAAAAGCTGTGCTTTCCCAAGGATACTCAGTAATGACTAATTGTGTCTGATGCCAGGTGCATAAAGCAAATAGCATTTGGTTTGGCTTTCACAGTTCTTAAGGAAAAAAAAAGGTACATTGTATACAAAGAATCAGCATGTTGCTTTTCAAGATGTATTTATTGTTTCTGGGGATGATACCTGCTTTCTTTCTATTTATGATTCTAGTTCAGTTTCCTTATATTCTTTTTTCTCTTTCATTCCCAGATTGAATTGTGATCAAAAGAGCAAATGGAATTGCATTTTGCAGAATCCTCTGTTGATTCATATATAAATTTCAGAAAATGTTGAGACTGACTGTCAGGAGATTAGCATTTCTTTCTCGAGACGTTTTTGGTTTGATATCCTTCACAATGAGTGAGATTAATGGGCATCAAGAGATGGGGGCACATAAGGACGCATATTTTAACCCAGCAGTTCTTTTGTTAGTGCAAGTGCCATAAATATTCACAATGTTGTTTGTGTTATTTTTCTTTTCAGTTCTTATTTTTATTCTCCTGCTATGTCTTTTTTTATCTCAGAAGTGGTATTATATAATTATCATTCTTAGTGTTGTGTGTGCCACATTTAAGTGGTTCATTTTTTCTAACGACTAAAGATTGACCATCACTTAGCTTGCATGGATCTTTTCCAAATATTCCTCAGTTGCCATAATTTGGTAAAATGAGACACCTTCCTAGAAAGCTTTTTTTTTTTTAAAGCAAATTAACTATGTCAGCTTTATTTCATTTTGTTTTGATCTATGAATTCGTGTTTTATTTTCTGGTATAAAATAATTACAAAATGAGCTTAAATGAGCAGACCCATGGAAAATCTATCTATGTAACTCAGTCCAATATTTAGTCTATGAAATATTATTTTGGTTAATTTCATAATATTCCTGTGTTATTATTTTAGTCCTGGGCATGGCACCAAATATTTAGGAAACTTTTTTAGCCAAGGTTCAATTAGAGAAGCAGAATCAGTAGTAAATATATAAGAAGGGGTTAGCTTTCATGATTGTAAGGGCTGGCTAGGCAAGTCCAAAATCTTTAGGGTTGGCCATCAGGAAGGGAAGAGTGGACCTCTCAGGCTGAATTAAAGATGCAGTACACAGATAGAGTTTCTTCCAGGAAACTTCCGTTCTGTTCTAAGGGCTTTCAACTGATTAAATCAGGCCTACCCAGATTATCTAGGATAATCTTTGCTTAAAGTTAACTGATTATAAATGTTAACCACACCTACAAATGTCTTCACAGCAATATCTAGATTAGTTTGACTGAATAACTGGGTACCTTAGCCTAGCCAAATTAACACATAAAACTGACCATTGAAGTCCAACACATATCAACTTGGCACCCCTACACATCTCCTTGAAGTATGTTTACCCTCCAAATAAAAACAGTAACAAAGCCCTATTTTCCAGCTAACAGGACACAGCTATCCTGTGCACTACCAAAAATGCACTAACCGTTTCCCTGGAGGAAGATGTATAGTCAATGGGTAATGTTTACTCTTCTCTTTTGATATCCTGTATCTTAAATACTGTGACGTAAAGTTTACTATTACTAATACATCTTATGTTAGATGATAAAAAAATGAATGGGAAGGAAAAGAGAAAAAATGATTAATATGTCTCTATCTATCTATCTATATACAAACACATTCAAGCAAAATAAGGAATAAATGATTAAAGATATTACAGTTCTCATTTCTGCAACTAGTCACAAGGTTATAGCTAATATTTATAACCACATTTCTACTATCATTCCAGTACCACAGGTGGCCGTGGCTCTTTGCTTGTTGAGGTGACCTAAATGTTAATTCCTGAAGTGTCTGGGCCATTAGCAGTCTTACCTTAGTTGGGTTGATGCAATTTTCCATTAATTTAATCACAAGACTGGCAATACTAGAAAATAAGTTAGTGATCTCCTGTATTCCAGCCATATTCTTTCTTACCTCCATTGTATAGTGGAAATTAAACTTGTGCAAACCAATCTCCCCTTGGTGGTCAGGATCAATCACTCCTGTCAGTACAGAACTCCTTTCTTTGCTTGTTGACTCAGAGATATGAGGAGAACAAAATGGACCGTGACACTCTTAACTTCTATTTCAATGCGGTCATTGTTGTGCCTCATGGTGGAAGCATTTCTCCCTTTGGGCTAAGACATCTAAACCAGCAGAGTGTAAAGTCACAGGGACAGAAAGGAAGGATTTTGCTAATGGCAGTAGTGAGTGGTGCCACTCTCATTTCCACCCCTTGATTCCTAGACATGAATACTGGCTATGGAAAAAAAGAGCACACTATGTGTGCTGTCATTAATTTAGAGGCTATATAGCCTCATGGTGGAGATTGCCACAGCCCTGCAAGGTATTACCACCTGGCTGACACTGCAACTGAATCTTCAAAAGGCTGTAGCTCTGTTCGGTCAAGTCAACTTATACTTGATGATGAGGGACATGGTACAACTGGTAAATTCAATGAACATGGACCCATTGCTAAACTTAATTTGCTGTTTAAGAAGTGATCATTACTTCATTGATCAGAAACAATGCTATCTGGAATACTGCAATGGTGGATAGGTATTCTGTGAGTCCGCAAATAGTTTCGACAGAAGCATTGTGTGCAAGACAGGTAAATCCATATTCAGAATCAGTGTCACGTAGAACACAGTGCTGCCCCTTCCATGAGAGAAATGGTTCGATGTAATCAATCTGCCAACAGGTAGCTGGCTGATCACCCTGGGAAATGGTGCCATATTAGGGAGTCACTGTTAGTCTGTACCGCTGGCATTGGGCACCCAGCAGTAGCTGTAGCCAGTTCTCTTTGGTGAACTGAAGTCCATGTTGCCGAGCCCATGAATCACCTCCATCCCTGTCACCATGCCCACTCTGCTCATAAATTCACTGAGCAATAGCAGGAGTGGCTGAGAAAAGAGGCTAACTGGTATCTGCTGATATGTCATCCTCTCCACTGGATTATTAAAATCCTCCTCTGCAGAGGTCACCGTTTGATGAACATTCACATGGGACGTAAATACATTCACAACCTTTGCCCTTTCAGCAAGTCCGTGCGCATTTCTCTTCCCAGCACCTTCCTGTCACCAATTTTCCTATTACATTCCTTCCTCGTCTTTGACTAGTCAGCCAGATCTTTGGCCACAGCCCATAGATCAATATACACTCATACCTCTGGCACTTGTTCCTTCCAAGCAAAATGCACAGCGAGGTGCACTGCTTCAAGCTCCGTCAACTGGGAAGATTTCCCTTCAGCAAGCAATGTCTCAGGAAGGGCTTGGAGCGCTGCAGCTACCTGCATGCCACGCAGGACCCTCTGTAAAACATTCCTGACTTTTCTCTTGCTCAGTCGACTAATTATGGGAAACTACCCAGGCCATAGGTGTGGGCTGAGAAAGAGACGCTAATGAAGCAGGAGTGGGGACTGTGTGCATTTGCACCACTCCCTCGTGTAACTTGGTGTGTCTTCAGGACTTGCTCTAGTTCAATATCATAGATATCACTTTTATTTGAAACCGGAGTGCTGCCGAGAATGCCCAACTTCGTGGCTTGGTGGGTCAGAAAATACTCAGTTCATGATGGGCAGCTCAGGTTGCGTTGTAACTTGGTGGCAAAAGCTTAAGCGTTCAGTCTCTACTAAGGCCCAGGAGCAGGTCAAGAGGTGTTTCTCAAAAGGAGAGTCATTATCTGCAGAGGATGACAGCACTTTTCTCCAAAATCCTAAGAGTATTCTCTGTGATTCAGCTGTAAGGGCCTGTCAAAGCCTCCACGCAGCATCTCAATCGGCCACATCACATCCTTGCATCTGCCCCAAGTGGCAGATCCATGGCAGCTTGCCACTGTCACAGAGCCTTCCTTTCTTCTGGACTCTAAAGTGGCAGCTGTTCAGGCCACTCGGTAATGGACTGACTAGCATACTTAAAGCAGGAATATGTTGCCTCCAAAATCCAAAGAAGCACACTAAGCCCTGACTCTCTTTTTTGGTTGGGCCAAATGCAACAACTTATCTTTTACCTTAGAAGGGACATCTAACATGCTCACGCCACTGAATTTCTAGAAATTTAACTAAGGTAGAAGGCCCCTGTGTTTATTTCCCACCTGTTACATGCAAAGTGACTTATTGGAGGGAGCTGGTTTATGTAGCTGTGGAGGCATGTCCAAAATCCACAGAGCAGGGCATCAGGAAAGGCAAGATGAAATTATCAGGATGATTTGAGGCCACCGTTCCGTTCTGAAGGACTTTCAGTTGGTTGGATGAGCGTACCCAGGATAATTTCCTTTACTTAAAGTCAACTGATTATGACCTTGAATAACATCTAGATAATATCTTCACAACAGCACATAGATTAGTGTTTGATTGAATAATGGGAGACTAGAGCCTATCCAAGTTGACACTCAGCTGAGAGTCACTGTAACCTTTGCACAATAACTTAGGTATCTCTGGAGATTTTTCCTAATTTATAAAATATGACACTGTGTATATGGTCTTTAAACCTTTCCTAGCTGTGTATCACTTCAGAACTTCCACCTGACACTCCATTCATTAGGTTAGAAGTCATACAAAAGAGCAAATGTAATCACCAACTATTTGAGGTAACCTCTATAAATCCGGTTTACCCTAAATTTTCATCCCTCTTTTTTCAGGTTGAATTTAACTCCCATCCTGGTCTCACCATATTTACAGTTTATTATTTATAAAATGTTTATTTTGATGCACCAATGAATATGTATTACATCAAGACACTATATGGAGGAGAAAGAATTTAAGCTTGTCAAGTGTAATGACATGGAATTCTAGACAGTTTTCAGGTAGAAAAAGCATACTAGAAAACTGGGTTACTTGAAGTAGGAGGAAAAAGCAGAGTTCTAGGAAAAATTATAGTCAAAAATAAAAGAAAATTATAAAAGGAAGGAAAACACATGTTTTAGCTTCTTCACAATTTTGATTTTGATGGGAGCTTCTTTATAAGCATGTGGGAATTTTGCTATAATTACTGGATCTTTTGCACGTAATTGGACATGAAATATAGAAGTGAAAGGCATTGCTGTTAACCCACAGGTTAGCTGTGTCCTATGCTAGTAGTGTGAGATTCAGTATGTCAAATTAATATGGAGTCTTAAACCAGAGACTTTTCTCCAGATTATGTTTCTTAGTCGCCTGTGGTATGAATATAAAAGATTTCTTCTCAGCACTTTTTTTTGACACAGGAAGAAAACAGGAAGAAATGGGACTCTCAGTTGAAGTCAGTGTACCTTAATCTAACCCAAATTACCCCCAAAGGGCTACACATTCCCACTAGCCAATAGTAAATCTTTTTGATGTCGCCTAAAATAGCTGTGTATTTTTGGAAAATAAGAATATAGAAAAGAGTTTCCTTTGAGTTTTATGTCAAAGGGAGATTTGCTCTGTTAAGCTCATTTAATGCAAAAGCTATTCCTAACTTCTGTAATAATTTTCCCCCTCTGTAAGATGATACAATATGCAATTCTCTACATTTTGTTATAGGAACTATCAGAAATACAAATTTAGATTTGAGTTCAAACCATACAGGAAAGGGATTTATATACAAGACAGAGCAGTGAAAGGATTAAAAAACAGATCACTGATACCCAATATCAAAGCAAGAATATGACTTTAAAAATGTAGGAAAAAATATTTCTTCCAATGTCTGTAGTAATCACATGATCTATATAGGATTTAAAATATGGTATAAAGTTTTGCTATTTAATTTTTGAATTTAAATTTATTCTTCTTTTGAAGTGATGAAAAATACTAGAGAACGTCCTGTACCATTTTATTACCATAATAGTTATTACCTAAGCGAATGAAGCAAAGTAATTTTAGAAAAAATTCTCTTTGTGTATCTTACTCCTAAAGATTCTTTAAAGCAATAGTTTTCAAACACGGTCATTCTTTTTCTCCAAAGAACATTTGGCAATCTCAAGAGACAGGTTTGGTTATCACAACTGTGGTGAAAATGGGGGGGTATGATGCTGCTGGCATTTAGTGGGTAGAGGCCATGGAGGGTATGTACCATTCCACAGGGCACAAGAAAGTCCCCTACCAACAAAGAATTATCCACCCAAAATATCAGTATTGCTGATATAATTTCTTTAAAGAATGAAACAAAGGCAACCGATGTAAATTTGGATACCGGAGAATTACTATCTACTAATGACAGAATACTATATTCAATTCTGCCTTATAAGGTCTAAATGGCAACCACGTGCATTATAAAAGTTTCCTCCAAATAGATTCTGCTGTTATTTTTAATAATTCTGTCCTCATTTTACCTTTTTATTTCCTCTTTGATCTACTAAGTAGTATTCCATAGGCCATTGCTTCCTAAGTATATATTGCCATGACAACCAGAACATCTCTACACACCCTCCCTTTGCTTACGATTTTCCTTTACTTATACCTAAGTCATTTATGGATGGAAGTTAATTTTATGCCTTCAAAATCTTTGCCCTCTTTAGGGGAGTGCACAACACAACAATTGCAGATCAACAATCATTATCTGCCTTTTGTAGAAAAGAAAAAGAAAAAGGTAAATAAAAATTTTTTAAAGTAAAATAAAAGTTTAACTGCTAAAAAAAAAAATCTTGTGCGCATGCATTCAATAACTATTTGTTAGACATATTTTATGATCCAAAGCTATCTGCATTTGCATATTGATTTTGAAAGAAATAAGAAGAGAATGTCATAAAGAAGTTGGTAACTTGGGAAGATTTTACAGGAAATCAGCTATGAACTCAGCCTTGAAGTTGAGATTATAAAATGGAAATGCAAAAGAGGGCAGATATCAAGTGAGAAGGAAAATGTAAGCAAAGGAGGAGAGTGTCATATGAGTGAGATATATGAGGAACAGGACTGTCAGCTTGGATGAATAAATATCGTTTGCAAAAGCACATGGAAAGGTAAGATTGCTAATGATGGCCACGTTAAAAAAGGTCTCAAGTGTCAAACTAAGGAGTCTGGATTTTGTTTCTATTTTTGTTTTTCAAATGGGAGATATACACATTTTTGGATGTAGAAAGGTGCCGTGGGCAAAGAAATTTTCTAAAATGACTAATCTGTTTGCAAGATGCCAAATGGAGTTTGCATGGGGGAAGGGGTCAGGACAAATTCGGTATTAGGGAATGAATTTTAAAAGGAGTAGCAACTCTGGTGATAAATATGGGAAATCAAGACATTAGATTTAACACCCTGAAGAAAATATAGATCAACCTAGGAACAAACTGTAATGACTGAGTACTGATATATACTATACTTGAGAAGTGGGAGGAAAAATAGAGTAGAGTTGATCCAAGTGGCTAAAAAAGATACAGGGAAAAGAAAATGCAGTGTAGAATCAGGAACTAAATCTAAGACCATACTGTATTAATTATTGCAATACCGTACTGGTGGTGATTGACATTTATTTTGTTTAGAATTATTTTTTCCATGCTGATAAGCAAGACTGGTTCAGGATTTGCACTGCATATAAACTATCTCTTTATATAATACTAAGATAAAATGGACTTGGAAGTTGTATAACTTTTACCACTGCATTGGGAATTTTTGGAGGAAAAGAAATCATTTTGTGCTCAATTTTACTTCAATTTTTACAGAAAATTTTTGTGCAGATACCTTTGTGGGTTAAAAGACTTTGTGGGAGGGCTTGGGCATTTTAGTTTTCTTGTTTGTTTAGTTTTTTTGTTTTGTTTTTTTCTTCTTTTTTTTTGCTATTTCACATGTATTGGTCAATTTAGCCTTTCTAAGATAATTTTATGCATATTTGCATAATTCATTTATTTCTTCAAAACTCTATTCCATCTAGATTTCATAATTAATAAGTATGTAATTGAACATAATATCCTTCAAACTGAGCAAATTAATGAGGATTAATATATTGGAGTACATGAGCACGCATATTACAGTCTGTCAGCTCTTTTGTTAATGAAAGTGCTATAGATACAGGACAAAATAGTTTCATTAATATAGCTATTTCCTCTGTAATTCTTGCTATGGTCACTTTGCCAAAAGATCATATTCAAGTGACCTTATTTTTATGTATCTATGTGTCCATTTTTTGTTCTTCTCCTTTAGTATTCTTGCTTGACACTAAGTAGAACATTTTGACCCAAATAAGATTTTCTTCAGCTCAGAGAAATTGCCCTTGTTTTTTCGATGGCCCTTTTTTCTTGTTTATATGTTGTATTTTTCTAAAATTTCTATGAAATATTTTCTGAATTTTATCTTATGACTTAGATCTTTATATTTGTTAAGTGGAACAAAGAACAACAAATACAGTATGCTAACACATATATATGGAATCTAAGGGAAAATAAAGGTCATGAAGAACCTAGTGGCAAGACGGGAATAAAGACACAGACCTACTAGAGAATGGACTTGAGGATATGGGGAGGGGGAGGGGTAAGATGTGACAGGGTGAGAGAGTGGCATGGACATATATACACTACCAAACGTGAAATAGATAGCTAGTGGGAAGCAGCCGCATAGCACAGGGAGATCAGCTCAGTGCTTTGTGACCACCTAGAGGGGTGGGATAGGGAGGGTGGGAGGAAGGGAGATGCAAGAGGGAAGAGATATGGGAACATATGTATATGTATAACTGATTCACTTTGTTATAAAGCAGAAACTAACACACCATTGTAAAGCAATTATACTCCAATAAAGATGTTTAAAAAAAGAAAAAGAAAAAGAACCTACCTGAGATGGCCAGTGCATCTCTGGGCGGGTTCGTTTCTGTCTGCAGGATTTGCCTGAATACGGTCTTTTCCTCAAACTGACCGTGTAGGGCAGGGGTTCCCAACCCCGGGGCCGCGGACCAGTGCTGGTCTGCAGCCTGTTAGGAACCGGGCCGCACAGCAGGAGGTGAGCGGCGGGCAAGCCCGCAAAGCTTCACTGGCCGCTGCCCATCGCTCGCATTGCCGCCTGGACCTTACCCTCTTCCCACCCTCGTCCGGAAAAATCGTCTTCCACAAAACTGGTCCGTGGTGCCAAAAGGTTTGGGTACCGCTGGTGTAGGGCATAGACTGGTAGAGTGAGAATAGCATTTAGTTGAGAAAGTAAAAAATTACATTATCCTGGTAGAAGAATTTAGGACTTTTCTATTCCACCCAGCATCTACAGATGCTATAAAATCTATTTTTCCACCTCTGGCTACTATGATGAGATGAAGCTGCCTGAAGTCTTTTCTGGCTTTTTTATCACCAAAATACCTGTGTTAGGCACTTATATGGCAGACACCAATGCACAGAGGGAACTACACCTAACAGTTTGGAGTAAAAACGACAGCTGCATCCTCTCAGTACAACAATTAAACCCTGGTTAGTTCTTTATCCACTTTAAGCACTCCAGTAAGTACTCTGTAACTTGCTGATAGTTTACTTTGTTTTGGGTTTGTTTTCTTTTATTTTTGGTGTTCTTAAGGAAAAATCAATCAACAACCACCTCAAACAACTTACCTCTCTCCTCTTTTTGTATCTTTGCTCTATTTTGTCGATCTTGTTCTGCTTTAATATTTGCAAATTTGCTTAACATTTTTATCATCTTTGACACAATTACTTATTTCTAGTGATTGTATGGATTAATTTATATTTTTGTATTTTTTCCATTGTCTCTTTGATTATACCAGTGGGGAGGATAATATATGAATTCAAAACTCACCTCTTGACATGAAGCCTTAATCTTTTATCTCCAATTACTTTTTAATGTACTTTAAAATCTTATACATTCAGATACATCTTACCTTTTTAAACTATCTAGGCTGTTTGTTAATTAAGATCCCCAATAAACTTGATGTTTTAACCATTATCTGAGGTATATATAAGTGCCCTAATATTCTAATGCCTATAAAGCCCGGATTTTGCTGAAACAGTCTTGTTTTCTAATATTTGGCATTGAATCCAACTGGTACACAGGTCTATTCCTTTAACTTGATTATTGATTGGGAATATATGCTCACAATTAAGTAAGATCCTCAATGTTGGTCTCTCAAGATTTAGGACACAACTCACCGGAAGGGAAATAGCCTCTTAGGCCAGCAGAATTTCCATGAGGACATTATCCACAAATCTTCACAGTGGTCTGAAATTTTATTTTAGAACATAAAAATACCACTTTTGAAAATTAGTAAAACTTTGGGGTTTTAGTTTTTGCTTTTGTAAAGCATCTGCTAGTAATTGAAATAAACAGAAGTCACATACCAATTACTTCATCAAGAAGGTAATCACTTAGTGGGAGAGAAGCATATAAGAATAAACAATAGTTCTTTTTATCCTGAGTTGTAGTTACAGCTCTGCTAGTTAATAAATAATGGCCTTTGGGAAGTAACTCAGTCAGTCAAAGCCTCAGCGTCTGTAAAATTTAGTGAAATGTAGTGACGTACTTCCTGCATAAGAAAACTAGGAAGCTCAAAAGAGAGAATTATATAAATCAGTTTTAAATATGTCAAGAGATTGTACAAAAGTGTATATGATTTTATTAAATGAATATATTTTTAGCTGACTAAACAATTTCTGATTCTGACCTAGTCTTGCATTGGAAAGTGCCTCACAACCGGAGGGTCTGCAGCAAGAGCAATGTAGATACCTAAGAGAATGCAAAGTATTACCTGGTGACTGAGAAACAGAATCAGACATAGTTTCCCACGTGAGTAATTCCAAGCCCAGCACACACTTTTGTTTCCCCTATTAATAAGCACATTCTGATATGTGCATGCCTGTGACAGTAGCTATGCTATGTACAAGCTCTTCCTCACATTTCTTTATGATTTAGGAAAGCAAAGAGAATGACATCAAGGGACTGATATCTTGGATCTTACCTTTGCATCAAAAGTAGCAGATGCCAGTTGGGAGAGTATGGACAAAATATTGAGAAGTGCTTGTCTGCTTACTTCTAAAAAGACAAGTTCTTCTCCCAAAACCATCTGCCATGTAATCAAATTCTCTGGTCATCACACACAGACAAACTCAGTCAAATCAAAGTACAGATGGTCGTTTATTACAAAACAACACAGGAGGCTTAGAATAGATGATACATTTGGTCATTTTTGCACATAAAGTCTCTGATTAAGTATGAAAAATGTGAACATTTGTTTATCTTGGAAAAACTGCTATTACTTGTCAGGCATGACCAATTAGTTATTTCTAAACTGTTATCCATATAATTAAGAAAAACAGCCATCTGTAAAGTCAGAAGTTTGTGTCTCTTTTCTGATCCACATGTAAATGTAAATTCCGTAATCTGATTTACTTCAAAGAGAATTATCAGGCACAATACAAGACAGATGATAGAAACTGATGTATTTTATAATTTCTTTCTCTGTTTATTCCTTCACTTAATGGGAGAATATATAGCTATTGTGGCTGGAATAAGGAAAACCAAAAGAGCATTACAAGAAAGCTTATGAGGATACCTATTTTTCAAATGTAAGACATGAGTGCTATAAAGAAAAGTAAAATTGTCACATAAGAAAATTTATGTTATTTTATCACACTTAAGCATTTTACACACTTAAGGCAGGAAAAAAATGAAACATGATCAAGTCTTTAAAAATAACCTCACTGGAATTCAATTTTAATGTGCATTTATATGTTACATGTATGTGCTTGATCTTAATGAATATTACTTTATGATACATTAAATATAACTTTTATACTTAGCTAATTAATAAATATTTATAAAATGCTTATTTATATTTCACTTGTAACAACCAGCATTCTTTATCTCAAGCAAAATTCCTACATTATAGATTCAGTATCAAATTGTGAACAAATGAACTAGTCACATAAAATGCAATTTTCATGGTTTTTTTTTTTTATTTCCAGTAGTATTCAACACTTTCCTGAAGTCCCAGAGTGGCAGTGAAGTATGTCACAAGAAAGAAATTCATGCATCACTTATCAATTCCAGATGTCCCCTGCACCTACTGTTCTCACTATTTAATCATATACCCAGCTGTCTTTTCTTTGTTTCACCTAGAATTTTTTAATGTTAAACATTTTAAAAGACCGTAAACTCTATTTTAATTGAAATTATTAATGCATAAAGCAAATATACACTCTATCTCTCATAACCAATTACTCTTGAATTACTTAGTATTCTGATTTGAAAGTGCCAGTAAAAAATAAAATTCCATAGGAGATTGTCAGCAGAATAAATTACTTATATAATGACTTTCAAATACTTTTAATTAGTCAGAAAATAGGAAAATTCAAGATTCTGGGAATATGTCATTTATAGTATATGTGTGAGTAGCAAGTATTTCTGCTATGTATGAATAATAAATAGTGACTATTTCACATTTTAAACTTATAAAACATAATCAGAATACTTGATCAAGTTCCTTTCTGCATTTAATGCCATACAGTATATTTGAAGTTTGCTTATTAAATAGAAGCACTTTTAAAAATATTAAAGCCATCTCTTACTCTTGAGAAAGAAAATATTTAATAATGGGGATATCGATATTAGAGAAAAGACTGAACTCTCACGTTCATGATAGAGACAGGTGCTGCGGAAACTAGACTGACTTTTTGCGACACTTGTCAAATGACTTCCAGAGAAGACTTCAAGTCCAAAAGGCCACAATGCATGTTTTTCCTATCTGAGTCAATGTTGAAATAAGCAAGAAAAAATGTTTGTGAACTGAAATTAAGTCATATACAAAAGCTGCAAGATGAGCACTTCTCAATACGAAAGTTATTATGTAAAAGAAAAATTTAATGAGATGAAAGAAATAAGTTTGAATAAAATAAACAGGTAATCTGGTGGTTTGTATGGTTATCATTAGTATTAGTATAGTATTTTAGGTACTGAAAGAAAATTGAAACATTAAAAAATCAATTTCCATGGTTGTCTTCTAGATAAGATTTTTAGTCTTAAGAGCTCTTTTCTCTATTAGAATCTAGTGAAGGTACCAAGAGCTCTTTTCTCTATTAGAATCTAGTGAGGGTACCAAGGAGCTTTTCTTTATGTGGCTAATATTTACTATACTAGAAATTAAAACAGAAATTTAAAACCACTTATTTATTTATCCATTAAAAGCAACAACAATAAACCTCTTACAAGTTAATGAAAAATAACTATAATGTCTTAGACAATAAAAAAGATGAGAACAGTGACATGGCTTCGTATTTTTGCAAATCTTCTTGATGTCTGGCTTAAGAGAAGTCAGCTGAATTCTCATCTCCACTTTTGCATTCAAATCATTGTGATATCACATATGATGTAGCATCTGGAAAAGGGTAGTTGTAAGAGAACGAGAGAGAAAAAGGCAAATAATATCATGGGATTATAGTAAAATTAATATTGGCCTCACTAAGCCACAAAAGGGTTTCAGAATCCCTATAGGACCTCAGAAAACACTGTGAGAACCACTATTATAAAGCATGCATAACACACAAATGGCTTCAAACCAATGGAAAGTACTTGACACTTGACAACACAGTTCAGTCTGTATAATACATGTTGTATATTTGTACCTAATGTTCATGTGTGAGATAAAAGCTATAGTCATGAGTGCACTATATCTGTTATATCCATTAGACATATAACAATACAGAACTGATTACACAAGATATAACACTGAAATATTTTTAAATGAACAATGATGAAAAATACAGTGAATGTTTTAATTGTATGATTTCATTAAAAACTAAGAAGATATTGAATTGAGCATAATAAGAGTTATCTAAATTAGAAAACAGAGCATTGTAATTTTGGTTTCCCAAATTGATATAGTAGTTTAAATATCATCTAGATTATAAAGCAAACTCTCTAGCTAACTGCCTTAGCTTAAAACACTAATCCGCGCTCCTTGTTTTTTTGTAACACCATGCAATATTGATGCACTTTATACTCATTCCTTGGTATAACATTAAAGACAAGTTTGTAAAACTGTCAGATGTAATGAGCTATGGTAAAAGAGCAACATAGAGCACTTAGAGTCCTACACCTCACAATGCTAAATTTCAATGAACCAGAGGCATTACATATAATGTTGAGTAACATTATTTTCACTGCCTACTGGCCTGCCAAAAAAAACAAAAGAAATTTGTCGTCAGGTTTTAAAAACGATGAATTAGTTTTTCAGTGAGACATGCAACTGGAAAATAGCATGCATTATTAAATGATTTGCATAGAAATCCCATAGGATAATCCTTATATTAAAATTGTGCAATAAGGCCACACTCATCAGATCAGAGCAACAATGTTTCATAAAGTAAATAATTAGTGAATAAAGTGGTGAACAGATGAAAGACAAATATGGATTTGCTGACTGGATCGGAAACAGGTTGATGAGTAAGTGAGAAATGACCTAGTGTCAAGGAAAAATAGGAAGCAGCAATAGATTTGTGATAACACCTGGAAGAGAGTACATGTGCTAAACTAAGGAAGACTGACTTGGTGAGAGCTTTTCTAGCCAGCCAAGGCAAGCAAAAGCCTCCCAAATGGAAGGTCCACTTCACAGATGAGATCTTGTTCTTTAATCGAATCCAAGACTCACAGCACCAGTTAATTTCTAAATACTAAATTTCTTTTCCATGTTATCCAACCTTTAACTATAGAATGTTTTCCCCTGGGATGAATATCACAGGTCAATATCGCAAAATACCAAAATGATAAGTGAATTTTTCCCATGTAAAAACTAGTTTGAGGGACTTCCCTGGTGGTGCAGTGCTTAAGAATCCACCTGCCAACGCAGGGGACATGGGTTCGATGCCTGGTCTGGGAAGATCCCACATGCCGCGGAGCAACTAAGCCCGTGAGCCACAACTACTGAGCCCGTGTGCCACAACTACTGAAGCCAGCGCACCTAGAGCCGGTGCTCTGCAACAAGAGAAGCCACTGCAATGAGAAGCCCGTGCACCACAACCGAGAGGAGCCCCTGCTCACCGCAACTAGAGAAAGCCCGCGCACAGCAACGAAGACCCAACACAGCCATAAATAAATAAACAAATTTTAAAAATAAATAAATAATAAAACCTTGCTTGACTAATCAATGCACTCATTCCATTTATAAGTTTCAAAATTTAAGTTTTAGAATAAACAAAGTGACTGAATTGATTATCTTTAAAAGTACAAAAGCAGGGCTATTAATTCTATGTATGTTGTTATAATTTGTTCCTTTTAGTATGATTATTATACTTTATACTCATCATTATTAAAATTTAAACAAAATACTCTAAATACAAATTTTAATGTAATAATATATCATTTGTTATGATTTAATATTATTAGCCATAATTGTATTGTTAAAACACACATATATACACTTACATAAATGGTGAGTTAAAAAGCTGGAAATTAAAATATAGCCCCAAAAGTACCTTAATGGATAAGAAAAGACAATGTAAATAAGTATCTGACTGCAGTGATTTCTAGATATAATCACAGTAAGAGTCAGGCTTGGATATTCCAGAAAATGTATGATTATAAAGGGACCAAATTTCAGATGAGCTTATTGACAACAGATTTTCCTTATTACTTCTTCTTACTAAAATTCCAATCAACACCTTCCCCTTGTTACATATGCATTGAGGAAGGCAGAAATTAGGGAATCTGCTACCCTCTGTGTTTGGAATGAGGGCATCAGAAAGATTAAAAACTGCAGAACTCTGGGTACATAACAGCTCTGCCCAAACCTTTGCACTAAGACCCTTGACCAAACTCTAGCCCAGCTTCTGGCAGCAGAAGCCTGGGTCCCTAGGATGACACTGCAGCACACACACCCCATTAAAATGCCTGCCCAGAAAAGCCCAACATTGCCAATAGTAAATAGGAAACTTTACTATTGTACTATTTGTTCTAGCCGACTCTTTTGACAGGCCCCTGACCTCCCTTTCTTAGAGTGTTTACTAAAAAGGACTTGCAGTTTTGAATATGTGTCTCTTGTAACTCAGAAGCATCTCTCTCCAGGGTTTGGGAACTATTCCTTTGAAATGTAATCATTAAGAAGAAGGCCTCTGCCTCCCAGTCTCTGTGGGAAGATAGAATCCTGACTTGGATAACTACCAGTCTGCAGACATAGCTGGCCTAATCACATTTATACTGACCAATCTGTGTACTTTTTCACCTCTCTAACTCTACTGAGCCCCAAAATTCCCCTCCCTCCTTCTCCCTTTAAATTTCCCAGTCACCTTTGCAGAAATCGGAATGGAGCTCGGCTCTTTCCCTTACTGTCAGAAGTTACTGAGTAAAATCTGTTTTCACTCTTTTAACGAATGCCCCACTGTGTTTATCATTGACAGTTTCACAGGCAATGTGTCAGCATAGGTAGAAATAAATAGATAGAAAGGACAGATACATAGGTAGATGATAGATAGATAGATAGATAGATAGATAGATAGATAGATAGATAGATAGATAGAGGAAGGAGAAAGCACATGTGACTCACTTAAGAAACAGGTGAAACCTAGTTTCCATTTCCTAAAGCGTGTAAACAGACCTTGGCTTCATAATCAGTGAAATATCAAGGAGGTGTCCATGTCATTCACTGAATCTCAGATCTTCTCACCACCTAACTAACCCTGGGACCCACACCAACCCTCTTTCTTTTAATATAAAAATCACAATTAAGTGTGATGCTGCAGCATTCCATTATCTTGCAGAACTCTCTGTGTTAGAACAGTAAGGCCTCTTACTGATTTGGATTTGGGAGTTGGAAACATTGGATTTGTAGTCTATCTGATATGTGAAAATTCATGTGTCAGAGAAAAAGGGCATGATAGCTTGCTCTAAAATTACATTTGTTAAAAGCTTTATGCCTTTGGGTGAAATCTTACCTAGACATTCAAATCCTGAAGGAAGATAGAAATCATCAAATTTCCCCAAATAATAGTGAAATAATAGAAGTAACTGGGCTGAAATATGTTCAAATTTCTATTTCATGTTACTACATATAAGTTGAAAAGTAGAAAGTGGTCACATAACGTAGATTTTTACTTTAATAAATATTAATTTATTTATTTAAATAAATATTAATTAATTTATTTATTATTTAATATTAATAAATATTCCTATTAGCTAACAAGTTAACTAAAAGAAGTGAAAAAGAAATCAAATGGAAGTATTTTCTCAATTTTCATAAGATACACTGATTTACCCCTCACAGTACTGAAGGATAGTCATAGCAGGATAATTTTTGTTAGATTTCTTTATGCACTTATTTGTTTTAGACTAGTTAGGCAACTGGATGCTACAAATATCAAAATCTATAAAAAAGCATAAAATATTATCATTTAAGGATTCATTTCTCTTTTGACTATTACATATGACACAGGGGTAGAATGAGAAAATTCAGTTTTGCAAAAAAGGAAATACAAAAATTCCAAATATGGTTACCTGGAAAATATTATATACTGACACAAAAGACAAATATTAATATGAAATGTATTTCTCAATGCCAATTCCATTAGGAGAGCAATTGTTCCATTTCTCAATACTGTCAGTGTTATGAATAGGTAACTTCGTGCATAATGTTATTTCAAAAGACTCCTATTTGCAATCCACAAAAAAGCACCATAAATCTATTCACCCTATTCATCAACGCCTCATATTCTAAGAATAATTTTTGGACAGAATTCTGGGTTCATTAAATGTAGTTACCTTGGGTGGTAGCAAAAATTTAGACTGATCTGTCATTCATACCTTAACGTAAGTGAATTTATAAACTCTTTGTGAAGAGCAGATTTGCATTTAGATACTATGAAAATTGAAAGTAATAATAACCTTTATTTGTTTCAGGGTTCTTTCTTCTCCAATTTATGTGCTCTCCTTGGGTGAAATCTCTGGAAATTGTAAATGCTAATCTCACCTAAATCTGAGGTCTGGTAAAGGTAAGAGAGTGGATATCACTTTCAAAGGAGATTTAATGTTTCCTACATAGTGTAATCTTGTGTGTCACATCCATAATATTCTGTTAAACTTGTAAGTTACGATGCTTAACATTTTAGGCACACCTGCAAAGAAGAAAGGCATGTATGTGAGAGGGGGAAAAATGTGGGAGATATATTTTATACTAACACATATGTGTGTTTTCCCATAATGAAAAGCTCTACAGCAACCAAAACAAAAATAAAAACAGAAACAAGCAGGGGGCAGGGAGAAAGAAAGAAAGAGGAAAGAGAATAGCTCATACCACGGTAAAAGAGAAAACGAAGAAATTCATTTGACACAGTCAATTGTTTTCCATGAATCTGACGGGGGAGTAGCATGAACAATTGTTTTTCATGCCTGTCTTCTGTCCTTATCTCAACCCTCATCAAATGGCCTTTCCGGAATGTAGCCTGGTGCTTGGAGGCAGATGGTAGGGCATGTCATTACGATACTGAAGTTCTTATGCCTAGAGAAGATTAATAATAATAATGGTCTCTCATGCCTCCAATTTAAAATACTGAAATTCTTCCATAGAAAGCACACTGGTTTCAATATTTAATGGTGAAAGTAAATATTAGCTTACTATTTCAGCATTAAATGATGAAAATGGTGTTCTTTCACTGATTTATATTTTGGACATTGCAAAATACACAAATTTTTGCATATGATTTTGAAAAATATGGCCACCAGCACAAAATCATTTAGAGCTTTAATTAGAAATAGAGCAGGTTTATAGTTATCTTGTGATCATATTTCTTGCACCTATCTTAATGATAGGTTTTAAAATATTTCTGAATCATAAACTCAATAATTTGAAACACTTTTTAAAATGTATCATTTCTGAGGAAAGGAGAATATACTACTCATTATGTTATATCTATGTCTAATAAAATATCCTGAAAATAATTTGCTATTTTAAAATTAATTGATTCGTAACTGTTTTGTGTTTGGCTCTGGCAAACATCAGTAACATATATGATCTGTTCTTTAATGTGTTCTTTGCCTCCCTGTTTATTCCACAATATCAAACATTTAATAATATATTTACTTACATGTTAATTATTTATATACTACTACAAGAATATAAGCTATACGAGAGCAATGTATGTTTCATTATAACATTCACATCACTTGAGACAATGACTATCTGTAAAATTGACAGAGGATGGCTAATAAGGCAGTTATCATAGACTTTTAGGAATCAGCACACTTGATAGGAGCAAAATTATAACATTAGTATGATAATAGTACCTAACTCAGTTTTTATGAAAATTAAATGATAGTCACATATGATATGTGCATACTAGCTTTTCTAAGCCAAATATTTCCATTGATTGCTATAGGTAGGTCTGAGCATATCGTATAACTTAGTAGGCAAAAATTCTGGGAATACTTTTTGGCAATACTTGCAGTTCGGGAGACTGGAAGTTCAAGATCAGGGTACCAGCATGATTGAGTTCTGATGAGAGCCCAGTTCCTGGCTTTTAGATAGCTACCTTCTAGCTGTACCCTCACATGAAGGAGAGACAGAGTAAGAGAGAGCGAGAGAGGAATCAGCTCTCTTGTGCCCCTTCTGATAAGGGCACTAATCCTTTTATGAGGACTCCACCCTCGTGACCTAATTACCTCTCAAATGCCCATTTCCTATTATCATCACACCAGGGGATAGGATTTTAAAATATGAATCTTGGGGAGACAAAAACATTATGTCCATAACACAGGTGGAGTCTATGATCACCTCCCTTTGGATTTAAGTGGGCTCTCTAATTGCTTTGACCAATAGACTGGACCTTTCAGAGACTGGCAGCTCTCACTTCTTGTCTCATGAACCACTTGCTCTTAGAACCCTTAGCTGCCATGTGAGAAAACCACTGACCTGCTAGGGAGACCATATGAGGAGAACTTCAACTATTGGAGAGAGAGAAGGAGAATGGCCTAGCTAATCCCATCCTTCCATCCTTCCAGCCATCCTTGCCAAGGTGCCAAACATACGAGAGAAGGCTTTTTGAAACTTTCAGACCAAGCCAGTAATGAGCTAAATACCACTACAAAATATGGATAAGAAGAATCACCCCGTTGAGCCTTGCCAGAATTCCTGACTCACAGATAATGAGCATAATAAAATTATTGTTGTTTTAAGCCAGAAAGCCCGGGGTGATTTGTTTTGCAATGATAAATTCAGCACAGACCTAGAACAATGTTTGTGAACTACTGAATTAGCCAACTTTCAATTTTCTGTGCTAGTTATATATCGCTGTGTAGCAAGAACTTAGCACCTTGAATAACATACATTTATGATGTCACAGTTTCTTTGGGTCAGGCATCTGTGCCCAGCATAGCTGGGTCCTCTGTTTCAGGGTGTCATAAAGCTGCAGCCGAGTTGTGGGGCAGGATTGTGGTCTCATCTGAAGCTTGACTGGGCAGGATCTGCTTTCAGGCTCACATAGTTGTTGGAGGAATCAATCTCCTTTTGGGCTGTCAGACTGAGGTTCTCGGTTGCCTGCTGGCTATTAGCTGGAGGCCACCCACATATTCTTGGTACACTGGCATTACCTGCATGACCACCTGCTTCCTCACAGCCATCAAGGACATAATCTTCTACCTAGATGACTTACAGCAGATGTCATGTAATCATGTGCAGATAATCACATACACCTATCACCTTTGCCTTATTCTATTGATTAGAGATAAGTCACAGTTTCTCTTCATACTCAGGAGTGGGGTTCATGCAGGGTGTGAACACCAGGTGGCAGGGACCATGGAGACCACTGCAGAGTCTGTCTGCCATACTATCCTACACCTAGACTTTTTTTTTTAATATGTGATAAATGCTTTGAGATTATAGAACATTTTTTTAATTGAAGTATAGTTGCTGTACAATATGATATGTTATAGGTGTATAATATAGTGATTCACAATTTGTAGTTTATGCTCCATTTATAGTTATGAAATGTTGGCTATATTCCCCATGTTGTACAATATATCCTTGTAATGTATTTTATACCTAATAGTTGGTATCTCTTACTCCCCTACCCCTATATTGCCCCTACTCCTTCCCTCTCCCCACTAGTAACCACTAGTTTGTTCTCTACATCTGTGAGTCAGCTTCTTTTTTGTTACATTCACTAGTTTGTTTTACTTTTTAGATTCCACATATAAGTGATATCATACAGTATTTGTCCTTCTCTGTCTGATTTATTTCACTTAGAAAATTTTTTCATTTGTTACTTCTTGTATCTAGAAGTATCCTCAGTGACACAGCAATCAGAACTAAACTAGATTAACAGAGGACTGGTTAGAAAGTTTTGGCATTTGAAATGTAGTTACAGATTTTGATACTGAAGCATTTGACTAAGGGATTTCCAATTAATAAATTATAATTTTGTCCCCATCAAAATAGGAAGTGATTTGTTCTGATACATGCTCAAAATGACTGTCCTCATTTCCTCTCTGAAATTCTCCTAACTCCTGAATCTGTGAAATTTTAGTAAAAAAGTAAGAGAGGCATGGAAGAAAGTGGCTGTTCCCTCAATACAATGAGGACGATCAGAAAAAAAAAAAAAAAAACAAAACCAAGTTTGTTTTAGGCAGCAGTTTAGTCCATAGTGGCAAGGGAAGAAAAAAACGGGTTCCAGTAAACCATGGATACATGCAGTAAGTCACTTGCAGACTTCTGGAAATCAAGGTGTCAGAACTGCTTTCATGACTCTACCACTGCAGGCTGCCCTAAAGGTCTCCGATGTCCACCCCAAATCGTGGTCTGTCCTTGGCACATTATTGATTGAATATCCTCAAGCACACACGGTAAACGAACTTTGGAGAAAGGCACCAGGCCCTGTGTGAGCAGGAGAGTGAACTGAAACTGTCAAGGAGAGATTATAGAGGTAGTGTTCCCTCTTATTAGTTTCTCTTAAGAAAAGTCAACATTTTAGAAAGAATGTCAACATGAACACATTGGGATTGACATATACATACTACTACATATAAAATAGATAACTAATAAGAACCTACTGTATAGCACAGGGAACTTTGTAATGGCCTACACGGGAATAGAATCTAAAGAAGACTGGGTATATGTATATATATAACTGACTTACTTTGCTGTACAGCAGAAACTAACACAACATTGTAAATCAACTCTACTCCAATAAAAATTAATTTTAAAAAAAGCTAAGGTAGTCTAAGTGGGGGCCGGGAGGTGGTGTCAGGAAACCAGAGAAGCTTCAGCTAGTGAATAAACTGGACTGTATGCCCCCCCCCCCATTTTGTCACCTCACCTAGGCAGACAAGATCCTAAATGGGGAAGGACAAATGAAAGTCAAAGCTAACACATCAATATGTTGGTCACTGCTAACGAAGCTTCACTCCTTGACCAAATTTTAGCGAGGCTCCTCCGAACTTACTTCTCAACTAAGCCTCCGTCTTAGCCCCCCATCCTGTCTTTGGCCTGCCTGGCCCAGTTTTAGCAAGAATTCTGCTAAGTTATTGTAGGGAGAACCCCACCTTTGACGTCTGATCGCCCTTGATAGCTGATCACATTCCTCATCGCTCACAGTTGATGTATAAATCCTTGGTTAAATTGGTTTAGCAAGAATCCTCCCACTTATCTTTGACGTCTAATGGTCTATCCCCTTGATCCCCTCACTCTGCTCATTGGCTGTAAATCCCACTTGTCTTTGTTTCACTCGGAGTAGACCCTAATCCCTCTTCCTACTGTGAGAGTCTTGGTACCTCTCACAACAGTTCTGAATAAAGTCTCCCCTACTGTTTTAACAAGTGTCAGAACAACTTTTTTCTTTAATATTGCTGCCCTGAGAACATGGGCAGGCCCAGAAACACCCGCCCCTGCCATGGGAACCTGAGGCTGGAGGAATGGCTACTTGAAGCTCCAAGGGGACACTGATGGAGATGGGTTGGAAAGCCAACTGATATCACCCACCCACATGGACCTTCCACAAGACTCTTTACCTTCAGGCTCATCTCAAGGTTGAGAAGCGCATACAACATCTATGTAAACTTGGAGGGAAGTCGGTCCAATGTTTAGAACCTTGGATGGCTGAGCTCATTTCTGGAGGAAAAATACACTCTAAGGATTGTCTCTCAAAATTAGGAAAAGGGTTCACTTTTTCTTTCTTGGAGAGCATGAGGGAAGGATTACCCCCAAAACTATATGAGATACCTGTAGGCAAATGTGGATGCTTTTGAGATGGAAAGGGTGTGCTAAGAATAACTAATAACTAAATTTTGAAATAGTTATTTATTGGCCAATAAGTAGGCTTTGTTTCATTGATGGATATATAGATATAATAATAATATTTATAATAATATTTAAATAATAATTATTTAAAGTATTTTTACAAATAAATTGATTTATCAATATATAAAATATACATGAAATCATTTTTTCCATTCAAAGTAACTTAGTAGGAAAATTTGCCTGATATATATTCCTGTAATAGAAACTGCTTCTTCACCATATCTGCATTTAATATCTTATTATTTATACTTTTCTCTAGAACTCATATTTTTGTATAGTCTTATTTTTTAATTTTGTCAAAATTACCTACAATCTCTCCAAAGTTATATTTAATGAATAATAAATTTAATATCCTTGGCCATTTTAATAAACCCCACTCTATACCATAATACTATTTTAATTGGAACGTCAGTCTACAGTAGCTGAAGTCTCTGGTAAGCATAGAGAAAATTCTGAAAATGAAAGATATTCTCAATGTCATTTGTATATTGACATTTACATATATTTCAAACAAATTTATTTTCACACATAAATTTTTATTTTTGAATCATGTCAGAGTAGTTTTCTTGGATAAATAGCATTACAATAAAACTAATAATATAATACATTAATGATTCTTTAGAATATTTTATCAAATCTTGATTATAAAACCAAAAGCTTTCTAAATTTTACTTTATTCTACTATACAATAAAATATTAATTAAATGTAGAAGCTTCATCAAAAAATCATTCTGGCAAGTTATTTATCAACGTGAATCTATAGAATTCCAAATTTTAAAAAAAACTTCAACACATATTTTTCTCTCAATTTATTTGTTTCCTTCCTCCCTTGAACTTTCAGGTGTGTATTTTAATATGTCCCTGTATCATTGCTTTTAATAATTGCACGTTATCACATCCTTCAAAATTGAAATTATTTTTGTTGTTCCATTATTTGAATTAGACTAAAGGTTTCCAAATAGTTTTGAAGAAAATAAAGCCAAAATTTATTGGAATTATTTTCAAAATGCTAAATATAATAGTAGTAGAACTCTCATTATTTACTTATTTATTATAAAGATTCAAACCCTTCTAAATTAACGATTGGTCACAAAAACAGAAAGCATTTATTATCATGCTGAAACGTACATTTTACATCTGATACCATATTCACACAAAAATTATAGTTCAGTTATTCTCTTTATATATTTTACAGATACATTTTGATAATAGATCTTATTATAAGTGGTACATGACTAATGCTTCTTAAGAAAGAATATGAATTTTGTATACACCACCACCAATTCCAAGTACATTTTTTGCTACATGTTTCTTTATTTTATCATAAATATATTGTTTATATTATAGTGCAAAAGTAAATCATTTTATCTTCTATTTAGAATATCTTAACTAAATTTGCAATCACAAATAATTTCATATGTTACATATTGATAGAATGAACCTCCAAATATTTTACTTTGATTCTGTGAGGTAGTTAAATAATTAAAATCATGATTGAAACTGATTTTCTGTTTGAAGAATCTGATGACACTGTCATAAATTGAACTTCATTTAACATTTGCTTATTTTGCCTTCTCCTGAAGGAGCTGACATAATAAAGACATTGCTTCACTTTTAGTATTTGCAGGAGAAAACTTGGACTTGAAAATGAGTGACACTACTTTAGAGGAATATTTTGACCTAAAATAAAGGCCATGTTTTGTAGAGTAATAAGTAAATGCACATTCTGCAGCTGAACATGTTAAATTATCTTCACTAGGCACAGAATCTCTAAAATGAAGGTTACTTTCAAGTAGTGGTCAATGCATATTCTAAGATTTGTTTCTTCTGGTTTCCACATAGTCAGTGATGAGGACTTGCTTTCCATTCATTTTGCAGATTACTCATACATCATCAAACATTAATATTCCTAAGAAATGGAAATTCAGTACTTACTAATTAAACTTTTTCTTTTAAGTTTAGTATTTAAAAAATGAGTACATTTTAAATTTTTTAATGTGTTACAAAGCAAAAAAACAGTATAAAAAGGAGAGATTTTACACCAATAAAATTTAAAACATTGTAGCAAGAGCACTCAAGCTATTCTCCATATGCTCTATGCTCTGATCAGCCTCGATTTTCTATGTGTGATTTACAAATGATATTATTATTTTGCTGTTTGCCACTGACACCACTGACTAATAGCGTGCCTATATGTTGCATGTTAAAGACCTCATCACAAATCATGGCACACCTGGCTCTTTTATCAAATTGTAGGATGTAACAATCATATCTAATACTACTCCTGCCATAACCAGAAAGAATTAGTTAACCCTGCTCACACATGCCCCTTGTAATTAATTTTAGCAGCTAGTGCTTTCCACGCTCTCCTTAAAAGAGAAGGGCTAGATAATTCTGCAAAGAGTTGGGGAAAGAGGGGCATATTTATGATAGTTATTCATATTTGACAACAGTTTAAAATGAGAACTCGCCACAGTGCATAGTCATTTCATATGTTACCAGCTGAGACCATGGAAGAATTTGGATGGACAAAGCAACAATCTACCAAACTCATCCCAGGTTACTGCTAATATTAATAACTTTGAAAGTTTAAAATAGTAACAAAAAGCTAATCCATACAGATTGATAGAGCAAAAGGTAAAAACAAGGATCAATCTAAGCAAAGCAGAACACATGGTCACCTAGTTATGGAGAACCTGACCAATATCAGAGGACTGATGACTTCATGTCAAACGGTGGCATACTGGGGGAAAGAAAAACACCAGGATGGAATGACAGGAAGTACCTTTTCTCTCCTATATGCAAATATGTTCCAGGTGAATAGCAGGTCAGGATAATTGCTGAGATACTAATGTGGTTCTTTTTCTCGTAGATCCCGTTTCCTCTCCCCTTTTCCAAGAAGTTAGCATGACCCATAATTATAACTATTCCTTGGTAATTTTGGCATGTCTAAGATCAGAAGCTGCTTAAAGATAATCATTTGGGGGGCATTTTTGAAAGTTGATGCTCTTTATAGAATTTGTATCAGGTTCTCAAAGCACTGCCAGAGAGACGGGCATGGCACTGAGAAATAAATATGAGGAGAAGAATATTATTTAATGTTGGAAAGAGGATAGAAAGTGCAGATCTTATAGGCCAAGATTTCTTAGGCCACAGAAAGAAATAACCATACAATTACAACATGACAAAATAACACTTCATCAAAATGAAAAATAACTTTGTGCATCAAAACACACCATTAAGAAAGTTACTAGGCAAATCAATCCGGGGAAAATATCAGCAAAACATATTCAACATAATATATTCAGAATACATAAAAAGCTCTTATAACTCAATAATAATGAAAAAACATTTCAATTATTTTAAAAGTAGAAAAAGACTTGAACAGACACTTCTCAAAAGAGGATACGTGAATGGCCAATAATGATATGAAAAATTGTTTTACACAGTTGGTCATCAGGAAATGTAAATTGAAACCTCATTGAGTTACCATTAGATACCACTGGTGTACTCACTAGAATCACTAAAAAATTTTTAAAAGTTCTGAACAGTACCAAATTTTGGTAAGAATGTGGCACACCTGGAACATTCATACAATACTGGTAGAGAGTAAAATGGTACTACCATTTTGAATAAATTCTGGTTTGTTTTTTTTTTAATAAAGTTAAAGATTATCTACACTTTGACCCAGAAATTTCACTTCTAGGTATTTTTCCAAGGGGAATAAAAAAAAATTTATCCACAAAAACACTTGTACAAGACTGTCTATAGCAACTTATTCACAGTTGTGAAAAGAAAAAAATAAAGACAGATGACAATCAACAGGAAAATGGATGCAATAAAATACTACTCAGCAATTAAAGAAACAAACTTCAAAGACATACAAAACATGGATGAATACACAATAGGATGACCAACAGTCCCAGTTTGCCTGGGACTGAGGTGATTCCCAGTACACAGGACCTGCAGTTCTAAAACAATCTTATCTTTGATAAAGGAGGCAAGGGTACACAATGGAGGAAAGGCAGCCTCTTCAATAAGTGGTGCTTGGAAAACTGGACAGCTACGTGTAAAAGAATGAAATTAGGACACGTCTAACACCATACACAAAAATAAACTCAAAATGGATTAAAGACCTAAATGTGAGGCCAGACACTATCAAACTCTTAGAGGAAAACATAGGCAGAACACTCTATGGCATAAATCACAGCAAGATCCTTTTGATCCACCTCCTAGAGAAATGGAAATAAAAACAAAAATAAACAAATGGGACCTAATGAAACTTAAAAGCTTTTGCACAGCCAAGGAAACCATAAACAAGATGAAAAGACAACCCTCAGAATGGGAGAAAATATTTGCAAATGAAGCAACTGACAAAGGATTAATCTCCAAAATATACAAGCATCTCATGAAGCTCAATATCAAAAAAACAAACTACCAAATCCTAAAATGGGCAGGAGACCTAAATAGACATTTCTCCAAAGAATATATACAAATTGCCAACAAACACATGAAAATATGCTCAACATCACTAATCATTAGAGAAATGGAAATCAAAACTACAGTGAGGTGTCACCTCACACTGGTCAGAATGTCCCTCATGAAAAAATCTACAAACAATAAATGCTGGAGAGGGTGTGGAGAAAAGGGAACCCTCTTGCACTGTTGGTAGGAATGTAAATTGATACAGCCACTATGGAGAACAGTATGGAGGTTCCTTAAAAGACTAAAAATAGAACTACCATATGACCCAGCAATCCCACTACTGGGCATGTACCCTGAGAAAACCATCATTCAAAAAGAGTCATGTACCACAACGTTCATTGCAGCTCTATTTACAACAGCCAGGACATGGAAGCAACCTAAGTGTCCATCAAGAGATGAATGGATAAAGAAGACGTGGCACATATATACAATGGAATATTACACATCCATAAAAAGAAACTAAATTGAGTTATTTGTAGTGAGGTGGATGGACCTAGAGTCTGTCATACAGAGTGAAGTAAGTCAGAAAGAGAAAAACAAATACCATATGCTAACACATATATATGGAATCAAAAAAAAAAAAAGTGGTCTGATGAACCTATGGGCAGGACAGGAATAAAGACACAGATGTAGAGAATGGACTTGAGGACATGGAGGGGGAAAGGATAAGCTGGGACGAAGTGAGAGAGTGGCACTGACATATATACACTTGCAAATGTAAAATAGATAGCTAGTGGGAAGCAGCTGCATGGCACAGGGAAATCAGCTCTGTGCTTTGCGACCACCTAGAGGGGTGGGCTAGGGAGGGTGGGAGGGAGACACAAGGGGGAGGAGATATGGGGATATATGTATACGTATAGTTGATTCACTTTGTTATACAGCAGAAACTAACACAACAGTGTAAAGCAGTTATACTCCAATAAAGATGTTTTAAAAAAAAGATACATGCACCTCAATATTCACAGCAGCATTATTTACAATTGCCAAGACATGCAAACAATCTAAGTGTCCATCAGCAGATGAATGAAGTTGTGGTATATATATATATACATACATACACACAATTGAATATTACTCGGCCATAAAAAAGAATGAAATTTTGCCATTTGCAGCAACATGTATAGACTTTGAGGCCTTTATGCTAAGTGAAATAAGTCACACAGAGGAAGACAAATACTGTAGGATATCACTTATCCGTGAAATCTAAAAAATACAGAAACTAGTGAAGATAACAGAAAAGAAACAGACTCACAGATATAGAGAACAAACTACTGGTTACCAGTGGGGAGGAGGAGGGGGAGGGGTAATATAGGGATGGGGGAGTGGGAGGTTACAAACTATTGGGTGTTAGATAGTCTTATGGATGTACTGTACAACATGGGGAATATAGCCAATATTTGTAATAACTGTAAATAGAAAGTAACCTTTTAAAAGTGTATAAAAATAAAAAATTTAAAACCTTTAAAAATTATATAAACATAAAGAATTTATTCTAAATAAGTAAATAAACAAAACTATGTGTAAACAACCTGTTCTAACAAGGATATGTTGGACCCGGATTCATGGTAACGCAATCAAGTTTCTCTCTGGTGTATTTATTTCCTCCCTATTTGATATGAGAGAAAATTTCCCGTTGAAGTGGTCAGATTCATTACACATATAACCTAATCAATGCAGAGACCACATCTTCCTATTGCTATGTTCAAGAAGACTGAAGTAATCAAAAATAAATTCCATTTTTTAATATGAATACCTCGCAAACACTAACCAGGACCTAAACGCAGGTCCACATCAGGCACTTAAATTTTCTATTTGCTGCTCCTTCAGTTCCCGTCAGTTCAAGGGATTTCTTGTTATTACTTTCTGAAAAATAGAAAATATAGGTTCCACATCGGTATGGTTGGTTTCTTTATTCTTTATCCTCCTTCCTGATATCAGAACATTTTCTTAAGCCGGTTTACTTAACTATTATCCCCCAAAGGAAAAAATTATTTCTGGGAGAAAAGGAGCTGCTCTTGTGATACACAGACTTCTAAGATGGTCTCGAATACAGGGTTCCCCAGCCCCCTGGTGTGCACACATCTGCTCCCCATTATTCAATTAAACAATAATATAGGTACCTTCCAGAAAGAATACTGCAGGTACAATTACCAAATCAATTGGCCTAACAAGAGCGAGGTTACCCAGGTGGGCTTGACCTAATTACATAAAGGCTTTAAATCTGGGTCTAGGTCCAAGACTCGGGCACTCGGAGGCTTGCTGCACCCTTTCTGGCTTGGAGGTGAAGGGGACCTTGTAGCAAGCGATGGCGGCAGAGTGCAGGGCCTGGGAGCAGCCCCAGATGACGGTCAGTCGGAAAGGAAGCAGTGACCTCAGTCCTACAACTGCAAGAAACTGAGTTTTTCTTGGACCGTAAATGCTTTGGAATTTAACTTGGAAGCAGACTTCTCCCAGAGCCTCCAGGTAAGAGCTCAGCCTGGCCGACGCCCTGGCGTCAGTTTAGTGTTACCCTGACCAGATAACCCAGCCATGTGGTGGTACCGGACTTCTGAACTATGGAAATGGTGAGGTAAGAATTTTTTGTTGTTTTAAGTTGTCAAATTTGTGGTAATTTGTTACCAAGCAATAGAAAAATAATATGCCTCTGAATGTGCCATCTATGACATAATGCCTATTTTCATATGAACAATGTGTTTTCAAGTAATAGTCACATTATAAATTTTGAAGCATGTGTGCTGGTTTACCAACTTAAGCAAAAAATCTTTGTACATGTACTGCTTGAACACTATTTTAGTTATATATTACACTATATATGTCAGAACTGACCATCTTTTCCTCATCTGCGTTTTTAAAATGTTATTATAAATATTGTATTGCTTTTAGCCATTTTCCTTTGTAACTACTGGAAGAGAAACCAAAACAATTCTAAGTTTTTGCGTTTTTCATGTAATAAATATCACTTGATGGCTGGTAAGAACACCTGCTCTGATTCTCTCTGATAAATTTTCAGTAATACTTTTCAGGTGACTATTTTTGGTCAGAAACTAAAATGTGTTTGTGTCTCTGTGTCTCTTAATTCTTTTAGTGTAAATTCTGAACAGAAAAATATATTTAGTAAGAAAAACTTTACACTTATTATAAAGTATGTATTTCTTGTGTTTAGCTGGTAGTCATCAAAAATTCTGCATGTGCTGTAGATAGAACTTATATTTGATGGTACTCAGTTTTATGACTTTAGCTATTTAACTTTTCCAGATATAATCTTAAATATGGTGACAATATGAATTACATTTGTTTTAAATGTATTGCTTCATCATGGTTGCCACATAGAAAGTTACAGACTTTTGTTATGGAAGACACACAAAAGATAGAGCTTCCAAATTTCATTGGAAAAACCTCCAAAGATAGTTTTGATATGAGAGATGCTATCATATCTATATATTCAGAGTATTTTTGAGTTCCTAGTTGAAACTGGAATTTTCGAATTGATGTTTGAAAGTAATAAAGCGGGTGGTTAATAGTTTTGATAATGACACAAGATTTTGAAAGGTAGTCCTAGTCATTTTAGGTTCAGTAGATGGATCTAAATATTCTTCCAAAAAGAGTGAAAGCTTCCTAATACCAGAACATAGGCTGACATCAAACTTTTCAATATTTTACAAACTATAAAAATTTTTTAAAGAGTTCTGTGCAGTTTTGAAGGTATGAAGTGTCCAGTTACCTATGAAAATTGAGATTATATTTACTTTTTTTCTATCTACCATTTTTATCAACTGAGGATATTATTTGGGTAACAATGAATAGACAAAAATGAGTAGGCTAACAGTGACCTTTATAATTAAAACCTATAGCTAAAAAACATCCTAAACAGAATAGCAGAAAATGGCTGAACACATAAAAGATTATAAATATGAATGCCAATCACAGATATACCCAGCATGCAGGTATTTAAATATACTGGTATATAAATCTCTGTGCAATGTTTTTAAAGCTTGGCTTCATCCTACTGTAATAAATGCAGGGGAGTCACTAACAGGTCAGTTAAAGTTAAATAACTAAGCCCCAGCCCAGAATTTTGAAGGAATCAGGGTTATAGTTTACTACTTATTAAAAGCAGTTCATTAAACAATTTAGAGTAATGGCTTGGAGTTTTGTTGGTAGCTATTAGTATTACTGACTGTGAAGCAGTGGCTTGATTTAATTCAAAAACGCTTGTTCTTTTCATTTACAAGCAAAATTAGCACCTACACTCTTGCCAATAAATTAGACACTGTACCTATTCTGAAATGAGAACCACTAACTACTGATTGTAATTAGAGCAGATAACCTATCACACCTGCCTAAGGCCTCTCATTCCAGTGTTTACCCTCACCTTAGGAAATACAAGGAACTAATGCATCTTTGATACCAAAGTTCCTTGGTAAGTGTTATGCATTTTTTAGTAAACATCTGACGGAGTAATGCACCAAATAGTCTTAGTTGTGGTGTATGTTGAAGGGAGTTCCACTGTGTGTCATAATATAGATGGGAGATATAATTTATTGGAAGTTTGCTACAGAATTGGTTTTGCAAATGCATAAGGCATAGTGTTATACATTTGCCTTAAACCCATTAGAACACAATTTCAATAATGTACATACGTATTTTTAAAAACCAAAATAAGAATAGCTATATTTTGTTTAGTAGCGAGTTAGTAGATTTGAGTTTTTGAAATTTCTTACTAGCAGTCTTCCTAACCCCCTTCCCATCCTCTACTCACACCCCTCCCCTGTTCACACACATTTGGCAGAAAAATTTAACCTGAGGTATATACTAGGAATATGACCACATTTAGAACAAATTTTCTAAATGCACTGCAGTGTATTACCAGGTTGTTCTCAGTCCGTCTAGAATCTACTTGCTAGGCTGGCCAATATGACTTAGACATCTATATATAGCAATCCCTGGAGTGATTCTTTAAGGATATTCAAAAATGAAGATGACAAAAGATTTTGGTGAGAATGTCTGAATCCAGACTCTGTAATAAGTGCAAAGAGACAATTCAAATAGATATTCAGCTGTCTAAACTACTTTAAAACTGACATATAAATAATTACAATGAATTTCTGATTACAGTATATTCATCGATATTCAGTTCTTTCTCACCAAACACAGCCTATACCCAGCACCTGGCTTTTGACTTCTGTCAGACCGTGAGGTGAGACACAGATGGATCTGAGTCAATCTAAGCGGATCCTGAGCTGGGTTTGGGTT
This sequence comes from Balaenoptera borealis, assembly GCF_965194805.1. Lineage (NCBI taxonomy): Eukaryota > Metazoa > Chordata > Mammalia > Artiodactyla > Balaenopteridae > Balaenoptera > Balaenoptera borealis. The sequence continues at coordinate 142,934,443 of NC_138861.1, forward strand.
TTGTTGTTACTCAGGTCACCTACAGTGTGCTTGTAATGTTGTCACAGGATCCTGGGTTTCTCCCCTTGTCCTGTGAGGAGATATCCAGGCTGGGCTGAGGCAATGTGCCTTTTCTGAAGCTGCAGCCAATTCCCCACACACATGTCCCACTGAGGCAGGCTCCCTGATCACATGGTCTTCCCCCTGACTTCCTCCTGAATACCAGATGGGCATCTATGAAGAAGAATCTGCAAATAGTCTTTCTGTGTGGTGTTCTCAGCAGTCCCATCATGTCACCCTGTCCCGCGGTTGGCCTTTGGCATTTCATTGAAACTCCAGATGATTTCTCCTTGCCCGCCTAGATGGTGGCTTACACCACTGTCTACCATGATCTGTATGGGTGAACTGTGCCTACCTGCAAGGTTCTGTTTCTTCCTGGAATTCAGGCAACTGTTTGTCCTGGTGCCCCAGCATTCTGACGATTTCAAGAAAAGTACTAACTTTATTTGTTACCGTGCTCTTTTTTGTTTCAAAGTGGGGAATGATAGTCTTTCCAATTTTCTATATCCTAGACAGAAGCTGCCTATGCATTTTGATCATGTGATCCCCCGCATCCACCCCTTTGAAAGGCTTCTGAGCTCAATTAGGATTTCCTCTGGAATTCCTACTAAAGTGACTCTTGGTCTGATCATAAATCAGTAACGTACTAAATAGTCCATGGCAATTTTAATACTTAGAATAATTTGAACTCTGGCTTTATAGCCAATAGAGAATTTTTTAAATATGTAAGAATTATGTGACTCTATTAACTTTTTAACATATGTTGTGGTGCATGGGAACATAACACATATCAGAAGAATCACAAATACCGAGTTCCATTCACTCGAAGAAAGGAGAAAATATTCTTGACATTTAACATGGCAATTTTTACTTCATAAGATTTTTACAAAACTTTTTCATTTGAAATGGTATGGTTTAGCTAAATTACAGGATTTCTCTTCTGATGTGTTACAAAATGACCAAGTCTTTACAATGGAGGCAAATATTTTGCACATTTGATGTAAAGAATCCACCATAGCACTGCTGACACAATATTTTGATTAAGTCTGTTGCTCTTATCAACTATGTTATTTGTCAAATCAACTGGACTATTAGATGGCCTCACACTACCTAATCATTCTTATTCCTCACAATTCTTCTCTCTATATTCATAACTTTACTCAAAACGTATTTTTCTCAATCCAAATACATTCTTATTTCTATTATCTACCTTTGTTACATCTTCTATATTCTCTCTCTCACCTATCATTATTCTTTTCCTCTTTTTATTTTTTCTAATATTTTCTTTCAGGATTTATCTAAACTATTACCTATTTTATGAATCTTTCCCTGATTATTCCATTCCATATTCGTCTGTTCCCTTGGCTAGAGTATCACTTTATTGTTCTGTAGTTCATAGTTTCTAATGTGTGATCTAATTTGGTGTATTCTCCAGTCGTTGATGTGTTAGTCTCTTCTCCTCGTGCGGAAGGATGTGAGACTTCTAGAGAGAAAGAAATGCATATGTTTTCATTAAATATCATAATTTCCTAAAATATAACTGGTACAGTGCTCAGCACCATTTATTAGCCAATAATTAATTGATAATCATTGGTTAATTATGTAGCAAAATTGGGACTTCCCTGGTGGCACAGTGGTTAAGAACCCGCCTGCCAATGCAGGGGACACGGGTTCGATCCCTTGTCCTGGAAGATCCCACATGCCTCAGAGCCACTAAGCCCATGCGCCACAACTACTGAGCCTGTGTTCTAGAGCCCACAAGCCACAACTACTGAGCCCACGCATCACACCTACTGAAGCCCACGCACCTAGAGCCCATGCTCTGCAACAAGAGAAGCCACCACCATGAGAAGCCCACGCACCGCAACGAGGAGTAGCCCCCGCTCACCGCAACTAGAGAAAGCCCACATGCGGCAAGGAAGATCCCACGCAGCCAAAAATAAATAAATTTATTTTTAAAATTATGTAGCAAAATTATATAAATATTTTAATTGTCTCATGAAAAAATCTGTGCCTGTACACATAATTCAGTTTCATTGTAAAGATCAAAGTCAATTCAACAAAAAAGAAATCTAATTTGGAAGAGTGTACTTACAAGATTCATGTTCTGAATCATTACATGTCTATTATTTTCAATCACTGATTTAAAGACATCTGTATAACCATCATTTGTGAATAGGAAAAAAGTCATGATTACTGTAACTAGGTATTTCCATTCTTTTAGCTCACTGAACTTTGTGCATTAGAACTGAAGTTCAAATATCAAATGCTCTAGAGGCCAATGGAAAGTTATAACAAGGCATTAAAATAATCTAAGCAAACAATTTCTTTCAGTGAGTGATTTTTTGAATTGATTTAAGAAATTACATTTAAGACACACTTTGATATGTACTTGAATAACAAATTAGAAATTATCTTCTCCCAAATTTTACTCTCTCTCTCTCTCTCTCTCTCTATATATATATATATAATTTTTTTTTTTTTTTTTTTTTTTTTTTTTTTTTTGGCTGTGTTGGGTCTTCATTTCTGTGCGAGGGCTTTCTCTAGTTGTGGCAAGCGGGGGCCACTCTTCATTGCGGTGCATGGTCCTCTCACTATCGCGGCCTCTCTTGTTGCGGAGCACAGGCTCCAGACGCACAGGCTCAGTAGTTGTGGCTCATGGGCCTAGTTGCTCCGCGGCATGTGGGATCTTCCCAGACCAGGGATCGAACCGTGTCCCCTGCATTGGCAGGCAGATTCTCAACCACTGTGCCACCAGGGAAGCCCTCTTAATATTTTATTAAACCCATTTCTATATAGATACTTACATATTTACCTCATTCATTTTATTTTTTCTTTTTAATAAGCTTTTAAAATTTTTAGTATCATTTTAGACTTTGCACATTTAATAATGATAGAGTTAAACACATTTATCAAAAAAATGTCAATCATATAGGCCTTAACATTTTTTCCAAAGTTTAATTTGTTGTCTTAGTCTATGTTTTATGAAGTTCAATTGTAATTGCAATGTAGTAATCTTAGAAGTGGAAATTTGCAGACTGGGGGGAGGGTGAGATGTAGAGAAAGATTCGAAGAGACACAGTGATTGTTGGCTTTGAAGACAGAAGAGGGGTTATGAGCCAAGGACTGCAGTAGAACTCTAGAGGCTGGAAAATGCAAAGAAACAAATGCTCCCAGAAAAACACACTCCTGACACCTTAATTTTAGCTCAACGAGATGCATGTCAGACTTCTGACCTGCAAAAACTAAGATAATAAGTTTGTGTCGTTTTAAGCTTCTAAGTTTGTACTAATTCGTTACAGCAGCGTTAGAAGACTAACGTAATTGCTCATTTAATAGATCATCTAAAAGTGACATGGGAAAGAGTGATATAAGGGTCAAGAAAGATCCTATTGGATGGCTATTGTCAGCTTGACCTGGCATTGGAGTGCTGTTGGGATTTATTTCATGGTCATGAGTAAATAACCTGACCATCACCAGACAGCTCACTCACTGGCCCATCTGTATGGCTGAATGCTTGTTACCTGCTTGGTCATTGACTTTCTTTAGGTATGCAGTACTGCCCTTCCATCCTTCACCTCTTGAGTTTTCACCATTGCTTCAGGCAGCCTTGACCCTGATGTGAGGTAACGGTAGGCCATCTATTGATCATGTAGCACACAGCTAAGCGGTAGGAGCAATCCCTATACTCTTGCTTAGGAGAGAATATGGAACTCACAGTCACTTGATAATTTGCTCAAAAATCATTTGCCCTCCTAGTCAAGCAGTGTGTACCCTCCACATATCCTCCAGTGCCAACCTTGCAGAATGGTTTGTTTGGATCATGGAGGAACTTCTTATCTATTGTTTGTGATCAAGTCAAATACTGAAATATACCAGTTAGAAAAGATTTGGGTTACAAATCGAGAGATTACTTACCATTGTAGTTATTAAAGGCATCTAATTGTTTTATGTAATTAGAGATCAGAGATAAGAAACGTCATACTTGACACAGTGCCACAAGGACACTAAGAATGCAGTTCTCTTAATCATTCCACTCACCTGCCTACGTTGCCTTTGTTTTACCTTTTGGCTTGCCCATCTCAAGAAAAATCAACGTATTTTCAGAAAATAGGCAGGAAGAATAGGTGAAAAGGCTTGGAAACTGGAATATTTTTAGGCATCTGCCTCTGTTACCAGGATCCTGAATACACCCCAGAAACCATTTGTTGTTCCACGAGACTTCCTCTTGGCAACTCACTGACAATAACTAAGCTATATGACCACTTTATCAGACAGTGAATGAATATTTTAAATTATCAATTGAGAATGAGCTAAAGTTTATGCCTGTATAATGGTTAATTTTATAGCAAACACTAAAGCATAAAAATATAAAGGAAGAATTTTGAATGGTTAACTCTTATCATTAAATTATTTAAAAGGTACAAATATAGTGTTTTAAAACATGTGATATATGGATTAGATAGCCCATGCACTCCATAAGGGAAAGTCCCCAAATAAAATCAGGAAAAAGAAATTACATGTTCCTATTTTTAAGAGACTATGAAAAGCTAAGGCCAAAATTCATTATTCATGGATTTTTACATATTCAAAACACTGTCATCATTATTTTGTGATGAATAGACTAACAGTTATACCATCAAGGACACACAGAAAATGCCTTTTCTCCAAATTAGCTTTTATCAAGTTGACTATAGCTCCAAGACATACATTAGTTTAGGAGGAGATGATTTATATAGATTCCAATAATAGTCTGGCTGTGCTGGATACCAATCAATAGAGACTTTTTCTTACATTATTCACTTGACTTTGTCATTTATGCTGACATACAGACAAAGATCATTGTACAAGTTTCTAAAGAGATAGTTTTGGCATGTTAAAATAATGCTTTTAAAAAGAACTTTCAACTTGAGTGAAGTATATTTTAATGACCTGATAGAACCAACTAATAATGTTTTAAATAACAGCAAGACATCTATCTCCCTTACCTCCTTATTTAAATATTCCCCTTCAAAGAAACTTCCTCATTAATTCTTTGCCACTTTGAACTGTTACCTACCGAATGCAATTGAGTGCAGATTTTTAATTTCTTCTAGATTTTGGTAGTAATGGTAATGAAAATATGCTTTATATATTTAACATCAAAACAATAAGATTATGCTCTCTAAATTAGTTCAGGATATTTTAAAGTGAGGTGAGTAGTACAGTGTGGGAAAAAGAAACAGACAAATAGTAGAGATTGGGAAATTAAACTCCTAGTTACTAAAATATATCACATTTTCTTGTATTCCCCTGTTCAAACTCTTACTCAATAATCTTTATTCAAACAAATCTCTTAAAAGAGATCTTTGGTTCTTGTTGATTTCTTAAAATATGTTCTTAATGTAAAAAATAAAATACTGTAAATCAATATGAGCTTATTCTATATGGAGGTGAAGTAGGAAAGAGTGTGGAAAAGAATCTACATCTATATAAAATTAGTTACTACCCTGTATTATAAAATAATTTAAGTTTTAGCATTTTTCATCTGAGATCCAAAATATTCCAGTCTCCTCCATGTAACTTTAGGTTTACTTATGAAAAAAAATCTCTAAAATAATGGCTATTTCAAATTACTATTTGTTAAAGTAATAACTTTATGTAAACCATACAAATTTTATTAACATAAAGGAATACAAAAAACATTTTCAGAAAACAATATGGTAGAGATAAAACGAATGAACAAACAAAATACATAATATTCTCTATGTGTAGAAGCATGGAATATTGGAAAACTCTTTCATAAAGTAACTTCCACAAGTCTTGGGAAATACAAGTTAGTAAAAAAAAAAAAAAAAAATTGTATACACTCTGTGGCTTTGGGATAGAGTCACCATAAACCCATGCCTTAAGCTAAAAACAACTACAAAAAGATAGCATAATGAAATTGTCAAGTCCAGAGGAGCAAGTGACTGAACACTTTTACTATAGTAGATTCGACTTCATCCCATTGCTGTTGAAAACTTGAAATAATTTGACAGCACAACTTATATCTCATGAAGGGAAACAGGTATGATACTGCTACAAAAGAATGCACAGAATCATTGAGAAATCTCTCTCTCCTCTCTCTCACCCATTTTTATTATAAAGTACTTCTCATTTTCAAATATTGAAGGAATCCAAAAGTAGATAAAGAAGAAAGTAAGCCTTACTTCTAATTCTACCACTCAAGGATATCTTATTTTTCAAAATACCCTCAAGATTAGTAAGTATCCTTATTCTCTCTCTCTCTGTCCCTCTCCCTCCCTCCCTCCCTCCCTCCCTCCCTCCCTCCCTCTCTCCCTCTCTCCCTCTCTCCCTCCCTCCCTCCCTCCCTCTCTCCCTCTCTCCCTCTCTCCCTCTCTCCCTCTCTCCCTCCCTCCCTCCCCGCCCACCCCCTCTCCCCATGCCCTTTCACACATACCCACATTTTCATGATTTCATGAATTGCTTACAAATATTTCTGGTGCATGTACAGAAAACCTGGTTTGTTCTGAAGATGATGGCACTGATAGATCACATTTTAAAACATGGAATCTGAGATATCTATTCACTAATCTTAAATATATTCTTGGCAAGACTATTTTACTTCTTGGCATCTTCACTTTCCCACTGTCCTGAGTGACTGTTGTACGTATCTACCTTCAACACTCCAACACAATCTGAACTCTCCTTACTCTTACCTGATGTTTTTGCCTCAATTAATTAAGAATATATAAACAAGCACTCAGTGATCATCTAATCATCTATCCTTCCACCACCAAATCTGTCAACAAACTAGCATCCATTTGTGGGGGGCTGGCTGTGTATGGGAAATCTTTATACCTTCCTCTTAATTTTTTTTTTTTGTAAACCTAAAACTGCTCTTAAAGTGTTCCCAAAAAAGTCTGTATAAAGACAGTATTTTGGCTGAATATTAAGTGGCTCTATTCTTTTATCTTTTCCCCTATTTCTTATGCTTTTAAGGACTCATCAATAATATTTGCATTCTCTGTAACCTTAGAGAAAAAGCATGTAGAGTGTGTGTACTGAGAATTTTATAAGTATAAAGGCAAACTTCACCTTCTGTTTTACTCTCAGCCACAAGACACAACCAATAAGATGCTCACAAGATATCAGTCACCCAATAATGTGGACTTTTGCCCTCATTCTCCTTTAACAGTATATTCATTATATTTCTTCATCAGGCCTATCTTTCCCAAATTTCTGAGATGTTCACATTAATCCAAACCTTACTGAAGTTACCACTTTTTAATTTTCACCCTACATTATGTTCTGAATATGATCTCAACACTATATATTTCCTCTCCTATAAATCCTTCAAATGAAGGTATATATAATGAAGAGCGTGTGAACAAGCCCTTGCACCTGTGTCTGGATGTCTATTTGCTACCCCTGTTCTCTGGAGGTTATACACTCTAGCCTCCAAGTTATGGAAACTGAAAACCAGGACCAGTACCAGTACCAGGGAGATTGCGTCCTATTTCAGGCTGTGCAACTTTATAAACTAACCAGATAGCACCATTTCAGTGCTCAGTTTTCTACATCTACAAAACAGAAATGAAACTATTATTTTAAAAAGGCATGAACACAGAAAGGAGACTCTTTAAAAAGTGAATCTCAAACTAGATCTTTCACTAATCAGATTGAAGCAAGAGCTGATTGTTAGCGAGGTGGTGAAAACTCCTACAAGGCTGTAGCATCTCTTGCAGTGGATTAGAATGAGCCACAGATTGAAAGGGAAGCATTGGCTTATGCAGAAGTTATAGAACTTGAATGGCATGAGGGTAATATTTAAGGATTGTGTATATCTGACTAATCTAAGTTAGAAGTCAAATAGAGAATTACATGCTCAAGTTAGCCAATTATACAGCATACTTTGAGGGCAGGAGGGCTTATATGTCAGATATGTTCATTTCCTACAACTACACAGCAGACTATTTTGAGAATCAGGCGCAAAACATATCATGAGAGGGGCAGAGTTGCAAATTAACTGGATTTTCACCTCAAGTGCCCTCCTGTGGTAAAGTAAGAGTTCCAAGAGAGGGACACTTAAAACTAGAGTGAGAGATTACCTGATTGTTTAAATATTGATATTGGAATCTACATTTCAATTTGTAGATCAGCACCAGATGAAAGTACAATTTTATGATGACTGATGGTGATAGAGGTTATGGAGAAAGGCTAACTTTTATTGAAAAACTGATATGTGCCAGAATTTTTCCAATCTCTATGCAATAGTATAATAATACCTATTTCATGGATGGAAACTTAAAGATCTATTAAATCTTTTGCCCCAAACCAAAATTTAGAAATCTTGGAGCCAGGATTTGAACTTAGGTGCATTGGCTCCACCTCACCATATAAGAAAAAAAAAATGCTTTGTGCAATGTAAATGGATTTGGACTTTGCCTTAAGAACTGTTGAAGCCTTCAACTATTTGAAAGAGCTTTGATTTAGGAGTTTGGAATTTATTTTAGTATTCGTAGAATATTGTCCTGCTTTAGAATATTTACATCCATATTTATGTGAAGATGGAGAGAAACAGACATATTGCAAGAAGGCTTATGAGGTGGAAATGGTAAGTCTTGGAGACTGATTAGATATGGAGTGAAATGTAACAAGGTATAATATTCATAGTATTTAAAACCCAACACAGCATACGTACCAATCAATCAGATTGAATGTCGAATCGATAAGAACAGACAGCAGCTTTACAGTACTACTGTATCCTGGCTCGTTATCAGCTCTGGGTAAATGGGAGAGGCCGAAAATGTGTAGTTCATGTTTTTGACTTAAGTGAATTGGTGGATAGTAATGCTGGTCTTTCTGACTGGGACATACTTTTGTACTGAATGATAAGATATGCTTATTCCCTTCACAGAGCAGTTTTGTATTAGCTCATAGATTTATTGTGATAATAAAATACCACATATATGTTGTCAATTACCTAGAAAAATGGATCAGAAATATTATTTGAATAGATTTGATTTGTGCAGGAATTGTATATTTAAAATAATAATGGTCTTTACTATTTTTATTGAGGTATTGACTTACAACATTATTTTAGTTTCAGATGTACAACAAAATGATTCTATATTTGTATATATTGAAAAATGATCACCCCAATAAGTCTAGTTAACGTCCATCACCATACCTAGTTACAGAATTTTTTTTGTGTTGAGAACTTCTAAGATTTATTCTTAGCAACTTTCAAATACATAATACAGTATTAACTATAGTCGCCATGCTCTACATTACCTCCCCATGGTTTATTTATACTAACTGGAAGTCTGTACTTTTGACTACCTTCACCTGTTTTGCCTACCCCTTAACTCATGCCTCCTCTATCAGCTATCAACCTGTTCTCTGTATCTATGAGCTTGTGTGTAGTTTTTTTGGCTTGGGGAGGGGGGGTGTGAGGTTTTTTTTGTTTAGTTTTATTTTTAGATTTCCTGTTGTCACAAATGACAAGATTTCATTCTTTTTTATGGCTGAATGTTATTCTTGAAGTTTTATTGTATATTCTAAAATATACACACTACAGAATAGATACATAATAGACACCTTTGTTCTAAACATACTTCTCATAATAATATCAATATGCATTAAATTAGACGTGGCTTCAGTGCTCAGATATAGTAGGATATTTTAACAGCTTATGGAAAACGAATATGATGCTATACACAAACACTTACTGTTGGAATTATAAAACATACGCACCCACACCAAAAGTATACATTTATCTTGTAGATTTCAGTGGGTATGTCAGTTAGATTACAGGTAGTCTTGCTCTAACCATCCTTCTTCAATAAATGACCCAAGGTAGATATTTGACAGGGGACCGTGGAAGGGTAATCAAAATAGAAGGAAAATTAACAGTGCACAACTTCCCAGGTCTTTGTTAGGGTAATAAATTGATATAACTTATTTCAATATAATTTGTCAATAACAAATTTAAATGTACATACATATATATTCAGATATGTGTTCAAGGCAGCACATCAACAGATGCTCATTACATGATTTTTAATAGTATATAACATTAAAATCAACTTAAGTATACACAGGTAGACAACGGAAAATATGTTTTGTATCCCCTGTGTCAGTACACAATTAAATCTCAAGTTTAGAATGAACAAGTTAAATACAATTGCTGACCCACAGAGATGTTCACAATGCATTGTTAAGGGACAAAAGTAATTTTTTAGTATTATATAGTATGAATGTTGCCTTTGGTAAAGCTGAGAAATGAATTCTATTCTTAGGCATCCCAGGCTGCCCTGTGTTCCACTATACTCTGATGCCTTCCAGCCATATTAACAAAAATTAGCATAAATATAGCCCTTGTGCCTTAGATTCCCCTGATACAAAGAACCTCTGATTAATTTCAGATTGGGGCATGGGTACCTGGCAATACAGATCATCCTTAATTTGATTTAAGTCTCTGCTGAATCCACAGGAGTATAAAATAAACCTATGAACTTATTTGTTTACCCTGGCAAGCGCACTCATAAGCACTTATATGGAAATGCTTACAAGGCAATTAAGAAAGAACTCTAATTATAGGAAAACAACATCGTTAAACATTCTACCTATTATGGAATACTGTGATAATCTTTTAATAATCAGATATGCAGGAAATATTAGAGTAGAAAGGAGAGGAGGAGGAATGAATGGAGGTAGGAGATAAGGAGTGAGTGAGGAAATAAGGAACAATTTTATTTTGCAGTCTTCAACGTATGATTCTTACATACTTTTTCTAATCTATGCCCCTCCCACACTCTTAAGTGTGACATAAACTGAAGAACTGAATTGCTCTACTTTTCTCTGTATATGCTCTCAAGTTTCTGTTTCCATGACTGCTCCTACTATACCCTCCACAGAAATGTCCTCTCTCAAATCTGTGTAGGTCTAAATCTTACCTGGTGTTAAAGAGCAACTCAGTGACCACCGACTTTGCAAAGCCTTTCTTGATTAATCACCGTACCAGTCAAACCCTCAGTGGAATAACATCTGAATATACACAACCATACTTTAACTGGAACTTTTAACAACGTGTAACAAGTGCTGGTATAAATATTTTGATCTTTCAATTTGCCTCTAAATAAGTAACATTCCCCATGTTTCACCGTGGAGAGAGTGACGTTCTTTTTTTGCATTTTATTTTTTGCTTTGAAAAGTTTATTCTGAAGTATGCTTGCCTTTTTAGAGTTTTAATGAATCATCTGCAACTTTGTTTGTCTTTGAAGTTTTTAGAAAGCTATAACTAAGTTTTATTGTTGCTTATTGAAACAATGACATACATATTAGTAGTATCATATACATACTAGATGACAGTAAATCCTATTTTGTCATCAGTAACATTATCACTGCTTAAAAGATGTTTCCACCCAATACCATAACTTGATTTCATTTATTACATAAATGTTATAAATCTGTACAAGCTGCTTACTGAAATTCTGTCTTAGGAATCCTAAAGGCTTAATATAGGCACAAATCAAAGTTATTCTGTTCATCGTTACAGGAAATGGGTTCTAAAGCTGCTTTTGAACATAAAACAGTTTGGCCTGATTAATATTATTATTATTAATTTATAATATATTAATATTATATATAGTTATATATTAATGTGTGTATAATTACTTAGAAAATAACAAGCTGAGGTTCCTGATATTTTCACTTCATGTGCAGCTGACCCTTGAATAATGTGGGTGGTGGTTAATCCACATATAACTTAAGTTGGCCCTCGATATGCTCAGTTCCTCCACATCTGTGGATTCAACCAACAATGGACCATGCAGTTCTATAGCATTTACTATTGAAAAATACCCCATGCAGTTCAAACCGCATTGTTCAAGGGCCAACTGTATTTACTTTTGGCATCTATAGATACAGAATTACTTTTCCAGAGGAGCTGTAAGTAAGATACTCTGACAAGCCTACTTGATGCAGTGAGGTTTTCAAGATATTAAGGTTCTCATCTATTTATTCCACCAGACAATAATGTGGCCAGGTTTTGGTATATTTGAATATTCATAAATGTATTATAGACTGTATTTGGTGGGCAAGATTTGCTCTATTATTTTTCTGTTTCATTGTATCTATAGCAACATTTGGTTACTATTCCTAATGCCCCTCCACGAACTTGATAGCTACCCCAACAGTCACCATGGTACGTGGGGTACCATGTACCAGTGTACTTGCAGAGGGGTGCACCGAGCGAATACTCCCAGCTCTTTACGAGTGCTGGAATGTGTTTTAAAAAGGGAAAAGAAAGAGTCCTAATTTTAGAAAGTAGTCTACAGATTCATGCTTTCAGGTTATAGATAAAGCTCCATAAATTTACCAGTCCGCATAGCTATACCTCCCAAAAAACAAGAAAAACAGCTATTCTGAGACCTTTTCTGAGGATCAGTCAGAGGTTTTAGAAGCGTATTCAGGATGTTTTAAGCTGTGTAACATACATGAAGTTGTCACCAGGGTAGGGACGGGGTGCTAAGGTTATGTTAACTTTTCTGTAAACTTACTGGTTTATTATTTCCTAGTGGAAACCCCCATGTACCCCATTGCAAGGTCTATAGCATCTGACCCTTGACTATTCTATGCTTATTACACTATTATTTTTATCTTGCGCCTTAACCACACTAGTCTTCCTTTTCTTTGAACCTGCTGAGCTCCTTCATATGTTAAAAGACTTGGACTTTTTTTTTTTTAACACTTTTCTTCAAATTAAACATGCTAAACTTCTTCCTTTGACTGTGATTCAACTGTCACCTTCACAGAAAAGAGTTTTCCCAAAGACACTATGTAATAATCCTCATTATTTAGATCATTTTTATTTTTTAATAAGTGCTATTTTGTTTGTAGGATTTACTACTGAAATCTAACTGGTTGTTTAACTTGGTTAATCTTTTGCAACTCCATAAGAATGCAACTTCCTTTAACACAGAGCTTCATCTTTTTTAACGTTGAAATCCCAGTACCTAGAATAGAACCTGGCACATAGTAGCTCTCGAGTGAATAAATTAATGAATGCCTTACTACCATATATATGAAGAAAAGTTGCATTTTTGGAACTACTGAGGGTAAGGAGGTGTGATGATGCAGAAATTACAATGGTTCCACATGTCAAATATCTTTCAAAAGTTCAAAATATAATAAATACCACTTCTTTAAATCCTGAATTATTCTACCATAAATACAGCAAAAAAAAAAAAAGTTTGTTATACACAGAAACACTTAGATAAGGGAAGAACAATATAATCATTTCAATTAAGAATGTTATGTGGAATCTTAAAAAAAAAAAAAAAAAGACACAAATGAACTTATTTACAGAACAAAAACAGACTCAGAGAAAAAACTTATGGTTACTGGGGGGAAGGGTAGGTGGGAGGGATAGATTGGGAGTCTGGGATTGACATGTACCCACTGCTATATTTAAAATGGATAACCAACAAGGACCTACTATATGGCACAGGAAACTCTGCTCAATATTATGTAACAAACTAAATGGGAAAAGAATTTGAAAAAGAATAGATACAAGTATATGTGTAACTGAATCACTTTGCTGTACACCTGAAACTAACACAACATTGTTAATCAACTATACTCCAATATAAAATAAGCTAACCTAGATGATGGAGTGAAGGGCACCATTTGGATCATCCCATAGGCAAAAAGAAAGAGTTAACTGCTCTGTAATGATGGAGCAGCTGCTGTAGAATACTAATTGTTGCTAGTTGTTTCAGCTCTTCCAACTTGAATAAATTCTGAAAGAGAAAGAGAGGGAGAGAGCAAGAGAGAAAAAGAAGACAAATTACTTGTAATAAATGCTAAGCCCCAAATATATTTCCAAACAGGAATGGGGGGGAGTAGGGCATGGGGAGATAAAGAAGACACAGACATAATGTAGAACCAGATGGATATTTACTAGGGAAGGGGAGTATGTGTGTTTGTGTGTTTTTTATTTTTTATCAGAGGTGTGAAAAAGTTAACTCAAAAGAGAAATTGAACTCAAAAATCATGTCTCCTTTTCATCATAGCACAAAGAGCAGAGGGGAAAATAGCCCCTGCGATGAAAATTAAGTGCTATTACTGCCAGCTGTCTTGGATGGTTTTCCCAGTTTTTGAGTGATTAAAAGAAAAGTTACAACCACAACACTTCACCTGCTTATTCATATAGGGCTTTGATGTTAGAACACAGTACTTGTTTTGGCATGGATGAAATACACAAGTTTACCTCATTAAGATCCTCAGGGAAGTTAAGCTACCAAAGATTGTTATTTTGATTTTAATTATATGATTTTTTTAAAAAAAATAAAGCATGAGAAATATATTGAATAAATATATTTAACTTTTGATAAAAATTTCTGTGCAGAAATCACTCCTGAGCACATGTAATTGCAGTATGGATACCAATAGATAAAACATTGATCTAAGGTATTCATTAAGATAACCTACTGAGGTACAAATAGATGAAACATTTTGTTAATCAGAGCAACTCTATGGCTAAATATATACACTATAAATTCAAATAAGCATTATTTTGAGTATTTTTATAAATATGTTTGATCCCTTTTCACACTATTATGTGTAGAGTATTTGTTCATGTGCTACTCTAATAAGGCTCTTTATTAGTTGGACACATCTAAGAAACTAAAAAACACAAAGCTGATCAAGACTGATCTGTTTCTACTTAGCAAATATTAACTAGAACTATTAAAGCTGCAGGTTATCAGCAAATTTTCAACTATCAAATTATTTAAGTCCAACATTAATAAGAAAAACGCTTATATTTCTTTTACATTTTGAGGTGCTTCCTGTATTTTTTTTCTCAATGACTAAAATCTTCTATTGATAAAAATCCAGGTAGAGTAAAATGGACCCTTGTATTCCAGCCTGGACTTCAAATTGCATTTGTTCTAAAGTGAAATGCTGCACTTAAGTGTAGCACCAAAGTTAATGGCATCACTATGTTACACTAGCTCAAGTTTAAGAGGGAAGTAGTAGCTATTAACTTAGTTTTAAAAATATCAATTCAAAGTGTTTTCTCTGCAGTTTATCAACCTCACCCAAAAGTTTATACACATTAAAAACCAAGAGGTAACCTTGAAAGCTATTTTCTTCATCTGTTTCATGCAATCAATCAGCACTTCCTGTTGATCATGTGTCCAAAATATATCAAACGCTTTAGCATTTCTTTTTCTGCTGCTGTAGGTCTTGTGAGAGCCTGTGCTCTCACAAGAGCTTACTAACATGTGTCTCTCCTTTCACTCTCATCTCTTTCATCTGTTTTCCAAATATACTGGCCTTATAAAAGTGGGAAACATTCCCTTGAATAGTTTGTATAAGTTTGATGTTACCTATTTCTTTCTAATTTGGTAGAAAATCCTATAAAACATGTATGTAGTCAATGTTTTATTGGTCGTTTCCATTCTTTAAATTTATTGAGATAAAATTCACATGACATAAAATTAACATGTGACATTAATACATTCACAATGTTGTACAACCACCAACTCTATCTAGATCAAGGCTGTTTCGAGCCCTGCAAAGTAAAACCCCTTACCTGTTAAAAAGCTTCTCCCCATTTCTCCCTTCCCCCAAGCCCAAGCAACCACCAATCTGTTCTGTCTCTGGATTTATCTTTTCTGGGTACTTCATATAAATGGAATCAAAGAAAGTATGACCTTTGTGTCTGGCTTATTTCACTTAGCATAATATTTTGGAGATTTGTCCATGTTGTGGCATGTATAATACTGCATTTCTTTATTTAGTATGGCTAAATGTTCCATTGTATGTATATATCACAATTTGTTTATCCATTCATCCAGGGATGAACATTTGGGCTCTTTCCATCTTTCGGATATTGTGAATAGTGCTGGAATGAATTTGTATGGACATATATTTACTTGAGTTGCATATTTACAGTTATTTTGGGTATGTTCCTTTGTGCCTGATAATACATATTTCATTAGAGTATTATCTGTCTGATATTAATATAGTGGTCCTTAAAGGTTTTCCTGATGTATCTTTATATATTAATTTTTTATAATTTTAACCACTTTTAAGCATAGAGTTCAGTAGTGTTAAGTACATTCACCATTCACACTGTCGTGAAAAAGATCTCCAGAAGTTTTTCATTTTAAAAATATAAAAAACTATACATATTAAACAATTACTGTCTTTTCCCCTTTACCCAGAACCCCTTGTAGCCACAATTCTTCTTTATTTTTCTATGAATTTGGCTACTTTAGATACCTTATAAAAGTAGAATAATCTAGTACTTTTGTGACTGGCTTATTTCACTTAGCATAATGTCCTCAAGTTTCATCCATGTTGCAGCATGTGACCAAGAATAATATTCCATTGCCTGTATATACCACAATTTGTTCATCCATTCCTCCATCAATGGACATTTTGATTCTATCTCAGCTACTGTGAATAGTGCTCTACAAACATGAGTATACAAATATTTCTTCAAGACTCTGCTTTCAATTCTTTTGATGTGTATTCAAAAGTGGGATTGGTGGATCATATGGTAGTGCTATTTTTAATTTTTTGAGGAAACCCTATACTATTTTCCATAGTGGTTGCACCATTTTATAAATCTCGCCAAAGATGCATAAGGGTTCCAATTTCTCCACATCCTCACCAACACCTGTTATTTTCTGGGGGGTTTTTTTGTTTGTTTTTTTTGTTTTGTTTTCTTTTATAGTATCCATCCTAATGGGTATCAGGTAATATCTCTTTGTGGTTTTGATTTGCATTTATCTGATAAGTGATGTTGAACATCTTTCCTATGCTTTGTTGGCGATTTGTATATCATCTTTGGAGAAATGTCCAAGTCCTTTGCCCATTTTAAAATAGGTTTATTTGATTTTCTGTTGAGTTTCAAGAGTTCTTTATGTATTCTGGATATTAATCCCTTACCAGATATAATTTTCAGATATTTTCTCATGTTCCATAAGTAGCCATTCAGTCAGTTGATTGTGTCCTTTGAACAAAAGGTTTTAAGTTTGATGTAGTTCCATCATCTATGCCTGTTCTGTTGCATGTGCTTTTGGTGACATACCTTAGAAATCACTGCCAAAACCAATGTCATGAAGCTTCCCTCTATATTTTCTTCTAGGAATTTTCTAGTTTTAGGTCATACATTTAGTCTTTAATTTATATTGAGTTAATTTTTTATACAGTGTAATATAAGGGTCCAATTTCATTTTTTTGCATGTGAATATCCAATTTCCCAGCACTATTTGTTGAAGAAATTGTCCTTTCTCCATTGAGTGGTGTTGGCAACTTTGCTGAAGATCATTTGACCATATACACAAGAGTTTATTTCTGGACTCTCTATTTCATTCCACTGTTTAGACAGTCTGTCTTTATGCCAACACTGAATTGTTTTGATTTCTGTAGCTTTGTAGTACATTCTCAAATCATAAAGTGAGTCCTCCAACTTTGTTCTTTTTCACAATTGTTTAACTATAAAGGGTACCTCGAGGTTTTATATCAATTCTGAGACGAATTTTTATATTTTGCAAAAAATGACATTGGGGTTTTGATAGGGATTCTTTTGAATCTGTAGATTGCACTGCGTAGTACTGATGTCTTAATGTTAAGTGTCTTAATGACTGTACACTGGATGTCTTCCATTTACTTGTGCTTTCTTAAATTTCTTTCAGCAGTGTTTTATAGTTTTCAGTGTAAAAGTCTTTCACTTTCTTGGTTACAATTATTCTTAAATATTTTTATTCTTTATGATATTGCAAATGGAATTGTTTTCTTAGTTTCCTTTTTGAATTGTTAAATGTTAGTGCATATAAATGCCACTGATATAAGTTAATTTTTTATCCTGCAACTTCACTTAATTTGTCTCTTAGTTCTAACAAGTGTTTTGTTTGTGTGCGTGTGCATATTGCAAGCATAATTTTCCTTCTTCCTTTCTTATTTGGCTATTTGGATACCTTTTTTTCCCTGATTGCTTTGGCTAGAACTTCCAAAACTATGTTGAATAGAAATTGTGAAAGCAGCCATCCGTGATTTGTTCCTGACATTACAGGAAAGGCTAGAAGGAGAGAGCAGGGGAGGTAGAGAGAGAGGGAAATAAGGCATTTCTTGTATTTAACTAGAACTAGATAACATTTAAACTTGTTGTGATTATTTATATATTTGGTTTTACTTCTGCCATTGTGTTTTTGCTTTTATTTTCCCATACTCTCTGGCCTTCACTTTTTCTCAACAATTTTTAGATTTATAGAGGGTTTCTGTTTCCATCCCTAAGTTTCTCTCTTCTATTTTTGAAAACCAGGTCTTCATTTCTCTTCTTTTAATCATTACTTGAAATTTGACCATGTGTATTTAGTTTTATAATCAGTATCTTTAATACATTTATCCATGTGAAAGACATGTAATACAGAATTGAGGCCAACTACATTGACAAATTTACAACAAAGAAACTGAGGTTACAATCCTGATAGCAGATAAAATTCAGGACCAAAACAATAAATAAGACACAAAGAGAGATAATTTATAATGCCAAAATCTACATCTCAAAATGATAGCTATGAACCAAGTAACACAGAAAACCCAATATAAAATAGAATCTGCTGAAAATTAATGCTTTATTAGGAGACTGTGCTTAATTCACCTATGAAAAGAAAGACACTTCAAATTACACCATAATGCAAAACCAGTTCTATGCTCTATACAAGGAACAATTATTTTAAAAGTAACTAAAATGACTAAAATGTAGACAGCACAAAGCAGGAAAATGAAGAGAAAAATTTAGTCATTTGGTAAAGTTCTGGGAAAACAATCTCATGCTTTGCTAATGCAAAATGATGCACCTACCAAAGTAGATTTTGGCAATATTCTACAAACTTATGAATTTACCCTTCAAGCGACCAATCCCACTTCTAGGAAGAGATCCTGAATATACACCTCCAACAATACAAAAACATATATATGTAAGTTGATTAATTGCACCATTGAGAATTACCTGTTTGTCCAAACATAAGAGATAATTGAATAAACCATGATACATAAACATATTAGAGTGTTGAACAACTGTCAAAAAGAATGAGGAGGATACCAGTGAACTGAAACAGAAAAATTTCTAGGAGGTATTTTTATATGAAAAAGCAATTGCAGGATAGCCTCATCCACCAGAGGGCAGACAGCAGAAGCAAGAAGAACTACAATCCTGCAGCCTGTGAAACAAAAACCACATTCACAGAAAGACAGATAAAATGAAAAGGCAGAGGACTATGTACCAGATGAAGGAATAAGATAAAACTCCAGAAAAACAACTAAATGAAGTGGAGATAGGCAACCTTCCAAAAAAGAATTCAGAATAATGATAGTGAAGATGATCCAGGACCTCAGAAAAAGAATGGAGGTAAAGATCAACAAGATGCAAGAAATGTTTAAAAAAGACCTAGAAGAATTAAAGAACAAAAAAACAAAGATGAACAATACAATAACTGAAATGAAAAATACCCTAAAAGGAATTAATAGCAGAATAACTGAGGCAGAAGAACGGATAAGTGACCTGGAAGACAGAATGGTAGAATTCACTGCCACAGAACAGAATAAAGAAAAAAGAATGAAGAGAAATGAAGACAGCCTAAGAGACCTCTGGGACAATATTAAACGCACCAACATTCACTTTATAGGGGTCCCAGAAGAAGAGAGAGAGAAAGGACCAGAGAAAACATTTGAAGAGATTATAGTCAAAAACTTCCCTAACATGGGAAAGGAAATAGCCACCCAAGTCAAGGAAGCGTAGAGAGTCCAGTCAGGATAAACCCAAGGAGAAACACACCAAGACACATAGTAATCAAATTGACAAAAATCAAAGACAAAGAAAAATTATTAAAAGCAACAAGGGAAACAGGACAAATAACATACAAGGGAACTCCCATAAGGTTAACAGCTGATTTCTCAGGAGAAACTCTACAAGCCAGAAGGGAGTGGCATGATATACTTAAAGTGATGAAAGGGAAGAACCTAAAACGAAGATTGTTCTACCCAACAAGGATCTCATTCAGATTTGATGGAGAAATCAAAAGCTTTACAGACAAGCAAAAGCTAAGAGAATTCAGTACCACCAAACCAGCTCTACAACAAATGCTAAAGGAACTTCTCTAAGTGGGAAACACGAGAAGAAAAGGACCTACAAAAAGAAACCCAAAACAGTTTTAAAAATGGTAATAGGAACATATATATCGTTAATTACCTTAAATGTGAATGGATTAAATGCTCCAACCAAAAGACACAGTCTTGCTGAATGGATAGAAAACCAAGACCCGTATATATGCTATCTACAAGAGACCCACTTCAGACCTAGGGACACATACAGACTGAAAGTGAGGGGATGCAAAAAGATATTCCATGCAAATGGAAATCAAAAGAAACCTGGAGTAGCAATACTTACATCAGATAAAATAGACTTTAAAATAAAGAATGTTACAAGAGACAAGGCAGGACACTGCATAATGATCAGGGGATCAATCCAAGAAGAAGACATAACATGTATTAATATATATGCACCCAACATAGGAACACCTCAATACATAAGGCAAAAGCTCACAGCTATAAAAGAGGAAATCAACAGTAACACAATAATAGTAGGGGACTTTAGGGCTTCCCTGGTGGCGCAGTGGTTGAGAATCTGCCTGCTAATGCAGGGACACGGGTTCGAGCCCTGGTCTGGGAAGATCCCACATGCCGCGGAGCAACTGGGCCCGTGAGCCACAACTACTGAGCCTGCGCGTTTGGAGCCTGTGCCCCGCAACGGGAGGGGCCGCGATAGTGAAAGGCCCGCACAGCGTGATGACGAGTGACCCCCCCCCGCACCGCGATGAAGATTGGTCCCCGCTTGCCTCAACTAGAGAAAGCCCTCGCACGAAACGAAGACACAGAACAGTCAAAAATAAATAAATAAATAAATAAAGTAGCTATAAAAAAAAAGTGCTGTGAATTGCACAAATGATTTTTTTAAAAAAAAAGTAGTAGGGGACTTTAACACCTCACTTACACACATGGACAGATCATCCAGACAGAAAATTAAGAAGGAAACACAAGCTTTAAATGACACAACAGACCAGATAGATTTAATTGATATTTAAAGGACATTGCATCTGAAAACAGCAGATTTCACTTCTCAAGTGCACACGGAATATTCTCCAGGATAGATCACATCTTGGGTCACAAATCAAGCCTCAGTAAATTTAAGAAAATTGAAATCATATCAAGCATCTTTTCTGACCATGATGCTATGAGATTAGAAATAAATTGCAGGGAAAAAAACATAAAAAACACAAACACATGGAGGCTAAACAATACATTACTAAATAACCAAGAGATCACTGAAGAAATCAAAGAGGAAATCAAAAAATACCTAGAGACAAATGACAATTAAAACACGACAGTCCAAAACCTATGGGATGAGCAAAAGCAGTTCTAAGAGGGAAGTTTATAGCAATACAATCCTACCTCACGAAACAAGAAAAATTTCAAATAAACAATCTAAACTTACACCTAAAGGAGCTAGAGAAAGAAGAAAAAACAAAACCCAAAGTTAGTAGAAGGAAAGGAATCATAAAGATCAGAGCAGAAATAAATTAAATAGAAACAAAGAAAACAACAGCAAAGATCAATAAAAATAAAGGCTGGTTCTTTGAGAAGATAATCAAAATTGATAAACCTTTAGGCAGACTCATCAAGAAAAAGAGGGAGGACTCAAATCAATAAAATTAGAAACGAAAAAGGAGAAGTTACAACGGACACTGCAGAAATACAATGCATCCTAAGAGACTACTACAAGCACCTATATGCCAATAAAATGGACAACCTGGAAGAAATGGACAAATTCGTAGAAAGGTGTAACCTTCCAAGACTGAAGCAGGAAGAAATAGAAGATATGAACAGACCAATCACAAGTAATGAAATTGAAACTGAGATTTAAAATCTTCCAACAAACAAAAGCCCAGGACCAGATGGCTTCACAGGTGAATTCTATCAAACATTTAGAGAAGAGCTAACACCCATCCTTCTCAAACTCTTCCAAAAAATTGCAGAGGAAGGAACACTCCCAAACTCACTCTAGAGGCCACCATCACCCTGATACCCAAACCAAGACAAAGATACTACAAAAAAAAAAAAAAAATTACAGACCAATATCAGTGATGAATATAGATGCAAAAATCCTCAACAAAATACTAGCAAACAGAATCCAACAACACATTAAAAGGATCATACACCATGATCAAGTGGGATTTATCCCAGGGATGCAAGGATTCTTCAGTATATGCAAATCAATCAGTGTGATACACCATATTAACAAAAATGAAGACTAAAAACCACATGATCATCTCAATAGATGCAGAAAAAGCCATTGACAAAATTCAACACCCATTTATGATAAAAACTCTCCAGAAAGTGGGCATAGAGGGAACCTAACTCAACATAATAAAGGCCATATACGCCAAACCCACAGCAAACATCATACTCAGTGGTGAAAACTGAAAGCATTTCCACTAAGATCAGGAACAAGACAAGGATGTCCACTCTCGTCACTCTTATTCAACATTGTTTTGAAAGTCCTAGCTACAGCAATCAGAGAAGAAATAGAAATAAAAGGAATACAAATTGGAAAAGAAGTTAAACTGTCACTGTTTGCAGATGACATGATACTATACATAGAGAATCCTAAAGAGGCCACCAGAAAACTACTAGAGCTAAGCAATGAATTTGGTAAATTTGCAGGATACAAAATTAATGCACAGAAATCTCTTGCATTCCTATACACTAACAATGAAAGATCAGGAAAAGAAATTAAGGAAACAATCCCATTCACCACTGCAACAAAAAGAATAAAATACCTAGGAATAAACCTACCTAAGGAGGTAAAAGACCTGTCCTCAGAAAACTCTAAGACACTGATGAAAGAAATCAAAGATGACACAAACAGATGGAGAGATATACCATGTTATTGGATTGGAAGAATCAATATTGTGAAAATGACTGTACTATCCAAAGTAATCCACAGGTTCAGTGCAATTCCTATCGATTTACCAATGGCATTTTTTACAGAACCAGAACAAAAAATCTTAAAATTTGTATGGAGACACAAAAGACCCCGAATAGCCAAAGCAGTCTTGAGGGAAAAAAACGGAGCTGGAAGAATCAGACTCCCTGTCTTCAGACTATACTACAAAGCTACAGTAATCAAGACAGTATGGTACTGGCACAAAAACAGAAACATAGATCAACGGAACAAGGTAGAAAGCCCAGATATAAACCCACACACCTATGGTCAACTAATCTATGACAAAGGAGGCAAAGATATACAATGGAGAAAAGACAGTCTCTTCAATAAGTGGTACTGGGAAAACTGGACAGCTACATGTAAAAGAATGAAATTAGAACACTCCCTAACACCATACACAAAAATAAACTCAAAATGGATTCGACACCTAAATGTAAGACCGGACACTATAAAACTCTTAGAGGAAAACATAGGAAGAACACTCTTTGACATAAATCACAGCAAGATCTTTTTTGATCCACCTCCTAGAGTAATGGAAATAAAAACAAAAAAAATACAAATGGAACCTAATGAAACTTCAAAGCTTTTGCGCAACAAAGGAAACCATAAACAAGACGAAAAGACAACCCTCAGAATGGGAGAAAATACTCACAAATGAATCAACGGACAAAGGATTAATCTCCAAAATATATAAACAGCTCATGCAGCTCAATATTAAAGAAACAAACAACCCAATCAAAAAATGGGCAGAAGACCTAAATAGACGTTTCTCCAAAGAAGACATACAGATGGCCAAGAAGCACATGAAAAAATGCTCAACATCACCAATTATTAGAGAAATGCAAATCAAAACTACAATGAGGTATCACCTCACACCAGTTAGAATGGGCATCATCAGAAAATCTACAAACAATAAATGCTGGAGAGGGTGTGGAGAAAATGGAACCCTCTTGCACTGTTGGTGGGAATGTAAATTGATACAGCCACTCTGGAGAACAGTATGGAGGTTCCTTAAGAAACTAAAAATAGAATTACGATATGACCCAGCAATCCCACTACTGGGCATATACCCAGAGAAAACCATAATTCAAAAAGACACATGCACCCCAGTGTTCATTGCAGCACTCTTTACAATAGCCAGGTCATGGAAGCAACCTAAATGCCCATCGACAGACGAATGGATAAGATGTGGTACATGTATACAATGGAATATTACTCAACCATAAAAAGAAACGAAATTGAATCATTTGTTGAGACGTGGATGGATCTAGAGACTGTCATACAGAGTGAAGTAAGTCAGAAAGAGAAGAACAAATATCGTATATTAACGCATGTATGTGGAACCTAGAAAAATGGTACAGATGAATCGGTTTGCAGGGCAGAAGTTGAGCCACAGATGTAGAGAACAAACGTATGGACACCAAGGGGGGAAAACCGCGGTGGGGTGGGGATGGTCATGTGCTGAATTGGGTGATTGGGATTAACATGTATACACTGATGTGTATAAAATTGATGACTTATAAGAACCTGCAGTATAAAAAAACAAACAAAGAAAAACAACTAATACTAAACTTTCTTTGGGTTATTTGTATGAAAATATGTTAATATAAAAAATAAAATAAAATAAACAGCTCATAAAGCTCAATATTAAAAAAACAAACACCCCAATCCCAAAATGGGCAGAAGACCTAAATAGACGTTTCTCTAAAAAAGACATATAGGTGGCCAAGAAGCACATGAAAAATTGCTCAACATGACTAATTATTAGAGAAATGCAAATCAAAACTACAATGAGGTATCACCTCACACCAGTTAGAATGGGCATCATCAGAAAATCTACAAACAACAAATGCTGGAGAGGGTGTGGAGTAAAGGGAACCCTCTTGCACTGTTGTTGGGCATGTACATTGATACAGCCACTATGGAGAACAGTATGGAGGTTCCTTAAAAAACTAAAAATAGAATTACCATATGACCCAGCAATTCCACTACTGGGCCTATACCCAGAGAAAACCATATTTCAAAAAGACACACACACCCCAATGTTCATTGCAGCACTATTTACACTAGCCAGGTCATGGAAGGAACCTAAATGCCCATTGACAGACGAATGGATAAAGAAGAAGTGGTACATATATACAATGGAATATTACTCTGCCATAAAAATGAACAAAATTGGGTCATTTGTAGAGACATGATGGACCTAGAGACTGTCATACAGAGTGAAGTAAGTCAGAAAGAGAAAAACAAATATCATATATTAACGCATATATGTGGAATCTAGAAAAATGCTGCAGATGAACCAGTTTGCAAGGCAGAAAGAGAGACACAGATGTAGAGAACAAACGTATGGACACCAAAGGGGGAAAGCTGGGGTGGGGGTGATGGTGGTGGGATGAACTGCGAGATTGGGATTGACATATATACATTAACATGTATAAAATAGGTAACCAATAAGAACCTGCTGTATAAAAAATAAATAAAGCAATTGCAAAATAGAATATATAATATGCTACATTTGGTGTAAGAAAGTAGAGACAGTAAGCAATAACCATATTTTTGCTTGTCTCTGTGAAAAGAAACACAAAAAGTATAAAGCACACCCCAAAATCATGTCACCAATAAGAGGTGGGGTTGGAAAGTGGACAAGAGCAAGTGACATTTTCTATAAATGATTTTTGTAAGATGTTGACTTCTGCAAGCATGTGAATGCTATTTATATTTTTTACCTTGAAATAAGAATGGGAGGAAGGAAAAACTAAAAATGAAAACAAACAGAAGCAAATTAACCCAAATATATTTCAAATGAATACGATACCCAAATAGAAATGATTATTTGAAATAAGAATACAGTATTTGCTCATTTAGAAAATGAGCAAATATTTTGATGTATTGGGTGGGGGCCAGCGACCTCACTTTGGAAGAAAAGATTTCAAATATTGAAAGGGATAAAGAAAGAAAATTGTTGGCCAGGTTGAATTGGAGGTGCTGATATGGACTGATTTCTAAAATATGTATGTGCATGAATATGCAAGTATATGAGTTAGATTCCTTGGAGAAATAGCTAATTGTAGGGCTGGTTCAGGGAAGTACAAGATGAGACTAGAGCAACTTGCCATGCCAGAAAGTAAGAGGCACTTAAAAAAAAAAATGCATGTCACAAGGACATAAGTACCACCTGAATAGGCTTCCACTGGCCAAATCTGGGACAGTTTGATCAATGAAATAATTAAGGAGAGTGATGAATTATAAAATTTGAAATAAGATGTAATTCATGAGATCACGTCTGTAATAAATGCTGGCTAGATGGATGGATGGGAAGAAAAAGTAGACTCATTCAGTAAAAAGGCCAAGTCTGGACCATTAATTTTGGAGGGAATAATGGAGATAAATAATCATGTTGTAATTATCACTGGTGCATGTTGCTGAGGATCTTAAAGTGTCTCCCTGTAGATTAAATATTGAAGATAAAAATGAGTATCTTAGTGTCTCAGCATAGATTAGCTATTAATTACAATGGAAAAGAGTAGTAACCATATAACAGAGAACCTTACAACACTTAGTACAATATTTGAGTAATTTTTAATAATTCTGCTGGTCCAAAAGAAATACCAAACAGTTAAATTTATTAAGGAAATTCAAGCAACTTATTAATAGCTATATCCAAAGACTTACTAACCATTTGAAAAAAATACACATATGTTGAAGGAAACAAATAACCATTTTCTTTCATTCCTAAATAACCTAATGGGATGTGTCTACCTTTTGAACACTGAACAAATTCTCAAATTTGGAATCAGATTAGACTGTGAGCATCTACATTGCTTTTTTGTGGTCTTGTTTTCATCACAGTGAACACTAAATACCTAGGTTTGCACCATTATAACATCTTTGAAAGAACATAGGATTATCTAATCTAACTGTAAGCTGACCTCAAGCTAATAGTTTATGCATTTACTAGCAGATGACAAGTGTCATTGTGTTTCCCTAGAAAATTAAAAGTATCCTTGGTCACCCCATGTGTTCATCATGGGACCCTAGGATGCATTGACCCATAGTCTGAGAACCATGTTTATAATGAACATATCAGAAGACACCTTGACATTATGATGAAAATTAATATTATTAATAAGGGGCAGATGGACATTGGGTGCCTCCAGATGTGATATCTACACTAAGAGGGACAAAATATGGAATATTCAAGCTAGGAAAATAAAACCTGAATCTAATCATAAGGAAGCAAGACAAACTCAAAGTTTTGTTTTGTTTTGTTTTTTTTAATTAATTAATTAATTTATTTTTTGCTGTGTTGGGTCTTCGTTTCTGTGCGAGGGCTTTCTCTAGTTGTGGCAAGCGGGGGCCACTCTTCATTGCGGTGCGCGGGCCTTTCACTATCGTGGCCCTTCCCGTTGCGGAGCACAGGCTCCAGATGCGCAGGCTCAGTAATCGTGGCTCACGGGCCCAGTTGCTCCGCGGCATGTGGGATCTTCCCAGACCAGGGCTCGAACCCGTGTCCCCTGCATTGGCAGGCAGATTCTCAACCACTGCGCCACCAGGGAAGCCCCAAAGTTTTGTTTTTAAATAAATTTAAAACAACACCAGAGGGATGATAATTTTCATTAATATCAATTTATAAAGTGCAAAGTAAAGCTGACAATTTTTTCCAGATCTAAGGAGACTGAAGAGAAATGACAACTCAATAGGATACCTGATCCTGGACTGGATTGTTTTTTAAAATTTTTTTCTGTAAAACTATGTTTTTATATTTTTATTGTGGTATAATTGACATGTAACGTTATATTAGTTTCAGGTGTAAAAGATAATTATTTGATATTTATATATATTGCAAAATGATCACCACAATGAGTCTAGTTAACATCTGTCACCATACATAGTTACAAACTTTTTTTTTTATTGAAGTATAGTTGATTTACAATAATGTGTTAGTTTCAAGTGTACAGCACAGCGATTCAGTTATATATTTTTTTTCCTTCAGATTCTCTTCCCTTATAGGTTATTAAAAAATATTGAATATAGTTCCCTGTGCCATACAATAGGTCATTGATGGTTATCTATTTTAGGTATAGTAGTGTGTATATGTTAATCCCAACCTCCTAATTTATCCTTCCCCCCACCCGCATTTCCCCTTTGGTAACCATAATTTTGTTTTCTAAGACTGTAAGACTGTTTCTGTTTTGTAAATAAGTTCATTTGTATCACATTTTAGATTCCACATATAAGTGATATCATATATTTGTCTTTCTCCTCCTTACTTACTTCACTTAGCTTGATAATCTCTAGGTCCATCAAGTTGCTGCAAATGCATTATTTCTTTCTTCCTTTAGTCTGAGTAGTATTTCATTGTGTATATATTTATACCACATCTTTTTCATCCATTCATCTGTCAGTGGACATTTAGGTTGCTTCCATGTCTCGGCTATTGTAAATAGTGCTGCAATGAACATTGGGGTGCATGTATCCTTTCGAATTATGGTTTTCTCTGGATGTAGTCCCAGGAGTGGCATTTCAGAAGTATATTATAGCTCTATTTTTAATCTTTTAAGGAATCTCCGTACTGTTCTCCATAATGGCTGTACCAGTTTACATTCCCACCAACAGTGTAGGAGGGTTCCTTTACTCCACACCCTCTCCAGCATTTATTATTTGTAGACTTTTTGATGGTGACAATTCTGACCAGTGTGAGGTGATACCTCATTGTAGTTTCGATTTGCATTTCTCTAGTAATTAGCGATGTTGAGCATCTTTTCATGTGCCTTTCGGCCATCTGTATGTCTTCTTTGGAGGAATGTCTATTTAGATCTTCTGCCCATTTTTTGATTGGGTTGTCTGTTTTCTTGATATTGAGCTGTATGAACTGTTTGTATATTTTGGAGATTAATCCCTTATCAGTCACATCGTTTGCAAATATTTTCTCCCATTCTGTATGTTGTCTTTTTGTTTATGGTTTCCTTTGCTGTGCAAAAGCTTTTAAGTTTATTAGGTCCCATTTGTTTATTTTTGTTTTTATTTCCATTACTCTAGGAGATGGATCCAAAAAGATACTGCTGCAGTTTATGTCAGAGTGTTCTGCCTATGTTTTCCTCTAAGAGTTTTATAGTGTCCCGTCTTACATTTAGGTCCTTAATCTATTTTGAGTTTATTTTTGTTTATGGTGTTAGAGAATGTTCTAACTTCATTCTTTTACACATAGTTGTCCAGTTTTCCCAGCACCATTTATTGAAGAGGCTGTCTTTTCTCCATTGTATATTCTTGCCTCCTTTGTCATAGATTAGGTGAACATAGATGTGTGGGTTTATTTCCATGCTTTCTCTCATGTTCCATTGATCTGTATTTCTGTTTTTGTGCCAGTACCATACTATTTAGATTACTATAGCTTCATACTATAGTCTGAAGTCAGGGAGCCTGATTCCTCCAGCTCCATTTTTCTTTCTCAAAATTGCTTTGGCTATTCAGGGTCTTTTGTATCCCAATACAAATTTAAAAATTTTTTC
Source organism: Balaenoptera borealis (assembly GCF_965194805.1). Classification (NCBI taxonomy): domain Eukaryota; kingdom Metazoa; phylum Chordata; class Mammalia; order Artiodactyla; family Balaenopteridae; genus Balaenoptera; species Balaenoptera borealis. The sequence continues at coordinate 142,964,065 of NC_138861.1, forward strand.
TTCTGGTTCTGTGAAAAAAGCCATTGGTAATTTGATAGGGATTCATTTAATCTGTAGATTGCCTTGGGTAGTGTGGTCATATTGATGATATTGGTTCTTACAATCCAAGAACATGGTATATCTTTCCATCTGTTAGTGTCATCTGCAATTTCTTTCACCAGCTACACTGGATTCTTTACTGGAGAAAAAAAAAAATTGCTACAGAAGATTATTGGAGCAATCAGCACACTGGAATATGGAGAGCAATTTAGATTAAAGTATTTTATCAATATTACATGTTCATAATTGCACTGTGGTTATATGAAAGAATGTCCTTATTCTTAAAAAAAATACATACTGAAGTATTAGGGATAAAGGGCAATAAAATATACAACTTACTCTGTTCATAGTGAAAGAAAAAGATAAGGAGAGTGAGCAAAAGATACATCAAGTGAGTTTATATAAAAATTGTTATTTATCTACTTTGTAAGTATTTTGCAACAAGAGGGGTCTTTTTAGGAATTCTGTAGGAAGTAAAATATTTTCATGTTTCACTCTGTATTTGTTCACCAATATATGATAGAAAACTTTCCAGAAAATAAAGTATGGAAGAATTATTTTAAAGATGTCATGAAATTCTTCTTGCTTTGATTACAAAGTTTTTTTTTAGATACTTTTTTTTCTGTTATTAATTCCATAATCTCCCTTTCAAGTTTGTCATAGTCAAACCAGATAAATTATGCATTTATATTACTCATCCAATTTTGAGCTAATTAGATTGTAAATAGCTTGATCACTTTCATATTTTAATCTCTATTTTAAAAATCTGTGCACATTTAATTAATTTAGAAACACTGATAAATTAAAATTACAACCTTATACAGATTTTTCAGATACATAAGATACTGTTTTATGTTTTCTGAAATTAACATAAATTGAAGGATCATAATGTTAAAACAGATGCATTTATTGCACTTACTTCACCTTCTAACACAATGTTAATGCTTTCATGATGAACACTACTTAGGCAAATACCAAATGTTTCGAGCTGATGTGGTTGAAAATATAGTGATAGGCAGCCTCCAGTAATGAGAAATGATCATGAATATGCACAAATGATTCCATCTGTATTTTAACTTGATCCAGTCTTATAGTGTCCAAGCATAGTATCTGATATATTCATAAAATAACAATTTTTGAAAAAATGGAGGAGGAATTATGCTTGTAGGCAGTGGATAAGGATTGCTACCATGTTGATAATTATCCTCACCTCTGTTAGCTTAAGAAAGGAAAACAAGAAAATAAATCTGATCATTACAGTCAATGTTTTGTCAGAGTTAAGGGAGTGGGTAGGAGATGTGAGCCTGTTGTCCCTGTAGGATTTTGAACCACAGGATGGAATGGAATGTAAAACAGATGGTAACCTCTATTTAAATTTTATGCACACTATCCAAAAAACGTCTGCCCTGAAAATCATATACTGTCCTCTTTTCCCCACTCAAAATTCCATAACCTCCCCACGTCTTACCCTTGCAATCTATCATCCACTGCAATTTCATCTCAATAAGTTTTAATTCAGTAACCTTATTGCTCTTCATCTAAACGTTATATACTGTTCACTATCAATGTGTTCTTAAGTGTTTCATGCCTTAACTGAAGTATGTCCCCTTCCTTGAGAATTACTTTATATGTAACCCTACCCAGTGGTGACTATTCACTCACCCCATATGCACTTCAACTTTGTTTGCTGTGCTTGATGTTCTGTTTGTTCCTTGGTATAAGGTCCAGATCTATACTCACTAATCTTGTAGATCTTGTAGATATTCTGCACCTTGAGACATGTGTCCTTGTGCTATACCACCCAACATTCCTCTTCCTGCTATTATCTATAACATGTCAGCATCTAACTTCGGTATTCCTCTCCACCCCATTTATTGCCAATATTCTGGGTGACCCCGCTTTCCATATAGGTGAGCATCTCAACATGCAGCCTCTCTGTCCTTTAATATCTTCATCTCCAATGATGTTTCTCCCTCCTTCCTCAGCCACATAATCCTACATCATAAGCTAGATCTTGTTCCACCCGGTAGTGTTCCTACCACTCACATTTGCTCTCTATACCAACCTTCTAAGTTCACTTGTGAATTACTTCTATCCATACATTCTTTTGACTCCATGCAAATCTCCACTTTTCCATATTTCCATATCTCCATTCATTGCCCTCATCATTTACCCCTCCATATTCAGTCTTTGCTCCATGGCTCATTATTTTAATAACTCTCATGCCAATATGCTAAACCTCGTTCACTTTTTTATTCTCATTGCACCCAGGGGACAAATTCTAAAGCTTGATCATCTGTTTTCTCCACTTCCAAAATGGGTCACATGTACTACTGGAGAATATTGGAGCATTAGTACTATACGTACTGTTCAGAACCTCAACAATGTTGTCTCCACCCTCCTTATCAGGAATCCTACATAATCTATTTTGTCAACTACTTACTTTATAATAAAACCTTTCAACTGTCAATGAAACATTGTCAAATTATCTTTAAAATAGTCTACTGGGCCATATGTAACCTCCAAAACTACAACATCAATTCCTTCTTCACAATGAAGTTTCTTTACAATGGTTGACATATGCTGTATCCGCTTTCTCACTTTTTTTTTTTTTTTAACTCTTTAACCCCATTCAGCTGTCTTGTGCTCCAATCATTCCATCAAAACAACACTCACTCTAATTACTGAGGACCTCCTGGAGGTTAATTTGGAGGCATATTTTTAGGTTTCTTAATTGTCTGGTGAATTACTTCCTTTGCAAAACATTTTCCTTGGATTTTGCCACTCAAGCCGTGTTTATCTTATCCTGCTATATCTGGCCCCTGTTTCTCGATCTTTTTCTGGATTATCACCTCTCTCCCTCTCAACACTGGAGTTCCTCAAGACTCAGTGCTGTATCTTTTCTCTTCTCACTCTCACCTTATTCATGTTAAAAAGCTTCCATCGTCATCTATATATCATCTATATGCCAATTATTTGCAAATTTATATTTAAACTTCTTCATTGAGCTCCAGACTCACATCTCTAATTGTTCACTTAATACCTAAAGGAACTAAAACTTTTCTTGGCACAAAGTAGAGTATTAAAAATATGTTAAATAAAGGCCAAAGTTACCTCAAATTGAACATATTCCAAATAAGCTCAGAATCTCTTCCCTTGTCCTCCCCAGCAAGAAAATTAACTGTGTCTCCTCCAGGGTTTGTATCTCGGTGATTGATACCACTGTTCATCTTTATGAATATGACAGATACCGAGAAGTCACACTTACTTGCCCTCACATATTATATCCTATGTACCCTTAAGTCGTATCTGTTTATCTCCAAAATTCCACTAAAAACAACTTTATTTCCTTTCCACTGTCACCATGCTAGTTCAAGTAGTCATCACACTCTACACCCTTTCTTACTATCAACTTATCTTCTAAATGATCTACTTGCAACCCTTGGATACCAGAGCTGAAGAGACAGTATTTCATAAATTTACCCCAAACTTTTATGTTCCTTTTTTCATACTGTATCTTCTGTTTAGAAGGCTTTTCCCTTCTATTGTTTTCTCTCCCCTCGCAATCATTTTCCTACTTAACTAACTTTCCTTCTTTAGATATCTGCTTTATATTACTTAATCAAGAGCACTTCCCTAATTAGCTTGACTATAATGAATTCCTAGGCTCTATGAACTTGTAACTTTATAAATTTTCATTCATAGAATGTTCACAGTCTATTTTAATGTACTACACCGTATTTATGGAAGAATGGCCTGTATCTGTTATTTTCTGACTGCTTTACTCTCAGTCACTAATACAGTTCCTGGCACATAGTAGGAACTACAATACAGTAACTACTGTTTGTACAGTCAATGAATAAGGAGAAACAAATTCTTTGCTATGGGGAGACATAAATGGTTTATTATATGTAGCTTATATTATCCAATAAAATATAACACAGAATTCAGCTCTGAATACCAATAAAATGTTCTATAGGAGTTTTATGTAAGGGACACACAGGGCATACTTATACAGTAAGCCCCCTACGTACAAACATTCAAGTTGCGAACTTTCAAAGACACGAATGTGCTGTGCAACATGAGGCGCTTACTAATGAAGACATGATGGAATTGGAGGCCCAGAGAAAGGGAGAAGAGAACAAAAGGAAGAAGAAGTAACTGAAGAACCAAAGAGATTCATGACACAGGAAATGGCAAGGGGATTTTTTTTTTTTTTTTTTTTGAGGACATGCTGTTAGTTTTTGAGGCAAGGACCCAAACGTAGAACGGTACACAAAGGTTGCAGCAGCCGTTCAGAATGCAGTACAGTGCTACCGTGTCATCTATGATGAGATAAAAAGAGCTACTACCCAGACATCACTGGATCATTTTTCAAGAGGATAGACAGAATTGAATCCAGCAAGGAACCAGAATCTGTGACATCAACATCAGACATTAGTGAAATTGCAGCTTGCCCTCCATCTCCTATTGCTGACCATCCTTCAGCTCTACCATCTCCCACCTCCTCTCCCTCTTCCAGCCTGTTCACTCAATGCCAGCTCCTGTATGCCAGCTGTTGTACTGTACTACTGTACTTTTCAAGGTACTGCACTGTAAGATTAAAAATGTTTTCTTTATTTTTTGTGTTTGTTTTTTATGTATTATTTGTGTGAAAAGTATTATAAACCTATTACAATACAGTACTGTATAGCCAATTGTGTTGGTTGGGTACCTAATAATGAACGCGCTCTCAGAAAGGAACTCGTTCGTATGTAGGGGACTTACTGTATAAAGGGCACAGGGGGCTAATAGGCAGTATTTCATTATGTTTGAAAAAACAATTAGATATTTTCTTTAATGGAAGCCTGTAGATATTGAAAATGTAAGATTCGTTCAACTGAGTAAAAGTATTTCTACACAGAACTAAAATGATTTTTGTTGTTGTTCTTAAAAATTTAATATAGTAACAGAAATTAGAACACCAGTTCCAAATGCTAAAATGTCAGTCATCTGAAATAGAACAAATTAAATCTCCCAGGATTAGGAAAGGAATTTGTTTCAGGATCTTGGATATAGCCAAGCCTGTAAGGGATATTAATTTGTTCCAGGTATGTGGATTGGAAAATATCAAGAATAAATAGCCAGGTAAATAATTACAGGTTCTTTCTATGTCTAAGTGAGGTTTACGAAAGTCTTAATTATAAATAATTCATAGTTAAATCCTTTGCATGTGTGAAATGCAAATGTTTTGGTTGTTTATTTAAAATAATCTCTGTGGTTTTGATACCAGATGTTCTGGTGACAGGATAGATAATTCTGTTCTAAAATTTAGGAACACACACCTATTCATTCCTAGTTTGAAAAATAGCATCAAGAGGGTAAACCAGAGAGGAAGTGTCTGTGACCTAGAATTATTATATTTATGAAAGGCTTAGAGGTATGCCTGACACATAGCAGCTGATTTAAAATGATAAAGTTATTATTATAGTTATACTTCCAATCAAAAAACTATTTCTGTAGGAAATGTACATTTATTTATCACATCTCCATTAAAAATCTGGGATTTAGGTTTAAAAGTATGCATCTGGACACATCTGTATACCATGAACAGATTTATTTTGAAATTGAAAAAATTTCATGGAATAATTATATAGTATTCTACAACTTACTTATGTTGAGAAAAGGTTAATCCCAATTACTCAAAACATAAATAATTAATTCTGTGAATAGATAGTGAGTCAAGAAGTTTGACAGTTACATACATATAAGAAGCTAAGCTTCCAAACAACATTTTCATTACTTCAGGGTCTGGATTATCTTAATGAATTTAATTCAAGGAAATGTTTTAATCTTCTCTTATATTCACTATGTAATAAGAATAGTTGAGGAATGGAAAAAAATAATCCAACTGGATATTTATGCTCAAGAAAATTTAGTCTGTTTAGAAGAGATAGACACATATACAACAGCAATAATCATGAGGAATGCCACAAATATTGGTACTTTGAGGTGTTAAAAAAACAAAAATTCAACTAAATAAATTTTAAAATATAATTGGCTTTATTCAGCTATTCATTAATTGGGCAGCATCCCACCTAGCAGATAGAAAGGAACTCCAAGGAGCTGTACAAAATGGAAGGCTTTTATAGGTAGAAGGGGGTGGGAAAAGGAAGTTCCTAACAAGGAGTAGATTGTTTCCGACAAGATCACCTTCCTATGGAGGACAGACGGGGTCTATCTAATGGATTACCTCACTAGTGATGACCAGATAATTCCAAATTGACTGGATAAAGCTTGCATTCCTGGGAGAGGTTGAAACTGCCATTAGATTAGGTCTTGGTTTGCTGACATGGGGCTTTGCACAAGTGACTCCACTTGGAGGACTATTATTTTTTTTAACACAGCAAACACCTACTTCTGTGCAGAATAAGTGACACAGATTTTTATATAAGGTATTTAAGCAGTGTATCATTTAAGGCTGTTCTTTATAGGATTTTGGTGATCCTTTTGCTCTAGGGACCATTAAGCAATTTACTGACTATTCAGGTTATTGAGGGAGCTAATACTATCTCTGCAATGATCAACTGAAATTTAAATTAGTCAAAGTCGTTTTCAAGAGGTGGCTGAGGAGCTCTCATCTCTGAATCTCCTGCTTGCCTATTATTGTTCCCTATATAGACATCCTTTTGTAATGAGGTAAGGATACTTCCATATGATCAATGGATTGGTAAACATTTACTGAAAACTTTATTTATAACCTATTTAAGCATTAGTAATTGTCACATCTACATTAAAAAAAAATTGAAGTGTGATATATAATGAGTTGAATGCTTTCAGAACATATACCGTGGAAAGCAATTTATGCACATTTCCATTAAGAATGGAATTCTTTTTTCCTGTATAGTGCAATCCATTTTTCCTTCTTTTCTGACTATCCTATATTCTCACATGTTTTTGATGGGCATATCTCTAGACAAAAAAGAAAATGAGGTAGGTGCCCTCAGAACATGCTGGATTCAGGGAGGAGAACTAAAGAACTGTCCCTTTTTTGACATTAAGTCTTGTGAATAACAACCCAGCGGAAGACACAACGCGCTGAAGCTGAAGTTGTGTTTTCAGTGTTTCACCTGATGATACTATTGGTTTCTGACCTTACCTTCCCACAAACATAAGATCTAGCTAGTATGCTGGTGGTGTTAGAAATATATTTTCTGTAGAATGCTCACGTACTCTCCTCATCCAGTTATAAGGCAAAGGAACAGATGTGTAGAATAAGGGTGAGGTCTTCATTCCCTGCATAGAGGGGACCACTATTCCCTTGAAAGAGAAAGAATCAAGTTAAAATTAGTAATGGTTTTAAATTTTTTAAATATTTTGTTATACTTTTCTGAAGAACTTTGTGATATAGTTTCATTGTAAATATACCCCATGACTTAGTAACTTTCTGGAAACATGTTCCTCCATTCAAAGCCATATCCGAATGAGACAGGCTGGACCTGGGACCCTTTGCTGCAGTGCTGCAAAGCTTGCACCTGGACACACCTCTCTTCCAGCAACAAAATACAAAGAAACTGCATGGGACTAAGAATAACTGTGTGCATGTGCAATTGGGGCAAGTTCTGGATAAAAGATACAAAGAGACCAAAAAAGCCCAACTGCCACTTTTGAGGAGTCTGGAGCAAAAACAGGGTGTCACGAGCAAAAGCAGGGTACTGAGCATGCCCCCTACTCTCAACACCACCAGAGGGGTGGGCAGACCACCTAAGCCACCCCTCTGGCCCGACCCCTGGAAACACCCCTACCCTCACCCCATATAAGAAACAAGCTTGCCCCACCTAGGGAACGAGCAAGTAAGGGAACCTGTTGTTTGTTCTTGTTCCCCCCTGCTTACTGCAGTGGCCTCAGTAAAGCCTTGCCTGAATTTCTTGTCTGGCTTCTAGTCAATTTCTATTGATTGGGGAAGGTCAAGAACCCTGGTCGGTATCCGGAATACAGGCTCTTCAGAGTATGAATGGGAAGTCTTATTCACCCTAGTCATGCCCCTTGGTGTTATTCCCTAGATGGAATTTGAAATGACTGTCAAGAAATCTAGCTAGAGGAATGAAAATGAATACAAAGCTAAATCATGATGTAATGAGTAAAAGGGTCTCACCAGGATTGTAGTCATCTGTGGCAAGAGGTAAATTATATTTAAATATTATCAACAGTATTTCACAAATACCTGCCTCTAACAGTTGCTATAAGTGAGCATAAATGACTTTACATGCATGTATAAATGAACAAAACCTCACCTGTTTCACTGGGGAAAAGGAACAAAGGCACTCAATTAGAATGTTCCTGTTAACTGGCGCCAGTGGCTTCAAGTTATTCAGTTTGGCCTAATCTTACAAGGCAGTTGGGCTCCAGCAGTGCAGCATTTCAAGACAAAGGTACCACTTAGAAAGGTGCCGTTTCACAAAAACCTAGGTGAGTCCAAATATGGAGGGTGAGGGGTTTGGTATCTAACAATCCAATTATCCAGTATTACAAGAACCCTTTGGGTGTAACCTTTATATTGCTCAATTTCCATTATAAGCTCATGGTGAGAGGTGAGATATATGTTGAGAATTACTTAGACCTTAGATTTTAATGAAGGCATATGGAAAACTGATACATTTAAGTTCTGTATCATGCACTATCCACTACCATTTTGAATAAATGAGTTATCCTTAACATATCTTTATAATAAAAAGTAGACATCTTCTAATATTTCAGGAAACTGAAATTATTGAATATGTCTTCCCTTAGAACAAGAAAGATTGATAGATATATATGCCATGAACACATGTATCCTTATTTTCTGGAAATAACAGATCTCTAAAACCAGATTATGAAGGAGTGAATGGAATTCAGTGATTCGTTTTTGGAATATAATTAACAAAATTCTGGAATCCAGGGTTTTCATGCCCAGCTTGCCCAGAGATTCCCTTAGTTCTCTTGGTCTTTAAATAAATGTATATAAGAGTCACCTTGAGAGCTTGCCCTGTCCTGAAAGATTCTTGTTTAGTAGTTCCACAGTTGGGGATAAAGTATGTGAATTTTTTTTTTTTTTAGTATGTGTATTTTTTATCAGGCAACTCAGGTGATACCACCAGAAATCTGCAGACTTGGAGAAAGACTCCTCTAAGTGCTGTCAGCATGGCACTAGGTTGAGTAGATTTTCAGGAAAGAAAATTTAATGTCAGTGTCTTCTAAGGACATTAAATATCACTCTGGATATCAAATCAAATGTCAAAGAGATCAAAGGATTTGCTAATGAGGCAATGGCTCTTCTCTTCCTCATTCTTTTATTCTGCCAAGCCGTTTTGTCTTGGGTCACGTAGTCCTCAAATGCAGTTTACGTTAGATAACAAGGTAGAGATTGCTCATTGGCCCCAGTATCCACTGTGCCTTCATTCCTTAGAAAAGTAACCCAGGACATTATAATGGCTTGGGTTGCTTAGAACAAAGACACTATTTCTCAACATCCATGCAAGGGTTGAAGACTTGTGACTAAGGATTGTCCAAATTTTGCCTCAATATTTGCACTCAAATGGCCAGTCTTAGTCTTTGAGTAGAGCTGCATGCAGAGAATGCACTAGATGTCAGTCTTCTTGAAGACAAGAGATTCTGAAAGTGTTTATTCTTTCACTGCTTATCTTTAAAGACAGCTCATGAAACACAGCAGGCAATAAATATTCGAATGAATGGATTTTTTTCAGATCATATTTCAATTAAATATTACTTTTTAACTTTAAAAAGTAAATCAGACCTTGAGGTTTACATTTGTCACTGAAAGAATGACAGTGAAGTGCCACCACTAAAATTTTCTTGGAAATAAACCATGTAGTGAAATTCTTTGCTAGTTATGGCTGTCAGTACTGCAATTAGATTGAAGTTGTGAACATAATTATACAGTGGTTTTCTGGCATATTAACTGGTAGTTCTATGGTAGATGTTATTATGTGGGAAGAAGCTTACAACTACTAAAATGGGAATTTTAGCTGTGACTTCATTCTAGTTTATAGGTAATTCATATCTATATCCAAGCCAAAGACAGGGCTGGGGAGAAGGGAAATTCATTTAGTATTATATTGTGCCATTAATAATTGACATAGTAGATAAAATTAAAATAGGCATTTTATCCTTGGCAATTAAAGTTCACGCCTCTGCTGAGGCTCCGTTTTCCCAGCTGTTAAATACAGGGACTTTTTACAAATTCTGACAGTAACTTCTTTAATCAGATGAAAAATCTTGTGAGATATTGACCCAATTCTTAACTATTTATTCACATTTAATCATTTTCTGTACTATGTAAAAATTACTGGTTACTCATGCAATAGTGGACATTGCATAAATCTTGATAATATATTTAATTTGAAAAAATCTAATTAATATACTTCTCAGTGTTTCAGAAAAGAGAACCTGAAAACAAAGTTGTAAATATACTTGTTCTCTCCCTTTTTACCTTACCTACATGTTTTTCCTTTCTTGGAAATGTTTTGCTAATTAAGTTGGTAATTTCTTAGAAATATGTTTAAAAAGGCATAATCAAACTATCCTAGGTCATGCTATAGTATGGGTTATGGATTATCCTATTTATAATTTTATATTATAGTTATTGGAAATATTAAGAATAAGAAGGCAGGCTAAATGTATTATACAAAATTAATTTTTCTTAAACAACAGAAAGGTAGCAACACATAAATGATTGATAGCTACTTCAGAAATTTTCTAAGAACTTGACGTTTTTTCTGATTACTTTTCTCCTTTTGCAATTTGGTGCATTTTGTAACTATCTGCCACAAAATTCATGAAAATGTTTCCTCCTAGTTTTCCTAGCAGCACATTATCCTGGTTCCCCACTATCTCAAAGACTTTTCCCTATTTTCTTCAAGGACTTCTTATTTCTCCCATTCCCTAATTATGAGAGGCACATCCTCCTCGTGTCTATCGCACTGCTGACTTCATTTTTTGTCTTTAAGAATAATTCACACACAAGTCACAAAATGTCACATCTCCCTCAAATTACAGTATGGATTTTCTTCCGCCTTGGTCATTTGCACCAGAATAGAAGCTAGAATCATCCAAACATGGAATATATCCAAACGTGGAACTAATTTTCCTTCCGTCTCCCACCTTCTAAGTCAGCTTGCTCTCATGTTGCCGATTTCCTTTTATTTCACTATTTTTTTAAAAAGTGTGTTGCTAAAAACATTTCATGACCATTTATTATACTTACCTTTTTCACTGCCATCATCCAATCATTACCAGTTCTATTTATTCAAAAATTTCAACCTCAAATAAATTTAGCAATGAAAAGTTATTATGGGCCTTCCTTTCTCTCATCTCATATATTTAATTATTCTAAAATACTTGCATTTTATTTTGAAGACTGCACTTTTTAATACCACGTTACTTGCTTAAAGCGTAAATTATTACAATTGACCTTAAACTGAAATGTTAAATAAATTATGTTGAATTTTCAAAGTTGTCTGATTTATCTCCGTAATTTATAAGAAAAGATACCAAGTAAACTATTTGAAAATAAATCACTTGGAAAATAGGGAGAAAATGTAATTTATACATTTTGAATTAGATTGATCATGCATTCCTCATATTATACAAATTTGAACAGATTTGTATGTGTTAACTTAGTTAATATAGTTTTTTTTGTAATAATGTAAGGACATAATATGACAGCACAATTATTTCCATTTTATTTTTAACACAAACTATACCACCTAAGCAAGAATAGCATAGGCTACATATTTTTAGGGTGAGATTGTCATGGAATAGAATACCATTTAAATATTAATGGCTGTGTTTCAGCTTTCACTTCATCCCTTCTCCCATGTTCCTCACTGACTATTTTCTACCATTACCTGAAAAGCTGCCTATTGAAAAGGTGTAAGGAAATTGGGATAATGCCATTCTACTTTATAGTAGGATTGAAAGGCCTGGAAAGCAAATTGAAGCTTACCAAGAGCTACCAGAGTTCCAGATCAACACAAAGGCTCTAACTTCATCTTAACATGTTGCTTAGAATCCATCAAAATAGCTTTGTCTTGATTTCAAAAATGAGTTTTTATATCCTAGTGAAATTCGTTTTCTGAAAGATTGCCATTATTTTGACTAAGACTGTGGCAATCAAAGTACATTATTGTGGTCGTTAACGATAGTACATGAATACAGTTGACAGATCAATGGGTACTTGAAGCTGCACAGAGAGACTCAGAATTTGCTGGAAAGGGTTATTTTGAATAGTAGCTTTTTGAACTAGAACAGTTACCCACTCTGATCTAGTGTGACCTGTTCAAATGGGCCTCCCCTAACCTTACTACCTGTTAAATTAAACAAGGAGGCCTTTAGATTGATGTGGGTTTAAGGCCTTAGTAACCTCCACAAGCAAAATAAAACCTAAGCCAGTAAATGCCTCAAGATTAAGAAATCAAAACCTGAGGACAACCAATCACAAATAGTCAACTTTTGGCTTTCCCCAAAACTATGAGTTTAAGCTATAGCCAATCAAATAGTGTCCCTGCTTTGCTTTGGCCATTTCTCTATACATGTCTTTCCCTGAGCACTGGCCAGGTGAAGTGCTCCTACCATTTTTGGTTTGGCACTACCCAATTTGAATCAGTTTCTGCTAAAAAAAAAAAAAAAAAAAAAAAAAAAGCTAAGAACGAAAAAAACAAAAAAACTCTTAAAATTTTTAATATGCCCCGGTTTCTTTTAACATATCTAAGTGTGCCTGTCACTTTTTATGCTACTTGAGTTTTTCACAGCACTTATTACAACCTGAAATATTTATGTACTTGTTTATTGTCTATCATCATATCAAGAATGAAAAGTAGTTGTGGAAACGTGACTCATTCATCTCTGTATCTCTAAAAGTAGAACTAAGTGTTCTATAAATGTTTTTGAATAAAGGAATATTTCCCAAGTGATATTTTATTGCTATCACAAAATTGAATTACTGCTGTTAATGTCATCTAATTTAAACTTACATTTTTGAAAGACTAAAGACATAAATATATCATCAGCCTTGTAGCATCTCATTTAAAGTTTAGGTAGGGTGATATCTCAAAATCCCCATCATGAAAATAGATAACTGTTACATATAAAAGGCAATGTAATGTAGCCAAATTTGCAGAAAAGTAAGCATAAAAGATAATAAGATTAAGATAAAATGCACCCAAGTTAAAGGAAGTCTATTTTGCTGTATCATTCTAAGCTGTTGATTACAGTATGATCTAGATTAAGGAGTGAGTCTGAACCTAATTAGCACATCATAATCCTTCTGAGAATATTTATAATATTCTAATACCTAGGCCACACTTTTAGGAATTCTTGTTTAATTGGTCTAAGATATGAACTGAGGCTCAGTATTTTTGAAAAGCTACCCAAAATGATTCTAATTGAATGCTTCCAATACTCTATTATACTTCTAGCTCTATTTCTAAAATAACATTTTGAATTCTAACTTGCCAAAATTTCCTCCACTTTGTATTTCATGTTGCATATGCTATTATTTTCTATCACATGTCCTAAAATTGTATTTCTTTTGTTTTCACTCATAATGAAGTGAAATAGCAAGTGAATTTTTTTTTAAATCATGTTTTCTTAAAATGAGAGATGACTTACCTCTAAATGTGAGATTTTGGTAGTCTCAACTTTCATTAAATACTTTATTTAAAGAAAACTAGGTTATTTTTATACAAAATATTTCTGTTGAAAATTTGATGGGACATTTTACATGTTATGTGTAAGATCTGGCTGACTTATCTTTGGGTAGTTTCACAAAACATTACTGAAATAATCTTATTACAATTCAATACTTGGCTTTGACAGCATGAACTATGGGTTTTGACTATTTTCACTAAATTGATGAGCTAGCAGTTGGTTAGTTCAGATGAAAAATATAAGAAATAGATATGTTTTGCCATAAATATCTTGGTAATAAAAGAAGAAAAACATTGAGTATACTGTCTGTATACTCCTGACGTTTTACACAGCATAGGCACCAATTTAAAACAAATGTTACTACTTATGGGGCAACCTCTGAATACTAAGTTCCCTGTTAGAATAAGGGAACATGTGAGAAATGTGACTCTGCAAGACAAAATTGGATAATGGTGTTGCTTTCTTCAATTTTCTTGCTTCTGGCGATAGGGTCTTGACACCACAAAGAGTTTACCTGTTTCTGGAGAGTATGTAACGATATCCTTAGACGACTTCTCTAAATTAGTGCTTTATAAAAATATTGAATTTTCTTCCAAACCAACAATATAGTGCTTTCGTGAGTGTGCATGCGCACCTGTGCACATGTGGTGCGTGCGTGTGTGCATATGTGTAGTATATCCCTTAATCCACGCAGGTTAAGATAATTGTAACAGGCCAGCCTAAATCCTCCTCCCAGAATCCCATTCTTCTTTTATCCCACATATCTGTTTGGAGCTTCAATCATAGATGGTTGCTCTAATTCTGGCCAATAAAATAGACCACGTAATGCTGTTCATGCTCTCTCACCTTAGTCCCGGGATGGCTGCTTTCTCTAACAATGCCAAGACTCTGATTACATCGTAGTGGGAAGAACTGCTTTAAATCCAAGTAGAGAAGAAGTTTTCCGACTGTTCACGCACCATAGGAACCTTGACATTTCCTATGAAATGCCATTAAGTGGACCCCTGCAGCAGTGATTCCTCATGCCACAAGATGGGGCCAACCTGGCCATTATAATCACAAAGCTTTATACATTCACTTACTTGTATGATAGTAAGGAAATTATTTTTTTCAGTTTTCACGGTATCTAAATGACCTAACTGAATCCTATTAAATGCTTAATTAATCAAGTTATTCAAATCTTCTAATCATGAATCTTGATTTTTTTTCAGACCAATCTTTTAATTTTTAAAAAGTCACATTTTAAACAGCTTTATTTAGGTACAATTTACACACAATAAAATTCACTTGTTTTATGTATATGATTCAATGACTTTAAATAAATGTAGTATTGTGCAACCAGTACTACTATCCAATTTAAACTATTTTCTTCATTTAAAAAGATCTTTTGTGCCTGTTTGCAGTTATTTTTTGTTCCCACCTCAGCTACAGGCAACTACTAACTTATTTTAGATATCTAGAGATTTGCTTTTTCATATAAATGCAGTCATACAATATGTGGTGTTTTGTGTCAGGCTTCTTTCATAAACATTATGTTTTTAAAGTTTGTCTATGTTGTAGATGTGCTTTGTTTCTCTTCATTGCTGAATAGTATTTCATTGTCTGGATATACTACACTTACCACCAATAGATGGACATTTGAGTTATTCCTGGTTTTTTGTTTTTTATGAGTAATGCTGGTAAAAACATTCCCATAAAGATAATTGTGTGGACAAACATTTTCATTTCTTTTAGATGGATGCAAAAGATGTAATTGCTTTGTTGTGTAGCAAATGTATGTATATCTTTTTAAGAAACTGTCAAACTCTTTTCCAAAGTGGCTGCATCATTTTCCATTCTCACATGCAAAGTATGAAGATTCTGGGACTATGCAGCTGTAGAAACCCCATGGAGAACACATTAAGTGTTGCAGCCAACTGACCCAGTGAACCACCAGGCAAGTGTATGGCTACCTTAGATCACGCAGCACAAGTCAATTTATCAGATGATTGCAGCTGCAAGCAAGATGAGCAAAAAAACTGCCAAGCTGAGCCCAGACCAATTTAGAGTATCATCAGTCAATAAATGCATATAAATCTGGTTTTAAATACTATTATGTCCCATCAAATCTTACTTGTTGCTAACTTGCATAAAGAATATTGGCTCATATGAAACTTTCGTTTTATGATGAGTAGCAAGTTCTGTTCCTAAAGAACATTTCTGCTTTTGGACTACTGGTGTTTTCCATGTGAAATGTTGGTAATCAGTGCTATTCCTAACTTAAATAACAGGGACATGGAAAAGGGCACGATCTTTTGTCAGCAGTGTCCTGTTGGTTCTGTCCAGTGGGAGCCACTAGTGCAGTGTTGGAGGGCCAGGGCAAGGACAACCCCATTCTAATTCTAAAACTTCACTGCACGCAGCGTTGGGCTCCCGGACTGCCTTGCTCACTCCTGCAGTGACAGCAAGAAAAACCACAGTGCTCTTGCAGAAGCCAAGAGCATTTTAGATACAGATGGTCACGGCCTCCTGAAACAGTAGTAGGACCTTCTTTCCTGTATTTTCTAGTCTTTGGGTAACACCACTCTAGGCCCTTTCTTAACCCCTCTATCTTTTCTGACAATTGTGTCACCCAACTTATTGCATTAAATTTCTGTGCATGAAATGTCAAGAGTGGGTTCATAGAGCTCGTCTGATCAGTCCCTGACTGATGCTTTGTTAAATGCCCCCTGAAAAGCAGTTTGAAGAAGCTTCCCTGCCCAACCCAGAAGGTAGAGACATACTTTCTGGACCCAGCGGTTTTAATATATATTTTGGCAAATTTGTCATAATCAGACAAATTGGTTTTCTGTTGAACAGGAACTTGCCTGGAGACAATAATATGTTAGGTCATTTCGAAAGAAGAAATGGTGGCTTCAACTCCCACCCAGTTATCCCATTTCTAGAACAACAGGAGTTCTTTTTCTTTTTAATTCAAATAATGGAGGAGTGTTAACGGTGGAACGAAACAAAGAGTGACTCATTCTCTCAGTTCTTCAAATTCTCTCCCTAAATTGAGAACTTTAAACATCAACTCTCCTTCCCCTTTCTTGCCTATTTTACTCGTTCCCTCAAAGCTTACTCACCCCTTCATCAGGGAAATCTTCCTTCTCTGACCTTTCTGATTAGGTATACAGACCCATCGAAACATTTCACTGAACCATGGATCTCTTCTTTCTATAATTATTATGTAATTTATAGTTATTTGTATGATTATTGGATTCAAGGCAGTCCCCACAACTTACCTGTAAGTTCCATGACTATGAGGCCGTTCATTTGATCATTTTTGTTATTACTCACACCATGAAATCTCTGTTATTTGAATTCTAGCTTGATTTTTTGTTGGGTTTCTCCACCTTGAGAAGTTATTCCATCCCTGTACTTCAGTATCCTAATTCACTTAATAGCTATGTATGTAATTTTGCTTTAAGCCATATATGTAATTTTGCTAAGCTTCAGTTTAGCAGAATTACTCCTTCACTAGCAATATAACATTGGAAAGAATTTAAATCCTTCTTAGTTGTCATTGTAATAAGAATAGGATACAGTGTTATTTGGAGCATAAAAATGCATATGAAGTGTTTATCACAGTGCCTTGTACTTGATAAGTACTCAGTAAAGGTTACATTTTTAATGGAGGTAATAACCTAACATGGTTGCTGTAATAATTAAATTTTATATAATATTCTCTATGAAATTTATATTACTTAGAATAGGTGAACAATGCATTAAACTTATAGTTTGTATGATAGGAGAAGTCTTTAATTGTAGGGAATTGTCTGTACTGTTAGGTGGAAATGTACTCAATGGAGAGAATTCAGACAGAAAATTCTATTTCTGGTTTTGCCACTAAGCATCACTAATTAACAATGGAGTAATAGTGATAATGGCATTAATTATAACAATAAAACTACTGTTTATGGAATGTCTACCATGTGCCAAAGACTGTTCAAAGTAACCCTAAGTGGTGAGTTAGACAAGATCTTGAGCTCATAGCTGACCATGTATTAACATTATATCCTTGGAAAATATTTAACCACGTCTAAGACTTTTTCTGCACCAATACAATGAGATAATAACAACTCTTCTTCTATTAGGTAATTATGAAATTAAATGAGATAATTTACATTCAGTTCTTAGTATAGTGTTTGACCCATTGTAGAGCCTCAGTATGTGTTGGTGCTGGCGCCGGTACTCATATTTCTGTATTATGCCTGACTTTAGAGCCTCCTGAGATCCGTCCTCCACTTGACCACGTTCTCCACACTTCTCTAGTAGGTACACCTCTTTTTCTTCTCAAATGTGTCTGAAAAGTGGTGATATTTTTCCCGGTAAAATATCTATGAAAACTTGTGATCACTGCATGTGTCCATCATATCCTTCAAATATTAACTCTTTGACTGGGTCATAACATATTTACATATGTGCATCTTTCTGCATTTGCAAGTAGAAGTTCCTCCGAGTCTGTGTAAAAGCCTGGCTCAGTCCTCTGACTATGTGGCTGATCGGGAAATTGAGAATTAGGGGAAACTCAGTGGGAATTACAGTGTCCAGTTTAAGTCCAACCTGACATAGACTTTGCCATTGGGCACAGATAGAACCAAAAAATACCACTTTTAACCTGATTCTCCTCAGGTTAAGCTAGTTTTCCTACCAACTTTTGAAGTCTGAAAAGCATATAATAGTGAAACGTCCTTCATCAAGTAAAGAACAGAATGAAAAGTGGAATTCTATTGCTATGTTTAAATAGAGTATCATCTTGTTATAATAATGAGAAATTTTCAAAGAAGAGGACTCATCTATGTGAGCTGCAAACTCATCTGTTTGATTTGCAAATATTCTTTCTAATGGGAAAGATTTGAACAAGGTAATTTTAGGCAACAAGACTACTTTAGCTATTTTTGTCTAAAATTTAAATGGAAGCTCAGCAATCACTCCTTTCAAACCAGCTTTTTTCATTGTTATTAATTTATTTTGTCAATAGGGTATTATAGACTAAATCAGCGGTGCTTTTTAAAAATAATGTTGTTAAGTAAAGGGTCTATTTTGTTTCTTATCTCTCTGATTACATAATGCAAGCCACTTTTGAAAGCTTAACAGAAAATTACAAAGACTTGTCTGGGCCAAGATAGGGGAACTGATTTAATTATTATAAAAAGGATTTAAACCCAAGCCATAAGAGTTCTTGCTTTTATTGATTATTTTTCAAGCCTTCTGGAGATTAAAATCAAAAGGCTTTAATGCAGGATTACAGACAAAGCTAATAATCTTAGAAAACTAGTCAATTCATTAATGTTCATGTGAATTAGAATATTTTAGCAAATATAATTAAAACATTAAAAGTCTCACCTCTGGCAAATGAAAACTTGAAAAATCCAGTAGATCCATAAGAGGAAACTATGTAGCAAGTCACATCATTTAGATAAATGCAGCTGTATTGAACCAGAAATTACACGTGAAAATAAAAAATATTTTGGTCCTCTTCAGAAAATAAGATGACCTCTCTTGGGTTGCACTGCTTCTGATACTCTTATACCTCAAAGTTCACTATAACCAACGACCAACTGAAAATAGCAAGCTGCTACTCTTCAACCAAAAACAGGTTGAGTTTATTGATTTAGAAAAGTGTAAGTAGAAATAGTAAAGATGCTTAATATTGTTCTTTTCAATTAATTTTTATTGGAGTAGAGTTGATTTACAATGTTGTGTTAGTTTCTGCTGTACAGTAAAGTGCATCAGTTATACATGTACATATATTCACAATATTTTAGATTCTTTTCCCATATAGGCCATTACAGAGTATTGAGTAGAGTTCCCTGTGCTATATAGTATGTCCTTATTAGTTATCTATTTTATATATAATAGTGTGTATATGTCAACCCCAATCTCCCAATTTATCCCCCCCCCCCTCCGGGTAACCGTAAGTTTGTTTTCTACATCTGTGACTCTATTTCTTAATATTGTTCTTAAAAGTATGACTCTGGTTATGTCACTATTCTGTTCAAAATCTTCAAGTTCCCATTACTAACATAATAATGGTCAAACACCTTTGTATATATAATGTGATGTAAAGTAGGATTGTCCTTTTTATCTGGTTTGGCTCCAAGAAAAGCACATGTAGGGCATGGGGATGCTTTCAGGGAGGTGACATTGACTTCTCCACCCTTAAGTTTTATTTATGCTGCATGCATTATTAGGCTGGCTCTGGTGCTTTCAGAAGAAAGGAGTAGAGAATACATTGAGAGATCTTGGCTTGTGTCTCCTGGAGGTTTTAGGGATGAAAAAGATTCATGGTAAAGTCTGGTTTTCCTGTGAAAATTCCAAAGGCAAAACAATTGCTTTAGCTGCCTCTGATGGCTAACTGAAGAAAAAGGAGCAAGCTTCACTCACACACGTGGTGGGGAAAGTTGTTTGGTCATGTTGACCACATGCAAACCTACTGGAAAGAGGCTAGGACTTGAGTCCTTTGGAAAGAACTCTGGTCAAGAGGCCAGATTGGAAGGTCAAAGTTACCAAGACAAAGACTCAGCGTGGGGTGGACCCACTGGAAGTCAGGGACTGATAGTGGAGTTATAAGTTGCCAGTTAGTGAAGGTATGATCTAAACTGGAAAATGCAGAGAAGACACAGGTAAAGTTCTTACAGAACATCAAAAATGAAATAACTGAATGTAAGTGAAGTAATTCAACATCATCAACCATGTCCAACTTGGTTACATCACCCATCTAGCCTCCCATTTTTCAAAACCCTAGAAAAGCAAGAAGTACACAAAATGGTGGCGGTTGAGGAAGAAAAAGTAGAATCAAGGAGGAAGAGTAAAACAAATACCAACATAAACTGACCAATAAAGACCACTTGGCCGTATTATGGAAATAAGGCAGAAGTTCTAGTTTGTATCACACAGTAACGTGTGTTTAGATTTGACCATATTGTTATTTTTTTAAAAACTGGAATAGTTAGACTATCCAGTAAGATGTGAAAGTAAATGAAAGTGCTTTGGGATTTGATATATCTCCAGGACAGGGTAGTTAAAAGGAAGTGCTTTAAAAATGCAATTGCTTTTTGTTTCATATCCCACAAGTCTAGTTTGTTCACTAAAATAGGTGCCTGGAATTCTTTTGATTTTGACATTGTGAACCCCAATAATATATTTCACTTTCATATACTTCACTAAGTCTCAAACCATGTATGCATCTTCAGATAGTATGCCATGCTGTAAAAAAAAAAAAAAAAAAAAAAGTTTTTGATGTGTGTTTAGCCCATAATTGGCCCTCAATAGAAACTGTTTATTTCTCTGTATTTCAGTTACAGTACCCATAGTGTGTGTGTTTCAATAAATGTTTAGAATATAAATTAATTTTGAAATGAATAACATGGTATGTGCTCAAACAAAAAGATTATGTAGATTAGATTAATTCTTCCCTGATGGTAGGTAATACCATATATATACCAGATAAATGTGTCTTTATACATAAATACATCACATACATACATACATATATACAGATGCACACATATATACCTACCTGTATGATTGCCTGTGTATATGTTTGTGTATATATACATGTGTATGTGTGTATATGTAGTCTCTTTCTTGACTCTATTTTATTTTATTCATCTATTTATCTTTAGTATAAATATAGGCTTTCCTAATTACTGCAATTTACAATTTCTTGATATCTAAGTTGTTTTCATTTTGCAGAAACCTTATAGGGATCTGTGGTTCTTTTAGTTCCCATATACATATTAGAATCAGTTGTCCAAGCACAATAATAACCATGAATCAGTTATTTCCCTAAGAATCCCTGGTTCCTTTTATTGGAGAATATGTATACAAACCAAACAAAGGTATGCTTATTGCTACTGGGGTGTCATTGCACCTAAGCCCTCTCAGTGTACACAGCTAGGAAATATATGAAATGTATATAGACTCATACACATGTACATCCATATCTATTTTAATTTCAGTCTGCATATTGATCAAAACCCATGAGTTCATACTGGTATCTCAAACACCATAGGGTTCACTCAAGCCATTCCCCCTTCTTTATTTTTAACTACTTTCTCTGGCAGTAAGAAACTGGATTTCATTAACTACAATATGTTTACTGATTTGCCCAGTCCTAGAATACCAATTAAAGCAATGTCAGAATTGCTATCCTAAAACTCTGTGAAAAACAAATTTACTAAATGGAGTACAGAACTGCAAACAGTTATTTTTCCTTCAGTATATTTTACTTACAGCATATTCAATATTATTATTTATTCAGCATTTTCTTACATCTTTTCCTTTCTTACATGAAAGGTAGCTTACTAAGGATATTCTTTTGCACACAATGCTTTTTCAACCGAATTACCTGAGAAAGAGAAAGTCGAAAGCAACAGAGTGAGTCTGGCAGTTTTAAAGTAACATGTAATTTTTAAATCCTAAAACTTTACATTAAAGACATTAAACATTAAAGTTAGGATTTGTTATGGCTCTAGTTTTTATTCTTACCAGTTGGTGTGGTAGAAGACATTTGATTAAATTAACCATGGGAAATCACAAAGTTAGACTTTTCCAGGAGAGAGAAGACATCTTATAGGCAGCATGTAAGGAAAATGCTATTTGAAAATGTATGTCTAACACTTACATTAAAATTATCTTAAATGTTTAATAGGGGATAAAAAGAATTTAATGTACCCATTGGATATGTTGATAGGAAAACAGTTGTTCTATGGTACTTGCATTAGACTACACAGTTCATGCTAAATCATTGTGCTGATTCAGCTACTTTAGGGGAAAAGTAAAGCCCTAAAGGAATACAGAATGGAATGTAGAAGCCAAACCCACCAAAAATTAGCAAATATTTTCAGGCATTTTACATAAGGACTTCTTTTTTTTTTTTTTTTTTATAAATTTATTTATTTATTTTTGGCTGTGTTGGGTCTTCGTTTCTGTGCAAGGGCTTTCTCCAGTTACGGCAAGCGGGGGCCACTCTTCATCACGATGCGCGGGCCTCTCACTGCCGCGGCCTCTCTTGTTGCGGAGCACAGGCTCCAGACGCGCAGGCTCAGTAGTGGTGGCTCACGGGCCTAGTTGCTCCGCGGCATGTGGGATCCTCCCAGACCAGGGCTCGAACCCGTGTTCCCTGCATTGGCAGGCAGATTCTCAACCACTGCGTCACCAAGGAAGCCCTACATAAGGACTTCTATCTTCCAGAATTCTTTTTTAACTTTTATTTATAACCATCAAGTCTCTATGCCAATATTTTCCTATAAATATATAAATACATTAATAAAGGGAAGGAAGGAGATGCGGAAAATATTTCATTATTTTCTACAAAAAACAAAACAAAACAATACCAATTTGGTAAAATATCATTATTTCCAGTCAGTTCACTCAGGTTTCACGAAACTGGTTAAAGTCTAAGAAACAACATGTACAACAAATATCACAGCGAATGGAAGTGTTTTCTTTCCAAAAATATGACTGTCTCTAGGGGGCTTTCTTATCCTTTCGCAAAGCATATCTCCACATTGGCACCATAAGCACTGCAATTACTAAAAATCTGCATAATACACACTATACGATTTGATCCCAAATTGGATCTACCTTATCATTGAAGTGACATGAATATATTTAGTTTTTCACCTGAAATGAAAAGGTGTCAGATCAATTCTTCCTCTCTGATTTCTGCGTTTGACTCTGGCATTATTACAAATTGCCCTAAGGCATATCTTTCCTTTCAACACGATGTCTCAAATGCAAATGTTCAACGGTAGATATTGTTTAACATCATATAGCCAAAAAGAAATGCCACCTAGTTATTAAACTGTCAGAACATTAAAAGTGAATAAATCATAGCAAACTTCATAGTTTATAAAGCCATAGGCACAGTCAGTTTCTTCAGAAGAGGCCTTGTGAAGTGCATGGAGGGAACTAAAGGACCAATACTGAGAGGAGGAATTTATGGTCTTCAAACATTTTTAACTATGTCGCGAAAAGTAACCATATCCCTGGTTCCATAAAATTAGTAAGGATGCAGGATTTCCCTTGTACTCACCATCCTTTATTATCTAATAAGTTATTATCTATTAGTTAAGGGAATATTTTTAACTATTAAAATAGAGTTCTTTGCAGAGTAGCTCTAACACACAGCCACCATCTGATATTTAATTTTAATTTGAACTCACCCCAGATATCTACTTGTGAATACTTTGGATTTAACTTCACATAAGTTTCCATCACAAGAGAAGCATATATTTTTTCAATATTTATTTATTTATTTGGTTGGTTGCACTGGGTCTTAGTCACGGCATGTGGACTCCTTAGTTACTGCAGGTGGCCTTCTTATTTGTGGCAGGCGGGCTCCTTAGTTGTGGCATATGAACTCCCAGTTGTGGCATGCATGTGGGATCTAGCTCCCTGACCAGGGATCGAACCCAGACCCCCTGCATTGGGAGCGTGAAGTCTTATCCACTGCGCCACCAGGGAAGTCCAGAGAAGCATATTTTTAATATGAAAAACATATCATAGTGTTCTTCCTTATTCCCTCTTTGGCCACATAATTGATCCACATCATCTTTAATTACAGGACAACTTTTTTCTAGACTGTGTAAAAATAAAAGCTTTCATCACATTTCCTCTTAGGACAAAGGTAGCAAAAGGTTGTGTATATTAACTCAGATGGAGTTTTGTTGAGTTTAATTGATTAATATAATGCACTGTTGACCTTTCATTGCAAACCAAACAAACGTTAAGAATAGATCGTATAAAAGGAAAATCTTTGAGATATTTATAAATTCCTAAATTAATGTTGCAAGTTACAGGGTTAGGCAAAACAAAAGTAGCGTGACATTGAGTGACCAAAATGACTGTCCTTTCAGAAAACAAATAGGGATAGATATAAAACTGGGTATTCCATAGCAAACTATCTTGAAACGTCTTAGAGCCACTCCCTGCATTTTGGACACAGAACAACCAGTGGAGATTGTCAACAGGGCTGGAGTCATGTGTGTATTTTTACTCCACCTGACCATCAAAGTTGAGAATTTAATTTCAATTCCAACTAATCTGTTTCAGCTATTCTAATTAATCTATCATCAATAATCTCAGCTAATTTCTACAATAGGTTCTAGTCCTTATTTCTGCCTAACAATATAACTGTGGATCTCAAATGCTCATTAGCTTATCATTAGCAATGAAGTTTTGTAGGTAGTAATACGCATTGCTTGTGCTAGTTGGTGAGATATTAACTGCCCATAGTTTACTTAGTACAGAATGATTTGATTGATGATAGTTTTCATCCTCTTATCTTGCAAATTTGTCTTAATAATGGGACAGTATTTGGCAGGTTTTTGTTACATAATCGATTTCCAGATACAGAGGCAGGTTATTGAATATCACTCTGCATGTGTAACTGTTGTATTTGTTGCCATCAGGTAGTTAATTCTATTAAGTAAAGTAAAAGATAAAATTTCATGTTTGATATTTTCACACGGACATATAATTCCCTCTATTCTTTGGTTTATGATCAGGAAGGAACTTAGAATATCTGTGCTTTCAAATGAGAGGAAAAGAGTAAGTCTTTTGTACTTTTCTGATTCTGATTTTCTGACTTAAAATGATAATGGCTCATATAGATGAAGGAGAGAATGCCAGGCAAAACACAAAAGAATGTCAAGAGGGCGGTATATCTGAAACTTATTTCTAAGTAGTGTGTACTATTTTACATCCTTCCAGGGAATCAGTGTACATTTGTTAGTAAGGAAGCTGTTACTATATTCATCTACTCGTCATGTAGTAGCGCTTAACTTCATTGTCACAGACCAGATGCACTTGTATCCCACAACTTAAAAAAAGGGGAGAGGGGTTTAAGTCAACATCAAAAATGGATTCAACATCAAAAATGGATTCAGTTTTATTTTTGTTATTTCATTTCCATGCTCCTTTGGTAATAGGAGTTCAGTTTTCTCTTTTCTTACATATATTTAAGCTATTTATTTGGACAAATAAAATATCATTTAGGGAAAATGCAACAAATTGGTTTTTTTAAAGATTGTTTCCATTGCTTAGCACAGACATTACCAATGAGGTGGTGCTCCAGGAAATGAAGGAGAAGGAGGATTTTGAATGCCTGGGTGGAAACTCTCAGCACCCCATTGTGAGAAACTTGGTGTAAACAGATACCTTTAAGTGCTCTAAATTATGTGAGGAGTTATCAATGGATAAGAGGACAAACAGACTTAGGAAACACTGAGTTTATTCAAAGTAAACAAGTTTCTTTCATTCACATCTCAGAGCTTTAAATAAACAATTTGAGCATGGACAAGAAGACAGCAAGACAAAAAAATGTGGAACAACCAATGAGGAATGTTATATAGGGAAGTTTTGAAAAGATAAGGTCAGGCTCAGGCTTTAAATTCCAGATCTGCTATATAGCAGATTACCTTGGATGAAAATTTTAATTTCTTTAAAACTATTTCCTAATTAATAAAAATTTAAGAATTATGCCTACCTTTCAGGGGTGTTGTGGGATCTATCAAAATGTTATAGAAATACTGAACATAATCCTCAGGTAATAATAACAATAATAAACCTAATCTTGTGTGTATATTATTAAACTTAATGCTAGCAAAAAAAAAAAAAAAAAAAGTCCCATGAGACAGATATTATTGTTTACCCTATAGAATATTTAGGAAGATAAATGTAATTTTTTCTTTTTTCATTTTTTCCATTTGTGTATCCTAGTGCCTAAAAGTATATACAGTGAGTCCATACTCAATAATTTTTTTAATGAAGTGAATGAATAAAATGAGAAAACACTATTAAAAATCTATGTACTTTGATTCTAAAATCTCTGATCTCAACCACAGTATCCTGTGGATTTCAAGAAAAGGTGTAGTTTTTTGTTCTCATTTTTTCTTTGAGGAAGTACAGCCTTTAAAATCAGAAAGTTTACACAACTAAGTAAATAAATTTAATTTTTTTCTGCTTCTGTGAAATTCTTATATTTATTCATTATCAAGCATGTGTTAAATGACTATGTGTGAGATACTGAACTAGAAACTGAGACTTTACTGGATAACCACTATATTCCAAGCACTGCACTAT
Source organism: Balaenoptera borealis (assembly GCF_965194805.1). Lineage (NCBI taxonomy): Eukaryota > Metazoa > Chordata > Mammalia > Artiodactyla > Balaenopteridae > Balaenoptera > Balaenoptera borealis. Next base: position 142,990,903 of record NC_138861.1, read on the forward strand.
GAACTGAAGAGATAATGAGGAAGAACCACTAAATATTTTTATGTGCTTTATACAAAAAGAGCAGAAAACTTTGAGAAAATTAAAGTAGGTAATTCAAAGGTCACAAGCAGCAAGTTCAAAAAAGTGAGTCAGTCATTTCTGAAACTGTATAAAGAGCAAGAAAGAACATAGAAAGTTGTTTGTGCCTACCATTATTGACCATCTGTGAAGTACAGGGCATATAGTGAGACCTCAAAATATTGTTTTATTAAGTGAATAAATAATGCTTTAAAGAATATTCTAAGGAGATAGAAGTAGAAGGGATTTAGGTTGGGAAAATATTTTTTAATCTTCATTTTGCATTTTTTTTAATTCAGGAAAAATGTTATTTACTTCTGAATGTCCATTATCAATTACTGGTTCTACCAGTATCAAAATATGTTATAATCAGAAAAATTAATCCTGAACTGACCATATTTAATATAAAGTGGTATATAATATGTACATTTCTTTTTCTAAAGAAAAAAAATGGACTTAAGAATACCTGTGGTAGATCACATGCTAGGCCACAAAACAGTCTCAATAAATTTAAGAGGATAGAAATTACATCGAGCATCTTTCCAACCACAGTGATATGAAACTAGAAATCAGTTACAGAAAGAAAAATGGGAAGAAGACCAAACACACGGAGACTGAACAACATGCTACTGAAAATCCAATGGGTCAATGAATAAACCAAAGAGGAAATCAGAAGATACCTTGAGACAAATGAAAATGGAAATGCAACACTCCAAAATCTATGGGATGCAGCAAAAACAGTTCTAAGAAGGACGTTTATAGTGATACAGGCCTTCCTCAAGAAGCAAGAAAAATCTCTAATAAACAACTTAACCTATCACATAAATGAATTAGAAAAGGAAGAAAAAACAAAGCTCAAAGTCAGCAGAAGGAAGGAGATAGTAAAGACCAGAGAGGAAATAAATAGAGATTAAAAAGAGAGAGAGAAAGAGAGAGAGAGAGAAGATCAATGAAACGAAGAACTGATTTTTGAAAGGATAAACAAAATTGATAAACCTTTAGCCAAGGATAAACAAAATTGATAAACCTTTAGCTGATTTTTGAAAGGATAAACAAAATTGATAAACCTTCACCAAGAGGAAAAGAGAGAGGACCCAAATAAAATAAGAAATGAAAGAGGAGAAATAACAACTGATACCACAGGAATACAAAAACTCATGAAACTACTATGAATAGTTATATGCCAACAAATTAGACAACTTACAAGAAATGGACAAATTTCTAGAAACATAAAATCTGCCAAGACTGAATCAAGAAGAAACAGACAGTTTGAACAGACTGATCACTAGTAGTGAAATTGACTTTGTAATTTAAAAAAACTCCCAGCAAACAAAAGTCCAGGACTGGATGGCTTCATAGGGGAATTCTACCAAATTATAAAGAAGAACTAATACCCACCCTTTTCAAACTATTCTAAAAAAATTGAAGAGGACAGAACACTCCCAAATTCATTCTACAAGGGTGCCATCACCCTGATATCAAAGCAAGACAGAGACACTACAAAAACAGAAAATTACAGGCCAATATCTTTGAATATACATGCAAAGATCCTCAATAAAATACTAGCAAACTGAATCCAACAATATATAAAAAGGACCCAAAACCATGATCCAGTTGGATTTATTCCAGGGGCAAAAGGTTTGTTCAACATTCACAAATCAATCAGTGTGACACACCACGTTAACAAAATGAATGATAAACATCACATGATCATCTCAATAGATGCATGAAAAGCACTTGACAAAATTCAACATTCATTCGTTATTAAAAACTCTCATCAAAGTGGGTATAGCAGGAACATATTTCAACATAATAAAGGCCAATTGTGACAAACCCACAGCCAACATAATACTCAGCAGTTAAAAGGTTAAATCCTTCTCACTAAATTCAGGAATAAGACAAGAATGACCACTCTCACTGCTTCTGTTTAACACAGTATTGGAAGTCCTAGCCATAGCAATCAGACAAGAAAAAGAAATGAAAGGAATCCAAATTGGAAGGGAAGAGGTAACACTGCCACAACTTGCAAATGACATGATACTCTGTATAAAGCACCCTAAAGTCTCCACCCAAAAGCTATTAGAAGTAATAAATAAATTCAGCAATGTTGCAGAATACAAGATTAATGTACAGAAATCTATTGGTTTTCTATACACTAATAATGAACTATCAGAAAGAGAAAAAATATTTTAACCCCATCTAAAATCACATCAAAATGAATAAAAGAGCTAGGAATAAACTTAACCAAGGAGGTGAAAGACCTATACTCTAGAAAACTATAAAACATTGATGAAGGAAATTGAAGATAATAGAAAGAAATGGGAAGATATTCTATGCTCTTGGATCGGAAGAATAAATATTGTTAAAATGGCTGTACTACCCAAAGCAATAAACAGATTCAATGCAATTTCTATCAAAATACTCATGACATTTTTCAGAGAACTAGAACAAATAATTCTATAATTCATATGGAACCACAAAAGACCCCATATTGCCAAAGCAATCTTGAGAAGAAAGAACAGAGCTGGAGGTATCACCCTCCCATACTTCAGACTATACTACAAAGCTACAGTAAACAGCATGATGCTGGTATAAAAACAGACAAATAGATCAATGTAACAGAATAGAAAGCCCAGAAAAAAACCCATGCAACTATGGTCATTTAATCTATAACAAAGCAGGCAAGAATATACAGTGGTGAAAAAGATACTCTACAATAAGTGCTGCTGGGAAAACTGGACAGCTACATGTAAAAGAATGAGACTAGAATATTTCCTCACACCATATACAAAAATAAATTCAAAATGGATTAAAGACCTAAATGTAAGACCTGAAACCATAAAACTCCCAGAAAAGAACAAAGGCAGAACACTCTTTGACATAAACCTAGCAATATTTTTTTCAGATCTGTCTCCTAAGGCAAAAGAAATAAAAGCAAATATAAACAAATGGGACCTAATTAAACTTAAAATCTTTTGAACAACAGAGGAAATCACTGACAACATAAAAAGACAGCCTACTGAATGGGAGGAAATATTTGCAAATGATATGACCAACAGGGGTTAATATCCAACATATATGAACAGCTAATACAACTCAATATCAAAGAAGCAAACAACCCAATCAAAAAAATAGGCAGAAGACCTGACTAGACGTTTCTCCAAAGAAAACATACAGATGGCTAACAGACACATGAAAAGATGCTCAACATTGCTAACTATTAGCAAAATGAAAATCACAACAACAATGAGATATCACCTCACACCTGTCAGGATGACTATCACCAAAAAGTCTACAAATAACAAATGATGGAGAGGATATGGAGAAAAGGGAATCCTGTACACTGTTGGTGGGAATGTAAATTGATGCAGCCACCATGGAAAACAGTATGGAGGTCCCTCAAAAAACTAAAAATAGAACTGCCATATGATCCAACAATTCCAGCACTGGGTATATACTGGAAGAAAACAAAAACAGTAATTCGAAAAGATACATGCATTCCATGTTCATAGCAGCACTATTTACGATAGCCAAGATATATAAGCAATCCATGTGTCCATCAGCAGACAAATGGAAAAGATAAATACAGTAGAGTATTACTCATCCATAAAAAAGAATGAAATTCTGCCATTTGCAGCAACGTGGATGGACCTAGAGAATACTGTGCTTAGGACAATAGGTAGACAGAAAAAGACAAATACTGTATAATATCACTTAAAGGTAGGATCTAAAAAACAATATAAATGAATGTGTATGTAAAATGGAAACAGATTCACAGATACAGAAAACAAACTAGTGGCTACCAGAGGGGAAGAAAAAGGGAGGGAAGGGCAAGTCAGGGTATGGGATTAAGAGATACAAAATACTATGTATAAAATAAATGAGCAAGAAGGATATACTCTTTAGTACAGAGAATTATAGACATTATCATGTAATAATTTTAATGGAGTATAATCTGTAAAGACACTGAACCTCTATGCTATACACTTGAAACTAATATACAACAACAATACTTCAATAAAAATTGTTTTCTTTAGAAACCTGAAAAAAAATAAACCACCTGTGGTAATAAATCTTCAATTGTTAGAATTTCTAACAGACATTATTTAGAAAAATGTCACTGTTATCTTTGAAACATCTGTCTAATGAGCAATAGCTCATTAAAAAACAGGCATGAGTTTAAGAAAAGACACATTGATAAGGACACTAGGAAAAAGTGTTGAATCAAATCAGAGATCAAGGGTAAAAGTAGACTCACTAAAATTGCAGATCGCTATAGCTTATTTTCTTTATTTTTCATTTGTGATTGTCATTTTATAAGCCAAGACTAATAGATAATGGTGCCAAATTTTTCATGTAAAACATTCTGTAGTCAAAATAATTTTAAAATTTCATCATGCTCCAGAAATTTAATTATCAGGGTAAATTTATTTCCCAGTCATTCAAAAGCCTGGGTAGAGTGGGCTCTGCTTGCCTGAGAGACCAGCTGACCAACCCCAAGGGCCTCCCAGGGCCACATTGATCACCTTGTGCTTACAAAATAGTTTCTTCCCTCAGCCTTTCAAAAATAGACAACTAAGTTTTTTCAATATCCAAATGTAAAATCTATCTCTCAGGAGAAGATTCATATTAACTAAGCTCATAAAACTGATTCATACAACGTAACTGGCAATTTACTAAGTTATATCTAGGAATTATTGTCAGATTTTAGATCACTAAAATCATATATAAATTACAGGGAAACAAAATAAGGTTGTGATAGGGACTCCAAGGGGCAACTGCAGAAGTTAATTGGATATTTGTGGTAGAGTGCGATGACCTCATTTCTTTATCTTCACCTTTATCTGCCCTTTGTCATGTTGTGTCATAGTTTCTCACAGTAAGGTAGATTTTTTTTATCCCTAAGGCTTGTGTTGGTGGTACTCTTTCAGTTTGTCTTAGATAAGTGATTGAGGCAAAAATGATGGTATGCCAGTTCCAAGCCCAGGCTTCAAGAAGTATTGTGTGGTTTCCATTTGTACTCTTGTGCCTCCACCTTCCCTGTGATAATAGGATGGGGCTAGCCAGCTAGAAGATGAGTGATGGTAGAACAGAATCTGAGGGCAGCCTAGATCAGCCAACAGACCACTGATCCCAAGTCATGTGAGCAAGTCCAGCCAAGATCATCAGAGCCTAGCAAATGTCTAACTGACTTCAGACACAAGAGCCATAAACTCTTACTGTCATATGCCATTGAACAGCACAATTGTGGTAATAGTTAACCGATACAGTATTAACCAGAATCAGGTTACACTGTTCTAAAGACTCCAACCACAACAGGCAGGCTTTTTTTTTTTTTTTTCAGGCAGGCTTTTGAGCATGTGCACTTGCATCTGTCTCAGTATGACAGGGGCTTTACATATACTTTTGGACAATACTGTCTTAAGATGTCCTTACCCGGAGCAATATACAGGGATATATACCAATGGTATTTGTTTCTCTCCTTTCTCTCTTTTTAAGGATCTGAATGAACAAATTTGGTGTACAGCTGTGTCATTTATGACTAAATATATCATTAGAGATCTAATTCTTTAGAGAAAATAAATCACACAAAAATATACATATCTTTGTATGTATGAAATACACTAGTATTTTCACCGTTGCCAAAAAAATACCATTTACCTTCAAAATGTGTTCCTTTAGCTTGTACTCATGTTTTCCACTAATTTGCACAACTTTATGACCACTTTTTTTTTTTTGCCTTTTGAAATCTTTCTACACTCCAACACTCAAATTAAACTCCTCAACTAAGTGTTATTTAGACACTATGTACTTCTGAAGTGTACAATATTTAACAGTTTAGATATCTAATATCGCTTTAATTTCTTAGCTCATTAAAAGAATGAATAAATCTTTTTCTTTATACTCACTTTGCTCTCCTCTTCACCTCTCTTTCTATCCCTTAGCATAAGAATAAACCTATACACTACCTCAGTTTATTCTTGAAAGTTAATTTGGTAGATAATTTGAGAAACTTACGCCCAGGCTTTTATTGTTTCCAGGCAGTTTAAGCTGATCATGTCTTTGATTTGAAGTTAATGATGCCAATGCATTTCGCTCCTGTATTAATTTCCTAGGGCTGCTATTACAAGGTAACACAAACTGCGTGGCTTGAAATATCACAATTTATGGTTTCACAGTTCTGGAGGCTAGAAGTCTAAAATCAAGGTGTCCACAGAGCCATGTTCTCTCTGAAACGCTGGGTAGTCCTCCCTGGCCTCTTCCTAGCTTCTGGTTGTGGCCAGCAATCCTTGGCATTCCTTGGCTTCCAGCTGCATCTCTCCAATCTGTGTCTCTGTCATCATACTGTGCTCTTCTCCTCTTCTTACAAGAAAACCAGTTATAGTGGATTAGGGCCCACCCTAATGACCTCATCTTAACTTGATTACATCTGCAAAGACCCTATTTCCAAATTTAGTTACATTCAGAGGTACAGGATTTAGGATGTTAACATATCATTTTGGAGGACACATTTCAACCCATGACAGCTCCAAAGTCCCAGGTGATGTTTTGCCCAACCTAACTAATACCCAGGATTATTAAGAACAAATCCTAAATAACCAGTTTTAAATTAGTATTTTTATTTTTTCTAGATATATACCCAGGAGTGGAATTGCTAGATCATATGGCAGTTCTAGTTTTAGTTTTTTGTGGAACCTCCATACTGTTTTCCATAGTGGTTGTATCAATTTACTTTCCCACTAACAGTGTTCAAGGGTTCCCTTTTCTCCATATCCTCACCAACATTTGTTATTTGTTGAGTTTTTCATGATGGCCATTCTGACAGGTGTGAGGTGTTTTCTTATTGTTGTTGTGATTTGCATTTCTCTAGCTAGTGATGTTGAGCATCTGTTCATGTGCCTGTTAGCCTTCTGAATGTCTTCTTTATAAAAATGTCTATTCCGGTCTTCTGCCCATTTTTTGATTGGTTTGTTTTTTTTGATATTGAGTACTATGAGCTGTTCATATATTTTGGATATTAACCCCTGTCGGTCATATCATTTGCAAATATTTTTCCCATTCTATAGGTAGTCTTTTGTCAGTGGCTTCCTTTCACATCATCAAATTTTCATTCCAAAATAATGTGTTACAGTGAGGTCTGATTTTTAAATGACTTATCTGAAGTCTCAAAGATAGGTGAATATTGTCATTTGTGTAATACAAATAAAGTCCATTACACTGAATTACCAAGGTGTAGAAATGTTGAGACATTGAGGCTCCCTTCTAGGCCAATCAAGAGATTGATTTATGTGATTTTAAAGAAAAGAGATATCAATTATATAATTTTCAATTCTTTCTGGGTAACTTCAGAGGCTTCTCAAAACTTGTTAGTACCACACCTATTGGATATGATTATAATTAGTATTTCATGATTAAAATGCCCACTATGAGAGGGAAAATTTGAACATAAAACCTGAGTTTTACCTAAATAACTGTTTGAATATCTAGTTGTTATAACTATGATTTCATATGTGTATATAATTATTATAACTATTAAATATACAGTTATAAAAGTCAGGAGTAAAAATCTTGCTATATAACTGTAATATGGTGACATCATAATAAAAAGAAGTATATTTACACATTAAAAAAAAAATCTTTCCCCAATTCCTGGTACAGAGCTACTAAAACTTTTGGAATTTCCTGAATGACAGGTCTTTTGTTATTCATTATGAGTTCCTTTCAACCATATCTGAGTTTATGCTAATGAGGTGACTCTTGGAGGATTCGGACTGGATGTCAGGAAAACCAAGGAATGATTACAGGGTTAGAATTTTCAGGTCCACCTTCAACCTCTGGGAAAGAAGGGGTGCTAGAGGTTGACTTAATCTCCAGTGGTCAATGGAGTGGTCTGTAAAACTCCCAAATAAAGGGATTTGGAGAGATTTTGAGTTGGTGGACACATCAAGGTTCTGAGAGGATGGTATGCCCAGAAATGGCATGGAAAATCTGTACCCTTTCCTCAAAACTCACTCTATGTAACTCTTCTATGTGGCTATTCCAGATTTGTATTCTTTATAAAAACAAATTATAGTAAATAAAGCCTTTCCCTGAGTTCTTTGAGCTGTTACAGAAAATTATTGAATTTGAGGAGAGGGTCTTGGGAATCCTTGATTTGTAGCCAAATTACACAGAAGTGTGGGCAAGCCTAGGACCCACTAATTGTGCTTGAGTCTGAAGTAGAGGGCAGTCTTGGGGGATTGAGCCCTTAACCTATGGGGTCTGCACTAATTCAGGATAGTTAGTATCAAAGTTGCTTAATGTGAGGGGAAAACCCACACGCGTAGTGTCAGAAACGTTGTGAGTAGTAAAGAAATACTTATTTTCTTTTAATAGCTATTCAACAAGCCATCATAGACCTCAAAAAATGAAGCAGTTTTTCAATGAAAAACTTTGTAAATGTTCTTTTCCCTTTGATCTACCATTCAAAGTTGGATTATATTCAAACTAAAATACCATCTGTCTCATAGATTGAGACATCTTATTACTTTGACAGATAGGACAGCCTTAAGGGAAGCTCAATCACTTTTGTCCATAATTACTTTTTTTTTAAAACAACCTGATCTCTTATGACATAATGAGGTATTTAAGAAAAATACCATTTCAGTAAGATGAATGATGGTGAGTTTAAAATTATATTCAGAATTATTTAACATAGTGATTTGTTAATTTCATTTTTTTTCAGAACTTTCTATATATAAGTATGACTATTATAAGATTCTGATATTTTGAATGTAAAGGTTGTTAGTTATCCAAGGTCATACTCAAATATCTTCCATCTGTCTTACCATGGGTGACATTTTCTGCAATGAATAGGCATTTGTAGGTGTTGATTTATACATCTCAAATTCACTTAATTTACATCCAATTCAAATTTAACCTGACAAACATATTTTAACCTTATACTCTCCCTAATATTATCTTAGATAAGGCTAGCTCAGTGCATGGGTGGGATTCATGATGACTTAACCATGTGATTTGCTGGCAATAGTAAATTTGACTTAAAAACAAAACAAAAAACATAAAACACAGAAATCTTCCACCATCCTCTAAGACAGGTAAGCCACATTATTCAATAAGTGAATCAGTCAGTATTTATTAAATTTCTATTATGAAAATATGAACAAGCACAATTTTGGAAACTGCAGGAGAACTTAAGCATACAAAATACTTCCATTGTCATTGTCTTTACAGTCTAATTATGGAGATAGAAACAATAACATAAAATAGAGAATCATAAGACAGTGCATAATTACCTCCTAGAGTAGTCTAAAATTAGCTTCATTTTTTAAAGGACCTGTCTTCATTAGGTCTGTTAAAATGTAAAAAGATACAGAATTTTCAACTAAATAGCTAGTTATCACTATTGCTTTAACACTTCTGCAGTTATTAAACAAGCAAATGTGTAAATATTAAACTGAAATCTGTTTCATCTTTGTTTAGGAGGGATAATTTCTGTAAACCTGGGTAAGAGTGAGGACACACACTTGAGACAGATTCTATCTGTCCAATAACAATTAAAAATTGGAGTAATTTGAGCATATAACTTTGCATTCAATAAAAAAAAATGTTCTGGAGAAATGTCCTACTGAGTCCCAATCTGCTGAACTGTGCTGTGATGGTTGAAAATAGAGCTTGTGATAAAAGTCTGTGAGCTAAATTCAACACATGGGAAAATCAAAGAGGTGTAGGACACTTTGTTTCAAGTACAGAAGGAGGGTTAAAGTGACAGAGCCCAAACAGTTCAGCAACACACATACGTTAATATATTCTAGTCCTTAAAAGGCTCCAGAAAGTTGTTTATGTGTCAAAGAAAAAGCACCTACCCAGTACAGAGTCAGCTGCTGTATCTAGTAATAGAAAATTGCTGATATACTGGCAACACTACCATAAGAAAGATGAAGGTCAATAGTTTCTGTATTGCTCACATTGGCAACTCTGGGAAAAAAGTGGGGGTACGAAGCTTGCTTTCATAGTCAAGACATTATGATAACACGTGTATACACTTTAAAACCGAAAATGAAGATGCAACCTATCAGTTTGTATACGGAATCTGCATCCAATTTTCTGCAGTGATGAGTTTATTTCTACTGTAAAAAAAAAAAAAAAAAGAAAAAAAATCTTTGCTTGTGGTGTACTGGAATTAGGTAGTTAAGGTCAGAAAAGAATGTTTAATTGAGTGAAATCTCAGTAGTTTAAAAGAAGAGCCAGAAAGAAGAGTGATACATTTAAAATTATTTATGTAAAACGATACAAAGAAAAGGCTTCCCCCTTTCCCCTGTCTCTCTCTGTCTCTCTTTCCCTCACTGTTTTTTCCTCTTTTGACCATGGCACTGAGTATATGTCTCCCATCTACCCTTCCCTGTCCAAAGCTTGAAAAATTAAAAGTCACACACTTAAATTGAAGAAGGAGGAATTTAGAATTACTAAAACTAAAAGACATTTTCGGAAGCATCAGTAAGAGGTATTAAAATACATGGCTACTTGAAGTTGTATCATTTCTTCCCCTTCGGAGAAGTAAAGAAGTAAAGACTGAAGTTTTGATTTCCTTTTCTCTGATTTAGATATAATACTGACAGAAAACTGGGAAATGAATAGAAACCTTCTTGAGGTCCTTTCATCTCCTCAATTTTAAAAATTATCTGCATGACCACTAGTGGTAAAATATGGGCACGATTATGTAAATAGGCTATTTAAATTAAATAGCTAGGCATATTTGAAGTGGAGTAAAAGGAGTGAACTTTTTGTTATCTTCTCATAAATGTTTTATGAATGGATGTGGTTTGAAATAATACACTATTGGCAAAGGTTATCATTACTCTGCCTAAAGAGGAAATATGTGAAATGAGAAGGCTGCCATAAAATAACTTGATCTTAATAGTAATTATTAATATGTAGCATAAAAAGGACACCTATAGATAAGGACTTATAACTTCCATTGAAATTATAAATCAATTTTACCTTCCGAGGCATTTTTTGGCCCTTGACTATAAGCCACATCTTATTACATGTACTGTGTGTAGATTTCTTTAGTATAGTCCACAGTTACTATCTGGACCTGCTAGAGAACACATAGTCCCTCAAGAAATATATCTTCAAAGGATAATAGAGGGCTTTCCTGGTGGTGCAGTGGTTAAGAATCCACCTGCCAATGCAGAGGACACGGGTTCGAGCCGTGGTCCGGGAAAATCCCACATGCCGCGGAGCAGCTAAGCCCGTGCACCACAACTACTGAGCCTGTGCTCTAGAGCCCGCGAGCCACAACTACTGAAGCCCGTGTGCCACAACTACTGAAGCCCACACACCTAGAGCCCATGCTCCACAACAAGAGAAGCCACCTCAATGAGAAGCCTGCACACTGTAACGAAGTATAGCCCCCGCTCGCCACAACTAGAGAAAGCCTGTGCGCAGCAACAAAGACCCAACTCAGCCCAAAATAAATAAATTTATTTTTTTTAAAAAAGAATAATACAATATTTACAACAAACTATGGGTCTTCATTACTGAAGGTCCATCCAAACCAAATGTGGATGAAGAAAATATTATTAATCAAGCATTAATAAAATACAATACTATACAAATTAGTTTCCCCAACTGGTGTAATTTTTGTCAACTCAAATACATAACGGCGACATGAAGGAGCCAGACTATGTATGTCACTGGAAGGAACAAGGGACTTGACAGAAAAAGCAATGGTGACCTGATGAGTTCAGTGAATTTGCTCTTGAAACAAAGAACAAAGGAAAATCAACATGTCTATTTTATAGTAACTCTTACCAGGGTATATTGACTTTTCTCTCTGTTTTTCTTCACAGGCAGTATAACTTACATTGCCCATATCATACATAGAAAAAGAAAAGCGCATTATTGAATAAAGCCTCCTCATAATCACTGGGGCACAGCAGCATAGTGACAAGGAAAAGCAAACGTATTCAGTGGATTTTAGAATGTATATGATTTTAGTGGGGACATACTCAGAAAAGTAAATACAAAAAACAGCTTCTCAATGATACAGCAAGATGACATGCCCTAGTATTCTGAAGCTATGGTAAATTATATATTTTGTAGAAATGTATATTATACTATATCTTGCTTGTGTGTGTTTATGTGTTTATTTATATAGTGCTCTTGTGTGTTGTGAAATTGTTAATAGTTGCTTATTAATTTTAGCAATTTACCTGTAGATTCTTTTGGAGTTTTCTAGGTATACCATGATGTGGCTACAAATCCACTTTTTATACATTTTGTTATTGTTGTTAATATTACTGTATTGCAATGGACTACGTCTCTCTGTAACAAGCTGCACAGAAGTGATGATGGCAGGCATTCTTTCAGAAGAAACTATTTCAATATTTTACTATCAAGTAGGGTACCTTGATATGATCTATAGTTTTTTTTTTATAGAAAACTAAACTTTAAAAATAATATTTCCATTTGATTTCCATTTCTTGAGAAGTGTGAGGTTCTTTCAGGATGAATTGATATTGAATTGTATTCACTGCTTTCTCTTTGTATATTGAGGTAAACATATGCCTTTTTATTTCTTCATTCATTAAAGTGGCAAATTACATTGTTACACTAATATTGTATTTCTAGAATAAGCCCAGAGAGTTTGTAATATATTTTTATTTTTATATATCACTTCAATGTGTTTGCAGATATTTTGAGTAGAATTCCTGCATGTATGTTAGTGATATTCTGTAGGTTTTGTTTCTTATAATGTCATGTGTGTTTGTGGACATACATGCATATATGCACATATGTATGTACATGTGACTATCTAACGGTTTAGATTTTTTTTTCTTGTGATAGTTTTGATAAATGTTTCTCCTGGATTATTAGGACCCTCTTATTTTTCCTTTTCCCTAAAGAACACTCTTTAGATTTCCTTTAGGACTGGTATGTAGCTAACTAATAGTCTTTCTTTCTTTTTTTTCTGAATAGCATTTATTCACTGTTTTTTAAAGGTTATTATTATTGGATATAGACTTCTAGGTTGACAGTTTTTTTCAGCAATTTGAAAATATCATTTCCTTATTTTCTGTTCTTCCTTGCTTATTGTTGCTGTTGCCAGCTCTGTGTCTTGTTGCTCATTTAAAAACAATGGTCTTTCTTTCAGATGGCTTATAGCACTTAGTTATTGGTTTTCAACAATGATACCACGATGTGCCTAGGTGTTAGTTGCTTTCTTTTATTTTTCCTGTTGGCATTTATCAGATTTCTTGAATCTGTGGTTTGGTGCCTTTCATTAGTTTTAGAAAAAATATCAACCATTATCTCTTCAGATAGTATTACTTCTCTCGTGTACTGGCAATCCATACATATAACTTTTTTATTATCTGCCATATTGCTTTTAGTATATTCTGTTGCATTATACCTTTTTATCTTCCCTAATTCAGTCTGTGTATTCTGACCCACCTCTCAGTCTTCCTTGTTTTCAAAAATAGCTACTGAGTTTGATAATTTAGCTCTTGTGTTTTCAGTACTAGTCTTTCCTTGTAGTTATTTTAAAGTTTCTAGTTCTCTGGAAGTTTTCCAAATCTCGCCTTCTATTTCATTGATTATTAAGCATAATTACTGTAATGTTCATAGCTGATAAGTTCCTTATATGGATCTCCTGTGAGTCTGTTTCTTTTGATTGTTTTATCTCTTGTTTTTAATCAGGTCTTCTACACCTGAGTATCTTGATTAATTTGTGGAAATTGTAATATAAACAACACTGAAGATACTTTTTTAGGTCTTGGATGAAGTGAATTTACTTCCCAACATTGTAAACTAACCAAAATAAATCTACTAAAAGAATAGAATATTTTCTTTAAATTCAGATAAACTGAGGAGCAAGTGTGAACTTAGTGGGTCAGGTATGATTACTTCAATCAGACATAACACAACATGTGACGAATCAAACAAGACGTAGGGAAGGACTCATTGGAATGATATTGACTTTTACACTGAAAGAGTCAGAGAGCTACAGAAAGGTTTTGAGTAGAATACTGGTAAAATTGATTTAAGTTTTAATAGAATTACTCTGGCTGCTGAGGGAGAAGAGATTTTAGGAGAACTAGGGCCGACGTAGGAAAACAGAAGGTATTGTAATAATACAGTTGGGAGATAATGGCAGTTTGGATGTCAAGGTAATAAAGTTGGTGACAAGTTGTCAGATACAGGACATGGTTTTGTAGCACAGGGGACTTTGCCACCCCAATATGCCACTTTCCCATAAGGATTATTTTCAGCTGAAGGTAATTGAGAGCTGCTATAAGAATAGCTTACTACCTTCCCCCTATTTTCCTAAAAGTAGGACATAAATTTACAAAGGTTTCCCTTCTCTCCTCTCTATAAGGAAGAACAAAAGTTAACCACCAGAGACAACTTTAGACCCTTATCAACCCAGAGGTGGCACCAGAGGAACTGATGTAACAAACGTCAGTTTTCCCCACATATTTACCTTCTCAGCTTGCAGAGCTTGGAAGTCTAAAATGTTGTTTCTTTACAAATATATTTTTTGTTGTTGTTAAGGATTCTTTATAAGCCTGAGTTCTAAGCCACCTCTTGAGTTACTCATCCCTGAGTTTCTTCCATTTATATATGAGATATACATGTTAATGAACTTCTCATTGTCTTTATCTTGTTAATCTGTCTTTTGGTATAGAGCCCCAGGCAAGAACCTAAGATGGGAAGAGAAAACATTTTTTCTCCCTGAAACTTTACAGATAGAGAGGAAGTATATTGATGGATTGGATGTGAGGTATGGAGGGGAAAAAAAGAGGGTTTTAGCATTACTTTGAGTTTTTTGGCCTAGTAAACTGAAGTATGCAGATGTCAACACCTGAGTTGTGAAAGAATTTTGCAGAAGCAGGTTGGTAGGTTGAGCAAGAAGATTATTTGGCATCCAATTAAAAATATCAAATAAGAAATTGGTTATATAAGTCTGAGGTTTCAGGGAGACGTACTAGTTACGGATATAAATTTGGAAGTTATCAGCATGTGGATGGTATTTAAAACCATTTCTACAACTGGGTAAGATCACTGAGGAAATAAAAACAAACAGATAAGAATATTATGTATAAATGTATCCCCAATTCTTTACTCTCCTTCAATTCATTCCCTTTCCAGTGTGACTCCTTAGTTTCTTCCATCAAGAGGTGGCATCTACTCAAACCCCTTTGAATCTAGGCCTTCCTTGTGACATGCTTTGGCCTATAGATTACAATGGAAATGTCAAGCCAGGCCTCTACAAAAACCTCATGTGCTTCTGATTTCTCTTTCTGAAGTTTGCCAGTGTCACATGAACAAGCCCAGGCTAGCCTGCTGGATGTGGAGAATCATGTGGCTCGGTCACTTCTATTATCCTGGCCCACTAGCCAGCCAGCCTCCAGAAGTGTGAGTGAGGCTATTCTGACCAGCCATACATCAGACAACACACCAGCTGAACACATGTGTATGAATAAGCAGTAAAACCAACAGAGCCCGTCCCAGGTCAGCAGAACCACTCAGAGGATGTATAGATTCCTGCGCAATAATAAATATTGTTTTAAGTCACTGAATTTTGGGATAGCTTATTACTCCAGAATAAGAATCAAGGAAGGAATCCAGAGGGCACTGCAGTTGTTAAGGGATTAGGGAAATGAAAAGGAATCAAAGAAAATTAAGGACAACCATGAGGGTTGGGAAAAATCCAGGTTATTCATGGTATTTTTTAATCTGGAGAAAGTATTTCAAAGGAGCCAGAATTATCAACTCTGTCAAGTACTGTTAAATCAAGTAAGATGAGGGCTTCAAGTTGACCGCTGGATTTAGTAATGTAGTGGATGTTGTTGGCCTAATTTCAAGATGCTTCCTTAACTGTGTTGACGGAATGAGAACAAGGCAAATTTTATGAAAGACACTGAAGATTGCTACACAAATTTAATTATAAATTGTAAACTTTTGAAATTCTAAAGAGTCTCATTCTAGCTGAGTCTGTATATTTTCTACTATAACCAAAAGTGTAACTCTATTATAAAATATTGGAGTAAACAAAACATGAATGAAACCTTTAAATTGTTGATATAGACAGATTTTTATTCTTTATACACACAAAAATAAAACAAGTTGTCTCTTGCTGTATAAACCATCATATATGTGACTTATGTTGTGCACTCCATTTATTAAACCAAAGGACAGTTTCATGCATGACTGCATACCAGTATGTAAGTAAAATTCCAAGGGAAATTGTGGAAGGAATTTTTGAACAGTATTTGTAAGGGCATAAAAGCATTTCATAGTTATTTTGCCCTGTTAGTTACATTAAAGATAGAACTTCACTTCTATGTATTAAAAATAATTTTCTAGGCCAATATAAAAAACATTTTGTACGAAAACTTGACATTAAAAGGAAATCATTTTTGTTTGTTTATTAACAGGCTTTACTTTTTCAGAAAGTGAGGTTGGTGGATTATTTAGGTGGGTTTTTGTTTTTGGTTTGTTTTGTTTTGTTTTGGTGATTTTGCTGAGCCTCACATAAGATTAAGAGAATTATACATCCTGAGTCAACTTTATCCCTTTGTTGCCCCGGAGGCCAATCCCCCACCACTGGAATAGAGAACATGATCTCATTCGGTATTTAACATGGGTTTGAAGAGAGAATACTGAGGCACTGCTAGTAACCTCTGTTCATCCAGGCCCAGCAATGGTCACAGAGAAATAATTACCGTCACTTCAAAGTGATTAAAAGCAGTTCTGTGCAAAGGGGAAGAACCATCCTAATTGTGCCCTAGGGAAGAACTGCTTCAGAGGGATACTTATGATTACTTTGAAGTAGAAGTAACTACTCTGGCCCTCTCAGCAGGCTTCACTAAGTAGAAATGTATAAGCTCTCGTGGACTCAAGGGAGAGTATAAACTGAAATACCTAGTAGAAGCATTGATTTCTTAATCTCAGGAGGTAAACCCCTGCAGAACAAGATGCAAAAACAAACCATGTGATTTCAACTTCAGTGACCCCATTGCATTAAATCTAAATTAGACCAATGTCGATACGCCTCAAGAAATGAATGTCCTTCTAAAGAAAGCAATAGCTTAATTTATAATTCTACCTAAAGGTTTCTCTGCTAAAAATAATCAAATAGAATAGATCCACTGTTTTCTGTTTAATTTAATATAACATCAAATGAATGTGATAACTGACCAGTAGTGATTATGTATTTCAAAAGCACACAGTGACATTTACTTACTCGAAGCTATAGGAAAATGTAAAATTTGTCACCCAGGTGTATTCTGGTGCCTGGAAGAAGAGTGTAACTCCTGCATTTAACAGTAAGTTAAATGAGTTAAAAACTAGCGAGAGGCATTTATGTAAATAGATCTGATGCTCTAAATTTCCTTTTTTAGTGATAGTTTCCATTCTGACTTGATCGTTGTAATTTAAAAATACTTACATACTTAAATGCTGTTTTGTTCCAAACTCAGGATGTTACAGAAATTACATAAACTACAGAAACTATACCTGCTATTTAACTATAGTAATAAGAATCAAAACTGGTCTAATTCAAGAATGCTCTTTTGTATAAACATCCTGATTCAATAATATTTTAAATGCTTCTTTGAAAATATATTCTCAGATTATTTTTTACTCAGATTATTAAAAATTCATCACAGCCATTCTATTTGTACACTATTATTGATTTTGAAAAAGAAAAAAATAGAATTATGAGTGTTAGGGACGCTGAAAGTGTTACATCAGTCTTGTCTTTAAAAAGTAAAATTTAGTTTGTTGCAAATCTTCTTTTGTTTATTTTACAAATTAACAGTGTCTTAAAATAGGAATTGCTTCTAATTTGACCTTCAGGTATAAAACCATATTCATAAGTATTACAAATATACATGTTAGGAAACTACCTAACATATTTAAAAGTAATAATTTAAAAGTATGTGTATAATTAATTTAAAAGTAATGTGTAGATTTTTTTTTCTTCTTGTTTTAGTTATTTAGAAACAGATGAGAAGTATCAATGGAGAAGATTGAAATGAGTTACAATTGGATATGTGTATAAACAAATATTTACATGAGCAATTGGGACATGACTGTTGCAATTTATAATCACCTTTTTCATGTTATCACTTAGTACAACATTTTTTTTGTTTTTACTACTTTTCTAAAAGGTTAAACAGTACTGCATGTTTTAGTATTAAAAAACCTTCTAGTTTTATGGAATTATAAAACACACATACAAAATAATATTTGTTTTCTGCACTCCCTATTGACTATGCTAGATCTCTTATTTAAGTTTGTTTATCTCTCAGCAAGTGCTTAACAGCATAATACTATGCGGAATGGAATATGTTACTTTTTTTCCTCCTAAAATTTTTACTAGCTGCTGACTGCTATTGGAAGACTACCATATGGTGTAAAATAAAGATTTCATTTCAGCATGCTACAATATGTTGTATTAAAGCCATAAGGAAAGGAAACTTGGCTATAAAGGTCATAAAATTGCTGGAATGCACCATACAGGAAAAGAAGTTGTTTACTGTGTAAGTTGTCTCGTGAATATAATGATATACATTTCAATATGTGCACTAAATGAAATAGATTTAAAATATTTTTAAAAGATGCTTTCCTTATGCAAAAAAAAAAATCATAATAAAACAAGCAGTAAGGCTGGATATTTAAGTCTCAAAAGAAACATATTTAAGAACTTGGGTGCATTCACACATTCAATAAAATTTATTGATTACCTACAGTATAGTAACCACCAGGCAGAAAGATGTACAAACTCAGAATCAGTTCTCCAGGGGCTTATAATCTACTAATGGTGGTTGTAGACATATAATCAAATAACCTTAAAAATGCAGTAGGTTCTATTTTAGTAAACCTTTGAAAATGATGTTCTATGGACCCAGAGAAGAAAGCACTTAACTCTGCATAATAATTCAGGGCAGACTTCCCAGAGGAACTATCATTTCAGCTAAAAGTTTTGTTTCCATTATTCAAATCCCGCAAAATGCCAAATCTATGTGTCCATAAGTTTAATAAAAAGAAAAAGAATGATTTCACAGCTTCTACCCTTGTGCCCCTCCACAATCCATTTCTACAGAGCAGCCTGAGTGACTTCTTCAAAATGTCATCCTAAACAAGCCATTCTTTTGCTTAAAAAGTTTGTGGTCACCGGCTCTCATCCATAAAGCTGAACTTGTGCCACGTTCTTAATGATTCTATGAACTCAACTCTTCCCACTCTTCCCTTCACTTAGTCTTTCCTCTAGACATGTCTATGCTGCCCTTGTCTCATGTAAAGACATTTCGCGAAGGTTTTCACGTATCTTACTCTTTCACTTTATTCCAGTATCTACTCAAACATAATCTTGAAAGAGAAAGAACTTTCCTGGTCACCCTATGAAAAATTGAATCTTCTGGCCTATTGCGGTATAATAAAAAAAATAAATATTTAGTCTTTGTCCCCACTTTCTGGCACAGAGCTCATAAAGCTCATGAGGGCTCTGAATGATGGCTATCTTTGGTTGCTACAGAGATGATGGGAGCCCCTAGATAGCTTCAGTCTCAGGGCTGGTGTCCAGAAAGACTAAGCCATGATTCCAGAGGTGGAACTTTCATCCTCAACCCCAACTGACCAGGAGGGGTGAGGGAATAGAGAATAAATCACTGGCCATTGGCAATTGAATTCAACCAGTCATGCCAACGTAATGAAACACCTCCATAAAAGCTCCTAAACATCAGGGTTCAGAGAGTTTCAACGTGGGTGAACCTATTGAGTGTGCAGAAAAGGCAGAGACCTGGAGAAAGCATGGAGGCTCTGGGCAAACTGCCCACACCCTCCCATACCTTGCCCTATGAATCACCTCCACTTGGGGGTCCTGAGTTGTATCCTTTATAATAAGCTAGTAAACAGAAGTTTAGTGTTTTCCTAAGTTCTGTGAGTCATTCTAGCAAATTATTGAACCTAAGGAGAGGGTTGTGAAAATTCCTCATTTATAGCTAGTTGGTCAGAAGTGCAGGTGACCCGGGACTTGAGACGGGCATCTGAAGTGAGGGCAGCCTTGTGGGACTGAGTCCTTAACTTGTGGGGACTGCACTAATGCAAAATAGTGTCAAAATTTAATTGAACTATTGGACAAACAGTGTCAGAATCACTATTCATCTATTCATTACATATTCCTTTTAATCTGTTCTGTTTTCTCTAAAGCACTTATCTTTACCTAAAATTATAGTAAAAGTGAAACCAAATCCACCTAAAACCGAATTCCTCTGCCAAGTTCACTTATTTATTTTTCTATTGTTTATTTTGTTTGTTTTATTTTATTGAAGTAGAGTTAATTTACAATGTTGTGTTAGTTTCAGGTGTACAGCAAAGTGATTCAGTTATGTGTATATATATATATATATATACATATATTCATTATTTTTCAGATTCTTTACCCATATAGGTTATTACAGAATATTGAGTAGAGTTCCCTGTGTTATGCAGTAGGTCTGTATTGGTTATCTATTTTATACATATTTTTGTGAGTGTATGTTAATCCCAAGCTCCTAATTTATCTCACCATCCCCCCCGTGTTTCTCCTTTGGCAACCATAAATTTGTTTTCAAAATCTGTGACTCTGTTTCTCTTTTGTAAATAAGTTTATTTGTATCTCTTTTTAAAAGAATATTCCACATATGTGTGGTATCATATGATATTTGTCTTTCTCTGTCTGACTTCACTTAGCATAATAATATCTAGGTCCATCCATGTTGCTGCAAATGGCATTATTTCATTCTTTTTTATGGCTGAGTAATATTCCATGTATATATGTACCACATCTTTATCCATTCCTCTGTTGATGGACACTTAGGTTGCTTCCATGTCTTGGTTATTGTAAATAGTGCTGCAATGAATATTGGGGTGCATGTATCTTTTCAAATTATGGTTTTCTCCAGATATATGCCCCAGAGTGGGATTTCTGGATCATATGGTAGTTCTATTTTTAGTTTTTTAAGGAACCTCCGTACTGTTTTCCATAGTGGTTGTACCAATTTACATTCCCACCAACAGTGTAGGAGGGTGTTGGACTTACGAACAAACTGGACTTAAGAATGCGCTCTCAGAATGGAACTCATTTGTATGTAGGGGACTTACTGTATTGAAAAATCTTTGCATCCCTGGGATAAAGCCCACTTGATCATGGTGTATGATCTGTTTAATGTATTTTGGATTCGGTTTGCTAGTATTTTGTTGAGTATTTTAGCATCTATGTTCATCAGTGATATTGGCCTGTAATTTTCTTTTTCTGTGGTATCTCTGTCTGGTTTTGGTATCAGGGTGATGGTGGCCTCATAGAATGAGTTTGGGAGTGTTCCTTCATCTGTGATGTTTTGGAATAGTTTCAAAAGGATAGGTGTTAACTCTTCTCAAAATGTTTGAGAGTATTCTCTTGTGAAGCCATCTGGTCCTGGACTTTTGTCTGTTGGGAGTTTTTTAATCACAGTTTCCATTTCAGTACTTGTGATTGTCCTGTCCATTTTTTTCTATTTCTTCCTGGTTCAGTTTTGGGAGATTGTACCTTTCTAATAATTTGTCCATTTCTTCTAGGTTGTCCATTTTATTGGCATATAGTTGCTTGTCATAGTCTCTTATGATCCTTTGTATTTCTGTGGTGTCCATTGTAACTTCTCCTTTTTCATTTCTAATTTCATTGATTTGAGACTTCTCCCTCTTTTTCTTGATAAGTATGGCTAAAGATGTATCAGTTTTATCTTTTCAGTGAACCAGCTTTCAGTTTTATTGATCTTTTCTATTGTTTCTTGGTCTCTATGATTTCTTCTACTGACTTAGGGTTTTGTTTGTTCTTCTTTCTCTAGTTGCTTCAGGTGTAAGGTTAGGTTGTTTATTTGAGATTTTTCTTGATTCTTGAGGTAGGATTGTATTGCCATACACTTCCCTCTTAGAACTTCTTTTGCTGCATCCCATATATTTTGGATCACTGTGTTTTCATTGTCATTTGTCTCTAGGTATTTTTTGATTTCCTCTTTGATTTCTTCAGTGATCCATTGGTTGTTTAGTGCCATTATTGTTTAGCCTCCATGTTTTTGTGTTTTTTACAGTTTTTTTCTTGTAGTTGATTTCTAATCTCATAGCTTTGTGTTCAGAAAAGATACTTGTTATGAGTTCAATTTTCTTAAATTTAGCAAGGCTCACTTTGTGGCCCAAGATGTGATCTATTCTGGAGAATGTTTCATGTGCAATTGAGAAGAAAGTGTATTCTGCTGCTTTTGGATGGAATGTTCTATAAATATCAATTAAGTCTATCTGGTCTAATGTGTCATTTAATGCTTGTGTTTCCTTATTTATTTTCTGTCTGGTTGATCTGTCCATTGGTATATTTGGGGTGTTAAAGTCCCCCACTATTATTGTGTTACTGTCGATTTCCCCTTTTATGGCTGTTAGCATTTGCCTTATGTATTGAGGTGTCCTTATGTTGGGTGCATATATATTTACAACTGTTATATCTTATTCTTGGATTTATACCTTGATCATTACGTAGTGTCCTTCCTTGTCTCTGGTAACAGTTTTTATTTTAAAGTCTATTTTACCTGATATGAGTATTGCTACTCCAGCTTTCTTTTGATTTCCATTTGCATGGAATATCTTTTTCCATTCCATCACTCTCAGTCTGTATGTGTCCCTAGGTCTGATCTGGGTCTCTTGTAGACAATATATATGCAGGTCTTGTTTTTGTATAGGATCAGCCAGTCTATGTCTTTTGACTGGAGCATTTAATCCATTTACATTTAAGGTAATTATCAATATGTACTTATTGTCATTTTGTTAATTTATTTGGATTTTTTTTGTAGGTCTTTTTTCTTCCCTTCCTCTTTTGTTCTCTTGTGATTTGATGACTATCTTTAGTGTTGTGTTTGGATTCTTTTTTCTTTTTTGTGTGTATCTATTGTGGATTTTTGGCTTTCAGTTCCCATGAGGTTTTGATACAGCAGTATATATATAAACAAGATTGTTTAAGTTGCCAGTCTTTTAATTTCCAATGCATTACCAATATCCTGTATTTCTACTCTCCTCACGATTGCTGGTTTTGATATCATATTTGTGTATGGATGATTTTCTACCTTTACTTTATGTTTGTCTTTACCAATGATAATTTTCTTGTTTCTAGTTGTGGCCTTTTCTTTTCCACCTAGAGAAGTTCCTTTAGGATGTGTTGTACAGCTTGTTTGGTGGTGCTGAATTCTCTTAGCTTTTGCTTGTCTGTAAAGCTTTTGATTTCTCCATCAAATCTGAATGAGAGCCTTGCTGGGTAGAGGAATCTTGGTTGTACGTTTTTCCCTTTCATCACTTTAAAAATATCATGCCACTCCCTTCTGGCCTTCAGAGTTTCTGCTAAAAAATCTGCTGATAACCTTATAGGGATCCCCTTGTATGTTATTTGTTTCTTTTCCCTTGTTGCTTTTAATATGTTTTCTTTGAATTTAATTTTTGTCAGTTTGATTAATATGTATCTCAGCATGTTCCTCCTTGGTTTTATCTTGTATGAGACTTTGCATTTCCTGGACTTGAGTGAGTGTTTCCTTTCTTATGTTAGGGAAGTTTTTGGCTATGATCTCTTCAAATATTTTCTCAGGCCCTTTATCTGTCTCTGTTCCTCCTGGGACCCCTATAATGTGAACATTGCTGTGTTTAATGTTGTCCCAGAGGTCTCTGTGACTGCCCTGATTTCTTTTCATTCTTTTTTCTTTATTCTGTTCTTTGGTGCTGATTTCTACCACTCTGTCTTCCAGCTCACTTATTCATTCTTCTGCCTCATTTATTCTGCTACTGATTCTGCTGTTGTTCATCTCTGTTTGTTTGTTCTTTAAACCTTCTAGTTCATTGTTAAACATTTCTTCTATCTTTTTGGTCTGTGGATCCATTCTTTTTCCGCAATTTTGGATCATCTTTACTATTATTACTCTAAATTCTTTTTCAGGTAGATTGTCTATCTCCACTTCACTTAGTTGTTCTTGTGGGTTTTTATCTTGTTCTTCATCTGGAACATATTTCTCTTCCATCTCATTTATGATTAACTTCTATATCCAAAAGGTTATTCTCTTGTCCAATAACTGTTCCTCTCAAGATTGAAGAGTATCAAAGAAAAGTGGTATTAAAACTGAGCAAGACCATGGGGGGCTCTCCCCCTTACAAAAAACTTTCTGTGTTCCCTGTTTCTTGTTTGTAGGAAAAAGGCTTCAGCCTCCTAGACCTTTCCTGAGTTCCAAAGGGCAGATTCAAACAGTTACTAATAAGGGAAGGGAGGGGATGCAGAAAAAAGAGGAGCAGTCCAGAAACAATAGTGCAGTGATGGGCAGGATCCTGGTTCCTCCTCAAGGGATATTCATTACAATATACTTCTGAGTTCTTCTAGAGAAACTAAGGCCCCTACCCAGGTGGAGGATGGTAACTTCAGGCTGAACACAAGCACAGGGACCCCAGACTGGTTGGAACCAGAAGGCTGATCATTGAGACTCTGGGAAACTCAGTCACCTGTTACTGCACCACCAACCAATCAGAGGAAGGTCATACACTCTGCAGACCTCCCCCCAAATTTTGCCTATAAAAACTCTTCCCTGAAAACCATCAGGGAGTTTGGGTCTTTTGAGCACGAACAGCCCATTCTCCTTGCTTGGCCCTGCAACAAACCTTTCTCTGCTCCAAAGTTAAATGTTTTGGTTTGTTTGGCCTCACTCTGCATTGGGTACAGGAACTTACATTCTGCAACAAAAGTACTTTGTTTCCCACAGACCCATGATAACAGGTGATATTTCTGTCTTGTTCATCACAGAATCCCTGAAACAAGAATCAGTTCTTTGTACATATTAGGCATGCAATAAAATTTGCAAATTAATATATGAATGAATGCATAACAGCTATCTGACCATGGACTACTATATTGCTATTTCTTTTATCATTGTTCACATGGGATATAATAAATATATTCAAAACCAAGCATCTGTTTTACAAAATTGCATTAGTCTTCTGAAGAAATGCTATCAAATGAAGGATGAGAAATGATATTTTTTATACACCAACTAACAAAGAATCCAAACTAACACAAGAATCAAACAAGAGAAGCCAAATATCTTTGAGTAAAATTATCTTATGCGTTCCCTAAAAGCTGTTATTTTCATTTTGAGTTTTACAAAGTTCATTCCTTGCCCTGAAATAAAAATTCTATGACTTTCCCCCTTGTTTGCTTATAAGCTGTAAGATCTAAATATCCCAGCAGGTTTTAGTTGCAAATACAAAAGGAGAAAATTCCCCCCCATATGGTTTTTGCATTATCCATATGAGGGTAATCAAACAAACCAGCTAGGGAAATCAAAGGGATCAGCTGGAGACTTCCTTTTGCTAGAACTAAACAGACCAGTTCAAACAGTATGCTTCCTTGAAATGTCATTTTGCAAAAATAGCTCTTATCCTTTATGAAAATGGTGTATATTCAAAAGTATTAAGACAATTTGCTCTATAACGTATATTTAAATGTGTTAAGTAAAATATTTGTAAAATATGTTTCTGTTACCATTTTTGTCTGTTATCAGATTGCCTCTGCAGCACACCAAAGCCTAACAGTAGCAAACTTTGATTTGAATTCTTCATTTCCTTAGTGAACTTCTTCTGTGTTGTTCCGGCCAACTATGGAAACTTTTAACAGAAAATACCAACTTAAGCAACAACATCTAAGACTGTAGTATTTTCACATATATAGCTGTCATCTTTTTCCTATGCAAATAATTTAAAAGGTCTTTACTTGGGTTAAAAATAGTGTGGTCCGGGGGAGGAGAAACAATTTTTCCTCTACCCTTCTAGGTTCTATGGCTGAGACTCCCCTGTTATAAAAGATAAATAGGAGAAAAATATACAGAATTTTAATAACATGTATTCCTCATGTATACATGGGAGTTACCCAGGAAAACAGACTAAAATTCCCCAAAATGGTCTATGCCACCATCTTAAATACCATCTTTAGCTAAAAACAAAAGAAAGCTCTTTAAAGTGGTGAGAGGTCAATTATGGGAGGTTACCAGGAAAAGAAAGCATGGTTAACCAGGGTAAGGTTTATTGTGCAGGTTTAAGGCGTTGTCTTCTCCATTGATGAGTTTCTGAAAATTTATTCTCTCCCTGGTACAGAAAGGGAGACTCTCTTACAAAGGAGAGTTCCCTAATAAAAGTAAATTTCCCTCACAAAAGGGCAATTTCTAATCTGTTTTCAGAGATTCTGCTGTGTCTGCAGCTTCTCAAAAATAATCAGCTCAAAATAATCCTTTTGCCAAAAAGGCACATTTTGGGGTGGCATAGTCTATTATTCTTCAATACTAATATTGATTTCCTATTTTTGATAATTATACTATGGTTATATAAGGTGTCAGCATTAGAGGAGACAGAGGGATATAAGAGAATTTTATGTACTGTTTTTGCAACTTTTCTAAAATTAGTTTGAAACAGAAGTTTAAGATATAAAAAAGAGAAAATTTTAGCTTTTATCTAGATAATTATTAGACCATCACATAAACCATATATAAAATATATCCTAAAAGAGAACCATGAGAAGAGAAATCTAGGTAAATCAAGTTTTTCATAAGTGTTTGTACTTCCACTTTCAATCATGATACAGTATGCAGTACTTGACTTTCTTTCTCACCATAAACAGTTATGAAACTAGAGAAAATATGAGAACATTTTTGGACATTAAAAAAAAAAAACAGGAAGACCATGACTGTGGCTCCCAGAAGTGAAAAATCCATGAGGAAAGCCCTATGATTTATCCAACTCTCTGATTAGGGGTATATATCCTATTGTGATAGAAATGAGATCAGAGCTTTTTAAGAGACTAGAATTTGTGTAGTTGGATCCTCAAAGAGGAAAGTGAATGTTACTGAACTCAGGTTCAGCTGCTCACTGCTCAAAAGCCAATAATTGAGAGGCAAGCATCGGTAGAAAGGAAAGGTGCTTTAATCAGAAAAGCTGGCAATCTGGGGAGAAGGTGGACTCTTGTCCTGAGACCAACTTTGAAGACTCTGCTCAGCCGTGACAGTTTTTAAAGGGAAAATGGGGAAAGAATCTCAGTGAATCATTGAGACACAGGAGGTTGTGTTCTGCATCATTCTCCATTGCGTGCAGACTGGCTGACTCCTTCTTCAGTTGTTATCTTGCCCATGTGATCTGTCTGCAGGATTGCTAAGAGAGCAGTTGTGGGTAGGGAGCTAGTCATTCTTTAACTACTTAATTTTTCATTTTTACTTCTTTTAATCTAGGAAAGGAATCAACAGTTTAGGCAAGGCATGGTGTACATTCAGGAGAGCATAAGTCAGGAGTTAGGTTAAATTGCCTAGTGATCTCATTCTTATAAATGGGTTCTTTTAAGGTTAGAGGGGAACAGAAATGAGCAAACAGGAAATGAGCAAAAGAGCTGCTGTCAATTCCCCACTATCAAACATCATTCCATTTCTGTGTGATTAGAGGTGAAGATCTGTCTTCTGTAACTTCATGCTGACATAGGACACTGTATTCTCAGAGTGGAAAATGTTGACATGGGTCTGTAGCATCTCTTTGCTGAAAATTTTACTTGTCTGATTACGTATACGGGT
This sequence comes from Balaenoptera borealis, assembly GCF_965194805.1. Taxonomy (NCBI): domain Eukaryota; kingdom Metazoa; phylum Chordata; class Mammalia; order Artiodactyla; family Balaenopteridae; genus Balaenoptera; species Balaenoptera borealis. Next base: position 143,018,613 of record NC_138861.1, read on the forward strand.
AGAGCAAGCTACAATTGTTTTGATGCCCACAAAGATATAGATTATTATGAGTAATAACGTTGATCCCATTCTCTTGAGCCCAGTTCTTAGAACTGTGCTAGCCATAAATTTAGTACTGCTCAAGATGGAGCAGCTTATGTCATGGCTACAGTCTGGTCATCATGCAGTTAGCTTTTTCCCTCTGGTGGGAGTTACAGTATCTGTAAAACAACTTAGGATTGTGTGTCAGACCCTGAGTCTGTGACTCCATTGTCCTAATCATAAACTGCTTGAGCCTGCTCTTTTATGATTCAGGGAGGCCTGGGAGATTTCAGCGTTTTTAAAAACAAGATGCAGGGGACATGGTGCAGCCTTTGTACTTGGCGGGGGGGGGGAAGGGCACAGGGTTCTGCTTGGTTTCATGAACAAAGATGATCCCTAGGAATCTGAATGGGGATTCACACTGAGACTTTGGTTAAAATCTGAGCCCTCTATGTGCAGGGTGAGATTCTGTGAGTCCTCCAGAACACAGTGACTCTGGGACAGAATGCAGCATGGATACATCAGGGGTCACATGGGATGGAGAGATGTTGAATTTGAAGCCTAGCTAGAGGAGAAAGACATTACTGTTCTCATCAAAAATTCAGTTTAGATACTAGAAGAAGAGTCATATTTTAATATTAAGGACCTTACCCAAAGATTGACACAAAGTGAAAATAGAACTACCTCATCAAAGAATAAAACCAAGCCTAACAATTAAAAGGGGGTGCCAGTGATTTAACTGAATGCTGGAACAAATTCAACACCATTCAAATATGGTGGCATGATCATGATGCCATACAAGATATCAATCAAAATGTTCAGTATAAACTAAAAATTACTAGTCATGTGAAGAAACAGGAAAGTGTGATACATAATGAAGCAGGGGGCTACTCAGTACCAACCCCAAGAATATAAAGATTTTAGAAGTAACAGACAAGGACTTGTAAACAGCTATAATGAATATATATATATATATATATACATACACACACATATATACATATTATAAATTGTTATTGAAGTATAGTTGATATGTAACAATGGTGTGTTAATTTCTCCTGTACAGCAAAGTAACTAGGTTATATATTCTTTATTTATATATATTTATTCTTTATTCTTTTCACATTGTTTACCATTCTATGGTTTGTAACAGGATATTGAATATAGTTCCCTGTGCTATACAGTAGGACCTTGTTGTTTATCCATCCCATATGTTATAGTTTGCCTCTGCTAATCCCAATCTCCCATTCCTTCTCTCCCCGAATCCCACCCCCTGGCAACCACAAGTCTGTTCTCTGTATCTGTGAGGTTTTTCTTGTTTCGTAGATATGTTGATCTGTATCATATTTCAGATTCCACATATAAGTGATATCACATGGTATTAGTCTTTTTAACTTACTTCACTTAGTATGATAATCTCTAGGTTCATCCATGTTGCTGCAAATGGCATTATATCATTCTTTTTTATGGCTGAATAATATTCCATTGTATATATGTACCATATCTTCTTTATCCATTCATCTGTCAATAGACATTTAGGTTGTTTCTGTGTCTTGGCTGTTGTGAATAGTGCTGCAGTGAACATAGGGGTGCATGCATCTTTTTAAATTATACCAGTTTTTTCTGGGTAAATGCCCAAGAGTGGGATTGCTGGATCATTTGGTAACTCTATTTTTAGTTTTTTGAGGTACTTTTATACTGCTTTCCATAGTGGCTGCAACAATTTACATTCCCACCAACTGTGTAAGAGGGTTCCCATTTCTCCACACCCTCTCCAGCATTTGTTATTTGTAAACTTTTTAACAATGGCCATTCTGACTAGTGTGAGGTGATACCTCATTGTAGTTTTGACTTGCATTTTTCTAATAATTAGTGATATTGAACATCTTTTCATGTGTCTTTTGGCCAACTGCATGTCTTCTTTAGAGAAATGTCTATTTAGGTCTTCTGCCCATTTTTCGATTGGGTTGTTTGTTTTTGTTGTTGTTTAGTTGTATGAGCTGTTTGTATATTTTGGAAATTAAGCCCTTGTCAGTTGCATCATTTGCAAGTATTTTCTCTCATTCTGTAGGTTGTCTTTTTGTTTTGTTTATGGTTACCTTTGCTGTGCAAAATCTTGTAAGTTTGATAAGGTCCCATTTATTTATTTTTGTTTTTATTTCTTGGGAGACTGACCTAAGAAAACATTGGTACAATTTATGTCAGAGAATGTTTTGCCTATGATCTCTTCTAGGAGTTTTATGGTGTCATATCTTATGTTTAAGTCTTTAAGCCATTTTGAGTTTATTTTTGTGCATGGTGTGAGGGTATGTTCTAACTTCATTGACTTACATGTAGCTGTCCGGCTTTCCCAGCACCATTTGCTGAAGAGACTGTCTTTTTCCCATTGTATGTATATTCTTGCCCCCTTTGTCAAAGTTTAATTGACCCTAGGTGTGTGGTTTTTTTCTGGGCTCTCTATTCTGTTTCATTGATCCGCATGTCTGTTTTTGTGCCAATACCATGCTGTTTTGATTGCGGGTAGCTTTATAGTATTGTCTGAAGTTTGGGAGGTTTATGCCTCCTGCTTTGCTCTTTTTCCTCAGGATTGCTTTGGCAATTCTGGGTCTTATATGGTTCATATAAATTTTAGGATTATTTGTTCTAGTTCTGTGAAAAATGTCATGGGCAATTTGAGGGATAGCATTAAATCTGTAGATTGCTTTGGGTACTATTGCCATTTTAATATTAACTCTTCCAATCCAAGAGTGTGGGATATCTTTCCATTTCTTTGAATCATCTTTAATTTCCTTTATCAATGTTTCATAGTTCTCAGCATATAAGTCTTTGACCTCCTTGGTGAGGTGTATTCCTAAGTATTTTTTTTTTATGCTATCTTGAAAGGGATTATTTGTTTTCATTCCCTTTTTGATATTTTATTGTGAGTGTAAAGAAATGCAACTGATTTCTGTATGTTAATCTTGTATCCTGCTACCTTGCTGAATTCGTTTGTCATTTCTAGTAGTTTTTGTGTGGAGTCTTTAGGCTTTTCTATATACAGTGTCATGTCATCTGCATATAATGACAATTTTACCTCTTTCCAATTTGGTTACCTTTTACTTCTTGTCTGATTGCTGTGGCTAGGACTTCCATACTGTCTTGAAGAGAAGTGGTGAGAGTGGGCATCCTTGTCTTTTTTTTTTTTTTTTTAAGTTTTTATTGATTGATTGATTGATTGCTTGATTGCTATGTTGGGTCTTTGTTTCTGTGCTAGGGCTTTCTCTAGTTGCAGCAAGCGGGGGCCACTCTTCATCGTGGTGCGCGGGCCTCTCACTATCGTGGCCTCTCTTGTTGCGGAGCACAGGCTCCAGATTCACAGGCTCAGTAGTTGTGGCTCACGGGTCTAGTTGCTCCACAGCATGTGGGATCTTCCCAGACCAGGGCGCGAACCCGTGTCCCCTGCATTAGCAGGCAGATTCTCAACCACTGCGCCACCAGGGAAGCCTGGCATCCTTGTCTTGTTCCAGATTTTAGAGGGAAGGCTTTCAGCTTTTCACTGTTGAGTATTATATTGGCTGTGGGTTTGTCATAAATAGCTTTTATTATGTTGAGATATGTTCCCTCTATACCCACTTTCGTAAGGGTTTTTATCATGAATGGATGTTGAATTTTATCAGATGCTTTTTCTGCATCTATTGAGATAATCAAGTGGTTTTGTTCTTTCTTTTGTTGATGTGGTGTATCATATTGATTGATTTGCATATGTTGAACCATCCTTGTGACGCAGGATGAATCCAGCTTGGTCATGGTGTATGACCTTTTTTAAGTGTTGTTGGATTTTTTTTGCTAATTTTTTTTGAGAATTTTTGTGTCTATATTCATCAAAGATATTGGCCTGTAATTTTCTTTTTTTGTAGTGTCTTTGTCTGGTTTTGGTATCAGGGTGATGGTGGCTTCACAGAGTGTCTTTGGGAGTGTTCCTCCCTCATCAATATTTTGGAAGAGTTTGAGAAGGATCGGTATAAGATCTTTTTGTATGGTTGGCAGAATTCACCTGTGAAGCCATCTGGTCCTGGACTTTTGCTTGTAGGCAGTTTTTTTGGTTTATTTTTCCTACAGATTTTATTTCATTTCTAGTGATTGGTCTGTTCAAGTTATCTATTTCTTCTTGATTCAAGTTTAGTGGGCTCTGTGTTTCTAGAAAGTTGTCTATTTTTTCTAGGTTGTCAAATTTGTTGGCATATAATTGTTCATAGTATTCTTTCATGTTTTTTTGTATTTCTGTGGTAACGGTTGTGATTTCTCCTCTTTCATTTCCTACTTTGTTTATTTGGGTCATTTCTGTTTGCATGAAATCTTTTTCCATCCCCTCACTTTCAGTCTATGTGTGTCATTTGCCCTAAGGTGGGTCTCTTGTAGGCAGTATATTGTAGGTTCTTGTTTTTTTAATCCAATCTGCCACTCTCTGTCTTTTGATTGGAGCATTTAGTCCACTGACATTTAAGGTAATTATTGATAGATATGTATTTATTCCCATTTTAAACCTTGTTTTTCCATTGATTTTCTATTTCTTCTTTGTCCCTTTCTTTTTCTTTTTGTTTTTCCTGTTGTAGTTTGATGATTTTTCTTTTGTATTATGCTTATGTTATGTGCTTTTGGTTTTTGTGAATCTGTTGTATGTTTTTGATTTGTGGTTGGCCTGTCTTTCAATTATATTATCCTATACTACTTCCTATATCTACTTGCTTTAGACTGGTAGTCATATAGGCTCAAACACATTCTAGAAAAAAAAATCTATATTCTCTTACTCTCCTGCCCCAGATTTTATGATTTTGATGTCCTCTTTTGCATCTTTATGTTCATCCATTTGGTGTTCATTGTGGTTATCATTGCTTTCATGGAAATGTTTTGATTTTTTTTTTTTAATCTGTGTACTGGCTTATTTAAGTGATTTATTTTCCAATTGTGATTTTTCTCTTTCCTATTGATTCTTACTTCTTTTCTATTTAGAGAAGACTTTTCAATATTTCTTTAAGTGGGTTTAGTATTGCTGGATTTTAGTTTTTGCTTGTCTGAGAAATTCTTTATCTCTCCTTCTATTCTAAATGATAATCTTGCTGGATAGAGTATCCTAAGTAGCAGATTTTTCCCTTTCAGGACTTTGAAAATATTTTGCCACTCCCTTCTGGTCTGCAATGCTCCTGTAGAGAAATCAGCTGATAGCCTTATAGGGGTTCCCTTGTAATTAACTCTTTTTCTCTTGTTGCCTTTAGAATCCTCTCTTTATCTTCAATTTTCACCATTTTTACTATAATATGTCTTGGTGTATGTCTGTTTGGGTTTATCTTGTTCAGGACCTTCTGTGCTTCTGGATATCTGTTTTCTTCTTTAGGGTTGGGAAGTTTTCAACCATAATTTCTTCAAATACATTTTCAATCCCCTTTTCTCTTTCTTCTCCTTCTGGGATCCCTATTTTGCATAGATTGGCATGCTTTATATTATCCCACAGGTCTCTTATATTGCTTTCATTTTTTTCATTTGAGTTTCTGTCTGCTGTTCTAACTGGGTGATCTCCATTATGATATCTTCCAGATCACTTATTCGTTCTTCTGCATTATTCATTCTGCTAGTCATAGCTTTTTGTTAAGATTTCAACTCTTCAAATGAATTCTCTAATTTTTCCTGGCTCCTCTTTATAGTTTCTAGTTTCTTTTTACAGTAATCTGCATTTGTGTTGACAGCCTTTCTTAATTCCTTCAGTATTTTACATCTCCTTTTTGAACTCGGTGTCTATTAGATTGAAGCGGTCTATTTCATTGTTCTTTTAGGGAATTCTCTCAATCATTTAATTGGGAGTGGCTCCTCTGTTCTTCATTTTACTTATATTTCTCTTGCTCTATGGGTTTAGGAGAAACAGTTATTTACTGTGGTCTTGGAGGGCTATTTTTATATTGGAACATCTCTGTGTGGCCTGCGTGGGTTTAATCTTTTTTGATGCAAGGGCTGTTTTTAGTATGGATGCCTGCCACCTCTTTCCTCAGTGTATGGTGACCATTATACCCTTGATAGGAGGTGTGACTGGTGTTGTGGTGACCAGAGCCTGCACTGGATATTGAGCGGCACCTCCTCTTTGCTCTGTGGTTTTCACTGTCCTGTCAGGGGCGGGGTCTGCTCCCTAGTTGTTGCAGTAGAAGCCCCCAGATCTGTTTCTGAGCTGTGTTTCTGACCCACAGTGTGAGGTAGCTGCGATTGGAGGGCTCCCACTGGGAGAGAAGCCACTGAGTATTCCTCTGCTGGAGGTGTTCACCTGTGAGTGTGCTCTGTTGTGTCACCTTTCACCCATTGTGTGGGCTCACAAAGTACACTGTTGTTGGCACTGCCCTTGGTCCCACCTCAACCGTGGGTATGCTGGTCATTGTTCCTGGTGTCTCTCAGATGTCGTTTTTACCAGGCCACCAGCACAGATCCAGTGAACTCATGTCCCAGGACTGCAGGAGCTGTGCACCTGGACTGGCTACGGGAGCTGTGGAAGCAGCTCAGACCCTGCCTGGCCCAGCCCCCGCATGTACACACCCACAAAGCCCACAGCTACTAAGGTCAGACCCATCCCTGCCTCCGGGGCACCTGTTGTCTGGATTTTCCACAGGTGCTGAATTTACAACGCCAGCAGCTGAAGTGTAAATCCATGGTCCGTGCAGCTGCAGGGAGAGATTTCAGGTCTGCTTCCTAAGTGGCACAAGTCCTGGGGCTCAGTTGCGATTTCAGTCCCACCTCTGCGTGTGGGCAGCCCATTGGCATCTGCTCCCAGGGCCGCCAGGCAGCAGCAGGGGCACGTGAGCCGGACCAGGCAGGAGCCTCTCCTGGAGCCTGCAGAGCAGGGGCTGGTGTGTGTGGGGGGGGAGAGGCTGCTACGGCGGCCCCACCCCTCTTTTCACACACCACTTAACAATGGCACTTCGCTTCTATGGCCTGGGCTTCTTTCGAGAACATTCCTCCTGGTTGCGGCTCCCCACACTCCAGGCCCCTCAGACAGTCTCTGTGCAGCCAACACCAGTGCTCTTCCTGTGTCTGTCCTCTCAACCCCGCATTCTGGGCCGCAGCCCCCACCTGTACCAGCGGACACGCATCTCAGGGTGGGGTGCAGAGGGTGGTGGTGCAGACCTCCTGTGTGGGTCCATCTCTGTCTTGCCTGCCACAAACTGGTTGTTGCGCTCTCCTCTGAGCCTCGGAAGCTCTTGTTCCATCCTGGCCGATCTCCCTGCCAGTGAGGGACTTCCCACAGTGTAGGGATTTCTCCTCTCCTTCAGCTCCTCCCAGGGGCAGAGGTCCCAACCCGCTTCCTCTCTCGTTTTTTTTTGGTCCTTTCATCCTAGCCAGTTATGTGTAGACCTTTCTTGTCCTTTCAGGTGTTTGAGGTCTTCTGCTAGTGTTCAGTGGGTGTTCTGTGAGAATTGTTCCATCTGTAGATGTTTTCTTGATGTATTTGTGGGAAGAGGCGAGTTCCATGTCCTACTACTCCACCATCTTGATTCCATATAATGAATATATTAAAGAACATAAAAGATAAAAATGAATGAGGGCTTCCCTGGTGGCGCAGTGGTTGAGAATCTGCCTGCCAATGCAGGGGACACGGGTTTGAGCCCTGGTCTGGGAAGATCCCACATGCCACGGAGCAACTGGGCCCGTGAGCCACAACTACTGAGCCTGTGTGTCTGGAGCCTGTGCTCCGCAACAAGAGAGGCCACGATAGTGAGAGGCCCATGCACTGCGATGAAGAGTGGCCCCTGCTTGCCGCAACTAGAGAAAGCCCTCGCACAGAAACGAAAACCCAACACAGCCAAAAATAAATAAATAAATTAATTAATTAATTAAAGTTAATGGGTTATTAAAAAAATAAAAATTAAAAATGAATAGATATTCTCTATCTCATTAGAGAAATAGAACCAAAAAAGTTGAAATTATAGAAATAAAAGTTTAACATCTGAAATGAAAAACTTACTAGTCATAACAGCAAAATGGGCAGAGCAGAATAAAGGGTGAGTAAATATGAAGACAGTTAAAGACCTTATCCAAAAATGAAGGAACAGAGAAAAGAATTTGACTAAAAACAAACACACTTCAGTGGCTTCTGATAAAACATCAAACAAGGGAGGCCGATTATATTAAAATAAAGCTATTAGAATATTTTTTAAACCTGCAATATGGTAATATACATGCCTCTTTAGTAATGCATTAAATAACAAGATGTAGCAGCAGGTCTTATAAGTACCATAATTTTGAAGTAGTTTTGAACTTGAAAGATATTTTGAAATGTCTGCAACGACTCCAGTGTGATGTGAAAAATCCATGATTTATATTGGCGATAAAGTCAAAGTCATGCTAACATTACTGTGACTTTTTGCTTACATTACAATTGGAAAAACATGCCAAATTTCAGTTAGAGATTAGTGAAAATAAAGATGTAATTTATTCCCATGCAAGTTCACAAACCCTAGATTAAGAAGCCCTTCAATAAATTCTGATAGTACCTGAAAAAAAAAAAAATCAAACAGACTAACATGTAAGTAACTGCATTTCCCCCAAAAACAGAAACGAGAATAAGATGAAATAATATTTGAGTAACTATTTCTAAGGCTTGATAAATTTGGTTAAAAAACATCAATTTAAAAAAGCAAGAAAAACCAATGAAAGTCAATATGCATTTTTAAAAAAACACACACCTATGCACACCATTGTCTAAATGATGAAAGTCAAAGAAAAAATCTTGAAATGAGACAAAGAAACACAATATTTTATTCAGCAGAAGAAAGATAGCAATAAAGTCAGACATTCTCCTCAGAAACAAAGGCCAAAAACAGTGCAATAATATATTTAATAAGCTTAAAAGAAAAACAACTGGTAAACCAGGATTCTCTTCCAGTGAAAATATTCCACAATTAGTGAAAAAAGTAAATAAAACTTTTATTATTATTTTTTGAGATATGACTGATATATAATTGCATTAGCTTTAGGTTTACAAGTAATGATTTAATATATGTATATGTTGTGAAATGATTGCCTAAGTAAGTTTAGTTAATATCCATTACCATATAGTTACACATTTTTTTCTTGTGATAAATTTTAAGATTAACTCTTAGCAACTTTCAAATATCTAATACAGTATTGTTAACTATAGTCACCATGCTGTATAATACATCCCCAGGATTTATTTTCCTTATAACAGGAATTTTGTACCTTTTGACTATTGTTATGCATTTTGCCCACCTCTGGCAACCACCAATTTGTTCTTTGTAGCTATGAGGTTTCTTTTGTTTTTTGTTTGTTTGTTTGTTTTCAAATTCCATGTATAAGTGAGATCATACAGTGTTTCTCTCTTTGACTTATTTCACTTAGAATAACACCCTCAAGGCTATTCATGTTGTGGTAAATGGCAGGATTTTATTCTTTTTCTTATGGCTGAATAATGTTTAATTGTGTGTGTGTGTGTGTGTGTGTATATATATATATATATATATATATATCTCACATTTTCTTTATCCATTCATATGTCCATGGACACTTAGGTTGTTTCCATGTCTGGGCTATCATCAAGTATGCTGCAATAAGCATGGGTGCAGCTACCTTTTTGAGAAAATGATATCATTTTCTTCAGATAACTACTCAGAAGTGGAATTGCTAGGTTGTACAGTAGTTCTGTTTTTAATTTTTTGAGGAACCTCCATACTGTTCTCCATAGCAGCTGCACCAATTTACATTCCCACCAACAGTGCAAGAGGGTTCCCTTTTTTCCACATCCTCATCAACGTTTGTTATTTCCTATCTGTTTGATGATTGTCATTCTAACAGGTGTGAGGTGATATCTTGTTGTGGTTTTGATTTGTATTTCCCTGATGATTAGTGATGTTGAGCACCTTTTCATGTACTTGTTGGCTATCTGCATGTCTCCTCTAGAAAAATGTCTCTTCAGATCCTCTATTTTTAATTTTTTAAGTTGAGTTGTATGAGTTCTTGAATACTTCAGATATTAACCCCTTATCAGATATATGGTTTGCAAATATTTTCTCCTATTCTATAGGTTGCTTTTTCATTTTGGTTTATTGTTTCTTTTGCTGTGGAGAACTATTTAATTTGCTGTAGTATCACTTGACTTTTGCTTTTGTTGCCTTTGCTTTGCCTTTGCTCTTGTGGTGTCAAATCCATAAAATTATTGCCAAGATTAATATCAAGGGGTTCACTCTCTGTTTTCTTCTAGGTGTTCTATGATTTCAGATCTTACATTCAAGACTTTAAGCCACTTTGAGGTTATTTTTGTATATGATGTAGGATACTGGTCCTGTTTCTTTCTTTTGCATGTGGCTGTCCAGTTTTTATACCACCAGTTATTCAAGAGACTGTCCTTTCTTCATTGTATATTCTTGGCTTCTTTTATATAAATTAGTTGGCCATCTATCTGTGGGTTTATTTCTGGGTTCTCTATTCTGTTCCATTGATCTATGTGTCTGTTTTTATGTCAATACCGTATTGTCTTAATTACTGCAGCTCTGTAATAAAGTTTGAAATCAGGATGTGTGATGCCTCAAGCTTTGTTCTTCTTTCTCAACTTTGTTTTGGCTATTCCAGGGCTTTTGTGGTGCCACACAAATCTGGGTATTGTTTGTTCTATTTCTGTGAAAAATGTCATTGGAATTTAGATAGGAATGGCATTGGATCTGTATATTGCTTTGGGTAGTATGGACATTTTAACAATATTAATTTTTCCATGAGCACAGAATATCTTTCCATTTATTTATGCCTTCTTCAATTTCTTTCATCAATCTCTAAAATAAAACTTTTATTGATAAATGAAAGCTGAGAGAATTTGACAGTAGTAGATCTTCAACATAAGACATGCTAAAAGAATTTCTTTAGAGTGAAATAAAAATGTGGATTTGCAGAAACAAGTGCAAAACACAAGCTATAAATGACTGAAGCAAGAATAATTATATTGTATTCTGTAATTTATAATGAACATAAACATAAAATTTATGTCAAGCGTATCATAAATGACAGGAACAGTAAGTGGAATTATACTGTTGTAATGTTCTTATATTTTACATGAGGTAGAGCAATTATAAGTCTAAATAGATTCTGATATGTTAGTAATGCACAGTGTAATCCCTAGGGCAACTACTTAAAACAGTACAAAGATACATAACTAAAAAGCAATAGAGGAATTAAAAGGGAATATAAAAAATATTCAATTAACACAAAATAAGACAGGAAAGCAGTAAGACAAGAAAAAAATCAGATGGGACCAAAAGAAAAATAACAGCAAAATAAGAATGCTTAAACTCAAACATATGAATAATTTCATTAAATACAAATGGATTAAACATTCCAGTCAAAAGGCAGAGAAATGCACCACACAGTTATATGCTAATCACAAAAGAAACATCTTAAATGTAATTTCAGTGATAGGATTAAAGCAGTAGTATTCCCCAATCTAATTTTTGTTTTCACAGTAAATGTTGAAAATGAAGTCATACAACAAGATTGCAAAGACCCATATTGTCCAATGGCCTAAATGAAACCTTTCTCATTTTTCTCAACAGACACAACATGGGGCAGTTGGGGTATATTGTCCAATGGCCTAAATGAAACCTTTCTCATTTTTCTCAACAGACACAACATGGGGCAGTTGGGGTATAAGCTTTCTATTTTTCCTTTTCTGAGGCTTAAATATTTGAACATTGACCCACATAATAGTACAGGCCCTATTTCAGTGTCCACCTATCTCAAAGATTAATTGCATGATCCATCTAATTATGCAAGCCTGAAACGTAGGAACAAATTATGACACTGTAGTAATTGTTAACCTCTATGTTCAGTCCATTCATCATGTCTTCTTTACCCTTTAAATACCACATAAATTGAATTATTTTTCCCCATAATGCCAACAACCATTGTATCTTACCTGTATCATTAAAATTGTACTTTAACTCAAATGTTGAATTTTTTTTTTCCCTGTAAAGAGCCAGACAGTAAATATATTTGGCTATTTGGCTATTTTGTCATTGTCACAACTGTTGTAGCACAAAAGCAGTCACAGACAAGTAACTAAATAAACAAAGCCATGTATATGTACCGATAAAACTTTACTTACACAACCAGGTAAATTTGATTGATGAGCTGGAGTTATGACAATTCCCACAACCTGACCTACCTGAATCCATTAGTAAGAAGTAAGAAGATATTTTGAAATGTAAATTCCCTCTCTGCTGAACCCTTAAATGTCCTTTGATTTCTCTCAGTACAGAATCAACCATCCTGATCTGACCATAAAGCCCAGCACGGTCTTCCTGACTTATCCACTCCAACCTCAGTTGCACCATGCCCATCTCTTCTCCAGCCTTTCTGGCCTTCTTTTGCACCACAGCAAGTATGCACATACTCTTCCTAGGACAATGTTCCTTCATCCTTCCTCCTAATAAGCATTTTGGCATCCTCAGTTTTACTATAGAAAACTTTCCTGGCCACCTCGAATAGGTAAAATCCCCCTATTCAACATGCCCAAATTTTCTTGCATGTCTCCCTACACACCTAGTCATAGTCAAAACATTACACAAGTTTATACTTAGTTGATAAATAGCTAGTAGCTTTAAATGCTTTTATTTATGATACTGTTAAGAGTGCCAAGCACTTTTAAAATACTTTATGTGTATTATCTGACTAAATCCTCACAATGATCACGTGAGATAAGAAATAATTTATGACTAACTTTCTGGCTATAAAACTGATGCCTTGGAAATAATCATTTGCCAAGTCAAACAGGGAGGAAAATGTTGCTATATCAACACAGGCAGACTGATTTCAGAGTCCCTGTTCTCAACAACTGTCAAATAATGGCTCTCTCTGTAAGATATTGATTTTCTATTCTTAATGCATTATTGCAGAAATAAATATATTATATACTATACACACATCTGTCGATGTATGGAGTGGTAAAATTATTGAAATTCAGCCTTTCATAAAATGGTCTACGTGCTCCATAATGACAAGTGTAGAGATGCTGAAGGCCTGGATTTATATAGAACACAAAGCAGTGTGGCAAATGGATTGAAACTTTGAAGCAAGAACATAAGCTGGCCTGCCACCGCCATCAAGAGGAAGCCTTGTGTTGTTTTCCTTTTACCCAGTGAAGAAGATGAAGTTTCAGATCCTAGACACAGCTTCCCATTGGGTTTTAGTTGAGAATTTATAAGTAGCTCTTTAGTTTCTCCATTGAAGGAGGAAGAATAAATATATTGCAGTCTTATTTGAAACATCCGAAGTTACAGGGGACTTTTATAACATATAAATAAAGAGTATAGTTACAGGCTGGAAAGCAAAAGGATTAAAAACTAATGAATAAACAAATAAGTTCACTGAAAGTTCATTTGTATCTTAAGTTATAAAGAATAGATGTAAGTTGTGATTACATGTCATTATTTCCTACATTTATGATATTTAACAAATCCATTCAAATACTTAATCGTGTCTTATAACATGAATTCTATACGAACATCGGAGTTGTCATTCTTTTTCTAATTGCTAAGATTGGCTTTGTGTTAAAAGAAAATGACATCAGGAGAGTCCACATTTCCTTACATTAAACATGTAGGAATGTTCTGAAGAACTCTAAATTGTGCTAAAACAGATGACATAGCCAAACTTGCATCAACCATACTTTCTGGCTACCTATACACAATTATTTTTTTCTTAATTTCTTTTCAGTCAAGGAAAGAACTTTTTTCAATAGAGTTCATTCTAGGGGAGGAGGTTGACCCCCTATCTAAATTATTTTAGACAGTTAAGGGGGAGGTAAAAAGCTTTACTTAAGTCTGCTGGGCTTTGATTACCTTCAGCTCAAAATAATTCACGTGCCAAAGTGGCGCATTTTGGGGTGGCATATTCTACTCACCTTCACAATAAACATACCATGTACAGTATTTTTATTCAAATTATTGTTGATGTATATAATTTCACTTTATTTGTAGCTGATTTCCTTTACAAAGTGAGATGTATGTCTATCTCTATATCCTTACTCTCTATTGATACATCCCTAAAAGAATCTGATCGAATGATTTTGTAGTTACTGGATGGAGACTTGAGGAACTTGCTCCTATGTAAGCTCCAGAAGATTCAGCTTTTTCCAAGGTTTGTTATATGTAACCATGGGAAGACTGCGTATTGGATTGCCCACTTGCCCCACTTCTGTTAATCCAGGATCATTTGGTATTTCTCAGTCTCAGTCCCTCTTTCTTTCTCTGCAGTGCACACATACACACAAATTTCAAAATTACCTTTCTCAAACCCAAATTCATACGAATAAATGAAAGTGAAAAGTGAAAATAAACGTGAACACACTAAAAATTATAAAGAAATACAAAACGTTGTGAAATTATTTTAATCCAGTATTATCAGTTAAAAAAGTAATTACCATAAAATTATCACATTGGCATAATTAAGAAAATTGATAATACAGATTGTAGAATGGGTACAAGTGTTAGGCTTTTCATATACTGCTTTGGGAGTGATAAACCGGCACAGCTCTTTTGAAGATCATTTTGGTTAAGCATATGAAGTGCATTCAAAATGTGCAAAATTTTGTCATAGTATTGATGTTTTGATACTAAGAATTTATTCACAGGAAATAATCATATGGACAAGTAACTAATAATGAATTATGTTTATTGCAGTGTCATTTGTAATGCCATGAAATGGAAATTACATTAATGACTAATAATGATGTTTGTTGTAATAAATTTAGGTACATTTTAAAGCAATACTATAAAATGATATAGCGTTCTTAAAATGGAAAAATGTTCATGATATTTCATAGCATATTTTTGTGGTCTCATGTGTGAGCCACATAACAGCGTATAAATAGGAAGAAAATGTTTCCTGGTAGGTTCGGTATGGGCTTGGTTTATACTTTTTCCCTAGTGTAATTATTAAAAGCACTCCCAAAATTGTCCTATTTTACATGATAAATTTGGTCAACCTACATATACATAAAAAATTCATAATAGTCATTTTTAAATGGTAGTATTATGACTAATTACTTCTCTTTCAACCTTGCTGCGTTTTTATCATTTCTCAACAGTGGAACTGTGATAGTATAAGTATGAGAAGAATAATACATTTGTTTTGCCTTTATAAACTATTTCTCTTGTTAAATGTTAATTCTCTGGTGCGACTTGTCAATTTTCCTTTCTTCTCTGTGAAGCATAGCCTTGCTTGACCCACATTAGACCAGCCTCCCAAGTTGCTAAACAGGTTTCACGCAATTTAACGTAAGTCATTGGCTGGCAACAGGAAAACAGAGAAACCTTAAGTTTGAAAAGCATTTTATTTTCCAAGTGCACAGTTGTTAGACATCTTCTTTCTTAATTATAAATTAAATCAAAAGAATGTGTACATGTGATTTAACATAAATTTAATCTCTCTTTTGGGAAGTATGTTGAGCAGCATGTATTATTCTCATGTAGGGAAAAAATAAAATTCTCCTGGCTTCTTCTCAGATTATTTATTTGACTTATGTTTACCCTTGATCTGCGTACTGCCTTCCAGATATAGCCCATTTTCTCCGTCTCTAATCTGTGTATTATAGAGCTAGCTTTCATAGATTCACATTTAATATTATGTTAGAAAATATTTACGTTACATTACAAAACATTACACATGTCAAAGAAATAATCAAATACAAAAGCAGGTGGTGGGAATAAATAAATACTCAGCCATAAAAAAAAAAAGCATGAAATAATGCCATTTGCAGCAACATGGATGGATTTAGAGATTATCATACTAAGTGAAGTAAGTCAGACAGAGAAAGACAAATATTATATGATATCACTTACAAGTGGAATCTAAAAAAATGTACAAATGAGCTTATTTACAAAACAGAAATAGACTCACAGACATAGAAAACAAACTTATGGTTACTAAAGGGGATAGCAGCAGAGTTGGGGGTGGGGGAGGTGATAAATTAGGCATTTGGAATTAAATATATACACTGATATATATAAAATAAACAATAAGGACCTACTGTGTAGCACAGGGAACTATATTCAATATCTTGTAATAACCTATAATGGAAAAGAATCTAAAAATATCTATATCTATATATAAATATATAGATATAACTGAATCACTTCGCTGTACACCTGAAACTAGCACAGTGTTGTAAATTAACTATACCTCAACTAAAAAAGTGGTTAAAAAATAAAAGAATACATTTTGAATTTACATATTCCTTCCTTCATTCAAATGCATATTTGTGAGTGCCTAAATGTGGAAGACACTTTTTTTTTTTTTTTTTTTTAATTCTCTGGGATTCAAAAGATGCATGAGACAAGCTATGCCAGTGAATGGCTCAAAATCTAATGGTGTACTTTAGATCTAAATATTGATACATTATGTATACGTGAGATTGATAGAAACTGTATGACTACAACTTAACATGTTGTAGTGAGGTGAAGTACTAGAAACAAAATAAACTTGTTAACATCTCATACCCTGTAAGATATGCAATCCAATTAAAAAAAAAAAAAAAAGTTTGCCAAAGAGAAAATGTGTACAAATAAGTGGCCTCCATACCACCTCAAAAAATATTCCCTGGTATTGATAATTTTAAGGCCTGACATACATAATTTAGCAAAAGTCAGTGTTATCTGGTAATAAACACAATTTCTTGAAAGGTCTCTTATTTTTCAGCCATTCACATGTCATCGTACTGAGTTTTTAGGTGACTCTAAATCTACTTGTAAGTTTTGTGAGTTGTATGCACAAAAGAAATTCATTGAGTTAAACATCTCAATTTAAATTTCCATGTAGAGTTACTAGAAGAAATTATTGTGAAACATTTTTCAAATTTCAAATTTAAAAATCCCCTAAGAGATGAATAAAAAATTGCTGATATAAAATCAATCTCTCTTCGGTTGGCTATGCTGTAGTAACTGTGCTCCATGTTTCCCCATTGCCTTGACGTGGTTTCTATTATTTTATACAATGTGTAATTTTTTTAAATGAAGCACCAGCTGTTTATCAGGTCCTAGATAATACGTGTAATAATATACTATTTCACTTTGTTTTTCCTAATGAGTTTCCAGCTGAAATCCATCCAAACTTTCATGATAGCTACAATATATATTGTACTTTCTAGCGCAACACAATATTGTATTTAATAGTCATATAATGTCTTGCAACTTTATGACATAAAAAATGCTTACACAGATTGTAAGCTATTTCCCTTTCATTATGCTGTTGTTTTTTTTGTGTGTTTTTTTTTTTGGCTGCGTTGGGTCTTCATTGCTGCACACGGGCTTTCTCTAGTTGCAGCGAGTGGGAGATACTCTTCCTTGTGGTGCGCGGGCTTCTCCTTGCGGTGGCTTCTCTTGTTGCGGATTACCAGCTCTAGGCACGCGGGCTTCGGTAGTTGTGGCGCACGGGCTTAGTTGCTTCACGGCAGATGGGATCTTCTCGGACCAGGACTCGAACCTGTGTCCCCTGCATTGGCAGGCGGATTCTTAACCACTGAGTCACCAGGGAAGTCCTACTGTTGTTGTTTTTAATGTAACTTTAAAAATAAACATTTAAATTTTGCAGTTAAGGGCTATCAATAAGGTTATATTAATTATATTAAAAATTTGTAGGTTTCAGTTGAAAGGAGAAACTTTAAAATTTAACTCTATATAATTTTGTATCAATTCAGTAAAGTGGTAATACTAATTTCTTTCATAAATGTTCTTCCGATTACTATTGTCCTATAGCAAAACAGCCAGACATTTCTGGCATAAAATAATAGTTTTATTCTCATAAATTCTGTGGGTCTGGAATTTGGACAAGAAACCAATGAAATACCTGTTTCCTCTTTATTATGTCTGGTGCCTCAGCTGGGAGTATATGAAATCTGAAATCATCTGGAATCGTCTTCATTCACGTTTAGTGCCCAGGTTAGAATAACACAAAGGTTTAACTGAGCTAAAATTCTCAATAAGACTATCTATACAAGACTTTGCTATGCTTCTTGGGCCCCTCACAGGATGTTAGCCTCAAGGTAATCAAATGTCTTACATGGCAGCTGAGGGCTACAGCATAAATGTTACCACATATAAGGTGGGAACTGCATGGCCTTTTATGACCTAGCCTTAGAAGTCATACAGTGTAATCTCTGTCATATCCTATTGCTTGAGACAGTTATAAGTCCATTCACACAGGACAGGAGACATAGACACTGCCTTTCAATAATAGGAGTGTCAACGTATTTAAAGACAATTTTTAACAATGCTAGAATTTCTAAATAGAATTGTTTTAGATATTGCAACCACATGCTTTGGAAAATTGTCAGAATTAGTAAAATATTTAAAACCGATATGATATCTCAGATCATAAAATTCAGACTCCCATATTTACATATGAGAAAGTTAATGACCAAAGAAGCAATATTACTCATCTTTGGATCAAAAAATAGATGATAGATAGATAGATAGACAGACAGACAGGTATTGCAAAGACTGTAAACCAAATCTGATATTTTAAGAGCTATATCTTATTTGGATCTCACAGGTGACATTCTTAAAAACATTATTTCTAATAGCTGAGTTGACTACAGTCAGGAGGCAGATTACATGGCACTGTGGTGATGGCCTTCCTTCCACCAAGCCCATTTTATCACACAGCTTAGTCAGCCTCTCTGCAAAAAAGATGATACCAAGGTACCCATCTATTATTCTATAAGATCTCTAATGTAGATGTTAGAAACTAAAGATACTCTAGCTCTTTAACATTATTTGAGCTGCCAGCAAAAGTGGAGTATTAAGGACTGGATATACTGTCCTGAAGAAATAACTATCTAAACCTGAAAGAAAAAGAGATAAAATATACAAACAGTGATATTCAAGATCTGCACAGGGTCTCCACTCAAATTTTCATCATAGTAGTGATCAGAACATGTCTGTGAGGAAACTATCTATGGCTGAGGAACCATCCAAAGCATAAGCAGAAAAGTATGTGGCACCACGTAGGGCCAGGAACAGTGCCTGTTCCTACCTACCACATTGGAAAACCTCATAATTCAAGGGGGTCTGGGTAGAGTATATAGATTCTTACCTTGGTCATGGCAAACAATCAGCCCTAGATTAAATGCTGTTGTTGTTTTGCCTAATGAATCTTTAAGAGCAAGACCTGAAATGTTCAAATTGTTTCCAAGTAGTTTAATTGCATATCAAGCCTTCAGAATATAGAAATACAAAAATATCCAGCACAAACGTGGCAAAATATACAATGACTAGGACCTAGTAAAAAATTACCAGGCACTTAAAGAAACAGGAAAATATAATCTATGATGAGGAGAAAAGTCAAGCAGTTAAAACTGACTAGGATATTAGAATTAGCAGGCATGGGCATTAAAACAAGTGTTAGATTGCATTCCATGTGTTTTAAAACTTAAGTGGAGCCATGTAAGATGTTAAAAAATATCCAAATGGAAACTCTTGACATGAAAACTATAATGCCTGAGGTGAAAAATACACTGAATGAGATAAAACCAGAGTCAGTGTTGCAGAAGATTAGCAAACTTGAAGTAAAAGCAATGAGCAGTATTTGTTATTGATTATTAATTATGTTTGTCTCACTTGTGAAATTAAAAATAGGAATATTACATGTTTACAGGACCACTAGAAGAAATGAGTCTAGTTCCTGAAACATAAGGAAGAAAGTTACAACAGATAAGGAAAACCTATATTACACTCACACGCACATACACACACAGACACACACACAATATATATATGTATACATATATATACATGTATACATATATATGTGTGTGTGTGTGTATATATATATATATATTTTATATATATATATATATATATATATATATATATATATATATATATATATATATATATATATAGTGTTAAGCCACTGCAATATTGTGGTTTATTAATTTCAAAAGTTACTAGTTTCCTAACATGGTGATAATATTCATAACATTCTTAGAAATTGTTAACATTTTTCTAGAAACTTCATCTGAAATTGTGCAATTTGCTCTGAAAAT
The DNA here is from genome assembly GCF_965194805.1 of Balaenoptera borealis. Lineage (NCBI taxonomy): Eukaryota > Metazoa > Chordata > Mammalia > Artiodactyla > Balaenopteridae > Balaenoptera > Balaenoptera borealis. Next base: position 143,038,693 of record NC_138861.1, read on the forward strand.
TACAAAAATTAAATCAGGCAATTTATTTTATATTAAACTTATGATTTTGGATAACTAGTTCAAATATAAGAGCTACCAGAACCTATATTGGATATAATGCATATTAGTGAAAGAAAGGTTTTAGTTTAATTCTGTATAGTTTTAAAATTCTTACCAGAAATAAAGACAGATGTATGGCAGAACACTTACAATGTACTAAAATAAAGCACATAATTCTGGCATCAAACTGTGATCTTGCACAAGTAGTTTTTTTTAACCTCCCTAAACTCGTTTTTTGATCTGGACAAAGAGGAGATAGTGTACATACATGTATAAATAAACAAGAAAGGGATTCTGTGCTAATAGCCACGTAGCTCAAATGCAACCAAAGTCTTGAACGTTGAGAAGATGGTAACCAGTAATAATGTTCATTTATTCATGCATTCAATCTACTTGCTTTGATTGTTTAAAGAGTGAATATTATGTATTCGGCACTGTGATGTTTTCTGAGAAGCAGTAATCGGGAAGATCATCTCTGTCCCCAAATAGCTGTTTATCAGTTGGAGCTAATTCCAGTACAGTGCATGTACGCACAGGATGGGAGGGGACGGAACATCCTGCATGGGCAAGTATTTCTATCCTGGAATCAGAGTTCAGAGAAAGGATAACAACTTAACTTCAGTGTGAAGTAGTAGTAGGAGGAGGTTTTCTGAAATATTTTTAGCGTAGGCAACTTAGGTCAAAGATATGAAATATGATCATATTGTGTTGAGGAATAGAAGACTGTTTAGTATAGCTAAAGCTTATGGATGAAATGGCAGTGGGAGCTAAGTATAGATCATAGTGGGCATTTATGGTCACCTTTAGGGGAAATTGTAGAGCTTTTCTTTGTAACCCATAATTCTGCTGTCCATGTATATCATTTAATCTTGTTGTGACATCTATACTTTTCACTAATTATATTGTGATCCACTGAAATCCATAGGTCATGCTGAGCACAGTGACACAGTTTATTTCCCCAATGCCTTAGACTCTGGTGAAGGAAGAAATCTGCAGAGTAGACCATACTCCCCACTTTATTGAAATGCCATTAACATACATATTATAGCTCTTAATATTAAGGAACAAAATAATCAACAAAATAGGTGTCCACATTTTCATAATCGGATATATTTATATAAAATAAAGTGGTGGCCAACCCAGTTTTTAAATTCCAAATAAATACAAATCATGAACAAGAAAAATTAATTTAAGGTTTCTCAGCTATTTCTCATCTTCCTTACATACACAGACATCCTAAGCATTTAACACCTTTTCTATGTCCACATTTTTCTCTTTAGGTGCACTTTATTCTTTTTAATAGATGTGTAAAATTTTCTTCTATGGATATAGTATAATTTGACTGTTTAAATTTTGTTTTTTTGCTATTGTAAATGAGGGTACCATGAATTTCTTTATACACATATATGTGAACATCTATATAGAAATTTGAGTAGAATAAAATAATAGCTTAGAGTATTGATGGCAATGTGTTGCATTTACTAGCACTTCTACTGGCCATTGGGACTTTTCTTATCCTTATAAAAAATGATTATGATTTTTTCAATCTTAATCAAGCCTCAAAAATGTTTTGTTTGACCAGGTGCATGAAAAGAAGAAGAATAACATGAATATTTTTAGAAAGTTTGCCACACTGGCTACTACTTCCTGTTTCTGTTCACCTGGACCTCTAAGTGAACTTGTTATTGATGCCTTCTTTTGTGTCAAAGAAATCACTATTTATATATCATCTAAAAATAAGAAGAGTCAATATTCTTTGAAATACCTTTTGTTACGAAATTATATTTCTTACTTCGAAGACTGGATCAGTAAAATAATGCTCAAAATTTGAGGTAGATATTCTTAGAAGATTCAAGCTCTAGCAAACTGTCACTAAAGGCTAGTAAAATGAAACTGCATCAACTTCCAAAAAGTTGAAGGTTTTTCTCCAGTAAGTAAAATCAGCATAATATAATACTCCCATTATTAGTGTTCAAGGTTAAATAACAAATGTCCTAAAATTTTATCTTTTATACAGTTTTAAAAGCAGTAAGCACCCAATATGAACTTTTTTTTCTTCTAATTGCTTCTTTTCAACATTCCATAGAGTTACATAGAGGATACACTGATATCAATTATTAAATTTCATATAATTGTGTTCAATTTTTCATTATAATTATAATCTCAACATTTTAAAATTCCAAAGCTATAAATGGAAAGTTTAATTACCATGATATTTAAAATTGGACACATTGCTTCTTCATCTCCCAACATGATTAACATTGTCAGATATTTGTCCTCTAATGCATCTACTTGCCTAAGCCCATAAAATTTAACATAAAATTTAAAAATAATACTATATATTTTAAATAATTGCATAAGTTTATGGAAAGAAACTAAGGTAAAATTTTTTTAAATTAATTAAATAATTTATTTATTTTTGTCTGCGTTGGGTCTTCGTTGCTGCTCACAGGCTTTCTCTAGTTGCTGCGAGCAGGGGCTACTCTTTGTTGCAGTGAGTGGGCTTCTCATTGTGGTGGCTTCTTTTGTTGCAGAGCATGGGCTCTAGGCGCGTGGGCTTCAGTAGTTGTGGCTCGAGGGTTCTAGAGCGCAGGCTCAGTAGTTGTGGCGCACGGGCTTGGTTGCTCCGCGGCATGTGGGATCTTCTCGGACCAGGGGTCGAACCTGTGTCCCCTGCATTGGCAGGCGGATTCTTAACCAGTTAGCCACCAGGGAATTCCCTAAAATATTTTAAAAATAGTTTTGTAATGAATTTAATTGATGGAATTGTTTCCTAGACAATTTCGTAAGTGTTCAAACAAGGCTATGTTTAAGAGCATCTTCATAATATAATATTTCCACAAGTAAAAACAGCCTCAATACTCTTCAAAGTAGAAATGGAATTTTTTAAGTTAATAAACTGTACTAAGGACCAAATTTACACTTGAGGAATGGTTGGAATATTACAGAAAATTTGAAAATGGTAAAAGTAATATATTTAATATTTGACTAATATAGTTTATCTTACAAATATTCTATACCTTGACTTGATTTCTACCTGTTTTTTCATTGAGAAAAATTATATTTCCTGAAAGAAAAAACTTTTTTTTTCCTAAGAAAAAAAGCATATGTTCTTGCAACACTTGGTGGGTTCTGCAGCTTAATTAGCAAAGTACTCAATTATATGCTTTACATAACTCTTCAGTAGGCTTGAAAGTATTTAAGGACAACATCCGTGTATACTGAAACTATGAACCTGTAACTCCTTCCTCTACTATACATTGTACTGTGCTGAGATAACAAGAGAAAATAAATAACTTGCTAACTTACATGTATCTTCATTTTATTTTCCTTTTAGGGTACATAATAATATCTAAGGTGACAAAAGCTAAGTGTCCATCATAGAGGATCATGTAAAATGAGTAAAATAAGGAACAAAGAAATTAAAAATAGGATAAACTCTGAAGGTTCTAATGAAATAATAAAATATCAATATACATTTACTGTTTCCTAGAATGACTGTTAGAATTTTTACATAAATTTGTTCATTCATCCTTACAGTATCCACATAAGATAGATATTATTGTTATTCCCATTTTACAAATAAGCTACAGAAACGGTAAATGAGTATGCCAATTTCTCACTATTAGTTAAGTGGTGCAGCTGAGATTCTAATCCTGAGAATCTGACTGCAAAGCCAGGGAAGCTCAAATAGTAATGCATTTCTTTTACTTACCATGCACTTACTGCCTTTTGAATTTACTTTGAATTTAGATGATTAAAAATTTTACATACTTTTCTGAATGTTTAATCTACAAACTCATTCTGAAAAATGTTTCTGGAGGTAAATATGTGAAATACTATTTTTTAAAATAAAAATTATTTTATAATCATTATTGAATACTGCATTTTAACACGGAGCATACAAACTTAAAGAGGTATTTTATATTCACTTTTATAAATGTTTATTTTTTATACAATTTTTAAAGGTTACACTCCATTTATAGTTATTACAAAATACTGGCTATATTCCCCATGTTGTACAGTACATCCTTGAGCCTCTCTTACACCCAATAGTTTGTACATCCCATTCCGCAACCCCTATATGCCCCCCCCCCCCCACTGGTAACTGCTAGTTTGTTCTCTGTATCTGTGAGTCTGCCTCCTCCTTATATTCACTGGCTTGTTGTATTTTTCAGATTCCTCATATAAGTGATATCATACAGTACTTGTCTTTCTCTGACTTATTTCACTTGGCATAATGCCGTCTAAGTCCATCCATGTTGCTGCAAACGGCAAAATTTCATCCTTATTTTATGGCTGAGCAGTATTCCATTATATATAGGTATATACATATATATTTATATATTATATATACCACCTCTACTTTTCCATCCATCTGCTGATGGAGACTTAGGTTCTTCCACACTTTGGTGAGTGTAAATAATGCTGCTAAAGAAACATACATTGGGGTGCATGTATCTTTTCAAATTAGTGTTTTTGTTCCTTTCTGATATATACCCAGGAGTGGAATTGCTGGGTCATACGATAGTTCTATTTTTAGTTTTTCTGGAAACCTCCATACTGTTTTGTACAGTGTACAGTGGCTGCACCAATGTACATTCCCACTAATAGCGTAGGAGGGTTCCCTGTTCTCCACATCTTCACCAACATTTGTTATTCGTGTTTTGATTATAGCCATTCTGACAGGCAAGTGAAATCTCATTGTGGTTTCGATTTGTATTTCCGACAATTAGCGATGTTGAGCATCTTTTCATGTGCCTGTTGCCATCTGCATTTCCTCTGTAGAAAAATGTCTATTCAGTTCCTCTGCCTATTTTTTTAGTATTTAAAAAAATTTTAATTTTATATTGGAGCATAGTTGAATTACAATGTTGCATTAGTTTCAGGTGTGCAGCAAAGTGATTCAGTTATACATATATACATATCTATTCTTTTTCAAATTCTTTTCCCATATAGGTTATTATAGAGAATTGAGTTCCCTGTGCTATATAGTAGGTCCTTGTTATTTTATATATAGTAGTGTGTATACGTTAATACCAACCTTCTAATTTATCCCTCCCCCCTAACCTTTCCCCTTTGGTAACCATAAATTTGTTTTCTAAGTCTGTGAGTCTGTTTTGTAAATAAGTTCGTTTGTATCATTTTTTTAGATTCCACATTAAGTGATTATCATATATTTGTCTTTGACTTACTTTAGTATGATAATCTCTAGGTCCATCCATTTTGCTGCAAATGGCATTATTTCATTCATTTTTATGGCTAATATTCCATTGTGTGTGGGTGTGTATATATGTATATGTATGTGTGTGTGTGTATATATATACATATATATATACCACATCTTCTTTACCCATTCATCTGTCAGTGGACATTTAGGTTGCTCCCATATCTTGGCTACTGTAAATAGTGCTGCAATGAACATTGGGGTGCATGTGTCTTTCTAAAGTATGGTTTTCTCAGGGTATGTGCCCAAAAGTGGGGTTGCTGGATCATACAGTAGCCCTCTTTTTAGTTTTTTAAAGATCCTCTATACTGTTCTCCATAATGGCTGTACCAATTTACATTCCCACCAACAGTGTAGGAGGATTCCCTTTTTTTCCCACACTGTCTCCATAGTTTATTGTAGACTTTTTGGTGATGGCCATTCTGACTGGTGTGAGGTGATACCTCATTGTAGTTTTGATTTGTATTTCTCTAATAATTAGCGATGTTGAGCATCTTTTCATGTGCTTTTTGGCCATCTGTATGCATCCTCTGGAGAAATGTCTATTTAGATCTTCTGCCCATTACCTGATCGGGTTGTTTGTTTTTCTGAAATTAAGCTGCGTGACCTATTTGTATATTTTGGAGATAACTCTCGTCAGGTTGCATCATCTGTAATATTCTCTCTCATTCTGTAGGTTGTCTTTTCACTTTGCTTACTAAAGCAGTCAAAAATTACTTAAATAATTGCTATGTGTATGGTAGAAAAGGGGGGTAATATGTATAATCCCAGAACTAAGCCATACTAAGTGGGAAAATAACTCAATAAAAAAAAACAAAAACTAACTGAACATTCACAGAGGAGCAAGTATCAAAAGCCAATAAATGCATAAAATATTCAAGCTCACAAGTAGCCAAAGAATGACTATTTGATAATGACATATTATTTACAGGATAATGACACATCATCACTCAGCATCCATCAGAAATGCAAAAGTTAAAATGAGTTATAACATCTATTGTTGTCAGAGGTTGAAGGAGAAGGGAATACTCTCAATGCTGTGGATAATGCAAAATGTCACAGCCATCTTGGATGCGATCTGGCAATATGAAATTAAGAATACTAAGAATTAATACTTATTAAAAACCTTTGACTCAGAAAAATAGTATGCAGGGACATCCATATAAGGATGTTTGCTCATAGCAGAGAACAAAGATAAATGTATAATCATGGGAAAATATTTAAATTAAAGTACCACGCCATGGAATACCATGAAATGCCATGCACCCATTGTAAGCAATGATTGATAGAGATAGTAGTTTACTTGGATAAATTTCCATTCTGTAAAAGAAAGTTGAGGTGTGCATATATATATGTATGAGGTATCATTTTTGTAAAGCAAAAGCAAAACATTAAGCCCTATATTCTGGTAAGTGAACATACTGTAATAGCATAAGCATCAATAATATAAATGTTTTTTATATAATTACATGAGATTAAATAAATTTGTATTATTCTAAAAATGAATTACCAACTTGGACTACTTTGGGAGATATAATGATGTAAAAAGAAACTGAACTTAAAAATATGCATCTCATAAAGTTATATAAAATTATGTATTGACATTTTTAATGGACTTTCAAAGTAAAATGAACAAAACCAATGAATATCTATTCAAAAGCCAGAGAGTTCTAAAAAAAAAAAAAAAAAAAAAAAAAGCCAGAGAGTTCTAGAAACCCATCATCTACCCTTCTGATATGATTCCTGAACATCAAAGTACTGAGGGAAATACGAGAGAAGCAGAAAATTTTTACTAAATTGGTTAAAATCAAATTTCTTCAGTTAATTTTGAGATCACTAGTTCTTTTTCCTGTTTCTGAATACAAGCTAAACTATTTTTAAAATTTGTAAACGGTATTATTTTTTCCCTTTCGAAAGATTACTTCTTCCTAATTATATCTAAACATGTTCACATTTGCCTTAAAATAGCCACTTATTGCAGCAGTTAACAGGCAAAAATTGTTTCTGCTAATAAGAGAGATTTGATTCAGATGTCTTTTACTAATATGCATCCAAACATTAAACCAACAAATGAAGTTTAAATATGGGATCCCATCATGTATGTTACAAAACACTTTGGGAAAATATCACTTTCATACTTGTATCAATGTTTTGGATAATAATAGATGTTTGGCTCAAATCTACTTTTAGTTTCACAAGCTTTTTAAAAGAGAAGTCTTTTTATTCTTTAATTCTATACACTTGGATTAACAGAAGTAATCTAATGCATGCTAGCCTAATGAAAGAGAAATAATGAATCAAACCACATTTATTTCAGTTCGCTTGTTCGCAGACTCACTCATTTGTGAAATCTAATGAAACCATTCTGGAATGAAAGGGAGAAAGACACAGAAACTGAAAGATTTGTGGAAAAATCTGAATTAATTTGAGACAGTAAAATAAAGAATTTTAAGGAAGCTGATACTTCCTGTGAGAAAACGTTGTAACAACTAATTTTACTGAATTCAGTGCATATTATTTCACAAAATTGACTTGCTTGCCTAATCAATTTGATTGAATATGTTAAGCCATGCTTCATTGTTATCAGAATTTAGAAATAGTTACCTTGGTTGGGTTACACTCATCCATAGAAAGTAGAATTATGTCCATTATAGTTTATTAATTGAAACAGCTTTTAATTAATCATTCACCTGGAAACCTATGAAGAGTTCCAGATCAAATATTATTGTCATTTTAACCTACTGGAAATTTTCAGCAGCTGAAGAATATGTGAAGGATAAAAATAATCACAACCAGTTAATTACCTACTAATTTCAGGAATTCTTGGTCATTTGAATTTACCTGAGACTTTGAGTCTAATCCAGTTTTGTAGCACTACTAGAACAACAGTAACTTAGTTGCTTTTGTTATTTTATACACACACACACACACACACACACACACACTTCAGTTCTGGTAAATACTGATAAATGAATTTAGCTCACTCCAAATCAGTAGTGAAATGTGGTTTTGTGTACATTTAAAACACACACACACATACACTTAACAAACTAATATCAAATATGTAAGAACTTTGTTGAAAATCTGATAACATAAAACCATCTAAAAATCCTCTATTTTTCACATTATTAGTGCTCAATTTGTGTAGGAATGCAGCAGAATAATGGTTTAGAAAATTTGGGAACATGTGAGCCAGAAAACCATTCTTCAGGAAGTTAGATCCTTTTAAAACAAAATACATAATACACAACTTGTTTTACACATTTTGGGTCCTGTTTAATCTTTAAAACAGGAGTTTATATCCATGCCTTTATATGACACTTCATTTACTCACATAAAAATGTACACATCTGGTACATATCTTCAAGTAAAAATAAAATGTATATAACTTAATTATTTTAGGAGCTTCATATGAATCCAAAATATGGTGATTTCACAATGATTTTAGCCATTCCCCTCTTCATGGACATTCAGATGATTTCCAGGTTCCATTTGTTCCTACTAACACAGCTGAAATAAAAATCCTCACTTCTGTATTCTCCTTCCTGGACTTCATTTTTATAGAATAGGTAGCCAAAAAAAGTCTTGACCCTAAAAACATGGACATTTTTAAGTGTAATTGTGCTATGGCTAGCCTGCTTGCCTATGTTATCGGGTAATTCCTGTTTTCAATGGTAATGAAAGTCACCTTCTCCAGGATCCCTTTAACGTTAAATGTTAGTTTCCATTTAATATTTACTACTAATTGTAAAAAGAGGCAACTTTGTTACTTATATTTATCTCCATTAACCACTCTTATTTACCTCTGGTCTTTGCCCTGCTGTTGAGCTCACTTTTCACAGTGAAACTTCAGAGTCTTTATTTCTCTAGCCCAACCTGCCTCCCAGCTCCTAGGTGTTGTTATCTTGTTTAATAATTTCAGCACAGGTTATTATCAGGTTTTCCCTTAAAGTAGCCACTCATGGCACTGCATGTGTGTTTAAATACCCAAGCATGCTTTCATTGATCTACTAAAATAAATGTTAGTGTCGAAATTTATTTCTCCCTCTTTTCTGGTTTTGCTAGTTGCCAGTTGGTCATTCATTTTCAACTATTTTCCTCTGATGAATATGCAAATATACTCTGTAAGAGAATTTCCTGTCCTAAATACTTTTCTTTTGCTCTAAAAGAAAAATTACATCTGTGTGAGTATGCTATTTTTGGATTGAGTATTTTTCTCTCTGTCCCACTGATTTCTACTAGGCAGTACTACCGATTAAAAGCTGTTGCTAATCTGATACTTTTCCTTCCATAAGCAACTTGTAATTTACTAGAAGATTTGGAATATTGTCTTTATGCTTGGAATTCAAGACATTCCCTATCTTGAATATCTGGTAAAGGCATTTTAAAATTAGTCCTGCCTGGACATGATGAGATTTTTACATCTTTCTTTGGATCAGATATATTGGCCCCTTTGATTTATGTAATCATTACTTCTATATCATCTATTCCTTTCCTTTTTCTAAAACACATATTAATTTTCATATTATATCCCTGGCAACTATCCTAAAACCCTGTTTCCATTACATGCCTTCTGTTTTGTTCCGTGGGTTTTCAGCTATTAATTTCACATGATTTGCCAAGCCACTAACGTGGTGCTCAATACTGATGACCCAGTCTTCCAAATGCTTAAATCAGTTTTCAAAATGTTAATATCATGACTTTAATGACTTCATTGGTGCTCCTCGAGGGCTCACATTATCATGTTGTTTAGGTTGTTATCTGCCGACTCCAATGACTGTTTCAGCACAAGCAACTTAATCTCTGGGTCCTGTCTGGTATGCCTTCCTGTGGTTCCTTGTGCTCTTAAACATAGTATGATTTTCTTCCTTTCACATTCTTGGTGATCATGTTAAGTTAAGTTATTAGACTGGCTTGGACAGAGGGATACTCACCAGAAGGTACAGCTTTTTCTACGCCTCTGACCAAGCAGGAGACAATCTCTTAACAGCCCACTGTCTCTCTGTGGCCCGGCAGGTACAGAGCTTCCTCAAGCACCTGTGTACTGAAGCACTGCTGGTTACTGGGAAATCCTGTTCTATTCCTCAACTCAGAACCCAGTCCTGGTTCAGGGCAGCCAGATGAAGCCTTCTGCCTCAAATGCCCGCTCTAGTTTTGATGTTAAAAATACTATCGTCTTATCCCAGAGAAGACAGGAGATAAAAAAACATATCCCCCCTCCCTTTTTTTTTTCTCAAAACATCTCTTCCAGTGAAACTCTCTTCAAATAAAATAATGAAATATTATTTAGGAACACAATATATCCATAGATATTACAATAAATAATACTTTAGTCTGTTTTTTTCAAAAATTCATGTGCAAACTCCTGTATCATACTCAGAGGCTTTACATCTGGCCTTCTCACTTTGTCACCAACACCAATCAGGGTGGGCGTGGAGACAGGGAGGAAGAAGGAATGTAAGTGGGGTATTTAGTCTGTATAATATTGCACTGAAATTTTAGCTAAGTAGCGATTCTAAGCGGCCATTTTCTTCTGTGGAAGAAACGATGCCAGGTGGGAAGGGGCAAAAGGGTAAAAGAATCAATTACTTGTTGGCAAGACACAGTGTGACTACCCCTCTCCTTTACTCTCGTATGAATGAATGCTACTTATGGAACATAATTAACATCAGTGGAGCGATGCTGCTGAGTACAGAGTAGGTTCTGGAACTTTGTCAAAAAAGGTGCTCATAACAAACCGACCCCTCCTCTCACGTGTCACACATCACCCTCACGAGCACAAGCATCACTCGGGAAGCCTCCTGCAGGGGCACTGGCCGCACACTGTTGTTTGGCGGTCAGTCGGTTTCACGGGGTTACTCTGTAACTCACAAGGTTCTTATTCTTAGAAGTATAATGACAGTAAGGTTAAGTGTTTAGAAGAAAGTTAAATGGACAGTGTAAAATAAATTCTATGAAGACTATTAAGTACGTTAACTACTGCTGCTGAAACAAATATGCCTAAAAATATGCACAAGAATATTCAGAGTTTCTTGTTCACATATCAGCCCGAGGAGGGGGCAGGAGGAGGACCGTCTGTTGCTCAATGAAGTCACTGAAGGATGCTGGTGGGGGGCAGGTCTGCCATCTTCAATACGTGGTTTCCAACACTGCTCTGTGAGTTGTGTTCATTCCTGTCAGAAGAGGGAAGAGCACAGATGAACAGATATGGGGGGAAGTTAAAGAGGCCAGTCTGGAAGTGGCTCCCACCACTTCTTCTCAAGTTCCATTGACTGAAATGCAATCACATGGCCCACCGGGAGGCTGGAGAACACAGTCTAGCTCTAGGCCTAGAGAGAAAAGAAAGTTAAGTCTCTGCTTCATGGGCTTAAACTAAGTTAATTAATAAATACACAAATATCAGTTTAACATGATGTAAGTATGGTTTAACATTAAGGGTGATCCATACTTATCTAGAAGCCAGGATGAAATCAGTTCAGTACTTGTATCTTCTCTACTCTTATAAGCCACGCTTCCAAAATGCTCTACATGCACAGCCAGCTCACAGTAAATGGCACATTTTTTCTCTTGAGAGGAATGTTACAGCTCACTCGAGCTTTTGGTGGAAAGAAAATATTGAGAAAAACATGATATATTGGGGGAAGATCTAAATTTTTTCTTCTATTATTTTTTAGTAGCAGCACTTCTCTTTGATTTTGCTTGGTGAAGTCTGCACTACCAATTTGCCACTGCGTGTCGTTTTTGTGGGAATGGCATTAGCAGACCTGCCCCAAAGCCATGCCCCAATTACATGTTTGCCTATGCACCAACCATGCTAATCAAACCATAGCCCTGGGCATTGAAGTCTCACATGGACTAATACAAGGACAGAATGTCATGAACAACTAATGCTAGTTAATTACGGTGTCAGTGCCCTGAACAGGAGGCACTGAGCTCTGCTGCTGAGATTGACAAGCTCACTTGGTTGTTTCCTACCCAAAGCCCAGTTTTTAGACTCCCTTTGATATAGTGAGCAGTATCCCTCCCATTATATATTTGACTTCTTTTTTATTGATTTTTGCTTAAATTAGATTCAGGATCTTTTGCTCCTTTCTGAGGAAACTAACTCAAACACCATGTAAACCCCCTTAGCTAGGCCATCCAGAGAAAAGATAAGACATTAAACCCACATTTGCAGTTAAAAGGTGTACAATTGTAGCAACTGTGATCAACTGGTCTTTTTCGGCAAATAATTACTAAGTAAGTTAATAACTAGGATTGTGGGGATACATGTTCTTAGTGGTACCAGATATCATCCAAGAAGGCAAAAAAAAAGAAAATGGTAAGATTCAGTAGGGAGGAAAACTTTGCCTGTCTGTACAGGAACATGACACACTTCTCAGTGATGTGTAGCAGTGCTCCTGTATGACTGTCAAACATCCACTCCACATAAGGTTCAAGAACTAAAAATCATATTTTCAGGAATCAAAAGCCACCAGGTTCATGGCTTCAGCTTCTACCCAGGAGGAGAAATCATTAAGTGCTGCTGACTACCTGTTTGCTTACTCTATAGAAACATTAGTTTTATGACCTTGAGGGCATATTATAAAACTTAACTTTTCAGGCCAAGAGACCTCAGTTGATAATTAAAATTCTCATGCTGCAGCTATTTTTATTTCTATGGCTTAAAAATATTTAATTGGCATGTGCCCTGAGGCTTTTTGCAACGGGTTTATCTTTACAAATAATTAATAATCAACATTAAAAGCAGTATTTTAATTTCTAAGCAATTTAACTGTCCAACAAGTCTATTGTGGTTGTATTTTTGTCAGTCTGAGAAAAGCAGATATAACAGATGAATATAATCAGCATTAACATAAAAGGGCCTAAGAAGAATGAATTAAATTCATTAAGCTGGCAATTTCAAAATTACCATTTTAAAGGAAAAACTGGACACTATGAATTTATTTTGTAATTAGCCTGTGAACTATTTGTTTTGAATATACGTTTATAGCAAAGGCCTACGGCTATTATATACGTATGTCAATCTCAGGTATGACAATGTTAACATCCTAAACTCAGAACCATCTATATAACACACATAACAATCAAACTACCACAAACTTTGATTCCACAGTCAACAACACTTAGTACCCAAGAAAAAAGTTAAGGGTTTAGGTTTTTTGACCATATAATGAAGCTAGGAGCCTCACATATGGTATACCCATTCAAATTTGCATTATTATTGTCATTTCCACTCTGAAGGTAATACTACTAATTCAAAAACTTTGTCGCTTTTTCTCTACCTCTCTTCCTCTCACTCTCCCTCACCTTCTATCTTGCCCTCTCTCTCTCTCTCCCACTCATCTGCGAAATCAGTCTAATTTGATGCTAACATTTGTAAATCTGCAATTCCAACATTTAGATTTTTCTTAACGCCTGATATAATGTACATTCCTTTCAGTTAGCAGTATTTGTGTATATGTATATATGGTTTTATATTGATATGAATATACTGATCTATCTTCTTGAGCAACAACAAACCAAAAAAAAAAAAAAAAACACACAAGGACATCTCAAATACTTCATGTTTGAGATATTTGAGATGCTATATTGATATGGTCACAGCTAAATTTAGTTCAGTGAATGGGTAGTTCAATCACAAATTGAAAGATGGGAAAACACATACAAACTTAAAATAACAAGAGAATCAGAAAAATAAAGATCTTAAGTCTTCCTACTGTAACCCCTGGACTGAAAAACATCATGACAACACTCACTATAGTGAAGAATCCACTGATCTCCAACCAGGCTGTAATTTCAGGTTAGCTCAGCCTCTTTACCAAGACCCCTTTTTAAGAGAGATTTTAGGAAAGAAGCAGTTACATTCATGATCAGGGAAATGAACAGAACATCAAGGCCAGATATAGATTAAAAGATCATGATTTGGTAAGGCTTTGGTTTGGGTTATTAGCAAAGTCCAAAGACTGAATTTAAGAAATCGAGGCTTTTCAGGACTTGAAACTTCAAGCCTCTATTGGGAAGGGAAGAACAGATATTTAAGGTACTTCGGTACTTTCTAGAAGTGTACTCGGGCCTTTGAGACACTTCAGGGTGGAGTATCTACAAGGAAGGTTTCTCTTGCTAATATGGATTACTTTTCCTATAAACACATGGATGTATTATTTTGTTCCCACTTCCCACTAGGAAGAGGATGAGGAAAACAGGAAAAAACTGTATTACTAGTAATAAGATTACCTTTTCCCCCTCATCTATCAGATCCAAAGCATTTTGGGTTTTAAAAATATTTCCATTTGGAACTTTCTCTAACTTCCCTAAATAGTATTTTAAACTGAAAATTATTACTCCATTTCACTTTTAGAGCTAAGGTTGGTAACAGCTTCCTGCTATTGAGTGTTCCAGGGTAATTCACCATTCCTGTTGGTATCATTTTGAAGTTTCCATAGCTTTGTAAATAGTCCATCACTTTCGAGTGTTTCACCTGTTTCCTACTGGACTGATTCAGAATCCTTGATTTCCCTTTTTCCTTAAGCCCCACAGTGAAAGAATCAGCAAATGCTGACATTTCTACTTTCAAATTATATCCATAATCTTATCTTACCGTATTCACTGCTAACCATTTTCCAGTGCTTCCCCTTTTATGCCATGGCATAGGGAGGTTGATACTACTTTTATCAACACTGAGGTAAAAGGACAAGGCTGTTCACAACTGAAGTGATAGACCACTGGGGACAAGAGACATCTAGATCCGTCAAACTGCCCTCAAGGGCTCAGAGGACTGATATCTCTGCATTTAACCTGGGAAACTCTGCTCTACTCTAAGCCGTCATTTTCAATGCCTGAAGTACGAAAAGAGCCTTCTACCTGCTCTCCTGGCCCCCACTAGTTCCCTTGGTCAGAAGAGCTGGGGTTATCATTTGAATCATGCCTCAATCTCCTTGTTGCAGACCTAAAACCCTCAAGTGGCTTTCCATTACAGGTGGAATAAAATCCAAACTGAAAGACCCATTTAAGGCCTGTCTTCTGCTAACCCTCCCCAACTTCTCACCTACAAAGCATTTACTAGACACCTGCTACGTCCTTAGTTGTACCTCAGAAACCCCTCGGTTCATACTTTTTGGCCCATTTTCAGTTGTTCCTTTTCCTTAGAACACTCACTCCCCTCAGAGCTTCACTGCCTTGTATATCTCATATGCTATTTAACTCAAGGACGCCTCCTTAGAAAACCCTTTTACAGTCCAACTGAACTAGATTCCTGTACCAGTCACTCTCTACTGTATCACTCATCTTTTTTCCTCATGGCTCATATCAACCAGTAAACTTACACTATATATTTATTGATTGATTTTTCTGGGCTCTGAGGGTAGATATATTGTCATGAATTTACGGCTGGAAGAATAGCACCTGATTCATAGTGGTGTTCAAAATTACAGGGTGACAGTTGCTGTCTGACTTGACTCGAGAAGCTTAAATCTCCTTTAAGCCTCTTATTTCTTTCCATTGAATTGGAACTAACTGCGTTGCTAATCTATCATTGTGTGGACCTGAGGATTAATTGACATATTTATGTAAGAGAATTTGGTGTTCTACAAAAGTCTAGACCTACGCAAGTGACGTGTTGCAGTGGTATGCTGGAGACAGCTCCAAGATTGCAACAGCTATTAAATTTTCAGAAATCTTGTGAGCTGGCCGACACCACACTGCATCTTGAAAGCAGCCCCAGTAGAAATAAGTACATCATGGAAATCAGAAAATACTACAAATCAGGGCCATTTTGTCCTCAAAGATCTGGTTGTTAAATATCTACCAGTACATCACTGAATTCCAATCTGCATTCATAAATATGCCTCTTTAATAGCAATACTACAAAGACTATATTATAAAGTAGTAAAAATTTTAAAGTAACAGCTTTATGGATTAGGAACCAAAATAATATTAATAATATCTTTGAATCATATTTTATTTAAATTTGGATTTGTAATAACTAAATTATAATACACTTGCATCATCAAATCTGCTGTTTTAGGACATGTTCAAAAAAAGCAGCATTTTGTGTTCAGACACGGTCTGAAATGAATTCTTTAAAATTTTATAAAATCTAAGATAGTATCTTTCTCACCAAGCCTTCTTAAAATCCTAAGACAGTGATTTACTATTTCACTGGGCATTAGAATCAACAAGACGCTTTTGAAAATTTCAATACCCATGAGCCACTGCCCATGACCAGTTAAATTTGAATTTCTGATGTTGGAACCCAGATATCAGTATCTTTTTAGCTCCCTAAATGATTCCAATATGCAGATAAAGTTGATCCACTATCCTAAGGCATGAGAGTCTTTAAATGGGCAGCATGCCTAGTAGATAGAGATTTGCTATGAATATAGATATAGATGGAATATTTCTACTTAAACCTTATGCCAGTCAAGTTAAACTTTTGTAGATACATTATGTCATTATCTCCGAAATGTGTTTGGTTGAAATCCAAGGAAGATAAATGAGCACTCTTCTTAGAAATGGTTTAATTTGGCAGACACCACCACTTCCATAAACAAACTGTTCAACAAAATCAATTCTTGGAATCATTATAACTTTAAGAATAGGAATTAAAGAACTATGTGGCAGGTGTTACATGTAGCTGCAGTAAACATAATGGAAACATTTGTACATTTCATTATTAACAATATTATTTCTCCAGGTGCCTGTTCACAATTTTAAACATATACCATAGCAGACTGGCTTACCCATTCTCCTCTACTATTGTCTAAACATATTCTCCTAAGATAAGAGTGTATTGCCATTATCTATACAGGGAAATCTCTAATAGTGTCAGTTAAAATGGATAATGTCAATTGTTTTAATCAACAACGGGCCAAAATACCTCAGAAAAATATTTATGACCACTCCAAAATGTGTTTATCGATAAAGATATACCTATCATTTTAATCTAGCTATCTAGCCACCCAGCTACGCATCTAGATTTAGGTAAACACATTTCAAGCTATAGAGTAGTTACTGCTGCTGTTTTCTTATATCTGAGACAGAATGAATGTGAAAGCAAAATAAAAACAACTGAAATAGGAAAAAAATTGTTTCAAGAAACTTATCACAAGTGCACTAGGGATAACAATGGAAATTCCTTCTGTATTATAGGAGCTTGGTGTGTATCTTGAAACTTGTAAATGGGGCCAATGGAGACCTGTGAATTAAAGATGTAGCATTGTTGCCCACTATTTGCTACTCTGAAAGAGACAAAAGTTGAATAGACAGCATTTTTGTTTTATTCTTAGTCAGTCATTCCCTTTTTCCCCAACCAACACAATGTATTTTTTCCTTTTATGTGTGATACGGATTTAGAACAATGCTACACTGTAAAACTGTATACATTGTAAAATGCTCAAATATATAAAATTGAGCTTGCTTTCAGTTAATTTCTTATGATAGATTAAACACTTGCTTTAAAAAGCAGTCCTCTTATTTGAATTACCATAGATAATACTTAGAAATCCCTGTTTAAAGAAATATCTTAAGTTTCCTATAGAGTATATTTCTGTATTTTTTCTATGCCACATGATTTTTTTTAAATTTAAGGTATGCTCTTTAGAAATTTATTGGTTCCTCCCAAGATAAAGGTAAAGAAAACCATAAAATTTAAGTGCTATGAAATGCCATTAAAATGTTTAGAGGATCAAAGTTGATGAATCATAAATAATTTCCAGCATATTCTCCATCATGAAAATATTGAAAATTGCAAGATTTAAAACCAGATAATTGTTATTTCAGAAGACTGTGTAAAAGGGATAGGGAACGGATAGGGAAAGGGAAAGTGCACAGTCCTTGACTCCTTTGTGAATCCACTTGCCAGGTTACCTGACACATAATCCAGCCCTTTCTCTGATGCACAGTCATACACTGAGCTTCTGCTGGGTGATACCATCTGAATGATTCACAAACAATTCAAATACCAGTCCAAAAGTAAACATAAATTTCTATTCAAATATGCTAAACCTCCCATTTTCACATTCATGCAGAACAATACTACAATCTCAAAACTGATTCTTTACATGCGAGCGCTAGGTTCACCTTGAAGGCCAGAATTAAAAATAAGTTTATTTTTATGAAAATATTTCATTAAACTTAATTATTTCTTCCAGAAATTAAATATAAATTTCAGGTTTATCTAGGTAATTTTGATTTAAATTTTGAAAGTCATGAATTAGTTATATCCATTTTCATTTAAATTTTAATATTCAATTTTTGAATATTTGAAAGAACAGTAATGTTTTCGGAAAACATTAGTAACTTTTAATATTTATGCTTAATTTACATACTTTATGAAACTATATTCAAATCCTGTAATCTGAAAATATCTTAAAAATATTTAGATGTGAAGGATTATAAAGATATTTTTATCATTTTAAAAGTGTATGGCAAGAGAGATTAACCAAGATGGCGGAGTAGAAGGACGTGCTCTCACTCCCTCTTGCGAGAGCACCAGAATCACAACTGGCTGCTGGACAATCATTGACAGGAAGCTCCTGGACTTCACCAAGGAGGATACCCCACGTCCAAGGACAGAGGAGAAGCCACAGTGAGACGGTAGGAGGGGCGCAATCAGAGTAAAATCAAATCCCATAACTGCTGGGTGGGTGGCTCACAGACTGGCGAACACTTATACCACAGAAGTCCACCCACTGGAGTGAAGGTTCTGAGCCCCCCGTCAGGCTTCCCAACCTGGGGGTCCGGCTACGGGAGGAGGAATTCCTAGAGAATCAGACTTTGAAGCCTAGTGGGAATTGATTGCAGGACTTTGACAGGACTGGGGGAAACAGAGACCCCACTCTTGGAGGGCACACACAAAGTAATGTGTGCATCGGGACCCAGGGGAAGGAGCAGTGACCCTGGGGGAGACTGAACCAGACCTACCTGCTGGTGTTGGGGGGTCTCCTGCAGAGGCGAGTGGTGGCTCTGTTTCACCGTGGGGATAAGGACACTGGCAGCAGAGGTTCTGGGAAGTTCTCCTTGGCGTGAGCCCTCCCGGAGTCTGCCATTAACCCCACCAAAGAGCACGGGTAGGCTCCAGTGTTGGGTTGCCTCAGGCAAAACAACCAACAGGGAGGGAACCCAGCCCCACCCATCAACAGTCAAGTGGATTAAGGTTTTACTGAGCTCTGACCGCCACAGCAACAGTCAGCTCTACCCACCACCAGAGCCTCCCATCAAGCCTCTTAGATAGCCTCAACCACCAGAGGGCAGACAACAGAAGCAAGAAAAACTACAATCCTGCAGCCTGTGGACCAAAAACCACAGTTACAGAAAGATAGAGAAGATGAAAAGGCAGAGGGCTATGTACCAGATGAAGGAACAAGAAAAAACCCCAGAAAAACAACTAAATGAAGTGGAGATAGGCAACCTTCCAGAAAAAGAATTCAGAATAATGATAGTGAAGATGATCCAGGACCTCGGAATAAGAATGGAGGCAAAGATTGAGAAGATGCAAGAAATGATTAACAAAGACCTAGAAGAATTAAAGAACAAACAAACAGAGATGAACAATACAATAACTGAAATGAAAACTACACTAGAAGGAATCAATAGCAGAATAACTGAGGCAGAAGAACGGATAAGTGACCTGGAAGACAGATTGGTGGAATTCACTGCTGCAGAACAGACGAAAGAAAAAAGAATGAAAAGAAATGAAGACAGCCTAAGAGACCTCTGGGACAACATTAAACGCAACAACATTCGCATTATAGGGGTCCCAGAAGGAGAAGAGAGAGAGAAAGGACCAGAGAAAATATTTGAAGAGATTATAGTCGAAAACTTCCCTAACATGGGAAAGGAAATAGCCACCCAAGTCCAGGAAGCGCAGAGAGTCCCATACAGAATAAACCCAAGGAGAAACATGCCGAGACACATAGTAATCAAAGTGGCAAAAATTAGAGACAAAGAAAAATTATTGAAAGCAGCAAGGGAAAAACGACAAATAACATACAAGGGAACTCCCATAAGGTTAACAGCTGATTTCTCAGCAGAAACTCTGCAAGCCAGAAGGGAGTGGCATGATATACTTAAAGTGATGAAAGGGAAGAACCTACAACCAAGATTACTCTACCCGGCAAGGATCTCATTTAGATTTGATGGAGAAATCAAAAGCTTTACAGACAAGCAAAAGCTAAGAGAATTCAGCACCACCAAACCAGCTCTACAACAAATGCTAAAGGAACTTCTCTAAGTGGGAAACACAAGAGAAGAAAAGGACCTACAAAAACAAACCCAAAACAATTAAGAAAATGGTCATAGGAACATACATATCGATAATTACCTTAAACGTGAATGGATTAAATGCCCCAACCAAAAGACATAGACTGGCTGAATGGATACAAAAACAAGACCCATATATATGCTGTCTACAAGAGACCCACTTTAGACCTAGGGACACATACAGACTGAAAGTGAGGGGATGGAAAAAGATATTCCATGCAAATGGAAATCAAAAGAAAGCTGGAGTAGCTATACTCATATCAGATAAAATAGACTTTAAAATAAAGAATGTTAAAAGAGACAAGGAAGGACACTACATAATGATCCAGGGATCAATCCATGAAGAAGATATAACAATTATAAATATATATGCACCCAACATAGGAGCACCTCAATACATAAGGCAACTGCTAACAGCTATAAAAGAGGAAATCGACAGTAACACAATCATAGTGGGGGACTTTAACACCTCACTTACACCAATGGACAGATCATCCAAATGAAAATAAATAAGGAAACAGAAGCTTTAAATGACACAATAGACCAGATAGATTTAATTGATATATATAGGACATTCCATCCAAAAACAGCAGATTACACGTTCTTCTCAAGTGCGCATGGAACATTCTCCAGGATAGATCACATCTTGGGTCACAAATCAAGCCTCAGTAAATTTAAGAAAATTGAAATCATATCAAGCATCTTTTCTGACCACAACACTATGAGATTAGAAATGAATTACAGGGAAAAAAACGTAAAAAAGACAAACACATGGAGGCTAAACAATACGTTACTAAATAACCAAGAAATCACTGAAGAAATCAAAGAGGAAATCAAAAAATACCTAGAGACAAATGACAATGAAAACACGACGACCCAAAACCTATGGGATGCAGCAAAAGCGGTTCTAAGAGGGAAGTTTATAGCTATACAAGCCTACCTAAAGAAACAAGAAAAATCTCAAGTAAACAATCTAATCTTACACCTAAAGGAACTAGAGAAAGAAGAACAAACAAAACCCAAAGTTAGCAGAAGGAAAGAAATCATAAAGATCAGAGCAGAAATAAATGAAATAGAAACAAAGAAAACAATAGCAAAGATCAATAAAACTAAAAGTTGGTTCTTTGAGAAGATAAACAAAATTGATAAGCCATTAGCCAGACTCATCAAGAAAAAGAGGGAGAGGACTCAAATCAATAAAATCAGAAATGAAAAAGGAGAAGTTACAACAGACACCGCAAAAATACAAAGCATCCTAAGAGACTACTACAAGCAACTTTATGCCAATAAAATGGACAACCTGGAAGAAATGGACAAATTCTTAGAAAGGTATAACCTTCCAAGACTGAACCAGGAAGAAACAGAAAATATGAACAGACCAATCACAAGTAATGAAATTGAAACTGTGATTAAAAATCTTCCAACCAACAAAAGTCCAGGACCAGATGGCTTCACAGGTGAATTCTATCAAACATTTAGAGAAGAGCTAACACCCATCCTTCTCAAACTCTTCCAAAAAATTGCAGAGGAAGGAACACTCCCAAACTCATTCTATGAGGCCACCATCACCCTGATACCAAAACCAGACAAAGATACTACAAAAAAAAGAAAATTACAGACCAATATCACTGATGAATATAGATGCAAAAATCCTCAACAAAATACTAGCAAACAGAATCCAACAGCACATTAAAAGGATCATACACCACGATCAAGTGGGATTTATCCCAGGGATGCAAGGATTCTTCAATATATGCAAATCAATCAATGTGATACACCATATTAACAAATTGAAGAATAAAAACCATATGATCATCTCAATAGATGCAGAAAAAGCTTTTGACAAAATTCAACACCCATTTATGATAAAAACTCTCCAGAAAGCGGGCATTGAGGGAACCTACCTCAACATAATAAAGGCCATATATGACAAACTCACAGCAAACATTATTCTCAATGGTGAAAAACTGAAAGCATTTCCTCTAAGATCAGGAACGAGACAAGGATGTCCACTCTCACCACTATTATTCAACATAGTTCTGGAAGTCCTAGCCACGGCAATCAGAGAAGAAAAGAGAAATAAAAGGAATACAAATTGGAAAGGAAGAAGTAAAACTGTCACTGTTTGCGGATGACATGATACTATACATAGAGAATCCTAAAACTGCCACCAGAAAACTGCTAGAGCTAATTAATGAATATGGTAAAGTTGCAGGATACAAAATTAATGCACAGAAATCTCTTGCATTCCTATACACTAATGATGAAAAATCTGAAAGAGAAATTATGGAAACACTCCCATTTACCATTGCAACAAAAAGAATAAAATACCTAGGAATAAACCTACCTAGGGAGACAAAAGACCTGTATGCAGAAAACTATAAGACACTGATGAAAGAAATTAAAGATGATACCAACAGATGGAGAGATATACCATGTTCTTGGATTGGAAGAATCAACATTGTGAAAATGAGTATACTACCCAAAGCAATCTACAGATTCAATGCAATCCCTATCAAATTACCAATGGCATTTTTTACGGAGCTAGAACAAATCATCTTAAAATTTGTATGGAGACACAAAAGACCCCGAATAGCCAAAGCAGTCTTGAGGCAAAAAAATGGAGCTGGAGGAATCAGACTCCCTGACTTCAGACTATACTACAAAGCTACAGTAATCAAGACAATATGGTACTGGCACAAAAACAGAAACATAGATCAATGGAACAAGATAGAAATCCCAGAGATTAACCCACGCACCTATGGTCAACTAATCTATGACAAAGGAGGCAAAGATATACAATGGAGAAAAGACAGTCTCTTCAATAAGTGGTGCTGGGAAAACTGGACAGCTACATGTAAAAGAATGAAATTAGAATACTCCCTAACACCATACACAAAAATAAACTCAAAATGGATGAGAGACCTAAATATAAGACTGGACACTATAAAACTCTTAGAGGAAAACATAGGAAGAACACTCTTTGACATAAATCACAGCAAGATCTTTTTTGATCCACCACCTAGAGTAATGGAAATAAAAACAAAAATAAACAAGTGGGACCTAATGAAACTTCAAAGCTTTTGCACAGCAAAGGAAACCATAAACAAGACAAAAAGACAACCCTTAGAACGGGAGAAAATATTTGCAAATGAATCAACGGACAAAAGATTAATCTCCAAAATATATAAACAGCTCATTCAGCTCAATATCAAAGAAACAAACACCCCAATCCAAAAATGGGCAGAAGACCTAAATAGACATTTCTCCAAAGAAGACATACAGACGGCTAGGAAGCACATGAAAAGATGCTCAACATCACTAATTATTAGAGAAATGCAAATCAAAACTACAATGAGGTTATCACCTCACTCCTGTTAGAATGGGCATCATCAGAAAATCTACAAACAACAAATGCTGGAGAGGGTGTGGAGAAAAGGGAACCCTCTTGCACTGTTGGTGGGAATGTAAATTGATACAGCCACTATGGAGAACAATATGGAGGTTCCTTAAAAAACTAAAAATAGAATTACCATATGACCCAGCAATCCCACTACTGGGCATATACCCAGAGAAAACCGTAATTCAAAAAGACACATGCACCCGAATGTTCATTGCAGCAGTATTTACAATAGCCAGGTCATGGAAGCAACCTAAATGCCCATCAACAGACGATTGGATAAAGAAGTAGTGGTACATATATACAATGGAATATTACTCAGCCATAAAAAGGAACGAAATTGAGTCATTTGTTGAGACGTGGATGGATCTAGAGACTGTCATACAGAGTGAAGTAAGTCAGAAAGAGAAAAACAAATATCGTATATTAATGCATGTATGTGGAACCTAGAAAAATGGTACAGATGAGCCAGTTTGCAGGGCAGAAGTTGAGACACAGATGTAGAGAATGGACATATGGACACCAAGGGGGGAAAACTGCGGTGAGGTGGGGATGGTGGTGTGCTGAATTGGGCGATTGGGATTGACATGTATACACTGATGTGTATAAAATTGATGCCTAATAAGAACCTGCAGTATAAAGAAACAAACAGAACAACTAATACTAAACTTTCATTGGGTTATTTCTATGGAAATATGTTAATATAAATGTTTCAGACATTACATGAAATTTCTAAAAATCTTATATTTGTATTTGTATGGAAATATGTTAATATAAATGTTTCAGACATTAAAAAAAAAAAGAGAGATATCAATTAAAAAAAGTGTATGGCAATAATTATTGCCAACAGAGTACAAATTAAGTAAAATCTTTATATATTTATAATCAAGTGACTTGTCAAAGGCAAGAAAAATAAATTTCATGACAAAAACAATTTGTAATAATATATAACTTGAAAAAATATATTAATTTTTGAATTAAAGTTTTAATTCTCATTCTTATCCAAATATTGTCTATCCATCAACAGCTTAGCTTGTACAATAATTATATTCAGTTGTTTTTGATATGTTGCTAAATTTTTGTCATTTAACAAAAAAACAGTTATACACATATTAAGTTCCTGGGGCTGCCGTTACGAAGTACCACAAGCTAGATGGCTTAAAAGAACAGAAATTTATTCTCACAGTTCTGGAGGCTAGAAGTCTGAATTCAGGATGTTGGCAGGGTTTGCTCCCCCCAAAGCCTCCAGGGGGCAGATCCTCCCTGGCCTCTTCTAACTTCTGGTGGCTCCAGCTGTTCCAGTCATCACATGGCTCCCATTCTCATATGGCCATCTTCTATGTCTGTGTGTTTCCGTGTCTTCACATGGTGTTCACCTTGTGTATCAGTCCAAATTTCCGGCTTCTTATAAAGACACCAATCATTTGGATTAAGGACCTAATGACTTCAATTTATCTTGACTAAACCTGCAAAGACCCTATTTCCAAATAATGTTCATAGGTACTAGGAGTTAGGACTTTAATATATCTATTTTGGGGGCAGAAACAAATCAACCCATAAAAATGCATTTTTCAGCTTCTTGTTGAGGTAAAGGCATAAAACTTTACACTTTAACTTACAAATTTTAGACATGTGGTATGTTGGACTTCATTTGTCCTCTTTTCCTTGGCCCCCAAAGTATTTAGGATGGACTTTACAGTTAATAACATTTATTGCATTTTTAATCTACAATATAATCAAGTATTTCTGATTCCTCATAAAATGTCTGATGTAGAAATAGTATCTTTAGTCTTTTATTCCCAGTGTCCAGTGCACAAATTATCTGATATCAGTATTCAATAAATATTTGTTTAAAGAACTTTAAAAAAATCATGTTACCAAATTTGAAGAGAGAAAAAAGAGGGATGAGAGAGAAAGCAAAAATGTTCTTTTCTCTCTTTTTTAATTCTCTACAGACCATGGAACAAACCTATTGCTACTTTTTCTTGTTTTTTAAATTCTTAATGTTTTAAAGATTTTTAACACATTATATTCTAGAGGAAAAAGTTTTGATTACTTATTTCCCTTACTAGTAGGACTCAAAGAAACCGAAAAGTGCTATTGTTTCCCCTAACTTCTTGATTTCAAAAGCCAAATATAAAATAGCCCCAAATAAAAAACACACAGTGATATGAGGCACAAAGGCAATGATTTTCATCTGTTCTACTCACTGATGCATCCCTAAGTGCTAGAATTGCCTGGCATACATTAGACATCCAATTAATGTGTTGAATTAATTGATAATATACATACTTCTCTTATGGGAAATACTTGAAACATATTTGTAGTTAAGTTACTCTTCTAAAAAGCAGAATACCCAGAAGAGATCTTTTAGGTGCCTAATAAAATGTATTGAGGTAATGACCCAATCTCCCTGACACAGAATCATGTCTTTTAACCACTTCCTTGCCTCACGTGGACAGGATATTGTCACACTGCAGGTAGTAAACAGCGCCACCACAATATTTTCTTTTTTTCTCTCTAATAGTTTGGTATATTCAAGAAAGAGAAACTTATATATGAGCTGCAAACTTGATGAAATGAAATTGTTAATGAGCTCCTCTTAAAAGCTTCTTTCCTTGAAGGGAAATGAACTTAGCACCGCAGAAGAGCTGGCTCAACTTCTAATAGTAATTAGGTCAATTGACCACACTTGAGGTCTGTATAAAAAGAGGAAAGTAAAGAAACTGAAGAAAAGGTTGCATACTAAATTTTAATTATATCATATTATTAAGAAAAGCATCCACATATTTACCTTCTCAGACTATTTCATTGTTAATATCATTGAACAAAAGGAGAGACTAGATTTTTAAAATAAACTTTTAACTTTATAAGTTTTAGATTAACAGAAAAATTTCAAGGATTTTACAGAGTTCCCATAACCCCCAAACCCAATTTCCCCTATTATTAATGTCTTACATTATATGGCACATTTGTTATAATTAATGAACCAGTATCAATATATTACCAGTAACTAATTTCCATCGTTACTGAGGTTTTCTCAGATTTCATCTATGTCCTTTTACTGTTCTAGGATTCTGTTCAGGTTACCACATGACATGTGGTCATCATGTCTCTTTGGGCTCCTCTTGGCTATGGCAGTTTCTCAATTCTCCTTGTTATGGAGGACCTTGCCAGTTTTGAGGGGTACTGGTCAGGTACTTTGTAGAAAACCCCTCAATAGGGATTTGTCTGATCTTTTTCTCTTCCTCCTGATTAATATGGGTGCTTTGGGAGTTAGATCACAGAGGTAAAGGTCTATTTTACGGTAGGTGTTATTATCTCATACCACTTGTAAGTACTATCCGCATGAGTCCCACTGCTGATGCAGGCCATGATCACTTTGCTGAGGTAGTGTTTGTAAGGTTACTCCACTATAAACTTACTCTGCTTTGCCTCTCCCATACTGTACTCTTTGGAAAAAAATTAATACATGCACCCTGTGCTTAAGGAGAGGGAATTTATGTTCTATCCCCTTCATGTCAGAATATCTGCATAAGTTACTTAGAATTATTCTGCGTGGGAGATTTGTCTATTCTCCCTCATTTATTCAAATAATTATTTGTGTCAGTATGAATTCATGGATATTTATATTTTGGGTTAAAATCCAATACTACTACAATTTTTTTCCAGCTTGGGCTATTGGGAGCACAACTAAAATTAAAACGGATGAAAAAACTTCAAGTGTAACCCTTCTGATGGTTTCTTTCCTGGCCTAACATGAGCTGTGTCTACATGACACAAACTGCAATGACATTGGTGAAAATATATTAATCAGCTATCTAGTTCCTTAAATAGAAATCAAAATACCAGGCTTGTATTCTTGCATTTTAAGTAAATATTTGTATAATATGGACATAGTCTGGAGATTTTCTGCCAGCAACACTGTACATTTATTTCCAGCATAAACACAGACTATCAGGGATCACTTTGACATTAATGCAGGTCCTTGATGTTGTATATGTGACAGACCTGCCCACTTATTTTGTTCCCAAAATGGTATCTTTTCATCTTTGTTTTCTAAAACCATAAAAGGCTGAATCAGCTTGAATAGTTTCAAAAGCACAATTTAACATCTATTTGATAATATTCAGTTTAAAATTCTAATCAAAGCATTTTTAGTAGGGTGATGAGAGAATGTATGCATTGTTTATAAAGTAGGATCATATGCTTTTAATAGAAACAGAAATAATGAGAATGGGACAAAGACCATTCTTCTCATTAAGTATGCTCTCCTTCCCACAATCATAAGAGGAAATTTTATTTTAAAAAGTGTATAATAATAAAAGCACTACAACCTAGTTCTCTCAGCACACATACGTGATAACCATTTCTCAAAGAAGAAAATAAGTTTCACAAAGTTTAAGAAACATATCCAGGTTTACACCACAAAAAAAAGACTAAGGTTTCAATATAAAACCATCTAACTCCAAAACCTATGCTCTTTGATTACAATTATTTTTGTTAGTTTAAAATTTAATAAAAAGGAGAAAATACAAAATTACATACAATTATAGTAAAACCTGGAGTTGTGTATAGGTCAGATGCAGGATAAAATGAAGCATTTCCTAGACTGAAGCAGTTAATAAGGAACAAAGGTAGTTTAAGGAAAGTTTACAGAGTTTTAAAAATCTATTTTGCATTATTTTTTATCAACTGTAGTTTCAAAAGAAAGTTTTTATTCCATACCAATATCTGTTCTCTTCATTTTTGATTTTAACAGTATACAATACTAAAGTGAATTCTCAGACCAGCATGAAACAAAGAAAATTACCCCAATGTGCAAAATCCCATTTTTATGCATGGTATTTAAATCGGATCACTAAAAACATACACAGGGTTTGAAGACACTGAAATAGTGAGGTGGTTCCATCGAAGCCAGAGGCCATAAGGAAAAAGCACAGGGAACCAAACCACTGTGTAGTCTTTCAGTTTGTCAACTCCATGAGATTTTATTAATTCATCTGAGGATGACCTAATTTTCAATGATCTCTCAGCACATTTTACCCACTTGATCCCCATACGCTCCTAATAACTTATCTAACCTAGCTAATACAAGTTTGCATTACTCCTGGAAACACTGTGAGAATGACAGCATTTCCAGTGAATTAGGCATGCCTTTTATTCTTGGGGGACTTCCATGTTTAAATGAATACTCACATGCTTCATTACAGTATCTCTAAAATACATGCAAACCCTGAGGCATACCAAATTACTGAATTAAGGTAACATAATTCTTAGAAAAGCAGTTCGGTACTTCGTTCCTAAAATATACCTATGTCTCCAAGGTTCTGACTAATTTATACTGCTAGGGGAACTGCCCCAATTTACTTTGGCTTTCAATAAAATACCTACAGCTGCCTCTAGCTACAGCTCTGATTTGGGACAGCAGTACCAGCCAAATTAGCGTTATCATATAGTATCATTATTTTTAACAGACCTTCACTTCATCAGAGTGAAAAGATTAGGACTCAATCTAACTTGTTAGGTTGTTGTTACAGGGAGAGCTCACCATACGTGCAAATGGCAGATTAATATTAGTTTGCAGCTGTACTAAAGAAAACATGTTCTTTTACGTATGAATAACACCAACTGTAAAGTTGGGACAGTTTTTTCTTCCCCTCACTTAGTGGTCTGAGAATTCACAGAAGTGGAGAAGATGGTTAAAATTAAAGAAATGGTGAAATGTTGTCATGGAATAAAACCATTTTTCGTGTGTCCATTAAATAACAGAAACGGATTCTTACCTCTTGAATAAAATGAACACGATAGAAATGTATTGCTAATGAAACAACAGGTGTATTATTTTGTAGCTCTTCTAAAAGCTAAGTTATACAGTGGTATTTATGCTGGTCTTCCTGATATCAGATGCTGAAGGATAGGGCTTTAAACACTGAGAAGGAAGAATTTTTTTCCAATTATAAGAGCCAGATATACAGGTGGAACAATTGGCTCTTAGTCTGCCGTTGATTTGAGTCAACTAATGTTTAAAACTCTGATTTTAGATTTCAAATCCAGCTGTTGATGCGTTACCTAACTTGAAAGCTGTACATCCAAAATAAAACCAGGTCATTTATATATGGTAGGCAACAGCAAATGTATACATGACCTTCTGTGGTGTAGACAAAAATTAGTCCACGAAGTACTTTTTCTTATTTTCATTATCCAAGCCCTTATGGAAAAGGGACAATCCCCCATTGTGCAAATATCTACACCTCAAAAGGCTTCTGAACAAGACATTGGCTCTTTCTGCATCAGCTAAGGGGTCTGCATATGAACACGGAGCCTCAGCAGTCAATTTGGTTAACTTTTCCGGGATGGTGAAAACAAGACTGCATCCTTGAAGTGAAATCTGTTTCCCTTTATACTATAAATATTAAACTTGTGACTGCTTTACTTCTCCTTTCATATAGTGTCTATGCTACTTAAGAATTAGAAGTAGCTACTCCTTGTCTCCCTTATATTCAGAATTAAATTTCTTTTGAGATAGAAATTTTTTAGTAAAATATTTCTCTCCCCAAATACTAAGTCTCTGTTGTATTTTGTATTTTCAAAGATAACAAAATTGAATTAACTCTATACTAGTTTACTGATAGTTTAAAATTATACTATTTGTGATTTCTGACTTATTCTCTCTCATTTTCCTGTTAAAATACTCATGAGGGCTTCCCTGGTGGCACAGTGGTTGAGAATCTGCCTGCCAATGCAGGGGACACGGGTTCGAGCCCTGGTCTGGGAGGATCCCACATGCCGCAGAGCAACTGGGTCCGTGAGCCACAGCTACTGAGCCTGCGCGTCTGGAGCCTGTGCCCCGCAACAAGAGAGGCCGCGATAGTGAGAGGCCCGTGCACCGTGATGAAGAGTGGCCCCCGCTTGCCACAACTAGAGAAAGCCCTCACACAGAAACGAAGACCCAACACAGCCAAAAATAAATAAATAAATAAATAAATAAAATTAAAAAAAAAAAAGGAGGCTCAACTGCCATATTATTAAAAAAAAAAAACAAAAAACATGAAATCCAAAAAAGTAAAAAAGAGACAACATTTTAAGGAAACTGTTAACAGAAGTTACTGCGCAATCATCTCCTGGATGCAAGAGAACATTTTCGAATTGTACCTAAATCTCTAAGGCAAACCTGGAGAATTCCACAGAAAACAAACTAAAATATGTCCATTTCCCCCACCAATCCCACCTCTAGATGTAAATACCCAAAAGTATTGTGAGTGAAAAATACAGCCTGCCATATCAGTAAACAAAGGATGTTGCAGCCATCAAGCCATCACATTACAGCCTCCCCGACGGTGAGCGCTGAAAGAACTCATAAACACAGTGCCTGCCATCAAATCATGAGACACTGCGGCCACCCCTGCAAGGTGCACCCTGAAGAAACTCAGGATGTGAAAACACAGGATACTGGCCCCAGACAGCTGACGTACGTATCAAAGGAATGATTTCAGTGAGCCCAGACGCCTGCATCTTCCCATGCACAGAAAAGCACTAAATTCCTTAATTGAGTTATCTGGTTTTCTTTAATTAGTAGTCACCTTTTGACGTGAGGACTACCTGGTCTTTGTTGCAAGAACTCCTCTCTACCCTGGCTCCCCTCTCTTCGGAGCCGTCTTTCAGAGTGATCTGAGGGGCTCTGTCCCGGGCTTAAGACCTCAGTTTTGTCCACCGAATAAAACGTTAACTCTCAACTTTTAGGTGGTACATCTTTTTCAGGCAACAGTATGCTTTTTTTTTTTTTTTTTTTGCAATCCAGAGGTAGAGAAGCCAGTCTGGCATATGCTCTTTATAAGAGAGAGAAAGAGATCAAAATGACCAAAGAAAGATAACAAACAAATGTAGATCAGTCAAAAGCAAATGGCAAGATAGCAGACACTGTGATATAAATACCTGCAGTACTGTGAAATGCATAAAATGGAGCAAAGACCGTTATATTATTTTAATTAAGTATATACTTAACAATGAACATTTTGTAGCCACAAGCCTATTTATCGGTTTTAAAATCAGGAACACCCTGACAGAGTCAGAGGTCACTGTGATTTTACTAGAGGTATGGTTTTCTGCCTCTATTCAAATGAGAGCCCCTGTACGGTGATTAAGATCAAGGACACTGAAGCCAGATGACCTGAGATTGAACTGAACCTTCAACCTCCTGAAGGTATACAGCAAGTATAAATTGCTTCAGCACTCCAATTCTTAGTAACAATATCACAATAAGATTATTGTGGATTAAATAAAATATACCCAACGTGCCTACTACTACTGCTTGTTCTGGTTTAAGTGTTAGGGTTTATATAACAGACTATCAAATATAAAAAAAGATATAGAGAACCACAATTCTCAAACTTCAGTTTCTATGAAAATTACTTAGGAATGTGGATGATGGTGCTGATTTATCATACACATATCCATGCATTTTGGTTCAGCAGAAACAGAAGAGGTACCAGTGATGTCCATTTCTAACAACCACCTTAGATCTATGAAGCACACTGGAGGGAACAGAGAAAGGTTGGTAACACAATATCACAGGATTGATTTTATTAATATATGTTGAAAATTGAACATTGCAAAGAGAATATATCTTATTATTTTACAAGCTTATAGAACACTTCAAAAACTGGTTTTTAAAAAGGTGGCACACAGACACAAAACACTTATTTCGCAAGGTGAAATTGTGAAAAGAAACAGATTCCTTGAAAAAAAATATAAAAATAAATCATGATCAGAAATAAATTTAAAAAGTAATAACAAAAACTATGTAAGTTTTAAAAAACAATTTGTGATTAATGTCAGAAATTTTATTAACTATTAACAAAATACAAGGTATTAAAATTATAAATTTCCAACAGAAGTCACAGAGTTTGCGTATAAAGGAATCTGAGATAATTCTGGTCACAGGTTCAGGGAACTACCAGGCAACTTGCATTCCTTCAGGGGCTAGGCTAAAATAAGAAACATCCTTGAGGGACTTCCCTGGTGGTACAGTGGTTAAGAATCCGCCTGCCAATGTAGGGGACATGGGTTCGAGCCCTGGTTGGGGAAGATCCCACGTGCTGAGGAGCAACTAAGCCCACGCGCCTAGAGCCCGCGCTCCACATCAAGAGAAGCCACTGCAATGAGAAGCCTGAGCACCGCAACAAAGAGTAGCCCCCGCTCGCCACAACTAGAGAAAGCCTGCGTGCAGCAACAAATACCCAGTGCAGCCAAAAATAAAATAAAGTAAATAAATTAAAAGAAAAAAAAATCCTTGAGAAGTCAGGATCCTCAAGCAGATGTATCAGATTCATACCACTCTTAATATTTTTAATAAGTTGAGAAATGAGTATGAAAGCCTAAAATTTTGAAAACTGAGAGCACTGTGGTCCCCTTCAGAGAAAAACATGAAGCCTCCTTTAGAGATGATTCCTAAGCCCAAGACACATGGGGCCATCATGAAAACCACCCTGAGGATGAGCTCACAGTCAATGTTTACAAACCATATGAGGAGAACTGCAATGAGGAAAAACTAACAGATGGAAGAAATGGGAGAGTTTCCTCTCCAAGTAAAAAAATCCATTGGCACTCTAATCAAAATCTCACCAGGAATTTCAGCATAATTTGACAAGCTGATACTATAATCCTAATGGAGTTGTAAAAGTAAAAGTAGCCATGGCAGTTTTGAAAAAGAAGAGGTTTGTTATCAAGCCATAGTAGTAGCTAAAATTGGCTAGATGGAATGAAACATAGAGTTCATACTCTTCCAACTACATATGGTACATGATACAGGATGGAAGTGACACTGCACATCAACAGGAAAGGACTGTATTAGGGTTCTCCAGAGAAAAAGAATGAAAGAATGAAAAGGATGGAGAGAGGGAGAGAGAGAGAGAGAGAGAGAGAGAGAGAGAGAGAGAGAGAGAGAGAGAGAGAGAGAGAGAGAGAGAGAGAGAGTGTGTGTGTGTGTGTGTGTGTGTGTGTGTGTGTGTGTGTGTGTGTGTGTGTGTGTGTGTGTGTGTGTGTGTGTATGGAGAGAGAGAGAAGAAGGGAGAGATTTGAGAGAGTCAGGGTTTTTTTTTTTTCCCCCTCTTAAGGACTTCAACAAATGGGATAAGGCCTACCCACATTATGGAAGGTAATTTACTTTACTCAGAGCTACTGATTTAAATGTTAATCTCATCTATAAAGTACTTTCATAAAACATGTAGACCAAACATCTTGGTACCATGGCTTGCAAAGCTGACACACTGCAAATTTACAATTGCAAGTCTATCCCCTTGACAACTTGGCACGCATAAACATCTCCTTAAACCATATATAATCCCCAAATAAAGATAATACCAAGGTCATAATTCTATCATGATACATAAGATATGTTGACTTTTACATCACAATATTTAAGTTACAGGTTATCAAGGGGAGTAAACATCACCCAGTGACTTCGCACCCTCTTCTGGGGAAGGGATAGTGTGTTTTTTGTTGTACTCAGGATAGTTTGTATCACCTTAGGCTGAAGTTTGACTTTGTTATTTATTCTCTTTATTTGAGGATTAGGTACGGTTTAAGGAGATAGGTGCCACACTGACAATAAAATTCACTCTCACAAGGATAGTCAGGAATGCACCCTCTCAGATGCAGAACCCTGCCCTCAACTGCCTGCTGGACATTTTTCCGGAAAGCCTCCAAGTACTTTATGCTTTGCAGGACCAAACTGAACTCATTATTCCATACTCCCAAACTTGTCCCTCTTCACTTACTGTGCATCTAAGTAAAAGACGGCACTCCACCTCCAGCGATGCAAGCTGGAGACCATCTAAGTAAAAGACGGCACTCCACCTCCAGCGATGCAAGCTGGAGACCATCTAAGTAAAAGATGGCACTCCACCTCCAGCGATGCAAGCTGGAGACCATCTAAGTAAAAGACGGCACTCCACCTCCAGCGATGCAAGCTGGAGACCAAGGTGTCATCCTTGTCACTTTATGAAATAAAGAGGAAAATGTCAGTTATTAAAGGCGCTGTTATTAATCCTCTTCTAACCCCCTTCACTCAACATGTTTATAATACTTAATTTGGGTTTCAGAAAGTTCATTAAGTTTAATTAAATTAAGTAACTTAATGATTTCTGGTATTATTATAAATTCATAAATCCAAGCTTATTGCTAAATCACGCACAAAGTACTTTTTAAATGTTACTAAAAATCATATTTCAACATTTTACTCAAAGTATAGATCTATATACCAAATGTTGATTTAGAACATTAATATAAACTCTATGTATGAAATCTTTACACTAAAAAGCTTTACATTTACCATTAATGGTAACTGTAGAAAATAATGTCAGTTTAAATCTGACAACAAAAGTACTATTGAATATAAATCACTATCAAGAGTAGCTTTTGGAAACACATCTTGCATTTTGATAGGTAAGTGGCCATTCAAGAATCCTGCTGTTTGTTCTCTTTGGTCATTTGCTTTTATTTTTACATATTCTCTTTAAAAACTTTAGCACATACTCATTCTTGTTGTGATGAAATTATCAGGCAAAACTGTCATCAATTTGGTATTTCCTATAACACATAATACCTTAGCTTTTGATTCCAAACTGATACTGTGTAAGATGGTATAACTATGAACTGCTGTGAAGCAACAGAAAGAAGTGGAGCAGCTGCAGAGTGATTAGGAGGGAACAGGTCACTCCAACTTTTCCACGGATCTAAGAACCAAAGACAGAAGCAATGACAGATGGTGCTGCTAGAGCTGCCACGCCTTGGTTGTGATGTCACAACACATGTACGTTCATTTCTAATCAGCAACTCTGTCCCTGAGTTTAAGTATTACTTCATATGTGTTTCCCTCTTTTGCACACTTGCCTCTGAGTTTTTTGATGGAAGAGATTAGCTCATCTCTTTATCCTCAAGACATGTATAAAATGCCTTTGCCCCCCCAAAAAGAAAAAAACCTGTGTATACTAAGGTTTTATAATGCAATGTTATAATAAGTACACTTAAGGGTGAAAATAAAGGGCATTAATCATACGTGCACATTCTGTGAATCACTGCATTTTTCCAGACACACATGCAAATCGTTAAGTCTTAATAGACTTATTGGAAACTAGACACCTTGAAACAAATGTATTTCAGACATGGTGCTTTTTCACGCAACAATTGCTAAAGCAAAGGATTATCTTGTTTAAATATATTGATTGTTTTCATATAAACATATGCTAAAAATTAGACAGCTATTTATATATTCATTATTTAAAAAGGAAATCAAATTTGCACATATCTTATAGTTTTACTTATAAACTAATTTACTTATAAGCTTGGAATTCTGTTTTCAATTATATATATGATTTTGTCCTGCAGATACTAAGTTTAGCTCAATATTCAGACTTCATACAAGATAGCTACAACTCCCTCAAGTGGAATGGTTTGGCAGAGTTTAATGACGGAAAGACCCTGACTTCACTCTCCTCTGCTTTCCAGGAGAAGATCTGCTGGCTGGTACGTGTCCTAGGACAGACTCAGCCCAGATGGTGTAGCCCACTGGAGATCAGTGTGCCAGGACACAGATGGGTAGACAAGAATGGAGAGAGGATCTAAAGGGGCAAACAGAATATACCCAGAACAGCCTGCATCTGTGACATTATCCTTATGTAACAGTAACAAAGAAAATGATTGCTTTGCTTTTAGTCTGTTGCACAAATAAAAATGGACAGAATCATACAGAATTCCTTTAGATTATAAAACATAAGTGGTAACTAAAATACATACAAATGAATGTGTCATTCTTCTCAATGTCCTTTTTAAGTACAGATTCTGCTCTCCAAGGTGATGGCTAGTTCACAGAACATAAGCCAGTATATGTTTCCCTGGCTGAGATGAGATGATAGCTGATTAAATTTGTCAACCAACAAAGGTGGTATTAGGTTAAAACACAGTTATAACCCATGTTCTAATATATTTTTTTCATGAATACTCAAATTTTGAAAACTTCACAAGTCAATTCCTTATAAAGTATAAAGTCTTTGTGTACACTGCATATTCAATTATACCATGGAAGACATCAATTCTCCCTTATATCTTTGTATAATACCTCAATTTTTCTTTTGGGGGGCTATGAAAACTGCTACTTAGAATTTATCTTCCTTTCCCAGAAACAGAAAAACATCATTGTGAAGTCCTATCTTTATTTGGGAAATTTAGATGTGGTTTCAGTATTAGTAATAGATTATGTTTTAAGCCCACTAACAGCTTCTCTATATAAAATTTAATTTTACTTAACAGAAAAAATGTGTCCCTAATCACTTAAACAATTTGAATCATTCTAAATAAGTATTTGTCCAAGAATTGGAAGTTGGTCAGATTACGGTGGTAGTGTACCACCAATCCTAAATCACATACAGAGAAATGGAGTTGACATTTTGCTTCTGGAGCAGTTTTCTTACAAGTACTTTGAAAGAGTAAACATAGGAAAAATAATGAGGTGTACACAGGAGAACACATGAACAGCAGTACCTCTGCCTAGCTCAACCAAGCCAGGTAAGCTAAGCAGAAACTCATGGAAGGAGCTGATGAGTTCTGTAGGTGTACACTGAAGGGAATTTCCCAACACTGTCCTGTAGCTGAAAGACTCCAGGATGGGAAAGGGAAGCAGGAAAAACCAGAATAACTCTTCTGAAAGTGACTTCTGGGGCTAACCACGAGTTTAAGGGGCAAATACTCAGTGACACACTCTGTAATACCTGCAGATTGCAGCATTATCTGCACATGGACTGACTGTGTTAGTCACACATAGACAGTTTGAGACACCCGTTCACACAAAAATTTCAGTCAGTAGCATCATCTCTATGTAACAAGAAAAACATGTATATATGGGACATTTAAAAAATCTCAATTGCCTAATTAATGAAAGTACACATAAAAATACTAAATTAAGGGGCAGAGACAAGATGGCAGAGTAGAAGGATGTGAGCTCACCGCCTCTCATGAAAACACCAAAGTTACACCTAACTGCTGAACAACCATCGACAAAAAAAATGCTGTAACCTACCATAAAAGATATCCTACATCCAACACAAAGCAGCAGCCACAACAAGACAGTAGGAGGGGCGCAATTGCGATAAAATCAAATCTCATACCCGCCAGGTGGGCAACCCACAAACTGGAAAATAATTATATAGCAGAGGTTCTCCCATGGGAGTGAAAGTCCTGAGCCCCACGTCAGGCTCCCAGCCTGGGGGTGTGGCCTTGGGAGAAGGAGCCCCCAGAGCATCGGGCTTGGAAGGCAGCAATGTCTGCTCGCAAGAATTCCACAGGACTGGGGGAAACAGAAACGCCACTCTTGGAGGGCACACACAGGTCTCGTGCACACCAGTACCCCGGGAAAAAACAGAGACCTCACACGAGCCTGGGTCAGGCCTACCTGCAGGTATTAGAGGGTCTCCTGTGGAGGCGGGGAGCAGCTGTGGCTCACTGCTGGGACTAAGACACGGGTGGTGGTAGTTCTGGGGAGTATTCATTGGCCCTCCTGGAGGCCACCATTTCTCACCAAGACCTGGCCCCACCCAACAGCCTTTAGGCTCCAGTGCTGGGATGCCTCAGGCCAAACAACCAACAGAGTGACAACACAGCCCGACCCGTCAACAGACAGGCTTCCTAAAGTGTTCCTGAGCCCTCAGCTGCCTGCTAAACACACCCAATTGACATGGCCCTGCCAACCAGAGGGACAAGACCCAGCTCCACCCATCAGTAGGCAGGAACGAGTCCCTCCCACCAGGAAGCTGGCGTAAGCCACTTACAGAAGCCTCATCCACCAGGGGGCAGACAGTAGGAGCAAGAATTACAACTGTGCAGCCTACGGAATGGAAACTGCAATCATAGATAGTTAGAAAAAATGAGACGGCAGAGAATATGTCCCAGATGAAGGAACAAGATAAAACCCCAGATGAACAACTAAGTGAAGCAGAGACAGGCAATCTACCTGAAAAAGAATTTAGAGTAATGATAGTAAGGAAGATCCAAGATCCCGGAAAAGAATGGAGGCACAGATTGAGAAGATACAAGAAATGTTTAACAAAGAGCTAGAAGATCTGAAGAACAAACAGAGATGAACAATACAATAACTGAAATGAAAAATACTCTAGAAGGAATCAATAGCACAATAAATGGGGCAGAAGAACAGGTAAGTGAGCTGGAAGACAGAATGGTGGAAGTCACTGCTGTGGAACAGAAATAAGAAAAAAGAATGAAAAAAATGAGGACAGTCACAGAGACCTCAGGGACAACATTAAACACTCCAGCATTCACATTTCAGGGGTCCCAGAAAAAGAATATAAAGGGCCTGAGAAAATATTTGTAGAGACAATAGCTGAAAACTTCCCTAACATGGGAAAGGAAAGTCACCCAAGTCCAGGAAGCGAAGAGAGTCTCCGGCAGGATAAAACCAAGGAGGACACACTGAGAAACACAGTAATCAAATTTAAAAAATTATACACAAAGAGAAAATATTAAAAGCTACAAGGGAAAAGCAACAAATAACATACAAGGGAATTTCCATAAGGTTATCAGCCGATTTTTCAGCAGAAACTACAGGCCAGAAGGGAGTGGCACAATAATTAAAGTGATGAAAGGGAAGAACCTACAACCAAGAATACTCTACCCAGCAAGACTCTCATTCAGATTTGATGGAGAAATCAAAAGCTTTACAGACAAGCAAAAGCTAATAGAATTCAGCACCATGAGACCAGCTTTGCAACAAATGCTAAAGGACCTTCTCTAGGTGGAAAAGAAAAGGCTACAACTAGAAACAAGAAAATTATGGATGGAAAAGCTCACCATAAAGACAAACATACAGTAAAGGTAGGAAATCATCCATCCACAAATATGCTATCAAAACCAGCAATCCTGAGAAGACAGAAGTATGAAATCAGGATACTGGCAATGCATTTGAAATTAAAAGACTGACAACTTAAAACAATCTTGTGTGTATATGTGTGTGTGTGTGTGTGTGTGTGTGTGTATATATATATATATATATATATATGTATATATGGACTGCTATACCAAAACCTCATGGTAACTGCAAACAAAATCTACAGTAGACAGACACAAAAAAGAATAAGGAATTCAAATGCAACAGTAAAGTTAGTCATCAAATCACAAGAGAACAAAAGAGGAAGGGAAGAAAAAAGACCTACAAAAACAAATCCAAAACAATTAAGAAAATGGCAGTAAGAACATACATATCAATAATTACCTTAAACATAAATGGATTAAATGCTCCAACCAAAAGACACAGACTGGCTGAATGGATACAAAAACAAGACCCATATATATGCTGTCTACAAGAGATGCACTTCAGATCTAGGGACACATACAGACTGAAAGTGGGGGGATGGAAAAAGGTATTCCACACAAACGGAAATCAACAGAAAACTGGAATAGCAATACTCATATAAGACAAAATAGACTTTAAAATAAAGACTGTTACAAGAAGCAAATGATCAAGTGATCAATCTAAGAAGAAGATATAAAATTGTAAGTACACATGCACCCAACCTAGGTGCACCTTAATATGTAAGGCAAACACTAACACCCATAAAAGGAGAAATCAGCAATAGCACAATAATAGCGGGAGACTTTAATACCCCACTTTCATCAATGCACAGATCATCCAGACAGAAAATCAATAAGGAAACACAGGCCTTAAATGACACACTAGACCAGATGGACTTAATTGCTATTTAGAGAGCATTCCATGCAAAAGCAGCAGAATACACATTCATTTCAAGTGCACATGGAACATTCTCCAGGACAGATCACATCCTGGGCCACAAAGCGAGCCCTGGTAAAGTTAAGAAAATTGAAATCATAACAAGCATCTTTTCCGAACACAATGCTCTGATATTAAAAATGAACTACAAGGAAAAAAAACTGTAAAAAACACAAACACATGGAGGCTAAACAATACGTCACTAAACAACCAATGGATCACTGAAGAAATCAAAGGAGAAACCAACCTATGAGACACAGCAAAAGCAGTTCTAAGAGGGAAGTTTACAGCAATACAATCTTACCTCAGGAAACAAGAAAAGTCCCAAATAAACAACCTAATCTTACACCTGAAGCAACTAGAGAAAGAAAAACAAACAAAAAAGTTTGTAGAAGGAAAGAAATCATAAAGATCAGAGCAGAAATAAATGAAATAGAGACAAAGAAAACAATAGAAGAGATCAATGAAAATAAAGGCTAGTTCTTTGAAAAGATAAACAAAATTGATAAACCTTTACCACACTCATCAAGAAAATAAGGGAGAGGGTTCAAATCAATAAAATTACAAATGAAAAGGAAGTTACAACTGACACCATAGAAATACAAAGCATCATAAGAGACTACTGCAAGTAACTATATGCCAATAAAATGGACAACCTAGAAGCAATGGACAAATTCTTTGAAAGGTACAATCTCCCAAGACTGAACCAGGAAGAAACAGACCAACCACAAATATTGAAATTGAAACTGTGATTTTAAAAATCCCAACAAACAAAAGTCAAGATCCAGAGGGCTTCACAGGTGAATTCTATAAAACATTTAGAGAAGAGTTAACACCTATCATTCTGAAACTCTTCCAAAAAACTGCAGAGAAAGGCACACTCCCAAACTCATTTTATGAGGCCATCATCACCCTGATACCAAAACCAGACAAAGCAACCACAAAAAGAAAATTACAGGCCAATATCACTGATGAACATAGAGGCAAAAATCCTTAATAAAAATACTAGTAAACCGAATCCAACAATACTTTAAAAGGATCATACACCTAGATCAAGTGGGATTTATCCCAGGGATGCAAGAATTTTTCAATATCCCGATATCAATCAGTTTGACACACCACATTAACAAACTGAAGAATAAAAAACATATGATCATCTCAATAGATGCAGAAAAAGCTTTTGACAAAATTCAACACCTATTTATGATTAAAAACTCTCCAGAAAGCAGGCATAGAGGGAACATACCTCAACATAATAAAGGCCATATATGACAAACCTACAGCCAACACCATACTCAGAGGCGAAAAGCTGAAAGTATTTCCACTGAGATAAGGAACCAGACAAGGATGGCCACCCTTGCCACTTTTATTCAACATAGTTTTGGAAGTCTTAGCCACAGCAATCAGAGAAAAAGAAATAAAAGGAATCCAAATTGGAAAAAAAGAAGTAAAACTGTCACTGTTTGCAGATGACATGATACTATACATAGAAAATTCTAAAGATGCTACCAGAAAACTACATGAGTTCACCAATGAATCTGGTAAAGTTGCAGGACACAAAATTAATACACAGAAATCTCTTGCATTTCTATACACTAACAATAAAATATTATAAAGAGAAATCAAGGAAACACGCCCATTTACCATCACATCAAAAAGAGTAAAATACCCAGAAATAAACCTACCTAAGGAGGCAAAAGACCTGTACTCTGAAAACTATAAGATGCTGAAGAATAAAATGAAAGATAACACAAAAAGAAAGATATACCATGTTCCTGGATTGGAGGAATCAATATTGTCAAAATGAGTATACTACCCAAGGCAATTTACAGATTCAATGCAATCCCTATCAAATTACCAATGGCATTTTTCACAGAACTAGAACAAAAAATCTTAAAATTTGTATGGAGATACAAAACACCTGAAATAGCCAAAGCAATCTTGAGAAAGAAAAACAGAGCTGGTGGAATCAAGCTCCCTGACCTCAGACTACACTATAAAGCTACAGTCATCAAAACAGTATGGTACTGGCACAAAAACAGAAATACAGATCAATGGAACAGGATAGAAAGCCCAGAAATAAACCCATGCACCTATGGTCAATTAATCTACAAAGGAGGCCAAGAATATACAATGGAAAAAAGAGAGTCTCTTCAATAAATGGTGCTGGAAAAACTGGAGAACTACATGTAAATGAATGAAATTAGAACATTCTCTAACACTATACACAAAAATAAACTCAAAATGGATTAAAGACCTAAATGTAAGACCAGACACTATAAAACTCTTAGAGGACAACACAGGCAGAACACTGACATAAATCACAGCAATATCTTTGTCATTCCGTCTCCTAGAGTAATGGAAATAAAACCAAAAATAAACAAATGGGACCTAATTAAACTCAAAAGCTTTTGCACAGCAGAGGAAACCATAAACAAAACAAAAAGACAGCCCACAGAATGGGAGAAAATATTTGGAAACGATGCAACCAATGAGGGATTGATCTCCAAAATTTACAAACAGCTCATGCAGCTCAATACCAAAAAAACCAAACAACCCAATCAAAAAATGGGCAGAGGACCTAAACAGACATTTATCCAAAGAAGATACAGATGGCCAAGAGGCATAGGAAAAGATGCTTAATATCGCTAATTATCAGAGAAATGCAAGTCAAAACTACAATGAGATATCACCTCACACCAGTCAGAATGGGCATCATCAAAAAGTCTACAAACAATAAATGCTGGAGAGGGTGTGGAGAAAAGGGAACCCTCTTACACTGTTGGTGGGAATGTAAACTGCTGCAGCCACTATGGAGAACAGTATGGAGGTTCCTTAAGAAACTAAAAATAGAGCTACTATATGATCCAGCAATCCCACTCCTGGGCATATACCTGGAGAAATCCATGGCCTGAAAGGATACATGCACCCCAATGTTCATTGCAGCGTTACCAATAGCCAAGATATGGAAGCAACCAAAATGTCCATCGACAGATGAATGGATAAAGAATATGTAGTACATATATACAATGGAGTATTACTCAGCGATTGAAAAGAATAAAATAATGCCATTTGCAGCAACATGGATGGACCTGGAGATTATCATACTAAGTGAAGTAAGTCAGACAGAAAAAGACAAGTATCATATGGCATCACTTATATGCGGAATCTAAAAAAAAAAAGTGATACAAATGAACTTATTTACAAACAGACTCACAGACTTAGAAAACAAACTTATGGTTACCAAAGTGGATAGGTGAGGGGGAGAGATAAGTTGGGAGTTTGGGACTGACATATATACACTACTATATTTAAAATAGATAAGCAAAAAAAAAAAAAAAAAGATAACCAACAAGTACCTACTGTATAGCACAGGGAACTCTGCTCAATATTCTGTAACAACCTAATGGGAAAAGAATTTGAAAAAGAATAGATATATGTTTATGTATAATTGAATCACTTTGCTGTACACCTGAAACTAACACAACATTGTAAATCAACTACAATCCAATGTAAAATAAACATAAAAATTAAAAAAAAGAAAAGAAATAGCACCTAGATAAATAAATAAAACTAACTCAAGTAGAATAAGGCATTCATTGATCCAAACATCTTACTTTATCAATAGCATTTGTTCCCAGACATGTAGTGATTATTTTCATATAAATACATGAGAAACTAAACCTACAGGTTATTATTAAAAAGGAAAATAATGTCATACTTGCTTCATACAGTGAACAACAGCATAGAAAATACATTTTTGAGCTTACAATATTTATACATTTTTTTCTAAATGATCATTTGATTGAGCACCCAGGTTCTTCTATTTAACAGTGAACTTGTCTCTTAAATACACAGATATCTCCTATCTACCCCTGTAATTCACACCTATTTTTCAGAAGAGGCTTATAATAATGGTTATGATGCTCCAATCCTTAAATCTATGTTC
Organism: Balaenoptera borealis; assembly: GCF_965194805.1. Lineage (NCBI taxonomy): Eukaryota > Metazoa > Chordata > Mammalia > Artiodactyla > Balaenopteridae > Balaenoptera > Balaenoptera borealis. The sequence continues at coordinate 143,083,364 of NC_138861.1, forward strand.
TTTTATATTTGCATTCTACTGCAAAAAGCACTTGACATGCCTTTTAATCCTTAAAGTAGGCTTTTACTGTTTCTGTTCTGTGATCACGCTTTGTCTTGCCACATGACAGCTGTTACAACATCAGAATATCATCAGTTTTATATTCATGTTGAAGCTATAGCTATTTTTTTAAATACTTTTGTCCTTTAGCCATTTTTTATACAAGAGTTAAGTGATTAACACACCACCATACTACAGTATTAGAGTGTTCTGGAACCTGACATATTGAGCCTTACGTTGTCTTGCAGTTTGGTTTAATTACACAGATTTCTGTTAAAGATTATTTCCTCTCAAAGTTTAGGCTGAACTGCATGTTACTCCAGGAAAAAAGGTCCAATAGTAAGAAAGTGAAACTCTTATCTTTGAAAGTAAGAATCTGGTAGATATTGTGTAAAATGGAAAGATAAATACATGACCATTATTCGGTTAATACATATAGAGAGAACAGGGCAAGAATATTGTAGTAACTGATTTTTCAAACCACATATTCACACTATGTTAACACAAAAATATTAGATTGAAACAAAAGATATCTTAGACAAGTCAGGTAGCAAAAGAGATAGAAGCAGCTGTTTACTACAATCTTATATGGGTTAAAAAAAAGCCACATACACAATAAAATAGCACCCTATTTCATTAGGGAGCTGGACGTTGACAATAACTGAAACAAAACTAAATAAAGGAGGAGGGTGAGACGCTAAGAGCACGGAAACCGAAATGTTTTTATTTCATAGAATGAATATAACATAATATTAGTTCCTCAAGAGACCCTGAAGATCATTAAGTCAAAACTTTTTATTTTATCACAGAGAAACCTGAGACTAGAGAAAACAAGTTAAATGAGGATGGTCGCCTATCAGTCAACAGCAAAACCAGACTGGACAAGCTCTTCACCTGTGGTGTAAAATCAGATTTCTTAACCAGAGAGCTGCAAAGAGAGTATTGTTCAAAAGGGAGAAATTGTAGTAGTGATGAATTACAGACAGCCCCCAACAAACCCAAAAGTATACACAGTTATCACCCAATTATGCACAAGAGGGGAAAGCAGATCATTTGGTCTATTTTGAAAGTGCTCACAAAGGCAAAGTCTGCTTAAAAAACGATTCAAAAACATTTAAAATAATTTGAAAAAGCAAGAAAAATACACACACACATATTCATATACATGATGAGTGGTTTGATGTTTGCAATGTTTCTATTTTCAATATTTTCCAAGTTTAATATTTTTTACTGAATGTTTAAAGCATTTAATTAGTTTTGTCATTCAACTGGCTGAAACTGAATTATAAAATTATAAAATTGAAAAATATTTTGATACTTCTGATCAAAATTGTTAGAAAAAGGCAGACTAACAGTTTGATACGGACATGTAAACATAGAAGAACAAAAAATAAAAGTTCGATATGGTTCTTTTAAACATAAAGGCATTACATCTTCAAAGTTCAATCTATCATTTTTAATTAATATATTTCTTTTCCTTTAGAATTAACTACTTACTGAGAATTATCAACACATTTCTGAAAATTTTTCTTAGCTGTATTAATTTATGAAGTTCAGCATTATTTATTAACATAATTAGAAGTATAACTGAAAAGAATTAAGAGTTATATTAAAAAGGACTTTTCTTTAGGCTTATGTGGAGTTTTAAAATCTAACAAATTTACCAAAAGAGAACATGGTTAAATTAATTAGGTTAGTTAATGTAACTAATTTTTAAAATTAGTTCCATCTAGAAATCAGTAGAGTTACATTATTTCTGCTGGATTACTTTGAGTCTTGCAAAGTGGTGTTGTCTCTTGAAGCTGTTTTCAGTCAGTCCAGTTGGTTCCCCACTATTAGAACACCTATCCACTGCTTTGAAAATCTGTTTTAACATTTACCAGAAAGCTACATGGTACCAGCTTATTAATCTTGCTCAAGTGAGATTCTAAATACAGAAACTGTGTTTTTTTTGTTTTTGTAAATTGAAAATAATACTCATGAGACCTGAAAAAATGTAATTTTAAAGCTATTCAAGTCTGTTTACAGAAACAGCCTCTTGCCGCAAATGTCTATTATGATTCAGGCACGGTTCTCCCCTACAGAGTTTTTATTTTTTAATTAAAAAAAATTTTTTTTGGTTGCCACCATGGGGAAATGTCTAGCTCAGTATTAAGCTGACACAGAAGAGTGGAGTGCTAAGAGACAAATGGTCACAAAGTTTTGGTGGCATCATTTGAGGTTATGGATCTACCTGAAGCGAGATACGATAAAGCTTGCTTTAATGAGCTAGTGTAGTGCCTTGTCTGCCTCTCCTGCTTAAGTTAGTTTGAATTCAGTTCCTGACCGAGGTACTAAAGCCCTTAACATTCCCAACCTTGGCAATGGGTTGCTACTGTCTTTTTTGCTCGGGGTCTGGAATACCCCTCCCCATCTCTCAAACCAGGAGTGTTCTATGTATGTGGCCATGCCCAGGTCACATATCTCACTGCCTTTCCACTCTACCCCCCAGAATGAGTGTCCTCTCTGGGTTCCTGCAACCCAGGCTCACGCAGGCCAATGCACTTCATCTCAAGGTTAGCTGTGTACTGGAATTCCTGACTCCTTACTTAGGAGATAATTTCAGACACTTTCTTATTTAAGTTTATATCCATAACACGTTGCACAGCTTCGGTGAATAGAAAATAAATATTTGTTGGCCTGAATTTAGTAGAAAAAGAGAAATAATAAAAGTGGTAAATAAAAAAGAAAAGAGAAAAAGTGTATTTTGCCCTTTAAAATGTGAGTCTTGGACTTGGGCCGTAGGTAAAGGAAGATGGAAACAACTTGTTGAATAACAAGTTAAACCTATTTAATCTATTTTTCTGGGAACTGTTTGTACTCAACAGCTTCAAAATATGTAGTAGCCCCTATATGGGAGGAATTTAGCACAACACATGGGGATGGCAGGAAGAGAGGCCTAAGTGATGATTCTGCCTCAGTTACATAAGGTCATGGTAACGCTGTGTCCTGCACAGGTGTAAAACTCCTCCCAGGTGATGGGATGCCAACTTCCGGAATGCTTCTCAGGACTCTTCCCTTCTTACATGCCCTAGTTCAGGCTGTCCCCACAGGACTACTGCAATGGTTTTCTCACAGGGCTCCCTGCCTACATCCTTTCACACACAGTTCATCCTGTGTGTTGGGTCAGAATGATCCTGTCCATCAGCTCTGCTCCTGTCACACCCTTGCTTACAAACCTTAAGTACCTAAGATAGCTCTTTTTTTTTTTTTAAAGTATTACTTCGACATATGTTAAAATCCCAAGGGCGTTTTTATTATTTTCACTTTAATCATTTTTCTTTTCAAGAGATTAAAAATGTGAGAATTTTCTTTTTGGTGGGCAGGGGGTTGGAGGGGTGGTGGTAAGAAAGGCAGAAAAAACCAAATCTGAGTTTTAATCCTCTACAATTTTGCTCCATGCTCCTGCACTTACACTAATGGGTGTAACTGTAACCGCTGAAGCATGTTCTTTCTGCAAGCTGTAATGCATCTACCATCCATATTTTAAGTGATCTGATTATTCTAAAAAGAATTTAATTTGTGTTTCCACTGTGAAGAACTTGGCCCAATGTGCTGAAACGCCCTTCTACTCCGTGCAGCAACAATACAGGGAAAGAAACAGAGTAACACAGCTAACCTTTTCAGTCCTGAAATGTATTTCCACAGGGTGTTGCTGGTTTAGTCACGGATAGTTTAAGTATATTGTCACCATTACTGCAAAATAACTTTCTGAGATTGCATTACTGTACACAAAGTGGGAAAACGACAACAAGAACTAAAAGGTCAACATAAAACCTACTGCTTGGTAAAGTTGTTTCTTAGGTACTGTGGTTCTTCCTTGAACATTTTCAGATTGCACCAGTTCAATAGCATTTTTGCAATTAATAAATCTACACCTGCCAATATGTGGAAATCACAAGCAAATAGACATGTTTTACGCTTGCTTCCGGATATCCTGGGCTTGAAATAAAGATACTGTACTACTGTACTCTATACAGTACTGTACAGTAAAGTACACAGAAGGACAACCACTTGTAGAGGATGCAAGCAGGTGACAATGTATGCCAGACATGTGAAATACGTGATTGGACATGCGAATATACGTTCGCATCTTTGAAAGTTCACAACTTGAAGGTTCATATGTAGGGGACATACTGTATTTAAAACAAAACAGTTCATCCATTTCTCCTTTTATTTAAACAAATCTTTAATGTCACACTGTTTAAAATTTTAAAATTTTAAGTATCAAATTTGCTATAAAATTTGAAGCCAATTCCTCTCCACATTTACAGATTGCAAGTCAGTCATTTAACGAATATGGTATCTTATATACTGAGTGATATGACACATCTCATTTATTTATTTGAAGCCATTATTGATTAACAAGAAGCTTACAAAGAAATTACCTTAAGACTTCCCTAAGAATCAAGTTATAGTTTCAAACCTTCTCTATATAAAAGAATGCTTTTCTATAATGAAAAACATTATGCTGTTGTGCATTTGCTAACATTTTTAATGTATTTAAACCTTAACTAAAATCATCACAACACTTTTCTCCTATCAATTTTTAACAATTTTTATTTCTCTCATGATACTTTTTAATTTTAGTAACTGTGAGAAAATCAAGTCAGAAATAAAAAAGACATATGCCCCTTTTTAATTAAGAAACACAATCTCCTAATTTCATCATTCTGATTTTATGTCTATCCAGTATATTACTTCAAATGTGTAATACGAATGATCTGTGCTCTAGGTCAAGTTTAGGAACATGTTAGCAAACCCAATGGACAACATTTTATTGCAACATGGTCCCCACAGGAAATGAGAATAGATCAAATGACAGATAGGTATTAAAAATGTAACAGCAGTTGGAGGATTGTAAAAAATATAAAAAATGGCTCCAAGTCCTCAATCTATTATGAATAACATGTTACTTAAAACCACTGAAAATTAAGAAATGGAAGAAAATCCCAATGTGTGTTATATGAAGGCATCTTTTCATTTGGTTTCAGTTGATCCATTTATTTGAGATTCTCTCACCCACTTTCCCCTCACTTCATCCTGCATATTTTTTGTTAGTTATTTTCTTGTCTTGTTTGCTAGTACCAGTTGAGAAACACCTACACAAAAAGAACACTTTGATCATGTTTATTACTTTCACTTTAAATGTGTAGCTTAAAAATATCTGTCATTTACTCCTTGCTTATGCAGCAGGGAAAAAACGTGGTAACTACATCTTTGCCCCTTCTAGAGACTGAATATTAAATTCCTTTTTTCTATACAGTGACACAAAATCTCATTTTGAATCACAGCATACCTGTTCTCCACTGATTATAATGCTAGATAAATAATCTCTCATGTATTCAGTATGCTGAGATTGATTTACTGTGCATTTTTAAAAAAAAAAGGACAGTTGATTTACAATAGTTTCTGGTGTTAGTTTCTGGTATACAGCAAAGTGATTCGGTTATATATTTTTTCAGATAGTTTCCATAATTTCTGTATTATAGGTAATACAAATGAATCTATATACAAAACAGAAACAGACTCACAGATGTAGAAAACAAACTTATGGTTACCAAAGGGGAAAAGGAGATAAATTAGAGCAGGGGTCCCCAACCCCTGGGCCACAGACCAATGCCGGTCCTGAGGCCTGTTAGGAACCGGGCCGCACAGCAGGAGGTGAGCGGCGGGTGAGAGAGTGAGGCTTCATCTGCCGCTTCCCATCGCTCGCGTTACCGCCGGAACCGTCCCCCGACCATGGAAAAACTGTCTTCCACGGAACCGGTCCCTGGTGCCAAAAAGGTTGGGGACCCCTGAATTAGAGTATGGGATTAACAGATACAAACTACTCTACATAAAACAGATAAGCAACAAGGATTCACTGTATAGCACAGGGAACTTCATTCAATATCTTACTGTGCATTTTTAACTAAAAATATTTTCATGTGTTTTAAGTGCCTGAATAATTGTCCAGCCATTTTTAAGCAGAAATTGATCACATTATCTCTTTAACTATGGTAGCATTAGTATTGAGCCATAATACCTAAAGTGTGTGACTTCTAACGAAGCCATCAATATCTATTTTAATTTCTGATAGCTGATTCCTTTTCTGCATGTTAAAAGTGATAAGCACACTTTACACTCTTTTCAAAGTTCACTTGGAGCTCTTTGCAGTTAGCTGATGTCCTGACCTTCAAAGTATTCTTCAGGGATTCTGGACACTGCCCCGTGCTCGGCCTGGCTTGACAGATACTGGGCAAGTTGTTCTCACTGGCACTCTGCCTCATGTGTTTAAGACCCGGCAGTGACATCTTTCAGCTTAGAAAACCCAGCATGAACAACTGTGCTCAAAATTCTACACAATGACATCCAAGAAAAGTTTACTTTTTGGGAAAATATCATAATTTACCCCTGCAAGCCTATGAGGCTATTTCCAAACCATATATATTTCTAAAAGAGAAAAAACTATTTATTTGGTGTTTTCAGATGAAAATAATATAATGAAATATTTTGTGATCTCTAAATATATAAAGGACTTAATTTAAAACAAATTTCAAACAAAAATTTTGGCTCTACGTTCTTTTATAATTTTCATTCAGGAACTCCAAGAAAACACTTTATGTTGAACTGCTTATACATTTTGCTTTTATAAAGAAGATTAAAATAGGGATATAATCTTTATAAATCACTGGTTTAAAAATATTCAAAAATTATCTTTACACATTCAATTAGAGAAGTTTCCTTGTATCTACATAAAAGACAGGTTACTTAATTTTCTTCAATTAAGTATTAAAAAAATGAATTTGTTTAAAAATAATCAAATGCATTTTTATTAATGCTAAAAAATTAGAAAACTAAGTATGAGTTTCACTAAAATATTGGGATTGTTTTCTTTATTGATATAGGAGAAGATAGTTTTTGCAATAACTCACGCCAGACCTTATTACACAGTATATTCAGAAGTCAAAATACATGTGGTGTTATTGTGTCCTGCTTACATCTGAGGCCACGGGCAGTAAAGCGCTGGACTCAGAGTGCGGGAGATGCAAGAGGTAGCAAGCAGGGTGCAGTCTGATTGAGACAGTACCACTGTGCTGACTCCAGCAGGCCCCACTTAAAGGGGAACAGCCCCCCCTGCCTATGCCCTTTAGTATTAAGCCTAGAAACCAAAACCTCCCCCCTTCTAGTTCTGAGCAAAGGAAAGTGTATATCCAAACAATAACTTAGCTGCATATCAACTCACAGAGATTATTCATGTTTAATTTTGCCAAAACTATTTTCACATGACAGTTGTATTAACAGAGTATTAACCCAATAACCAGAAACTAGAAGCTCAATCCAAACCATGCACTTAAGACAGAATTGTATTATGTTACGGTTTCCCATAGTTTGAAGCAATCTTTATGGTATGTGAAATACCTGAGAGTCTATCCTGTGTTTACTTTTATTTTAGACTTTTCTCATGGATTCCTTATACCACTGACATTTATTTTTTCATATATTTCAACATTTTTATATTCAATAGAAGATGTGTGTTTTTCCACAAGAACTCCACGTCGATCCTGCCATGCCACTCTACTTTCCTTGAGTTTGAAATTGAATGTGTCCATGTGACTCATTTTGGGCAATGAAATGTGAGCAAGGGAGGCTCGGGTCACTTCTGGGTTGACATTTTGAGAAAACAGCATGTGCTTCACCACTCTTTTCCATGTTGAGGATGGAGGAGAGCGGTGCCTCCTGCTTGCCTTCAAACAACATGTGGCAGAACCAAAAAGCAAGCCTTTGTTGTGTCACTGCAGCACAACTGATAAAACTGAAAATTCTTAAAAAAAAAAAAAAAGCAGCCATAAAAAGTGTATGGATTGGGAGATAAAATTTTGTACATTTCAATTTTTACAAATATTTTATTTTCCCAAGCCTGAACTTCCAAAGCTGACTTTTCTTCATGCTGCTCCCTATCTGATAGTCAATCTCTAAAATGAGTTTGAAGATGTCAAATAACCTGAACCAAGTTCCACTAGACAAACCTATGCATGCACAATCTCCTTTGATCTTCATTTCTCCCTCTCCTTCGTAACATAAAATTCTGATTTTCAGAAGGTGCCAAGACTTTCAATATGTGAAAAAAAAAGGACACTATTCTCTTAATTTTTATTACAGCACTTTTTTAAGACTATGATTTGCCTGTGTTAACACAGGCCGTTTCCACAAAAATGATTTGCATGAAAAAAGCCCCCTCGAGCACCTGGATCTCTTACTTCTATTCTTTGAATACCTTATTCAATTTGAAAATCCTGGAAATAACACAGCATATCAATTTTAAAGGATGTTCAGAAATTATGAAACTGATAAGATCATGATTCAAAATAAATTTTCATCTCTTTCCTCCTAAAATTAACCTTACTAAAGCTAAGGAATATAATATGAAGAAGAATACTAGCAAAATAAATGAATTATAAGGCCTTTTGTGGCACTTTATGTATTTTATTTGATGGCTTGTTCCACCTCAAGGATTTTCCCCCCAAAATAGGAACATTTTAAGCTACGTTATTAAAAGAACACATACTGTTTGATAATTTTCAAGCTGCTTGAATCTTTTGTAGCTAAATGGCTTTATTCCAGAAAAGCAGATAAAATTTAAGCTGATTGGAGTTAAAATATGTCAAGAATCAGTCTAAATCCATCATTAAATATCACACTACAATTTGAGATGCTCTACAAATATCAAATATCGACAAAATATCATCTTTGAAGTTTTAAAGATATCAATCAAACATATTAACAGGAGAAAAGATACTGCAAAACTTTAAATCAGCTAAAGACATTAGAAATAAGAAATCAGCATTCAAATATATGTATAAACCATGCAATTGCTTTGTATTTGGGATTGTATCACATGAAGTATCAAATTCTACTTTATAAATGTTCAATTAAAATCTCAAATAGCCTTTGATTTATTAAAAATGCTTTATAAATGTAAATATTTAATACTTTTGAATGAAGTGATATATATTAAAAATCGCAAAATGTTAAAACATTTCAATTACATATTGCTTCTAAAGCTCATTATCTGGTTTGAACTCATTAATATTTCATTTCACATTAACAAACTCAGAATTATGCATTTATAAGTTTTTAATAATATTTTTCTAACTAGTACATTAAAATTATAGTTTTCAAATAGGAAAAATACTAATACATCACAGTGGAGTGCTTTTAAATCTTAGGAGGTACGGTACTCTGGGGTGTTTAAAATAACATAATATTTTAAGTGTTTTATTTACTACCTTTTCCTTGAATATGCTTCATCATGAAAGGCAGCAGAATATGCCACCCCAAAATATGCCACTTTGGCATAAAGATTATTTTGAGCTGAAGGCAATTGAGAATAAGCAGATAAAAGAAAAGCTTTTTGCCCTCCATTTGCCTAAATGCTAGGCATAAAATGACAAAGGTTCCCTCCTTCCCTCTCTACCAGTAAAAACAAAAGTTAATCACTGGAGACAACTTTGGACCCTATTAGCCCGGAGAAAGAATCAGAGAAATCTGCATAACAAACTTTACTATCTAGCTTATATCTACCATTAGTTTCCACACAACCCCAAAATTTACCTTCTCACAGTTTGCTGCCCTTAGAAGTCTATAACTGCTTTCCTTTGTCATGTCACTTAGCACAAATATATTGTTTTTTGTTGAAGGGGCTATATAAACCACAGTTTTAAGCCATCACTTTGAGTTACTCATTTGTCCCTGGATCTCTCCTATTTATACATCAGGTACACGTTAATGAACTTGCATATGTGTTTCTCTTGTTGGTCTATCTTTTGTTATAGGGGCCCGAGAGAGAACTTAGAAGGATAAAAGAGAATTTTCTTCCTCTACAAATATTAAGAAATATTAAGAACGTGCATTCTAAACAGTAATTAGTTTGAGATATAACTGTCAGAGTTGCACTACCTAGACCCTGCGTCTTATACAATATCAAGCAGAAAATAAAACAACAGAAACAAAGGGTTTCTTCTCAAGGCCTATTCTCCGACTTTAGTGGCCATACAGGTGTGTCTGTTTCAAACAATTTTCAAACCTATCCCTTAAAAGAAGTTCAGTAAAAAGTATCTTTTCTGGAGTAATTCCCTCAAGCTTATGCTCACTAATTTATATTATTAAATATTAATTCATTAATTAATTCAATAAATGTGTAACAAATGCAAAATACGGTGAATCCTGGACTACGCACAGGGGTAATCAGTGCAGGATTCCCACCCCAAGACCCTACAGCACGGTTTTCAAATTACCTAAAGCATATGATGAGACTTTACACGCAAATTAGGGATATATCATCTTTTGAGTACAGTTACATCTCAGACCAACAACCTTAGATGTTATTAGATGGGAAATTGCAAACTTGTGGAACTGTTTCTACCAAAGGACGAATCTGGCAGCTTCTTTATTTGAGGTCTGTAATTCTCTCAAGGATCATTTCTTTTGAGTCGTCTTTAGTTTCACTCTCCCCCACTCCTCACAAACTTCACATAATCATAAATGGAGGATAGAAGTGGAGGTGTAATGCATTCTCCTAGCTCCAAACCATTATTTCCCACTGCCTGGTAAAAACTAACTAGTAGATTGAATCATGTAAAACAGAAAATACTCAAACATTGGAGAATGGTTGAGAATGCCTATTCAAAAGGCAAAGTCATAAGAATCACCCATTATTTTGAAGCTCTCAGGACTTTTTTTAAAATTCAACTGATCATTTTACTGTACTAACAGTGTTGATTCTTGGCTAATAACCTATTTACCCACCGAAATACTATCATCAAAGAACAACAATTTTACTATGTAGACACTGGTATCAACACCCTGATTTCAGTCTTTTGTTTTCATATCCAGTCATCAAAAACTCTACGGTCCTTTAGCAACCACTCTCATAGCCAGGCTTAAACCCTGTTGACTTGCTGACACTACACAAATGCATGGTCTTAAACCTCTGCTAGGTCCTCAAGTGGATTCATTGCTTGGGAATCATTTTTTTGTGCCCACATCTTCATTCCTTTGAGCATATATTTAAAATCTTCACCATTTTCTTCCAACAATTTACACCAGCACCTCACTACTTCTACCAAGTACAGACCGTCTTATCCCACCTCGCACAGATAATGAAGGGGACACATGCTCACCTTCCTGTCCCTTACCTAAGGAGTCCAAATAGCACGTACCTAATCGTGGTAAATTATACAATTGATCCTATTCTTTCCTCTGACCCTGCTGCAGCAGATTAAATCCACACCTTTTGATATATGTCTGACTTTGCAGCGCCACCCTGCAGACTACCATTCCCTAAGGCATTACTTTGGGCTCAGGTATGTGACTTGCTTTTGTCAATGTGATTTAGTGAATCTATGTAAGCAGAGGTTTTAAGTATTTTACATTGTTTTGCTTTGCCTCTGGTACTTCAGCCATTCCATTCAGATTGATACAAATTTTCCTAAATAGCCAACAGGAGACAACTGGAGCAGACCTGAACCCAACCAGTAGCCTCAAGCCCAGCCAATCCCAGAAGTGCCCAGTATAAACACAACCTCCCTACAGACCTGAGAGTGAGCAGTAAATATATACTACTGTAAACTGCTGTAAAGTCGTTTGTTACACAAGATTATTTCAATTGTTACATCATTCTAGCTATCTTTCCTCCTATGGAAAGCGCTGTTTATTCTCTCTAAGGGTTATCCTCACTGTATTCTGGATTTTACCTTCCCAGGAGTTTTACTTCAATTTGCCCAAACTGACTTCTCTTAGACCTTTTCCACTTTGGGTCGGCTCCTCCCCTCTGCCATAAACTCTCCCCCTCCCCTGCACAGAGAGCCTCACTCCATGCACTGCTCAGGCCCCAACAATCTCCTGTGTGACCAGGACTCCTGTCCTCCCTGGTTAAGCACTGAATGCCTTTTAAACTGAAATGTTTAGAAAATTTCAGAGAGAAGAATAGAAAAGGTAGGATTTCTTTATATATTCCAAGTATGCAATCTCTTCTCACTCTATACATTGCAAATGTTTTATCCTAGACTGATCCATATTTTTTAATTTAATATTGTTTCTCCTCCCAGGAAATATACATTCTAATGAAGACAAATGTATACCTTTACTAGTATGAGTTGCACTTTTGGGAACTTGACTAAAAGAAAATTTTGTTTAACTGTGGTCATAAATATATCCAGTATTTACTTCTTAGGACTTAACAATTTTCCATTTCATGTTTAGGTCTTCTAATATATTTGTATATATAATGAGCCAGGCTTCTATTTTACGTTTTCCATGAGGCTAGTCAGTTTTTCCATCATAATTTATTGACTAGTTAATATTTTCTCCACTGACTTGTAATTCCTTCTTCCTTACAATAAAAACATCCATAAATTCTTGGGTCTGTCTATGGGTTGGCCATTCTGTTCCACTGGTCAATGTAAAATAATGAACAGTTCCAGAGCTAGGGAGGGAGAGATTTTATTTGAAAGGATTATTGCAAAAGGAGGGAGGGGACTATTATGATAGAGAAAAGAACTATTGTAATAGAGAGAACACTCCAAGTGTGAGATCTGCAAGCTTCTCAAAGATAAAGCAGGAGAGGAGTTTTCTTTTATAGAGAGAAGTGAACAAGACTACAAAGAACCAGGGGATGAATGAAAGTGGTGTAATCAGTGGATCAGAGAATGTTTTACCCTGAGCCAGCCTATTCTCAGAAGGGGTTGTTAATGAGAGGTTGTCTCCTGGCTCTGGCTGAGGGTGGACCAAAGCTCAGGAGCCTGGGGGAAGCAGAGCAACTTAACCAAACTCTGGTTACCAAACATTTTATTCCGAATGATTAGCGGGGGCAAAACAGTTCAGTTGTCATTTATACAGCCAAGAAAAGAAATCCGGAGGTTCTGTATTTGGTGAATCATGGGTAAGCAGACATGAGTCTGATCTAAGTCACACTGGGGAGGCTAGCTGCCTCTTTGCACCGAGCTGTTTCCCGGGAACACAAAATGGTGGGGGGGTCTCGTTAACCATGACTGTTGACCAGGATTACAGGGCTGCTGTAAACTTCAACACTGTGATCAACTTGCACGAGTATCATGAGTATGTCCTATAGCTCTGTAAACCTTAATATCTGGTAGAGCAGGCTAATCTTCCTTAATTTGTTTTCAAAACTGTCTTAGGGATTATTGATCCTTTTGCCAACTCAAGAATAATTTGACAATCAATATAAAAATTCATTTTTATAAAACTGGAATTGCATTATATTTTATAGATGAATATAAAAAGAAATGGCAGTTTCATGACATTCAATTTTCCTCTCCTTATATATGGTATATACCTTCATATAGTTAGATTTTTCTTTTTTTCCCTTCAGGAAAAGTAATGGATTTCCCTATGGGTCTGCTACCATTCTATCTTAAATATATTCCTAGGTATATTATAGTTTCTCATTACTCTTAAAAATGGAATATTCATATTAATAGTACTATATGTCTAATTTTTATAAAATATAAAAGAAAACTATTAACATGTATATTGGTTTTAGGTCCAACAAACTTGCTAAATTCATTTGTTATTTCAGTCTGTCTGTAGATTTTCTTGAATTTTCAATATATGTATTAACGCCCTCTGCAAATAACAATGTTCTTTCTTTCTTTCCATTCTTTATAGTTCTGAATTCTTCTTCTAGCACTGGTTTGTAACTCCAGTATACAACACTGAATATAATCAGTGACAGAAGACACCTTGTCTAGTCCCTGAATTTGAGGGAATATTTTAAATTTTTACTGGTATCCACTGAACTGATATTTCACAGAACACATTTTGTAAAGCAATGCTTTACCCTAATACAATGCAGCGCTACTTACTTCTTTGCAATTTACACAGTTTAACAAATACAAGGCAAGTTTTTGTTTGTTTTTTACCAGACGTAAAATACATAGTCTGTACCTACTGATGATATTAGTGATATTCGCATAGCATCACTTTTCACTTAAGAAGCAAATAGATTTGTTGAATGCATACCACACCTGTTCTGGTCTCAAGGCCAGGATATTATGCTACCTATGTTGCAACTTTAAAGGCATAAAATTAAGTCTGTGGTTCTAATTAGATATATCATCCCTGAGTTCCTTTGATACCACATGTGGTGGCAAGCATAACACCTTGTCATTATAAAATATACATTCTTAACCAATCCAATACCAGGAGTAAAAGGAAATCACTGATGTACTCTATAGTCTGGGGAACCAAAAACAAAACAGAACAAAACAAAACACAAAAAAATAAGAAACCAGATTCTGAGTAGAGACCCACCAGAGTCCTGACAAGTTTCAAATGGTGCCTAAAGCAGAAAAAAGGAAATAACAGCATGTTTTGTGGGCAAATAAAGCATAATTTTGACAGTCTAAACTTCTGAGAACTTCAGAAATACACAGCACGTAAATTCTTGCAGAATGGAATGCCTAACTCTGAAGGAAATTTACATAAACAGAAAAATAAGGTAAACAAGGCAGGAACACTGGGGATCAGAAAAATGAAAAGATTCTGATACTGGATAGGAGTAGAGCCCACAGGAAAATTATTTCAGAAAGCATTTTACCAGCAAATGTATGTAACACTGAGAGTGCCACCTTGAGGGCAAATCCCGTGGAGCCATAAATCCCGAGTGTAGGGTGGGAGGTAGAGTGCTCTCCGGAGTCAGAGAGAGGAAGGGCTCGACAGCAAGGACATACCGCATCATTTAAAACAGAAGAGGAAGACAGCACCGTATGATTCACTCATAGGTGGAATCTGATAAACAAACAAAAGACAAAACAATGAGCTTATGAATATAGAAAACAGGATGGTGGTTGCCTGGCAGGAGTGGGAAAGAATGGGTGATGGGTGTCAAAAGGTACAAACTTTGTTATAAAATGAATAAATCATGGGGATGTAATGTATAGCATGGTGTTTATAGTTAATAATACTGTATTATATATATGTAAGTAGCTAGGAGAGTGAATCTTCAAAGCACTTACTACAAAAAAAAAATTGTAACTATACATGGTGACAGATATAACTGGACTTATTGTAATCACTTTGCAATATATACAAGTATGAAATCATTACACTGTACACCTAAAAAAACCCCAAGACAGCAGAGGGACCCCCTGGAGCGCAAAGGTGAGGATATTACTACCTACTCCTCCTAAGAGCCTGGGTGCCTTATTTAAACATGGGAAACAGGGTTTTCTTTAATCTCACACTAATTGTCATAAATAATGGCTGAAGAGAAGAAAAGA
This sequence comes from Balaenoptera borealis, assembly GCF_965194805.1. Taxonomy (NCBI): domain Eukaryota; kingdom Metazoa; phylum Chordata; class Mammalia; order Artiodactyla; family Balaenopteridae; genus Balaenoptera; species Balaenoptera borealis. Next base: position 143,098,726 of record NC_138861.1, read on the forward strand.
ACACACCACTAAAATGTACTAACAAAGCAGAAGAATGTGTAATAATCTAATTTTTCAAAGTAAACTAAGGTTTAACCAAATAATCACAGCTTTAAAAGTACAGTGCAAATGAGAAATATAATACAGGACTTCCCTGGTGGCGCAGTGGCTAAGAATCCACCTGCCAACGCAGGGGACATGGGTTCGAGCCCTGGTCCAGGAAGATCCCACAGGCCGCACAGCAACTAAGCCCATGACCCACAACTACTGAGCCTGCGCTCTGGAGCCCGCAAGCCACAACTACTGAGCCGGCAAGCTGCAACTACTGAAGCCCACACGCCTAGAGCCCATGCTCCACAACAAGAGAAGCCACCACAACGAGAAGCTCGCGCACCACAACAATGAGTAGCCCCTGCTCGCCACAACTAGAGAAAGCCAGAGTGCAGCAACAAAGACCCAATGCAGCCAAAAATTAATTAATTAATTTGAAAAAAAGGAATAAAATACATACTAATGTGGCAGAACTGAAAAACACAAATCATATCTGTAAGTGTAAGTAAGCTTAAATTTGACACTCTTAGGATGTGAGAACCTACCTCAACATAACAAAGGCCACATATGACAAACCCACAGCTAACATCATACTCAATGGTGAAAAGCTTAAAACATTTCCTCCAAGATCAGGAACAAGACAAGAATGTCCACTCTTGCCACTTTTATTCAACATAGTTTTGGAAGTCCTAGCCACAACAATCAGAGAAGAAAAAGAAATAAAAGGAATACAAATTGGAAAAGAAGTAAAACTGTCACTGCCTGTACATGACATAATACTATACATAGAAAACCCTAAAGATGCTACCAGAAAACTAGAGCTCATCAATGAATTGGGTAAAGTTGCAGGATACAAAATTAATACACAGAAATCTGTTGCATTTCTATACACTAACAACAAAATATCAGGAAGAGAAATCATGGAAACCATCCCATTTACCCCCACATCAAAAAGTAAAAATTACCTAGTAATACACCTACCTAAGGATGCAAAACACTTATACTCCAAAAACTATAAGACACTGATGAAAGAAATCGAAGATGACACAAACAGATGGAAAGATATACCGTGTTCTTAGATTGGAAGAATCAATATTGTTAAAATGACTGTACTACCCAAGGTAATCTACAGGTTCAATGCAATCCCTATCAAACTACCAATGGCATTTTTTGCATATCTGAAACAAAAAATTTTTAAATTTGTATGGAAACACAAAAGACCCCAAATAGCCAAAGCAATCTTAAGAAAGAAAAACAGGGCTTCCCTGGTGGCGCAGTGGTTGAGAGTCTGCCTGCCAGTGCGGGGGACACGGGTTCGGGCCCTGGTCTGGGAGGATCCCACGTGCCGCGGAGCGACTAGGCCCGTGAGCCACAACTGCTGAGCCTGCGCGTCTGTAGCCTGTGCCCCGCAACAAGAGAGGCCACGATAGTGAGAGGCCCGCGCACCACGGTGAAGAGTGGTCCCCGCTTGCCACAACTAGAGAGGGCCCTCGCAAAGAAACGAAGACCCAACACAGCCAAAAATAAATAATAAATAAATAATAAATAAAAATTTTAAAAAAAGAAAGAAAAACAGAGCTGGAGGAATGAGGCTCCCTGACTTCAGATTATACTATTAAGCTACAGTAATCAATATGGTACTGGCCCAAAGACAGACTTACAGATCAGTGAAATGGGATAGAAAGCCCAGAAATAAACCCACGCACCTATGGTCAATTAGCGTGCAACAAAGGAGGCAAGAATATACAATGTAGAAGACCGTCTTTTTAATAAGTGGTGCTGGAAAAACTGGACAGCTACATCTAAAAAAATGAAATTAGAACATTCTCTAACACCATGCACAAAAATAAACTCAAAATGGATTAAAACCTAAATGTAAGACCGGACACTATAAAAATCTTAGAGGAAAACACAGGCAGAACACTCTGACATAAATTGCAGCAATATCTTTTTCAGTTGTCTCCTAGAGTAATGGAAGTAAAATAAAAAATAAACAAATGGGACCTAATTAAATTTAAAAGCTTTTGCACAGCAAAACAAAATGAAAAGACAACCCACAGAGCGGGAGAAAATATTTGCAAACAATGCGACTGACAAGGGATTAATCTCCAAAACATACAAACAGCTCATGCAGCTCAATAACAAAAAGACAAACAACCCAATCAAAAAATGGGCAGAAGATCTAAACAGACATGTCTCCAAAGAGGACATACAGATGGCTAAAAAGCACATGAAAAGATGCTCAACATTGCTAATTATATTACTCAGCCATGAAAAAAAAGGATGAAATAATGTCATTTGCAGCAACATGGATGGACCTAGAGATTATCATACTAAGTGAAGGAAGTCAGAGAAAGACATCATATGATACCACTTATATGCATAATCTAAAAAAAAAATGGTACAAATGAACTTATTTACAAAACAGACTCACAGACTTAAAAAATAAACTTATGGTTACCAAAGGGGGAAGGTGGCCGGGAGGGATAAATTAGGAGGTTGGGATTAACATATACACACTACTATATATATAAACTAGATAATCGACAAGAATCTACTGTATAGCACAAGGAACTCTACTCAGTAGTCTGTAATAACCTATATGGGAAAAGAATCTGAAAAAGAATAGATATATGTATAACTAAATCACTTTGTTGTACACCTGAAACTAACATAACATTGTAAGTCAACTATACTCCAATATAAAATAAAAATTAAAAAATATATATACATATATATAAACAGAAAACTCCCTAAAAATTAAAAAAAATCACAGCTTTAAGAAGTGCAGCTCAAATCAGAAATAAAATACACATTAATGTGGCAGAACTGAAAAACAAACACAAATCATAGCTATAAGTGTAAGTAAGCTTGAATTTGAAACAGTTAAGGTATGAGGAGATTTACATAAGCTTCACTTTCATGGAACACCAGGAAAAAAGTCATGATAATATACAAAATCATGATTATCTATAGAAATATAAAGAGTGGTACATGCAAAAAAACTCCAATTTCCTAAGAGTGAACTCTGGTGAGCCGCAAGACATATTAATTTCTGAGAGCAAACAAAAAGTGTGAGCAGGGGTAGATGGAGGTGAAAGCCTGCCAAAGAGAATGTATCAGATCAGAAAGAGGGCAGTTGAGCTATTAGTGATATGGAGTGTGATAGGTGGGACCCATTCAAGACTGAAAGAATTCCAATTGCAAGATTAATTTACTTGGGAAATCATCCTCCTCATCCCTACCCTCTAAAATGCCCTATGCTGTATTTTAACGGCTTAATAACAAACAATACTTAATCAACATTTTTCAAAAAGAAATACATCTGTCACCAACTGCCTTTAAAATGTATGAAATATCTTCCCATTACCAGGTGTTAGGAATAAGGTAATATTGCAGAAATTAATATATTTTTGGTTCATTATATATATCATATATATGATTATAATATATGATATCATAGTTAATATATTATACTATATAATACCATATATGTATGTACATGATACATATCATATACACACACTCACATATATGGCTAATTACGTGCCCTCATTCTTTTACCACGTAACATTATCCCCAAATTCCTCAATTAAAACTGACCTCAAAAATGCAGGAATATGCTGTCAATTTTTTTTCCTCTCTCCATATATTAATTGAAGAAACTTATTCAATCCCTACCATATGCCAAACACAGTGCCAGTACCAGAAAAAACAAGATGAATAATAACAGTCTTTATCTTCAGAAAGCTTGTAGTTAGAGCAGATCAGACATGAGGACTATAATTATCATACCTTATGGCAAATGCGGTGATACAGCATGTCCTAATGATTATTTAAACAGAAAAAAAGCTTTCTATTTTTAATCTCATTCTTAATGATAAATGCTTCCAAATCGTTAAGGAAAGCTTTCTGGATTAGAGACTATCTATCCAAATCTTAAAAGTCAAGAAGGATTAGTCAAGCACGGGAGAACAGTGGAAGAATTACAGACTGAGGCAACAGCAAGAACAGAGTGTGGTAATGACAGACACAAACAACAAGATGTGCTCAGAGAAATAAAGCAGACCAGCACTTCTGGGGCATGTATTTTCTGGCATGGGGTGGTAGTTATGTGTGTGTTGGAAATCGTAGTGGTGAAAAGAGTTGGAAAGATTTCAAAGATGAAATCAAAGAGAGAAAGAGATGAACGAATTTGACTCAATAGAATTTTATATTGTAAACAGCCCTAATCGAATATGATTTGTTTGTTGAACTGCCGACCTCCTCCTCCTGATAAATGAATTATATTTCCAAAAATCACAAAATAAAAGGTCAATAATTATGCCATGAATCACAAAATGACTACACAAATGGCACTTGATTTTTTTTTTAATCCATTGCTCTAGTGTAGGTGTGAGATCTGGATTTGAGGAATATACAACAAAAAAGGAATTAGAAGACTTTGGCATCAATGCAAATCAGTCTTGATGAGAATTTATTCTAGAACTATCTCCAGTGATACTAAAATGATGGAGCGGAACAGACAAATGTAAGAACAGTGATTGTGAACTGAGGGTGAGAGAAGAATCAAGGACAAACTAGAGTCTCTAATTTCAGGACTGGACGTGGAAGAGCTGAGAGACTAGATACAGAAAGTAAATACAATATTTAAATGTGAACACTAAACAATATCCTAAAAAGTGATGCAGAAATGGAGCTAATCTTGTTTGACAGTTTAAGGTAAACAGTGATTAGAATAAGTACTAAGCATTATGTCAGTGTTGTTTGCTTTGACAAAGCCAGGTGACAAATTCTAAAAAGATTAAGTTTACTGTTGGTGCTCTATTATCCTCCGGTAAGGACAGGCAGAAAGGACTAATTTTCAGCAATCATTATCATCACAGACACATTCCCTGGGAAATTTACTCAACATGCTCATTTCAAACAAAATGTTCTGTAGTGTTCACTGTGTAAAACACAGTTTAAATCATAGGGTAGTGATAGAGGAGGATATCAGGTACAAATTTAAACAAATTCAAACAGTTCTGAATGAAATGAAATTAATAGTCAACTAGAATTCCTTGTCCGAAGGCTTTAACAACTCAACGTGTTTGCTGAACATCTGCTTTTCTCCTCTTACGGTTTCCCAGCAATCGGCAGCCTTGTAGCATTGTACGAAGAAGCTGTGCTTTAACGAATCCTTGAGCGTTCTTCGAGTCTAGTTACCTGGAGTTATCCTCCTTGGTTTGCTGGGAGGAAGTGCTCCAGTTCCTTGGGTACCTTCACAGAGACTGCAGAGGGGCACAAGGGACAGGGCCTTCTAGAGGCAGAGATGGAAGTATTGCCGCTAAAGCAGGCACTGGGCAAGCACACTCCACTGCTGCCTGATTTCCCTCTAGATGCCCATCAGCCGCAATCCAGGTTGGTATGTAAAGGCTTTGCAGAGATAGTCCTCAAGTGCTTCCTCCAACAGAGGGCTTTTGGGTGAAGAATCAAGCTTACCATTTTGAGGAATAATGCGGGTTTCTTCCAAATTTTTCTTTAGCTCAGAAGTTAAACTCAGGCTTTCCCTACTAAAAAAAGTTATCCCAAGAGGAAACAATGGCGCTGTCACTTAAAAATGAATGTTAAAATAGCAACCAATCAACCAACCAACAAAAGCCACAGAAAATAAATAAATGTGGAGGTCAGTTCTAGCTTTCACCAGTCACTCCTATCTTTACATGGTAAAGAAACAGAATTGACATTGTTTATCCATGAAGATATATATTTTTTCTGTTTCCACTAACATTTACTAAGCATGAACTCTGTACCAGGAATTGCATCTTCATGTTGTCTCGTTTTAGCCTAACAAAAATCTGGGGATATAATTCTGCTTATTTTACAGCTACAGAAATGAGGCTCAAAAGGGTTGAGAGTTCCACTCACAATCACCGCTTAGTTGCAGGGACTGAATCTGAATTCAAGGCTATTGGCTTGAACTCTAGGGCTCTCTCTGGACCCACAATGACCCTGTTCAGATGCACCTGTGAGCCCCAGCCTGAAAGTGTGCTGGCTCCTCACGTGCTCTTATGTCTCCTGTCATATCCTGATAGCACCCTCGTGGCCTGAGGACCTATGAGCAACCTGCAAGCAGAAGAGCGTTTTGGAAGCTGAGTGGTATGTGTAATGGAGATGGCCCCCTGCTTAAACACAACTCATACACGTGTACATATACATTCACATCAACACTCTACCCAGTGAAACTTCCCCAAGGACCAAGAGAACATGGGTCATTACTTAAAAGAGAATCTACCTACATAAAGATATTTTAAAATTTCTATTTTAAAGGGATGTAAATCCAGTGACTCACGTTTCCCTTAAGGTTACACTATTTTAAAAATAGATTCTAAACATTTACCGATACACTCTTGGTTTAATACGTCTGTAAAACAGTCTTCAAAGTAATTGAAACTAATTCGTTTATTCTCAAGAATTCCGTGGTATATGGCTTAACCAACAGAGCATGGGTTCTGAAAAGGCTATACATATAATGAGATTCTCTAAGAAGGCATGGGGACAGGGAGAGAGTAACTCATAGAGAAAAAAAAAGAAGGGAGACCAATAAATATTACACATAAATATGTATGATATATTGAAAGCTATCCAATAATATATCACCCATTAAGTGTTAATTTCCGATGATTAAATACGCAAGATCTTTTATATATATTTAACTGCCAAGTAATCAATATGCTTCTTAAACTATTCCAGTGCATAAGAATTTCTAATAAATTTTAAGTTATCACCATGCAAATAAACAATGAAATATCCCCAAATAAAAATACAATAGTATTAATTTCAAATAGTCAAATACAGTATTAACTAAAGTTAAAGTTCCTTTCAGTGCTCATTTTCATTCTCAACATTAGATGCTGTTTCAGAAAGAGTCATTTTCCCCTTTCATTCTCATACACAAACACACATTTACATAAATATAATTGCTGTACTTGAAGAGAGTAAAAATTGGAGAATTTGGGAGTCAAAGCAATATTATTATTACTTGCCATCAGCAGAGAAGAATATGCTGGCCTAAAATCCTAAAGAAATAATTTTGTTTCTTTCTCTCCTTCCCTCCTATCCTCCTTCCTTTCTTTCCCAAGAGCTATATATAATATTCCATTTAGAATATTTCAGAGATTGTTTGAATTATGAGATTATGCACCTCTTTTTAACTATATGCTCAACCCAGGTTTACAGTTAGATGTTAAGTACATAAGAAAAGCAACATATCTTTCTTAATATTGATTTAATGTCCTTGGACAGCTGTAACTTTCTTACAGGAGATCTAATATAGCAAGAGACGAACGCCTAATTCTCCACTCAAAGCCTACAGAGACTCAGCTCGGCTTCCTGGTAACTTCCTGTCCCTTGCTTTGACTTTCTGAACTCACTGCTTCTCCAACCTTTCCTGAACTGTATCCAATTTCTAGGCTTAGCCTATTAATTTGCAACAAATCTAGTGTGTCTTCACCATGGGTAAGGGTATGGACTGAACCTTCTTCTGCAAATAGCACAGCATGCCTTTCCCGATTTCTGGCCAGTTGCACCTGCCACCCCAGTCTCCTGCTGCTGCTGTCACTGCCTTGTGCAGCTGTGCTACACAGTTCCACAATTCCCTTCTTCCGCAGTGTCGGCATCCTACGATGAAAACGGAAGCTGTCTTTTGAGCAACAGACAATGACTACTTTAGAAGGCAACATCCCAGTTTATTAAATAATTTGTTCCTGACCAGAATAAGACACTATATTACATATTGGTAGACATGTTAGTTAAATCACCTGTTCAGATATACCCCAAATAGTTGGGAATATTGATCAGCAAGGATCCCAGAAAATAATTTCCAATTTGCTTTCCATGAATGTATTTAAGAATACAAAATAATTAAAACAAACTATTCCTCAAATAAGGTAAGCCTCATATTATTTATACAAGGAAAATATAACCTTATTCACAGTCTCAAAATAAAATTGCCTACGTGTAGTGGTGCGATCTGAGACACGCTTAGAAGCGTATCAATACCCTAAATATGTACACTCCCTATTACAAAGCTGACACTCTCATTTCTTGAAAAAATTATCATCTCCTTAAGGCTCTTATGCAATGCTTATCTTCTACTGATTACATTACACAATAGGAAGATATTAATATGAGAGCAAGTGTCTTAACTCCCTTTCAAGCTTGGTCCCTTGACTTTCATTATTACCATTCTAGGCTCCAGCCAAGCTACACTACTTATTTCTCAAACATATATAAATGTTTCTTCTCCCCGTACTATTTTTACATAAAGATTGACAACTTTTAACATGTATTTGTCCATTTTCAACAAATATTTATTGAGTCACTATTATACGCAAATAGTTTGACTGGCTTTTGGGAAGACAAGAGATTAGAAACAAGACAGTGTCTGTCCCCATGGATCTTACCATCAAAGTTTCTAAAATTCTGCTTGTCCTCTACATGTCTACTCAATAATCTCTGGCCATCTTTCAAGGTTAGTCATTGATTTTAAGGATTCCAATATATTAAATTTCACATCACTTTAAGGTATGAAACTACTGGTAGTTTTGCTGTGATATGATTATTTCAGATATCACTCTGTAGCTTCATTTGCTTTTGATTCTTTCTCCAGTGGCTCAACTGTCCTATGCCCATTACCGATACCCTCACCCAAGTCCCCTTTTTTCATTTTAGTGTACAACCCCTTATACCATTACATCTTTCTCCCAAAGAAAATGCTGAGCAAAGATGAGTTGTATGTAGTTTTCTGAAGCTCAGCTTCGCTTATGGAGGAGTTGAATAGACATGAGTGTAGACAGAATCATTCCACCTAGGCTATCTAAAAAGAAGCACAACTGGGCAGAGATGAGGAGCTGGCCAGAAGCAAGATTCTGAATGCTCCACTTAAGGAAGTTAAACACTGCAAGAAAGTACTAGAACAGATACAGCTATAGTCCAGTTTCTAGAGGGCCACAGTCTAAGATGGACCGAAGTTCAAAAAAGCAGCAAGATCAGTGAAAGCTAATAATTGACATATTTATAAATATGTAGTTTATACTTTGTACATATGTTTCTTCACAGTTTTTTCAATCTCCACCAATAGTCTATTTATTGTCTTTCCCTCCTTCCCCTACTGCACAGTCCCAAAGCCAACAGCGAACACTTTAGGTTCTTGTTATGGGAACACTCCAGATTCCAAGAGTTGGGAAAGAGACAGATGCTGGGAACACTAAAGTCACATTGCATAGGGAGGCGTGTCAGGATGGGAGAAAGCTTTGGCAGAGCAGCTCAATTGCAGTAGTTATGCAAAAACCTGACAGGAATCAGTTTTCATGAAATGCTAAGAACTGGAGTTAGCAAAGAAAACAAAATGAAGAATTGGAGTTAGCAAATGCAGACTGCTCATTTACAGAGTTACATTATAAAGATAAAGAAATGTGAAGCTAGCTAGACGATTAAGTGAGAGCAAGAAAAGTGTTTCTTTTGTTTGCTTTTTGTTTAATGGGGAAAATAAAAGTATATTTGCAAGCTCATGGAAATAGTACAGCAGAAAAGGAAAACTATATGATGCAAAAGGGAAAACTGCCTGAGCAATATATTTATATAAGAATATGCCATCTAGTATACAAGTGGATGCTTAGACAAAGTCAAGAACAGAGACACTTCTTTTGTGGTGAAAGAAGAAAAAGTGGAGTATTTGGGCAAAAATGCTATATAGGTGGCATAATGTGGTTTTGAGAGCTTGATAAACTACTTTGAGATTGCTATTTTTTTTGAAATAGGAAGTAAAAGTTATCAGCTGAGGGGAAGAATTAGGTAGGAGATACTGGAGATTTGAAGAGACTGGAAAGAGTGTTCACCTGAGAGTATAAGTAAATAAACTGGTATAATTTCCACACAGTGGCCACCATTAAAGTTGGTAAATGTTAATCTTAAATGAGATAATCAGCTGGTTGTAGTTTTTAGTTGCCACATTTAGCTCGGCAGAGAATAGGAGAGGAGATAAAAAACGTTCATCAAGGTTTTGATTTAGACAAGCAAGTGAGATAAATTATGGAGCGGGGGACGTTGGTGAAAAGTATGAGAAAGTGATGTTAATGACTGACTATGAAATTAAACTACAAATGAGAACCTGATGGGATAAAATACATTGGAAAATTGAAAGAAACTAAATATTGTAGGTTACACTGAGGTGGAAGAATTGATAGAGTCCTAGAATGAGAGAGCTGGAAAAATGAGTTGGTGGAGTAAAGAGTGGAATATTTGAAACTAAGAATTTTCAGGAATTGCAGTTATATTGGTAAAGACGAGATCTACAATGTGATCAGGGGAATAAATGGGATGGATGTCAAGAAATGAAGGAGAGGAGGCCAAGAAGCTAATAAATCAGGTTACTGGGAAAATAATCTACTAGATTCTAATAACTAGTATATTGAAATAACCAGGAATAATGGCAGAATTAGTGGTGGAGAGAGTGACAATGAGCCAGGTAATGAAACTCCCAAGTTGCAGTAACTGGCTGCAAAAGAATGGGCTGGTAGAGTCTGATGACATGAGAATCCAAGCTGGTCGTTCTTATGGAAGAAAGGGGAGATGATCTGAAAGAAGGAGTGAGAGGGCACACCTCAAAGTGCTCTGCACATGAGAAGCCAGCATAAGGAGGACTGGGATACGGGAACTCAGATTTCAGGCTGAGCAAGAGGCAAAGACCATGTCCTCAAAAGTGCCTGATTATATAAGAGACTTGCTGATGACAGACAATGAGCTCTTAAGGTCTAAAAGGTTTTCTGGTTTGTTTTAAGGAAATGGAGACTGGTAAGAGATGTAATCACAGGAGTGATCACAGGAGTGATCCCTACAGTTATAAGTGGATCAGAACCAGAGTATGATAGATGATCAGAGAATTCTGAGCTGCTTGTGCTAGCAGATAAACAGAAATAAAAGCCATGATGCAATTGGTCCTAACAGGCCCAAGGCAGACATCAGTGGCAAGCTGTGCATGTTGTGAAGAGTGAGAAGCAGGAATGTTGCCAGGAGCCCCCACTTCCTGCTGAGGGAAATAAGAAAGAAAAAGACCAAAAGTAAAACAGAACATGCATCCTCCCAAAACACTGAAATCATTCACAGGGGGGAAAGAGAAATTTTCTAAGTACTTCTATTAGTATGCTCAGAGAGTTTTAAAAGTTTTTTCCATCTATATGAAAATGTAATTGGGTACTATAAAAAGGAAACAACCCACAAACCGAAAGTGTTCTTAGGTAATACAAATAATTTAAGCGAAAAAAAAAAAAAACACTCTAAAAAGATAATTGATCAACAGCCTAGAAGATGTAATTGAAGGAAACTACAAAATATAGAGCAAAAAGAGAGTAAAAAAACAAGAGGAAGTTAAGCAAAATAGAAAATCAACTGAAAATGCAACTAAAAGACAAGTAAGGAAGTTCAAATGTCAGAGAAGAATTATGGGGCTGATATCCAGGGGAAAAAAAGAAGAAATGCTAACCATACCTTTGAGTCAATTTTACCATAGAAGAAAACCAACAATTCCTAAAGAGTCAGATGAAAGGCAGAAAAGCTACAACTTCTGAGACCCTCCTTGGTCTCTAGAAATTAGGATGAGATGTGCAGAGCCTTTCAAAACAAGGCTATTTAACATACCATGTTTTGCATTAAGACTTTCAAAAGCACCCCAGAATAAAAAGTAGATGTAAAATATATCAATTCTTACAGGACTAGAATCTGATTTCACATCATCTTCATCTTGAAAATGGAATAAAATAATCCAGGAGTCCTAGTGTCTTTATTTGCTTGCCAGAGGAAATATGAATTCTCCCTGAGTTAAGGTAATATCATTATAGAGCTCAAATCTACATTTCTTTCAAATAGTGTCCAACATTCAGCCAAAAATAACCAAATAAAATAATGATGTGTCTGAAAAGGAAAAGAAACAATGGAAAATATATAATTAACAGAGTATCCATACAGTGTACGGATTAGAAACAGACTCTTCAATATTTCAAAAGACTGCATTCATAACTTTGACAGAAATGGAAATTATTTTTTAAAAAGCCAAATGGAATTTTAAACATAACGACTAAAAGTAAAAATAAAAAATTCAGTAGATGGGTTTAATTATATATTGATAAGTTGAAAGAGTAAACTGGGAGAAAAGAAAGAAGAAAATATCCAAAATAAAAATCGCAGAGATGTAAAGTTAGAAACAAAGAGAAAAGTGATACAAATGTGAGATGATAAATGCATTTAATTTGACTCCCAGGAGGGAAAGAGAGAGCTGGGATTCTTATATAAAGTGATATTTGCTATGTCTTTTTTCAAGTCACAAAAGAAACACAGTAAATTCTAAGCAAGTTAAATCAAAAAACAAACAAAAAAACTATACCAAGGCACATCAGAGTAAAACTAGTGAAAATAAAAATAAAGAGTAAATAATAAAAGCAGCAAGAAAAATAAAGTCATATTATCTTCAAAGGAGCAATACTAAGGCTGAGAGCTGATTCTTAACAAACTGAAAAAAGCAGATGATGGAATTATATTCTCAAAATGTTGGAAGAAAAAAAACAGCTGCCAATCTAGAATTCAATAACCAGAGAAAATAACTTTCCAAAGTAGAAGTAAAATAAAATCATTTTCAGACAACAAAAACTAAGAAAAGTATGTCACCAGTAAACCAACATTAAAGGACATACAAGACTATTCTTCAAGCCAAAAGTAATTGTCTAGTTGGAGACAGAGTTAGGAACAATAAAAAGCATAAATATATGGATTAATCTAAGTAAATATATGCTATATAACTCCATATTTAAAATGTATTATGTGATTTAAAATATATACAATTAACATACAAGAAAAATATAAATTTTAAAGAGAGGTAAAGTGTTTTAAATATCCATGCTGCTTCTGGGAAGAGGTAAAGTACTAATTTATATTAAGGTCTACAGATCCAGTATGACTTTGTAAATTCCAGGATAATTGCTAACTGAACAGCAGAAAAGTGAATATTTAACAAGCTAGTTAATAGGGGAAAATAAGTAAAAATGTTGTACTGTTTCAAAATAAGATGCATTAAAAGAAAAGCAAAATAGTAGAACAAAAAAGAAGCAAATAAGATGATAGACTTAAACCCAAATAATTATATAATTACTTCACAGTATGAGCTAATGATTCACTTAGAAGATGATTATCAGTCTTAAAAAAACTGAATGAATGTATTTTAAAAATACAAGGATATAGGAAGGGTGAAAGTAAAAAGACGGAAAAAGATATAACATAGAAACTTTTTCCAAAAAAAAGCTGCTAGTGCTGAGTTAACAACATACAAAATAGATTCTAAGGCAAAAAGAAGAATTCTCTATAATGATCAAGGTTAAAATTACTGGGAACATATAATTTTAAATTTCTATGCACCTGATAATATAACCTAGTATAATATGCATATAGTGGTATCAAAATACATGAAGCAAAAGTTAATTGCAACAAAAAAAAGAAGAAAAATCATCTTTATGGGAGGATTTTTTTTAACTTCTTTTTCTCAGTATCTGACTGGACAAGCTGACAAAAAGAAGGACAAGAAGATTTGACCAATACAATAAACAAAACTGACTTTATTGGCATAAGTGGACACCTTAACAGAAAACCACAGAATGCACACTCTTCAAATATTCACAAGATATTTACTAAACTTCAGTGTATGCTGGGACATGAATAGAGTAAATTTCAAAAATGATAAAGGGTTAAAGTTATACAGAGTGTATTCTCATAGCATAATGTAAATACAAGAAAATAAAAAAGAAACTCCCGTGTGTTTGGAAATTCAGCAACATATTTTTCAAAAACCAGTAGATCAAAGAAAATATTACAATTAAAAATAGGAAATACGCTTAACTGAATGATAATGAAAGTGCATTATATCAAAACTTGCGTGATACAGCTAAACCCTGCTAAAGGGAATTTATAGATTTGAATGTAATTATTAAACAAGAAGAAAGGCTGAAAATCAAGGATCTAAACATCCATCTCAAGAAGTTTGAAAAGGAGCAGCAAGTTACACCCTAAAAAGTAAAGATTGTAAATTTTAAAAATTAAGAGCAGAAGCTTGGGGTTTTGAGCATAAGCCACCCCTTTCTCCCTGTACAGCACTTTACAAACACTGCACTTTCGTTCACCACAAAAAAAATAAAAATAAAATAATTAAGAGCATAAAATAATAGATAATTAGAGTACAATAGAGATCATCAATAGTCAGAGTAGGTTCTTAACTAATAACTATTATAACTAAAGACCAGTAAAATGTATTAGTTCATGGGATAATTGATACAGAAATATTTACAAATGTTACTAATGGAAGAAGGGATATTTTACGGACTCTACCAACTTTAAAAATTCATAAGGTAGAAAAACAAATGAAACAAACTTTATGCCAACATAAAAAAAAAAGCTAGATTAAATGAACAGAAAAACAAAAAAAAACTTAACAAAGCAGAGACAAGTATAGACAGAAAACCTGAAATGGCCTGTGTCGAGAAAATTATTTGGATCTGTAATTTAAAATTAATTCATTTCTCTATATCAACAACAGTTAAGTAGAACATAGATTCATAAAAAAAAATAAAACTATACACAGAATCAAAACATCTAGGAATAAATCAAACGACTAGGAGTAAATATACCAAAAATTGTATTAGATCTCTATTTATAAAACTGTAAAATGATTGTGAAAATTTACAAAGGGCCTAAGTAAATGTAGGGATGTTCATATGCTTGGGTTGTAAGACTCAGCACTGTAACTTCTAGTTCTCCTCAATGTATTCTACAGATTCAGTGCAACTCCAAATGCAAAATCTTTTTATATTTTGGTAAAAATATGTATGCAATGCAAAGGGTCAAAAAAATAACAGGAGCACTCTTGTAAGGCAGAAGGACTTACAGTAACATTATGAAGACATATTATAAAGCTACAATGATTAAAATAGTATGCTACCGATGCAAGGATAAAGAAATAAGCCACTGGTACTGAATAGATGATCCAATAATAGACCCATACTTATGGAAACATTGGATTTATCATAAAGCTAGCACCACAAGGTAGCGTGGAAAGCAAGATCTTTCCCAAAATGTGCTGAGTCAATTGGATATCCATACAGGAATAAAATAAAAATTAAGACATACTTTATGTCACACACAAAAGTTTTGATGGATTGTGAAATGTAAGTAAATAATGCTTCTAAAAATAATATGGAATGTTTTCATGATAGGAAGAAAGAAAAAAGTTTCAGCAGAACAAAAAAGTACTAACTATGGAAGGAAACACTTGATAAATTTGAATACATCATACATAATCATTCCTTTTCATCAAAATATACCACTGTAAGTGTGAAAATGGAAGTTACAGCATGGGAGATATTTAACTTGTACAAATGAAAAAGGGTGGACTCCATAATACATAAAGGTTGACTCCCTGAAAAAAATGAAAATATGAAACTATTCAATGTAATTTTTTTGAAATGCAAATGAATTAGTCATCAAATGACCAATAAATGCATAGAAAACTACTCAATTTCATTAGTAAACAGGGAAATGAAAATTAAAACTGAAATAGCACTACACAGACCCCAATTTTAAGTGTTTAAAACATATGGAACAGTAAGTATTCTAATGCACTACTGGAGGGAATACACAGTCTCCGATTTATGATGGTTCAATTAAAATTTTTCTACTTTACAGCAGTGCCAAAGCGACATGCATTCAGTAGAAACTGTACATCGAATTTCAATTTTAATCTTTTCCTGGGCTGGCTATATGCAATACAATACTCTCCTGATGCTGGGCAGCGACAACCGAAACACTTATAACCATTCCGTACCCATACGACCATTCCTTTTTTAACTTTCAGTACAGCATTCAATAAATTACACGGGATATTCAACAGTTTGTTTTAAAATAGGCTTTGTGTTAGATAACTTGCCCAACTGTAGGCTAATATAAATGTTCTGAGCACATTTAAGGTAGGTGAGGCTAAGCGCTGATGTTCGGTAGGTCAGGTGTATTAAACACATTTTTGACTTACGATATTTTCAACTTATGACGGGTATATCAGAATGTAACCCCATCACAAGTCAAGGAAGAGCTGTACATTTGTACAAACACTCTGGAAATAATGTGTGGCATTATATACTGTTTGGCATTATATAAATTTGAATATACACATAACCTATCTCACAGCAATTCAACTCCTTGGTATATACCCAAATAAAATATATGCACATTGGCACAAGGAAAAATGTAGCATTATCATTCCCAGAGCTCACACACAGACACAAAATTTTGATGGTACAATGGATAAATTGTGGTATATTCATTTAACGGACATAATCCTGAAAAAATTTTAAAACTACATCTATACCTAACAATCTGTAACGATGTCACAAGCATAATGTTTAGGAAAAGAAGTCAGACACAAAGAATACATACTGCTTGATTTTAACTTACATATATTTCAAACAGAGGTACAGATAAATTATATTATTCGATATAATATAACATAAAGTTATAACAATAGTTACCTATGGGGAGTAGGGATTGTAGTTTGGGGAAGAAATGCGAGGGAAGCTTGTGCTATTTCTTTCCCTGCGTCATACTGATATGTATGTTCATTTTGTAATAACTGCTGTACACTTATGTCTGTACATTTGGGGGTATGTGCTATATTTCAATTTCTTTAAAATTATAATAAAAATAAAAGGAGACAAACTGTGAGAAAATATGTGACAAAAAGATTAGCTGTGCCAGTCCAATATGTGATGAATAGTATCAAGGGAAAGAGGGAACAAAAAGACGAGAATTAGTAACTATCCTCGCTCAGGAGTAGAAGATCCTAAGAAGATCATAGAGCTGATCTGAGATTTTAATATAGATAGGATGGCTCTAAAACTTGAGCTTTTAATTACTCTGTTTTTATGTCTTCTGAAAAAATATTATTCAGGCATTCTTGTTTTTAAATTAACCAACACTAATTGAAAACAACTGAGATAAATGATTAAGATTAACGCTAAATTTAACAGATGAAGCACGTTAATCATGATTATTTAGGGGATGCCCCATTTTTTTCTCTTATTGGGTAGGCTCTTTTACCTCTCCCTCTCATCCTCACCCATATAATCCACCCCCACCTCCTGCTATATTATTAACTTAATAACCTGTTCATAACCTGGTGTATAATTATACATATTCCCCGATGCTCTTACAATCATATGCCAATGCATTAGGACATATGTTTCAAGCCACAGATACAAATAAATGCCTAGAACCAGCTGTGTTTCCAGTCTCCCATTACTCCCTGGATTTTGGTGAGCTCCTTTGGTCTGAATACTCAGGTCTATTTTAACTTATTTATTCATTGCTTGTATTCTATGTTCATTTTCTTCCTTAAAATTAATCTAACACGCCATGTGCTTCTCCCTCGTTTTATATCGTTAAAGTACACTTAAAGAAATTTCTTCCAACTTGTTTGCCAGGTCACTAATTTAGGCCTCAAAAGACAATTTGATCCTCTAACTATATAAGGGAAGTGTTTTGTTGTTATTCAGAATTCAGATTTGTTTTCCCTGCTTAACTATATGCGTGTGTAAGTGTGTGGTGAAGCATCGGAATTTCCTTAGTTGTTGTAATTAATTTTTTTCTGTTCAAATTACCAGCCTCCTCCAGCATCTTTACTATGACCGTCATGTGTTCTGTGAGTGCTGAATCTTATTTACTCTCTGGCTGCCTCAGCTGTGTTGGCCCATCCTGTTAGTCTCAGAAAATACTAGGCACAATCCCTCAAGTGAAAAGGAACAGCGTCTCTCCATCAGGGCACCAGTGACACAGAATCAGGCAGGCCACAGTCCCAGCCCCTAGCTAAGATATTTAGAAGATCAAGGACATCCACGGGGCTGACTTTAAACCTTCCCACCACAGACCCCAGAGCTCTGAGGGGGCACATTTTTCTCAGGACCTGCACACTTGTGATCTTCCAAAGATTCTCTGACAATGGCCTCCAGACAGTTTGCCGCACCCATACCTGAGAAACGCCACATCGGTTTTCTTGGGCCAAGCCCCAGAGAGGCCAAAGGATTAATTCGGACCATTATTTTCCAACAGATTTCAAATCTGGACACGCACATAGATTAGTGTTGGTAACAGTGGAGAATGAGCTGCAGTGCGAGGAGTCTAGCTCTGGAACAAAAACCCACGTGGGATTTTTCCACACCCAACCGTGGGCAATTACAAAAGCTTCCCTGGCAGGCCTGGGGGGGGGAGGGGGGAGGAGGAGGGGGGGACGGGCGCCCTCCCCACACCAGACTTGGAGCACAGCCAAGGCACTGCAGTCTCTGAGGGGAGCAGCAATCGAGGACCCAGTCCCCCCCATCTTCTCACCCCCCAGGAGCTTTGTTCCGGTTTCCCTCAGCAGTGAGACAATCCCCAGGTCTTCACTGATCTTCCTGACTCTCGCCCCTCCTTGTCCCAGTGGAAGATTTCGGGGACCCATGCTTTCTCCTGGTTAGCCTCGTCCTTATGTCACTGCAGTACGGCATTAAGGGCCTGACTACTTTCATTTTGGCTTGACCACTGGGCAGCACCCGGCAGCTCAGCTCGCGACGCAGCAGATGCTGGGACTTGCCCCGCAGACACCCCTTCAGGACCCTGGCACTGCCCTGACCTTTCAACAGCCTTGGCTTCTCAAGAGTTTGCAGGTGAGTGGCTGCCAGAAACTTCCCACAGCCTCAGGAAGCTGCCAAGGCCCGAGGTTACACCCCGTCCACAACCAGCCAGGGCGCGATGACGGGTACAAGGGGGGATGGAAAGCCCCGCCTCCCCCCGCCCACCAGGTTGAACAGCGCCCGGCTCGAGCTCCGTGCAAGCCCAGCTGAGGCCTGTGCTTTCGTTCCAAGCGCTTGGCTGTTCGACCCCCCGTTCTGCCCAATCCCCCGACCTCACTCCTCCGTAAGAGACCCCGGGCCACTTCCCCCAAGACGACAGGCACTCAAAGTGAACCTCGATGTCTGTTTCCAACCTGGACCTAAAACAAGAGCTGGCTACAGGTCTTCATTTGCCCCAGTCCACTGTTTCTTTACCGTAATCTTGCTTTAACTTTTCTAGGCAAACTACAAACAAAGCAGAAAAACCTAATTATGAGTTTAAGTATAAAGAGTAGATGTTAGGAGAGAGGAAGCTGGGAAAGAGGGGGAAGAAAGAAGGTGTGTTAATCTTCTTACCTTATATAATGGGCATAAACAGCTACCGAAGGCAGCGGCTGAGCCGGGTCAGAGGGACGCAGCAGGGAGCACACAAGCGGCAACCTGGCTGGGCGGAGCCGAGCGAGCGCAGCTGCTGGACATGCGCAGCCGGGCTGCTAACTGGGCATGCGCAGCCGGGCTGCTGACGGAGCTGCGGAAGCACCGCCTTCCAGGGCGTCCTGGCCAATCCGGTGCTGTTCCTCAACGCCACGCCTTTTGGCTCGGAGGGCACCCAGGCTGGCCATATTAAAAAAAAAAAAAAAAAGAGAGAGAGATCTAAAATTGAACAATTTAAATATGAACTGGGTATTATATAAAAATCATTCACTTAAATATGAAAATAGTATTATGATTATGTAAGAAAATGTCTTAAAGTTTTAAGACATACATTAAGTATACAAAGGTGATGTATAATGCCAACAACTTAAAATAATTCAGCCTAAAATATATAAATATAGCATGTATAGAAAAATATATTAGTTAAGCCTATATGATGAGGAGTATGAATATATGAATTGTCATTTTGCTCTGGTTTTTGTTTTGTATATGTGAAAGTTTTTATGATAACAGTAAACAAAAGCATGAATTCATGAAATATTAACTTTCCAGAATATTATTTGATTATAAAAATGACTAAAATTATTATATATAACCTGAAATTAAATTGAAAGAGGCAACTTGTAGTGAATTCTATGTGTTCTCAATTTTATCTATCATATAAAGTAGTAACACAAAAATGTTAACACTCATATTTCAAGAAATGCTAGTATAAAAAAATGACTTAGTATTGTGGAGAAAAACAGAGAACCCCAAATGTAGACATTTAGAACTCATTGTGTCTACAGAGGGGTAGAAACCAAACTGTGATTCAGAAAGGGATATATGGGATACATATCTCTGAGATACATGTATATAAAAGCTGCTGCTTTTTTTTGCACGTTTTCTGCATCATTTGACTTTCACCATCTGTAATTTTTACTTCGATAACAGAAATAATAAAATTGAATTGAATAAATAAAAATAATCTGTGTTGCCTATCATGAATTAAATACTCTGCCTTTCTTTTTATCCTAATAATTTTCATGAAATATATAAAGTGACTCTCTTGCTATGATTGGTTTTGAATTTTATTGATAGGTGACAATATATGCTTCAAAGATATCTATTCTCCAAAACTCATATGAAGAGAAATAATTCACGAGTTAGGTGCAGCCTTCCACAGAGTATGGCCGATCGTTACCGCCTTCCATTGCCACTTAGATCAAGAATGTTCCCTATAGCTCTATAAAGCAAATAATGTATTATCAGGAAATCATCCCAAATATCAAAAACCCTGTTTTGATGATATTTTTTTTCACATCGGACTTCAAATTTACCCAGGGATTTAGAGTACTCTGATTTATTTTATGATTTGATTTTTCTGTCTAAAACACAACTTTTTTTACATAACCTTGCAGTTTCCAATCATGTTACAAGTATAAACAACAGAATGAGGATGTTTGCATGTGATTATTATAGTTCCCAGTCATTTCAAACTGCATTGAGCTTCTCCTGGACATAGGACATGGCAGTTGTGGATGGTGACTCCAGCAGTGTATTTTTCATGTTGCTTATATGGGATTTAAATGAGGGAGAGATACAACTAGTTAAAATATCTCCCAGCACTTACATAACAGTTGTTCTCCAGTTTAGCTGCACTGGTTAATTACTAGCTCTTTTGCTTTATTCATATGCAGGAAAGACAATGTCTTCTGTTACGTGTTAGAACTGATATAAAGGAATGTGGGAAGCACTGAATCTTAAATATCACATGTCCTCTACAGCACCTCGTTTGTATAAAATAAATCCTAATTTAAAGGGTTCATAAATAAATTATATAATAAATGTATCTATGCAAATTATATATAATAGATATACTTATTTATAAATGATTTATATATCTACTAATTTATATATATTCTAGCTATCTAAATGTATAATATGTATACCAGCAGTTATAGAGATTCAGAATTACATTGGAGGAAACATGTAAATGACGTTCATAGTACAAGAAAACTGATTGGATGTTCTGTTTAAAAATTCAATAACACATTTTACATAGTGACATTTTTTTTATCAACAAACACCATATCTATTTTTGAAGGAAAGGTGTCAAGCTGAGAGTGCTTATATTTTTAAAAATGATCAAGCTTATATTTTTCCAATAATAAAATATTTACTTACAATGAAGAGCTGCAGTAGAATAATAGAAAATGACTGGATATAGAATCTGAACTTAGTCTGAATCCCAGTTACTACTATATGACCTTGGACGACTCATGCACTCTCTGAAATTCACTTTTCCCATCTGTAAAATGGAGGTGAGACTAGTAATAGCAAACTCACAGGGCTTCTGCAACTATCATAGGAGATAAAGTATATGAAAGTTCTTTGTAAATTTACTAAAAATGTTAGCTAATTTAATTAGCTAGAGGTCATATGCTAATGTACTTGACATCTACATTCTTTTTCATTCCCATTTAGAGTTAGGAAAAGTCATTCACTAATCATAAGGTTATTATTAAAATCTGTTTATAATTCAAAGGAGGCAAATGTTAATCAGACAAATTAAAAATGCCACAAATTAGAAACAGCAACACTTTCCTTCTGGGGTAAGTATGCATGGCATATGGGAATTTAGTGTTAGATAGGTGATTGTAGCAATAATGATAGATAATTAAATTCATGTGTTCAAGTGGCCCCATTTTATCTGTGTGTGTGTGCACACATGAATGCAGAAAAATAAGCATTTTAAGATAATATTATTTTCCTGTTTATGTTATAATTTAGTAACATAAATTATGTTTGTCAAAGTCCAATAAAAATACAACATAAACCCAAGCTGTATTTCATTATTATTACATAGATTCAGAAAAGTAAAGAGAAGTAATATATCATCTCCTTCCTACTATAAAATCAAAGTATACACATAAAGTCTCTTGTGAAATATATTTATAAGGAAATATGTTGCCTTAAAAACACATTGTAAAATCGATTACTCCATATATTTTTATTTAAATAAATTATCACAAATAGGCCAATTTAAATAGAAATTACTTAAAAGTGCATTCTCCCACTGGAGCTAAAAAAGAAAAGACCATTTTTCCAAAAGCTTTTTTTTTTGCCACTGATAGTTTGTTTAAAATAACACATCGGCCACAATGAGGTAAATTTATTCAACGTTGTTTACACTGCTCTTTAACTTCTCGTAATTGTTAAGATTGTTCTGTAAATAGTTTTGTAATGGTTTAGCTTAAGACTGTTTAATTCCCTTCAAATTATGTGTTAATACACTACTACTCTCCAATGCAAAGAATTTAACGTTGTCTTTAATACAAGTTAATTTATAAATTTCACATTTTTGATTTTTAGCTTTCTTTTGAAGATTTAATAAAAAGAATAAATTAGAAAGCTTTCAAAAGATAAGAGAAAGCTATTTTTATGCTCTGTAAATTTTGTAAATGTTACATATTGTTAACGTGTACTGTAAAGAGAGGCAATATCTACCAGCTGTATCTATTAAAAGAATGTTTTAATTTCTTTTAAAATAGAGAACTGGGGGGGAAAAAATAAGAGCCCACTAATTACTAGCACCTGAAAACTCTTTATATGGAGAAAACACATGTATTCCTAAATTGACTAAAAAGGATGTATAAGGACCATTAAAGGGTCCCTTAATAGAGATTAGCAAATTTTAATAGTGACAAATCATTACAATTTAAGATTACAAAGTATGCATTAATTCTTTTTAAGCACACTCTTTTTATTTTTATGAGACAATTACATAAAACGGATTTTTTAATATTCATTAAGTTAAATAGAAGCATATATGGGAGTGATTGAAACAGTTCTCTTCTGGAAGAGAGCTGAGGGAATCAGGTAACTACAAAAAATATGCTCTCAGGACGGGTCCTGGGCATGGGCTCCAGCGCCCTACTGTCTGAATTTATCCCCTGGCTCAGCCACTGACTCTAACCTGGTTAAGGCTTCCAACCTCTAATTAATCTTTTTCATGTGTAAAATGGGAGTTATAACAGTATCCACCTTATAGAATTTCTCTGAGAATTAAAGTTAGAGGCTTTAAACCAATACACATAATAAGTGCTGAATATGTTTAACTATTATTATTGACAGTTACTTCCTGGTTATTAAATTTAAATGATTGGTCATGTATAAGATTCTTGTTCAGTTTCCAGAGAGAAGTAATCAAAAGCAATAATGAGTGAATTAATAATCAAATGCATTGATGAAGGAAACCCTGTAGAAATACAGAAAGACCCATGTAGAAGGAATAAATAAAATATTTCAGAAAAGAAAAAAAAAAGTGATAATTGCATTTTTCTCCAACTCTGTTTCCCAAATAACATTTATTTTGGGAGTGACCTTTGTTTTGGTAAGGTACCCCACAATCATTGTCCAGGACATAGCCTGGCTCTAAAGGGCTAAGATCAGGGGTGGTGGTGGTAGTGGTGGGGGGGTGAAGGGGGTAGGGAGGTAGTGAGGGCAGTAGTGGGGGTAGGAGTGGTGGGTGTGGGGGGGTGGGGGTTATGGGGGTGGGGATGATGGGGAGGTAGGGGTGGGGGGTGAGGGTGGTGGTGGTGGTGGTGGGTGCTATGGGGGTGGGGATGATGGGGAGGTAGGGGTGGGGGGGTGAGGGTAGTGGGGGTGGGGGTGGGAGCTATGGGGGTGGGGATGATGGGGAGGTAGGGGTGGGGGGTGAGGGTGGTGGTGGTGGTGGGGGCTATGGGGGTGGGGATGATGGGGAGGTGGGGGGGTGAGGGTAGTGGGGGGTGGGGGTGGGGGCTATGGGGGTGGGGATGATGGGGAGGTAGGGGTGGGGGGGTGAGGGTGGTGGTGGTGGGGTGGAAGCTATGGGGGTGGGGATGATGGGGAGGTAGGGGTGGGGGGGTGAGGGTGGTGGTGGTGGTGGGGGGGCTATGGGGGTGGGGATGATGGGGAGGTGGAGTGGGGGGGTGAAGGTAGTGGGGGTGGGGGTGGGGGCTATGGGGGTGGGGGTGATGGGGAGGTAGGGGTGGGGGGGTGAGGGTAGTGGTGGTAGGTTAGGCCTGGATTGAAGACCAACAGACTAGTACCTTGAGTTCCCCTTTTGCTTAGTTGATCTGAAATATCTATATAATACTATTACTTGGATATTTAACATTTTTCTTGGAAATACTTTTTGTATAGCGCCCAAAGTATCACATCTATTGCCATTGTCTCTGTTTTCTTTTGATGTAACCTTCTTTTTTTTTTTTTTCTTTTTCCATAGCCTCCTTGTTTTTTGGCACAATAAGATGTTTCAGCCAGTTGTCTATATTTCCTCCTGCAGCTTTTACTGCTCTTTTTATCGGTGAAAGGTATTTAGAGAAGTCACAATCTGGATGCCACTCGGTGGTGGCCACCTCTTGGCCTTTTCAAGAGCTAGTAAAAATTACTTTAGAAACAAAACAAGTGTATGTGTTCATAATATATCTCCAACTTAAATTTCTACCGCAGGATATTTATCTAACCTGTTTTCTTTTAAATGTAGGTTCATTTCTCTTTTACTGAAAATTTTGGTTCCAAAATAAAGTTAATGCTATTACTTCTTGACTTTATCCAATTATAAATAAATTTGTTTCAATGTAATAACATCAGCATTGTTAATAAAATAAAGCTGAATGAGTTTCAAGAATTCTTTCCAGCTCAATTTTTCCTTCAAACATACTGCTCTAAGTTTTTACAGAAAAAACGAATACATTATGGATTAACCTGCACAGAAAATACATTTTAAATCAATCGTGATATATAATTAGTTTTATTAGTTTTGATTTTTAGGAACTTTTTACTTTCTGATTCTGCTTTTTTTTTTTTTTTGATTATGTAAGATTGTTAAACGGTTGCAAATTATAACATAGGTAACAGGGTATTTGGGTAAAGGCTTGCCTTCACTCCTGTCTCCTCCATTTTGACTCTTTCTCCCATACAGATAATTGGAAAAAAATTATATGCAATATTCAATATTGTGCCTTTTTCATGTATAAGTACAAGCATATCTCAGAGATATTGCAGGTTTGGTTCCAGACCACCGAAATAAAGCAAATTTTGAAATAATGCAAATCACAGGAATTTCTTGCTTTCCCAGTACATATAAAAGTTATCTTTATACTATACTGCAGTCTATTAAGTGTGCTGTAGTATTATGTGTAAAAATATCAATGTACATACCTCAATTAAAAATTACTTTATTGCTAAAAAGTGTTAACCATTATCTGAGCCTTTAACGAGTCATGGTAGAAACATCAGAAGTCACTGATCACAGATCACCTTAACAAATATAATAATAAAATATTGCAAGAATTACCAAAATGTGACACAGAGACACAAAGTGAGCAAGGGCTGCTGGAAAAAAAAATGGCACCAATAGACTTGCTCAGTGGAAGGTTGCCACAAATCTTCAGTTTGTAAACAAACAAACAAAACACCCGAATCTCTAAAGTTCAGTGAAATGAGGTATGCCAGTATATCATAGAAATCACATTTTATCACTCTCTATAGATAATACTCATTCTTTCTCATGGCTACAGTGTATCCTACTGCATTATATACAGGATATAATCATTCGATTCCCTATTGAAAGACACTAAGTTTTTTTTCAGTCATTTCCCTTTAAGAGGAGTATTGACATGAGTACGTCATTTCATATTTTTGCCAGTGTATCTTGGTGATAGATTCCTAGAA
This sequence comes from Balaenoptera borealis, assembly GCF_965194805.1. Taxonomy (NCBI): domain Eukaryota; kingdom Metazoa; phylum Chordata; class Mammalia; order Artiodactyla; family Balaenopteridae; genus Balaenoptera; species Balaenoptera borealis. The sequence continues at coordinate 143,124,828 of NC_138861.1, forward strand.
GTGGAATCAAAGGGTACATTCACTGTGTAATTTTGCTGATGTTGCCAACTGTTCCTCCATACATGTAATGCTTTTTTTCCCAACCTCATCAGCAGTGTATGAGGCTACACGTTTCTCCTCAGCTTCATTAACAAAATATTTTGTCATGCTTTTAGAATTTTACCAATGTGATGAGATAAAAATGTTTATTCATTTTCCCCTTATTATAAGTGAGAACGAGCAATTTTTCTTATGTTTAAGGAGGTTTTCTTTTTCAGTGAATGTCTAGTTTATATCATTTATTCATTATGCTACTGGTTGTTCTTCATTCCTCGACGTTTAAGAACTCTTGGAAGATTGGAATATAAACTCTAGGTCTTATAAATTGGAAATATTACACTCCAGTTTGCTGTTTGGTTTTGACTTAGCTTACTGTGACTTTCCTACATTATTCTCCGATTAAAACTTCACACCAATTTTCTTCTAGTTTATATATAGTTCCATTTTTTACATTTTATTCTCTAATCAATTTGGAATTTATCCTGGAGCGGGAAGAATAAAATGTTAAAATTTATCTTTTATCAAATCACTATCCAGTTGTCATGAGATTTAGGATCTTTTCTTTAAATATCTAAAATATGGAGTTCTTTTATTTCTGGCATATATCACAGAAATACGTTTTCCCACTATAGTTACCTTAAAGTAAAATGAGAGAACTTTAGTATAGAGAGTAGAGAAACAATCTCTTTGCAGAATTCTTTTAGATATTAGCATTTTTGGAATTTTAAAGTCTTTAAAAACCTAGAGAACAATATTTTAGTGATCTACTTTTATCAAATCTTTACAAATACCTTTTTATAAAAATAATGAGGGCTTCCCTGGTGGCGCAGTGGTTGAGAGTCTGCCTGCCAATGCAGGGCACATGGGTTCGAGCCCTGGTCTGGGAAGATCCCACATGCCACGGAGTAGCTAGGCCCGTGAGCCACAATTACTGAGCCTGCGCGTCTGGAGCCTGTGCTCCGCAACAAGAGAGGCCGCGATAGTGAGAGGCCCGTGCACCGCGATGAAGAGTGGCCCCCGCTTGCCACAACTAGAGAAAGCCCTCGCACAGAGACGAAGACCCAACACAGCCAAAAATAAATAAATAAATAAAAACAAAGTAAACAATGCGTAAAAAAAAAAAATGAGCTAGTGTATTCTTCTCATACTGCATCATTTTACATAATTTCTATTAAGTTATTATAAAAATAAGTAATTTTGGCATAAAGCGTTTTGGGAGTAATCAACTGGTTCATGGCATTAGATATTAGGCCGTTTGTCACAAGGCGTGAGCATTCTATAAGCATCAGTCAGCATTTTTTATAGAGTCAATAGAGAGTTATCAGTTAAACCACATAGTTGTTTAAGAGGAAATTATTTAAAGTAACTTCTACTGTTCAGAGATTCCAGGGATCTCAAAAGTGGCAAAATTACTTTTTTTTTTTAGAAGCATATATATATATATTTTTAATAAATTTATTTTATTTATTTATTTATTTTGGCCACGTTGGGTCTTCGTTGCTGCACACGGGCTTTCTCTAGTTGTGGTGAGTGGGGGCTACTCTTTGTTGCATTGCGCAGGCTTCTCCTTGTGGTGGCTCATTGTTGCTGAGCATGGGCCCCAGGCCCATGGGCTTCAGTAGTTGTGGTACGCGGGCTCAGTAGTTGTGGCTCGCGAGCTCTAGAGCGCAGGCTCGGTAGTTGTGGCGCACAGTCTTAGTTGCTCCGCGGCATGTGGGATCTTCCCGGACCAGGGCTCAAACCTGTATCCCTTGCACTGGCAGGCGGACTCCCAACCACTGCGCCACCAGGGAAGCCCCGCAAATTTACTTTTGAAATAAATAAACTCCTATGATTTCCAATGCTAGAAGAAGTTTTGCTCAACAAGTATTCAAAGCATTTTCCTTTCATTAATTAATCAATCAATTAATACATCAGGTAGAAGTCCATTTTCACAGCAATATATTTTAGAAACAGTTTTAGAACAGTTATAAAATAAAACTTGCAATAAAAACAGGAAAAAATGAAAAGTTATAAGCATTGAGAAAGATTTTCTATAGGTTTTTACTAATACGGTCTTTAAGCTTTTTAGGAATTGGAAATCATTTAGACCGCATTCCTAAAATAAATTTAGCATCTTAAAAAAGTCAGATCTTAGTTAATCTTTCATATTTAAGTAGGCTTTGATCTTTTTGCTCATGTTGATAAATTTAAAATTCAAATGTATCACTGTTCTAATCTATTATTTCAGGCCAAATTTAACATGGCTACGTCTCCCTGATTCTACCTCACCTCAATTTACTGCCCGGCAATGATATCTTTTTTTACCCTGGATGGTCTTACTTTCCCACCCACAGCACAAGACTACATTGGTCACTTTATCTCTGACCTTCTTAGATTACCTGCTGATGGATGACACACTTGACTCCAATTTTTACCACATTTACAGATCATTTTATGAAGCTGTCTTAGTTTCCCAGAGAAATGGTGAAGTTCTTCCTTTTAGAGGAAGAATTAAAACAAAACTTTCTATTATAATCACATACTAGTATAAGTTTAAAGTGATATTGGAGGATATAGTTGTAAATATCTTATTTCTTTAGTTTTGGCTTTATAAGAACAAGTTTTCAATATCAAACACAAAATCTATGGATTTATAACGAGTGTTAGTGTTCCTATTGGTATACCGAGGAAAATAAAATGAAGATCAATCTTAGTCTTATACTTGGATGTATAGTCAGTGCAACAACTGTCTTTTTTTTAAAAAAGGTGTAAAATTTGTGCTGTATACACAATTTGAATGAAGTGGGTAGTACATACTTTGGTTTACTTACTATTTTATTAATATAATCTAGCTTGAACTGCATTCTAATATATTGAGTATAGAACTGACTTCTGTTTTCTTTACTAATTTTTGATGTGTTTAATAATATTTAAGGTTTTATAAAAAACATGCAAACTATCATGAAATTATGTTTATAGTTATATAGTTATAAATATGAGCAGAGAAATGGAAATGAGATTTTTGTGTATTGCTATTTATGAACTGTTTATAATAATTCTGATATTATTGAGAGAACCTTCTCTCTCCACACAAAATTGTGATTAAAACCAAAGAAGCTATTATATACAGTATATGATCTAGGTAGAAGTGTACCAAACTAAATTATCAGAACGTGTGAAGATTAGCTATGATGTCTGTTTTTCTTTTCTTTTTCGCATTGTCTATATACACACACACACACATATATGGGAAAAGACTTTTTGAAATATTTAATATTCAAAACAAAATGTTATATGTCATAAAGCAAAGGGACATGTGTTGATATTCTATAATTTAGCTTGTGCATATTACCTTTCTTAAACTCAGGATTCATTTTTTAAATGTAACTATATATTTAATTATTACCAATATAAAGGCTAAGGATATTTCCTTTAATTATGGGCTAGGTAAGTGCATATTTGCCACAGTGCTTAAATCGTGACCCTGGTGGTAAGTTGTTTAGCCACTGACATTGTACACAGTATTTGACTTTCTTCAGTAACTTAAAAAGTATTTTAGGTAGAATGGACATATGATATGCAAAAAAATGTATACATATTCATAAGGTTCAGGAAATAATATAGCAAATGTGTGTGGGCAACAGTGGGTGTTATTATGATGATTTTGCATTTTCACACTGTTTAAAATAGGCCTCAGTAATTTTATATACCCATGGAAACAATACTTATCTTTCTAAGACACTGATATGATCAAATTCATTGAGAGGTAACTTCTTACCTGTTTATATTCCATTAATTCTGATAAATTAATATTGCTTCCAAAGATGCAACGTACAAGCATGGAACACTAGGGAAAGCAAAACAGTTACACCTAGGGATTAAAGATCACAGAGCACGAGTTCACTATGTTCTCCACAGTCTCCCTATCACTTTCCAGAAGCAATAGCAGATGAAAATGAATTTCAAGATAAGCCTTAATTAGGAAAAGAATTAGCAAAGTTATGGCATAAGCCTGAGTCTACGTGTTCCAGAGGGCCTTCAGTCTCCCCTACTAAAAATGTGTGTGAGTTTATTGGAGAAGGACTAGGAAATGAATGTGGTTGTAAGTATCCCTGTTATATTTTGTATTTCTTCTTCACCTCTCCTGACTCTCTCGCTCAGTAACAACATTGAGAGGACAGGTGCTAAATCCTCCGGAAGGGGACGGGGAGGCGGCAACTGACAAGTGGGTTCAAGGCTAGGATGATCCTCAATCACCAGGCAAAGGGTATTCTTGCCTGGAAGGATTTTGTTCAATGAATGATCATGTATGGTTTGACTCACCGTCTGGAATAATTACAAAGTACTCATTAAAATGACCATAATTTGTTTAACTTTTAGAGAAAATAAATGCATGTGTTTTAATATATAAAAAAGTGAAATATGACTTATCACTGCTCCACAGACTACTAAATAAAAATACGAAGTATGCATTTAAATTTATTTGATTACTATAATGACCTTTAAAAAGATTATTATTTTCTCTGCTTTATACCGATGGGAAATATTAAGTAGTGGAGTCAGAATTCTAAACTTTATATCGTTTCATTATACCACTTTACATCTGTATTCTTCAAATGTAATAGACAAGGCTATATAAAAAACCATTTAAAAAGCAGATAAGCTATGGGGATAGGTTCAGCCTTGTTTTTGTTAACATGTTCTTTGCTCAATTCCAACCAATAGCCACCATATCAAACTTTTTTTTTTGGAAAATCAACCTGTTTTTTTTTTTTTTAAAGCCACTTGACATTGAGTAGGCCACTTAAAATTAGACAAAAGTATATAAAAATATTCATCCCCTTTTTGAAAAATTAAAGCAATAAGTAAGTCTTCTGTCAAATGCAACTGACATATTGAGGCTTCCTCAGCACTGTGGTGGCATATAAGTTGCCAACATACAAATATATCCAGGTACAGTATAAATATAGGTAGCCTTTCTATGACTATATTATTTTAGATAAGATGATATATTAAGCATGTGAAATATAGGTTTTGCAGGTGAAGAATCCAATCACCCATGGCAGCTGTCATATTTAGAGCACCATATGAGAGGTGGGAGAAAAGTACAAGTGCCAGGGAAAGGAAAGTCCTTCTAAGTATCAAGATTTCTCCAACAGATGGCTTGATAGCTTATTTTTTATATTCTATTGGTTCTAATTTTCACCATAGTAAATATATTTTAATAATGCACCGTATGTCAAATTAATTTGTTGCAGAAATCAGATGATGGAAAGTAGGTTTACAAAATTATAAATACAGAACTGAACAGTATTCTTCTTGGTTCTATGTCATACTGAAAGTCAATGGTTTGAGTTGAATTTCTATCCTATAAGATAGTGTAGATATGAGATTTGGGGAAAAGGCAGAATGAAGATCAAGGGGAATATAAAAAATGATTATCAAAGAAACTGGCCTGCTGAAAGAGCTCCCAATGGCCAGAGCTAGAACAAAATTAATAAGGTAAGTCTGGATTATAACCCAAACTATAAAAGAAATATATACAAGTCCATACTTATATTAATAAATGATTAAATAAATAAAACAGTGGACAAATCTCCTATGCAGAAGAATTACAATGTATGTAGATATTCTACCTTACAGGCAGTGGAGTTTAATTCCAGTCACCAACCCCTACACCCCTTTATCCACCCTACCCTCCACCCCTCCACACCCCAGGGTGTTCTACACTTAGTGACTTGCTTCTAAAAACAGGACAAGGAAGGAAAAAATAGTAACGTTACAATGAAGGAGCCTGGCAAACACCTCCTTAACCAAATGATGACTGTTAAAACCTCAGCAGTGAGATCATGTGGATATAAGACCCCTGTGATAGATGCAGTGAGAAAGGCTCTTCACTTCTGGTATCCTTTTCAAAAACCCATTGCCCTAGCTAATTGAAAAAAATAAAGGGTAAACTCAAATTGGGGACATTCTACAGAATACTTCAGTACTCAGTACTCCTCAAAACTATCAAGACAATGGAAAACAATGAAAGAGTCAGAAACTGACCCAGACCAGAGGAGACCTGAGGGACAAGACAAATAATTGCAAGGTGGCACCTGGATCAGACCCAGGAACGGAAAGAGGACCTTAACTGGAAAACTGATGAAACTCAGATAAGGCTGGATTTCAGAGTATAGTAATGCATCCATGCTGCTTTCTCAGTTTTGAAAAACACATCATGTATGTAAGATGTTAAAATTAGGCGGGGAGGAGCAATGTAAGCAAATTCTCTGGATGTATTTGCAACTTTTCAGTAAATCTAAAATTATCCCAAAATAAAGTTGTTGTTGTTGTTGTTGTTTTTTTAAAGAAATCTGGCCTAGGCCTGAAAAAAGTTTTACTGCCATGATTAACCAAAAAAAATGTTTTAAAGAGTGAGAAAAACATTTTAGCTTAAGGAGTCTAAAGAGTTGTCATTATAATTGACAACTAATTATAATGCATAATTATGTTTATCTTAGATTAACAAAACAGTCTAAGAGTTATAAAGGGTATCATTGTGAAAATATGGAAAATTTGAATAAGGATCTTACATAACATTATTATATTATATAACATTATTTTATCAAAGTTAAACTTATTGAGTTTGATAATATTATTTTGGTTATAAAGAGGATTACCAGTGTTTTTTGAAAATGCATGCTGAATTATTTAGGAGTGAAATGTCATGATGTCTATAACTTACTCTCACTTTATTTGGCAAATAATATAAAGAGAGAGATAGATGGATAGATCCATAGATAAATCATATTTGGATACAGATAGAAGGGTAAAGCAAATAAAGTTGAATGTTAAAACTTATTAAATCTTTGATTTAGGTTTTGTCTTTAAGTCAATTTAAAAAATATATTGGCAGTAAGAGTGACATTATATTCTTACATCTTTATATCTTTATTGTGGAGGCAAGTGTGTTATCAGCCAGAAAAAAAAGAATAGTAAAAAGCAAAATTCTGAGAGGAATGAAGTATGGTGATGGGAGACTTTAGTGAAGATGGAGAAATAAATCAGGTATTAGAATACTAGATTTATCTATATTTTGTCTTTTTTTAACTTTGCTAGCCTGGAAAGTTAAATACAGTGATAGTAATGAAACCAACTGTACCTACTTAGCTTAGTTTCATTTCCTCAGTATAAACCCAAAAGTCCTTTATAGAGGTCATAGTGGCCATGAAGGCTGACACTCCAATCAATATCTATCCAGCATAACTGAAAAGCCTAAGCTAAATATTATTTTCAAATTAAGCCTGGTGGTGAATTATTTGGGAATGGGCTTTGTAGCAGACACTATTGGTGTCCTGCCCTATTTGGCCCACCCAAAATATCATCGGTACCTTCAATGAATAGTTTCTGTATCTACCATCAACTTTCTACCTGAATCGCCTGCATCTAACTGCCTGAGGGTTTCTCTGGCCACTATGAGGTTCTTGACCATGTGCAAGGCTAATGGAAGTGCCAGGGAATACTATAACCTAGAGAAGGATAAGATTTGAAGAATAAATCTCCCAGCTATCTTTGTGTTCTGCACAGTCTCTCAAAGGATCCCTGGCAGGATGGAACTCCCTTAACCAGAGTGTAATTCGCTCTCTGTTTTCCTTCCTATGCTGCATTCCTACTGTTTTCTCACAGTGCTTCCCAGATAAATTATTTCATTCAAATTATTTTCTGAGGGTCAGCATTTGGAGAGACCTAAATTAAGACACACAAATTACCTAAAGTTTGCAAATGAATCTTGAGGTGATAGAAATGGAGACAGGCACAAGGAAAGGTTTCCTCTTTCTATAACAAAAAGGTGGAGCAGGTGGCCATTTCTCCTTGAGGACGATGTGATGTCTAAATATGAGTCCTGGGAACTGTACAGTCCCCTTGACTGACCTTGAGGATGCATCCCCTAGGGATTTTGGTTACACCAAAACGACTAAAGGTTGTGGACTTTGTTGAATGGCTACACTGTTATTATTTTGTCTTGCTTGACTGTCTTCCTTTGTTTCTGCATTTTCTCACTTCTCTGATTAAATCTGTTATTTGGAACTTGGGGAAGGCCTAGGAGGCTGTTTTTCAACAAACAAGAGGTAGGCAGAGGACATGGCGGGAGGAGAGGGGGGGGAATCTGTCCCAGTGTCCAGTGTCCTGAGAAGGCCCCATAGGATCCTGCTTGGTTACACTTGTAAACTGGTTTGAATTGGGATTTTAAAAAGTTACTGTAAGTCAGAATTCCCATAACTGATACAGAAGAGTTTGGGGTAGCAAGTGGTTTTGGGGAAGACATAGTTGGGGGCTAGAGAACTGTTTTTAAGGTAGTTACTTAAGAATACAAAAAATTGTTTAGATTAAAGAATGGAAGGGAGCTTGATAGTGACTGTTAGAAACACTGTATGTGCTTTCTCCACTACCTCCTTGGCACTGTTAGTTCATTTACTCAGCAAACGTTTATCATATTTATCAGTAAATATGCCCAACTTTGTGCTTAATTCTAGAATTAAGTACACTGCCTTCCTTCAATTAATACACAGATAATAAATGCAGATTGTCTAAATCTAGGAGAGTTGTAATACTGTTAGGCCCATGGTAGGAGCTCTGGAAGCCCAAAGAAAGTGTTCATTCCCTCAAACTTTACATTTGGGTGGGTCTTACTAATGAACTAAGTCTTAACACATGGGTGAGTGAACCAGAAATATAAGGAAAATTAAGAAAGTCACAGAGAGGGAAGAGCATTCCAGGCAAAGGAAATACTATGTCAAAAAGCACCGAGGCAAGCTTAGCATGATTCATTTTATGAAAGGTACATGTTTCCAGATAACTGAAGCATAGTGTACATGTCAGAGAATAAGAGAAGTTGGAGCTGGCTGAGTGTCTAATTTGCTATTGAGACAGACTGGGACCTGGAACCTGGGGCTCTCTGCTGTAGAGCTGGCACCTGGACAAACGTTTTCTCCAGCAGCAGAAACAAAGAAACTAGAAGGGACAAAAATAATTGTGTGCATGTGCAACTGGCGCAAATTGTGAGCAAGAAGATGCAGAAAGACCAAGACCCAACTGCTGTTTCTGAGGTGTTGGGAGCAAAAGCAGGGTACTGCACATGATCCCTGCACACAGCACCACCAAGGGGCTGGTGGACAGACCACCTAAGCCACGCATCTGGCCCGACCCTCACCCCATTTAAGGGACCAGCTCACCCCCTCTCAGGGAGCGAGCAAGGGGAACTGTTACTTGTTTCTGCTCCCTGGTGCCGCAGCATGAGTCCCAGTAAAGCCTTGCCTGAATTTCTTGTCTGGTCTCTTATCAATTTCTATTGATTAAAGAGTCCCAAGAATCCAGGTCAGTAGCACTATGATTAAAAAAAAAAAAAAAAGGAAGGACGGAAGGCAGGAAGGGAGGGAGGAAGGGAGGGAGGATGGGAAGGAGGGAGGGAGAAAGGAATAGAAAGAAAAAGAGTTGACTCTGTCCTGAGCAATACAGTAGAGTATTATGATTAGCTTTATATTGGGGAAAGATCAAACTGGCAGTAGTGTAGAGAATAAATTAGGGAAGTTACGTTGAAGGCAAGTAAGGAAGTTAAGAGTTTGTGTGCTAATCTAAGCAAGCTTCCCTAACAGTAGTGATGAAAGAAAAGACCAGAATTTAAGAGACATTAGAGAAGCAGAATTAACTGGAATTTCTTAGTTGCTGGATTAGGAGCCCATGTCTCCTACCTGAGTGAGCGGGTGAACATTGAGGACAGCCACATGGTATAGGATACAGGAAGGGAAAAAAGTGAGAGAGAGAGTATGAGCAAAGCTTGGATGTGATAATTTTTAGATGCCTACAGAATACATGAATAACTCTGTATCTTATATAAAAATCTAAATTTTAAGTTTTAGGGAAATGGTTTAGAGATGTTGTTGTTGTTATTAATAGTGAACATGTAAGTGTGTATTTAAATCATGGGACTAGATGAGTGTTAAAATTCAAGAGTTTAAGAGTCATTCTTTTGACCAGTGTTCTAACCAAGAGTTAACTGAAGGACCCAAACTGGAATAAAGGTATCCACTTTATAAATGGACCAAGTAGCTGCTCCAAAACGCAAGTAGGGCTACTTAGTAAGGGTAGAATCGAGACTACAAATGGGCCTGAATGAGAGTAGAAACAAGAGTGACTAGAGACAGCGTAGATAGTGGGTTAGCAAATCCAGTAGCTCAGTCATTTCATTAAAGACCAGAGGCTTTCTGCCTTGCAAACAGGTTCGTCTGTACCGTTGTTCTAGATTCCACATATATGCATTAATATACGATATTTGCTTTTCTCTTTTTGGCTTACCTCACTCTGTATGACAGAGACACAGAGTAGAGGACAAACGTATGGACACCAAGGGGGGAAATGGGGGGGTGGTGGGATGAACAGGGAGATTGGAATTGACATAGACACACCACTATGTATAAAACAGATAACTAATGAGAACCTGTTGTATGGCACAGGGAACTCTATTCAATACTCTGTGGTGACCTAAATGGGAAGGAAATCCCAAAAAAGAGGGGATATATATATATACACATAGCTGATTCACTTTGCTGTACAGCAGAAACTAACACAACATTGTAAAGCAATTATACCCCAATTTAAAAAAAAAACCAACAACAGAGGCTTTCTATCAGTCTGTCATGTCACTCACATGTGCTGATGATGTTTTCCTTCATGATTGAAAATTAGCTGCACCAGTTCTAAGCTTCACATGCAGAAAGCTGACGTCCTGTTAAAAACGGGCATTTTCAACACTGAATCTATTTTAATCCATAAGTAAAAACCTTTCCCAGAAGCCTACAGATTTCCCATCAGGTACAATTTGCTACGAATGAGTCACAGGCCATGACAAAAACAATCATGTCAAGGAAATAAAACACACATGACTGCCTTGGACCAATTATTAAGAACACAATGGGACTACAGAAAGTTATCATTCCTAGGGACAAGGAATAGTAAACACCAAAGCAGCACCAGGGCTTTCCCAGTAGGGAGGAAGGTGATGGTTGTGTGTATACAAACAAGCATATCTGACATAGACGTGTATGAGACTTAGGGGAGGAAGGGATATTGGCAATAAGCTGGTTGATAAAGGGTCTATTTTAAGAGTTGTCATGAAAGCCTAAATTAGGAGAGTAACAGTGAAGAATGAAAAGATGAGATTGCTTCAAGGGACATTGGGAAAGTAAAATAAAGAGAAAGTGTCAAATGGATGGGTGAATAGTTGGTAATTAAAGGACTGGAAAAAAGAAACATTTATTGTAGAGATAACGAATTCATAAGAGAGACAGGTGGGCATTGAAGATGCTGAGCAGTGTTCGGGTATATTAATTTTAAGGGGCTACAAATGTAAGGTACCCAATAAAAATTTCCTATAAATACCTAGAAATATAGCTCAGAAGAATATATGGACTGTAAATACAAATTTGATAATCAAACACATATATGTAATTATTAAAGCTAGCAAACTAGAGATCTTCAAAGAGGAGAAATGATAAAAAAACAGTAAAGAAATTGAAAAAGTTCTGTATTTAGGGAAAATCAAAGGAGAAGAAGCTAAAAGAGCATATTTAGAAACAGTAGATGTACAGTAAGATAAAAATCTAGAATAAGCAAATCCATGTGTTAAGAAGGCTGAGAAATTTGTGATTAGTCATTTGTAACCTATTCACTATTCCAATAGGGTGCATGGAGTACACACCAAATTGTAGTGGGGTTGAGAAACGAGCGGGAGGCAAACACCTGGGACCAATGAGTGTAGGATACTTTTCACTCTTCAAGAAGTTTGGTAGTGAGAGAAAAGGTAGACATTGGATTTAAGCTAAGTGATTTTTCCAGTTTGATAAATGTTGTGTTCTTATTTATTTTTATAATGATAATGACCCCTGACCATCATTATTTATTGTCCAAAACACCTAGGAGAGGAGGAAATGTTAAAAATAAAAGATAATGCAAGACTTTAAAAGTCTAATTGCTCTCAGAAACAGAGAACAAAGATGAGGTCAAGAGTAAAAGTACAGCGACAAGCTTCAGAAGAGAATGGGTTTACTGATTGGAAAGAGAAGGCAAATAATAGCTGATCATTTTCTAATATAAATTAAAAGGAAAAACAGACTTCTCTTCCCTTTTAATTTATACCAGAGAATATTAGTAGAGGATAGAGAAATAATTAAAGAGAATATCCACCACCATCATCACCCTGTTAAAAAAAAAAAAGAATGTATTGCAGTTCCTCCTTTTACTGCATGGAATTTTATTTTAAACATTTATAGTCATACTGTTTACCATTTTGGTAAATATCCATGAACGTGTACATGTTCATATGTGGAAAGGAGATACATGAAGAAACCTCAGTCCATCTAGGAAAACAAAAGAAAACATCATGTGCTTGAAGAAAGGAAGAAATACACAGAGGGAAACATATGAAAATAACTAAAGATTACTACTGATGAAGAGAGGGGTTCTACAATCTACACAGGATAGCAGATTATTATTAGTTACAATCTCTGTGCCAGTCAAAGCAGTCCATCAATCCCTAAGCAGCCTGTTGGCAGCCGTCAGGATGGCTTGCGGTACTTCGAGAGATTCACCTGAAATGGCGACAAGGAGCCCAAATGGAGTTGGCAAGTTTATTCGATTCACAGACAGCAAAACCATGGTCAGTGATATCAGCTCCCCACATGCCTAGTTCTACAGCCCACAGCAAACACAAGGAGCCAGATGATAGAAAACATGAGAGTGGAGGCTCTGTCTTTAGGGAGCCAACTCTAAACCCCCGTCAAGCAGTTTTACAGTCTGCAGCTGTACCCAAATGAGGGCGACATAGAACTTCTCGGTCCTGATGGAACTAGGGAGGCAGATGAGAGATTGCTTCCTAACAGACCCCTACAATAGGAGCCTTGTGACAGCCTCTGTCTCACCATGTTCCCGGGAGAATCACGGCACATTCGACCCACACTTGGTTCAGCCCATGGTTGAGTGAGTCTTCCCTACGTGGTCCCTGTGGAGACGAGCAAGATTGCCGGGTGCTATGGTGGAGCCATACTGTGTGCCAGAGTCTACCCATTTTACCCATCACTTTCTTTAAAAATCTTTTCTGCTAAATATTTCTTATACTATTATCTCCAAGAAAACCTATTTCTTCACAAAGATAAAAATTACATGACTTGTTGCTTTTACTTAACAAAGACACTGACATACCTTCATTTTCTCCTGTACGATTACTTATTAAATCCCTGTGGTATGACATTTCTTATTAAAGGAATAAATGAATGTATTTTCATACCTTTGTCACTGTAAAATGATCAAATCTCTGCATTAATGACTCACATCAAAGACATTAGTCTAAATCTCAAGTCATAAAATGAAAAGCCATATTAAAATAAAAAGTAAAACTGCAACAGTTGAAAATAAGAAAAAGATGTGTATGTAGAAAGAGCTACTAATCAAAATTACCCACTCAGAATCTCTTGCAGAGGGAAATGCAGAACAGTTTAAAATGAATGAACAGCTCAATGAGCAGGCAAATGAGAATGATTAGAAAACACATTCTCTTACATAAAAATAGAAATATGTAAAATAAAGAATATGTGCATTTTATACACATTTGGTTGGTTTTCTTCAATGGATTCTGCCTTTTTAGCTATTTTTCAAAGTTAGTACTTTAAAATTAAAATTCTTAGGTTGACTTACTGACCCCTCAATTGCCTTTTCTCATTTTCCTTCCCACTACCAAAAGAAAACAAAAATACAAAGCTTTCTGCTTAACTTTAGAGCCATCTCTGAAGGAAATCACAAGGGAAAACTGAGAGAATGTGTACACCTGCTTATATGCAGGTGTATTAGGGTTCCCACAAGAAACAGAACCAATACACACACTGTCTCTCCATAGATAGATAGATAGATACAGATATGTATCTATATATATAGAGAGAGAGATATAGATGGATTGGCCAAAAAGTTCGTTCGGGTTTTTCATAACCTCTTACTAAAAACCCGAACGAACTTTTGGGCCAACCTTAAATGTATATGTGTGTGTGTGTGTGTGTGTGTGTGTGTGTATACACATAGACATTTATTATAGGAAATGGTTTACATGATTATTGAGGACAACAAGTCCCACAATCTGCATTCCGCAAGCTGAAGAACCAGGAAAGCTGGTGGTATAATTCATTCTGAGTCCAAACGCCCAAGAACCAGGACTTCTGATGTCCAAGGGCGAGAAAAGATAAGCATCCCAGCTGAAGAAGAGACAGAATTCATTCTTCTTTCACCTTTTTTTTCTATCCGGGCCCTCAAAGAATTGGATGAGGCTCACTCACACTCATGAGGGCAGATCTCCTTACTCAGTCTACTGAATCCAATGCTAATTTCTTCCAGAAACACCCTCAAAGACATATCCAGAAATAATGTTTTACCAGCTATCTGGGCATCCCGTAGCCCAGCCAAGTTTACATATAGGATTAACCGTCGCAGCAAGGAACTAATCTAAGTACTTTACATATATGATCTCTTTTAACTGTTAATACAGTATAAATGTGTCTTTATAAAGGTAAACAGTGTTGTTAGTAATGTTAAGTATTTACCACCACCCCCACCCATCTGAAAGGTTTAAAAGCAGATCTTCAGAAATTCCCCTTCCCATTGAATAGATTGAAAGTTGGGGTCTATTCTGAGGTCTCTCTAAGTCGTCCACCGGCAGCTGCGTGCATCCCACGTTCCTCCCAGTTACACCCACACCTCCAAGGATTCACCTCTTCTCTGTGCCATCTTGGGGAACACGAAGCTGATTCTGGAGAGCTGTGGATTCTGAGTCTGAATTTAATCACACAATTCAGGAGTGCAATAAAGGTAATTTTACATTTTCTATAACCCAACGGGCTTTCTAGTATGAGCATCCATTCTACAGGGTGAAGGAAAATTAATCTCAGACAGTTTAAGTTTCCCCCATTCCTATAGGACTAGTGTTCCCCTGAAGGGATTAGGGGTTGCCATCTGACCTAAGCCATTAACAATACACCCTGATATCTGATGAGATGCTTTTGCTTCCAGTGGTAATCTGCAATCTGCTAAGGAAGCCACCAGTCATTAATTTTGCACAATAGTCATCATTTTTGCCTCTCTGTTTGACTCTCATTGAGCCAAATTGTATTGTCCTCTCTAGTGCATGTGATCATTCTGTCACTTCTCCATCATGATGGAGACATGAGAAATTCCTGGCGACACCTATGGTACTTCACCATTTCCAGGCTGTTCTAGGTGCCATCAGAATTGTTCTACTGCCCTTGATCATGCAGGGCATGGGGTAGCTCTCCAAGGGTCTTACAGCCTGTCATCTAATCTTGCAAAAATTTCTGTTTGGAATCTGTTCTGGGCTTCCTTGAATTTTACCAAGAAAAGGAGTTAAAGGTCCCTCTGAATTCAGACTCCCCCAAATCCATGTGGGATTTTTTTATCCATTCTCTTTCCCATTATGATGCATTTGAAGTCAGGGTTCAGGGCTCCAGCCAGTGTCTTAGCTCTTTCTTCTTCCTCTCTGAGCCTCTAATCCCCCACATAGGGAGGGGTTAGAAGTGAGAAACTCTGCTCACACCTCACTTGAATTCTCCTGAATCTTTGTTTTCTGTGGAGATGAAAACTTTGTTTCTCACAGAGGCTCTATACCATCAAAGTCCAAAAGCAAAGAAAATACTTCTCATTTTCCCCCCATTCTCCTGGGATGTTCTACACTTGACACAAAAAGCATGGAAGTCTCTATCTACTGACTGAAATGTGTTAAGAAACAAGAGAGAAATGTGGGAGCAACATGACAACTATTGGGCAAAAGAAAATATGATAATGTGAATCTGTTTGCATGCCAAAATATTATCATGTGGCGCAGGGACAAGTTGAGGGAATGAATGAGGGATAAGAACTCTTATGTTAACCCCATCTCTGTAATTTTCAAACCATACAGACATATATGAGTTTACCCGATTGTGTTAAAAGGTTGAAGGTAATTAAAGAATAAATAAAATTGCGTATCTAATATGACATTTCCTTCTTCTTAAGAAGAAGCATCCAAAAAGTTAAACACTTTGATGAAGGGTCTCTTCCAATGCATCTTCGCTTTGTTCCTTTTGTCTTACAAATCATTATATACATTTCTGGGGTTCCATAAACCTTCCTACATGGGTATTTCTGCCAGGGTCCATTTGTTAGCTAAAAACAATCACTAATTTGGGTTCATTAGTTCAGACTAATGTTAGGTGCAGGAGGTTTTACGGTGATCCACCATAAATCAGCCTGGGGAAGTCTTTGTCCCTCTTTTTCTGCAACACCATCTAGGCCTCAAAACCTAGGAGAGTTTCATGTATACCTGTTAATTCTATTAATGAGTACTGCTCAGAAAACTACAGGGATATTGGAGCTAAGATTCAAAATTATTATTTTGTGGGCCTATATATGTTACCAATCAAGATGCAGTTAGGGAGGTAAGTTGGGTGGGAGGGTGGGAAAGGAGAGAGAAGCTGTTGTTAGAAGTTGGTTTCTCCAATATGGGGACTGAGATTAGTTTGTATAATATTAAAAGGAATGAGAAAGACTAGAGTTGGAACATTGTCAGCACTTGCAAAAATAACTTAGAAACATGAAAACTTTAATAAAGCATAACTCAAACAGGCCTGTACAGCTTAGAATTAACAGACAAATTAGGTAGAATAATGGATACTGCTCTTTCTAATCAGTTACCTCCATTTAGTAATTCAACAAACATGTGTCTGTCATATCCAATGTTTAGGAAGTCTTCTGGAACTCAGGGTTCCATACTGATCAAAACAGGCATTCTTTTCTCTCATTTTCAATCTTTATGTCCACTAAGTCTGCTTAGTCTTGTAATTCTGCCATTTGTTCAATAAGTTCCAATAATATCAAATGATGGCCTCTTACTTTCTAGTCGCCGTTTACTTTTACCTCCACTTAAAATGCCCTCTCCTAACACTCAGACACACAAGTCATATCCAATGTTTAATAAACTTTTTAAATAAACGAGTTCTTCATGCATGACAGGAAAGGAGACAATTCTAATTATACAAAAAAAGATTGTTTTCCAAATTTAATTGTTTGATGACTTCCCAAGCTTACACTTAAATAGTAAAGAATCTTTAAGTTGGTACATAGTAAAGATTCAATTAAATAACTGAATGAAGTCTAACATTATTATATTTTAATTAAGACAAGACCTAGAGTCAAATTATGTGGGATTTTAAGTTTTATATAGACAAAATTAAATATAAGTGGATACTTGATAAAGAGTTGTATTTGATCTTCTGCTTTAGCACTTTGGGAACACTGAGTACCACTTAATGAACATGGAGACAGATATAATGGAAAGAAGCAAGGTAAGATAACATCATAAAAACTTCCCTGAATTGGAAAATGTCTTATAGAATACAGCAGAACACGTTCACTGGATTTAATACATTTTATCTCTGTGCTTTTTCAAAGTCACATGAAAAATCAAACACTAGTTCCAGTATTTTGTATTCTAGTCTGTTACTTTCAGAGAAAATGAGCAAGGATGCTTGAAGGACATTTTTTGCATACTTAATAATGTAATTATAGCCTATTTAAAGAAAGAAATATCTCTGTAAATATACTATTATTGCTATTATTGTATTGTAAACAGTTATCATTGTTATTAGCTAAATTAAAATACCAACATGATATTCTTTCTGAAGCTACTCTGAATGGAAGCAGTGAATTTTAGGAAATATCATATGTAATGTACAGAGTTTGTTTATTCTCATGAGAATTTTATCTCTAGTTTTCAGTCTCTCAAGGCTTGAATAATTAGTATAAATAGATAGCTTGCATATTGAGGAGCTTTGGAACCAAACATTTTTTGAAGTTTTTTGTTACTGGTGATAAGAGGAAAAGTACATTTCTTCTGCTGCTTTTTAATAAGACATTTAAATTTCTTTTTTTGAAAAGGAGAGTATAGTAATGTGTGCTCATACAGACAAAGGTATATTATTTTAGGGAACACATGAAGAAAGAAAAGATATTTATTGCATTTTTATTCATTTTAGTTCAAAAACTTTAAAAGAATATTTATAAAAATGAAAAATTTGCAAGTTTAAGTTACGGAATTTTCTATGTTGACTATTTTTCCAATTAAGCAGTGCATTGCTCTCCAAATCTTATGGGGATTATAAAACGGCATGGGAAAATATGCTAAAATATTCCTACCTTGCTTCTTTATTTTCTCTTCTTCATCTTTCTTCACTAATCTCCATAGTCTCTTTCCTGTTCCATTCTATTGTTTTCTCCTCATCCTTCCTTTTGTGTTACATTTCAACTCCATATGAAAAAGGCGTTTTAAAAACAGAATAGTCACACGGAGGTCAGCCCTACTTCTCAGTGTAGAGGGAAAAACTTACAAAACAATGAATCCAAATGTACCTATCAAGGAAATGTTATGGACACATCTTCACCCGATGACTCAACCTAATGGCAAGAAACAGGTAGGCATTCCTCCCAACAGAGAACCTCCTTGTGCTTTACAGACTCTGGTGGTGACCCCTGTGGCCACAACTCTTCCATTGTATTATCCTGCTTTTCTCAGTGCTTGACTGGGACATCGGACAAAATCTTCATGCCAGGGTCTCTCTGCCATGGCCCCGTTTTCTGTCTCCACTATATTATATCTTATTTACTTCCACAATAGTCCTTTCTTCCACTCAACCATCTCACTTCTCTGTAGGTGGCATTAAATTGGTACCACGGTGGAAAAGAAATTAATTCTGGTTGGCCACGATGTCTAATATCTCTCATGTGAGGATGGTACAGAGCCAAATTGCTAACGTTCATTTTTAATGCTTGCTTTTCTGTCGTACATTAAACTCCTTTAAAAGAAAATCTGATAATGACTAAAGCTCACTTAAATAGGGTTAAGTATTTAAAAGTGAACCAAATTATAGGGGAAAACAGAATTCGAAAAAGAAATATATATCACATTATATTTTGGTATTTCAAGGAGCTCTTGGAATCTTATTTAAAGTCTATCCATTTTAATGTGTCAGACGGAAATAAAAGCATAAGGAAATTTTGCTTTTCCTTTGGCCTATAAGAAGCAAGGAGACTGAAAGAACAAAGATAAGAACAAAAGAAAATAATCTAGGCATAGCCACAGAGCAATGACAAATTCCTCCTAAATCACAGAAGACAAGAAAATTTAAAAGATTGATAACTCTCAATGAAGTACGAATCATATTTTCCATCTATCAATGCTGGACCTATCTATCTATATTGTTACTAGAGGAAGTATCATTTTTTTGTCAAGCTGTTGCTCTTAGAAACAAGTCATCCTGATATTTTCTTTGAGTATAACTAAAGAGCAATATCCATTCTTGTTACATGGGTGTAAAGTATAATTTAAAGCTCATTAGAAGTGTAGCAGGTGTTCACGTATAAAGTGCAAAAAAAAAAAAAAATGAGGAAAGAATTTCTCTATGGCCGAGCTGTCAGGGCTCTAAAAGCCTAATTTATTTTGCATAACCTTTTAGCAAACAGACATGATTTTAACAGAGAAAAGAGAAATAGAAACAATATATGCAAGAAAGTAAAGGGACTTAGCCTTTTGATTTGACCTTGATTCCCAGCCTTTGAAAATATTACAGTCTTTTAACAATTGCAGCTTTGACATATAACACATTTTTCTTCCCAGGAGAAAGGAGTTCTTCAGACATTTTCTTAGCATAAAAGCTGCTCTAAAGTAGAAAATGAGTAGGTGCATAAACTGAAACAGAGTCAGTTTATATTCATTGCAAAGCAGGGAAGGGAAGGATGTTCAATCGTCCAGTCTTTTGATGGGTTTGTTTTTCATGTGGAAGGCTTCTATTCTGCAGAGAGGAAATTAGAACTCAAAATTCAACAGTGAGTAAAAGTCTTCTAGCAAGTGGAACTATTTCTCAATACCTTCCATTGTTGGCTCATATTAGCCAAAGGGTAAGAAAAAGACCCAAATACATCAGATCTAAACACAGAACTGAAACTAAAAGTTACAATTGTTAACACACTGATACTATTTGAGCTGTGGATTTGCATCGCCATTTCAACCAGTCACTCTAATGAAAGCCCAGGATGGCTGGAGTTAACAGGATTTTTGAATAATTCAAATTATTAATGTTTTTCTCCTTTAAGGAAAAGGAAAGAACTGTATTATTTAAAAAGGCAGGTACACAGAAAGGAAGTTGTGGTATTCAGGAAAGAATGGTAAGAAATATGACACAACTTTTAAATTGTAACAGGGTTTTGATATTGCTTACTGAGGTTTAATGCTGTCGTTAAAATTAATTTTTGAAATATAAAAAGCCAATATTCATAGCAATGAAAATAAAAATCTGAAAGTAAAATTCCATACACTCTTAACAAAAGCCAAAGTGGGTTGAGGAAGGATGGATGTCAAAATGTGCTGAAGACCTCAGGGTGTCCAGTATGTGGAGGCGAAGGGGACGGTCAGGGATACTGACCGTCTTATATTTTCGTTTCCTAGACAAGAAATTTACATTTAAATACAATTGTTTAAATTAATAATAATAGGCATTTGCTTCCTTTTTCCACTAATGTCATTGGGGAAAATGGTGTATCAAAGAATATGAAGTAGCTATCACATATGTGTCTAAGAGTTTAGTGCAGAGGTTCTAAAAAAGTATTTTGTTGGGCTAGAATAGACGGTTTTTTAAATGAGCCAATAATTTATCTAAAAATAGGGATTTCAATACCATTGAACAATTAGATCTTGTCATGCTGGGGCTGCAGGCCAAACTTGGTTGTATTCAACAATTCAATAGAGTGGACAAGCAATTGCCCCTCTCTGTCCAACCCATTAGAAATGATCAATGCCTTCCTAGGTTGCCACAATGCCCCTTCTAAACAATGCCACCTCTTATCTTCAGAGAGATTTGTGGCTTTCTTTTTCTGGCTTGTCCTTAGTGTATGTTTGAAATTTTCACTTGTAACAGAGCACAAGTGGTTTTATTTATTATTAATAAAATCACAATCTGTGTCATTCATGCCTTCCCATTTTTTTTTGCACATAGAAGTTACTAAGTAGATATTTGCAGAACTGAATTGAAGTTTTTAGTTATGGCATGGTGAAAGCAATATTTCAAATACTGCTCCATCTTGGGGCATCTAGGTTTGAAAGTTTTAAAGATGATATATTTAGGATCATTTGATTTTAGTCAATTTGCACTGCTGTGGCAATTCTTACATTTAATTCTAAGGGAACTTAAACTTTTTTCCTGTTGTGGAATAAATATAACCTGTACTTAAAAATTGCAAACCATGAAATTAACTCTCTGCAGCAGATATTTATTAGTCTGCATTTATCAGAAGGTAATCTAACATGGAGATTTCCTCTTTTTTTGAAAACCAATGCCAAGAACACTCACTTGTGTCAAGTTAGCATTTGTGTTGGAAATCACCCTTTACTTTCCGTAACATACATAATATAATCACAGTGTTACCCTTCCATGGGTCCTCGGTAAATATTAGATGTAGTTCCCTAGAAGGGCTGTTAGAGGTCTGCACTGTGAGTATTCCAGTTAAGTAAAATATGCCCTCTAAAACTAATCTGCAAAATGGCAATTTGGGTTTGGAGGTTAGAAACAAAGCTCTCACAGAGGATTCATAATTCCAATTGCTCTATAATGATGTTATTGAGAATCAGGCCTTCAAAAATGTCAAAAGTTTATTGAAAACCTTTATGATAATTGAAACAGGGATAATAATATTTCATTATGCTATATTTTGGGCCATAGGAATTATAGTACACTTCTCTTGAGGGCCATCTCTTTTATTTGTTTTAAGATAGCATAAAAAAACTTTCATCATAAGAGTACTAGTAAGTAGGCTAACTTATATAAAATACATCAGTGTGTCCCCAGACTATCATTATAAGTAAAGGGTCTCCTTGGATTTTATATGGGAGGCATATTTAATTATTTACCAGTAGTAGTTTGCACTAGATCTACTCTGTTTCTGTTACCCAGTTTCTAAAAATACTGTTTTCCCTTAGTCTATTAGTAGTACATGCTCATTAAATAAATTTTCTAAATACAAATGATAATGTCTATACCCCTGAAGACATGGTTTAGGGGACCAGGAAATCATAGCAATATACAAATTCAAAGTTTTGTAGTAGGCGAAATGGCCCCAGAATAGAAAAGTAAAAGCAATCTCTATG
The DNA here is from genome assembly GCF_965194805.1 of Balaenoptera borealis. Lineage (NCBI taxonomy): Eukaryota > Metazoa > Chordata > Mammalia > Artiodactyla > Balaenopteridae > Balaenoptera > Balaenoptera borealis. The sequence goes on from NC_138861.1 coordinate 143,147,116, forward strand.
GACTCCAGCACTTAAATATAGTATCACAGGGAAATCAAAAATAAAAAGAAGAAAATAAAAGGAGTACAAACCTCCCAGTTAAAAGGAAATATAATATCTTTTTACTGTTATCAAGTCTTTTATAATACAATGAAATAATGGATCTAGTTAATGACCTTCAACAGCTAGTAAAATCATTAAGCAAAATTTTGATGATGGACTTTCTAATAATGAATAGACTGACATCATGACTGACCCTAATATCACAATAAAATGAAATGTTACCAGAGGAAGGCAAGTACAGAACAACATGATATAATGAGAACTTGGATGCCATTGTCGTGCGTGAGGAGAGGATGTCCAACCTGTACACCTAAAGTCAATATAAGAATATTTGGGGGTGGGGTGGAGGCATGGGTGATAAAAGCAAAGGTAGAGTTGCCTTCTTGCCAGGTGGTAGCTCGGGGCTCTACAAGCCTCATTGGGAAGCCCTTTGTCTCATATGGAACATGAAGCATAGATTAGCAATGGCTGAAGAACATTTACAATTTGATGGGCCGAGTTCAGCATTAAGAGACTAAATGAATGCCCTAGAATGTTGCAAGGAAAAAGCCAAGACTTCCTGAGCTGGGAGCCTTGTTGGGTCAAGGGGAGAGAGGAAAGTAGGTGCCTACAAGTATTTAGAGAGCCTAAGAATCGACTGGAACCATTAACTCCCTCCCCCCACCAAGTTTTGCACAATGAAAGTTCGATTTCCACAATGAAAGTTCGATTTCCACTTCATCTATTTGTTTAAATTAATCATCGATTTCTCAAACAAATAAACTACAGTCTAGCTTTGGCTAATGTTTGCTTAATTCATTTAGATGGAAAAAAGTTTGTGCAAGGGAGGAAACTTTTACTTAAAGTTGTTAAGTAATTCTAAGGATATTAAAGGAAAAAATATCCACAAGTATATTAACTGAAACAACAGTACATCAAAGAAGTCAGTTCATAGGCTTCTGGTATGTGGTACCTTTTCAGGTCTCTTTGCTTCTTAAATATTTATCATTACCCCTGGCACTTTAATTTTCAATTTATCCTCTAAACTACAATTCACTTCATCTCCTTTATCTCCAAATCTGAACTTTATAGTCCATAATTCTCTTCTGATTAAAGTTCTTCCTCTAAATTAGTTTCCTTGGTGTTTGCTACAGCGTAAAGAAGTCCTCCATACCGTTCACCCTCAAGATAGAGAACCTGAAGTGCAAGTTGGGATTCTCTTTTATTTTTTTTTCCCCTATGAGCAAGCTGTCACCCTAACAGAAGACTCAAAGTGTCAAGAAATGTCCTTCTTTTTCTGACTTCTCCCAGAGTTGTACTTAATTCTTCTCTCTGTACTCTAGTTTCCTACTCTCAGCTTTACTCTTTCAAAACAGAAAGTTCCTACTCTGGAGATGACCCAAACTTTTTTCCATATCTGGTAAGTGTAAAGAGTCATTGCTTAGCACTCATGTCTTCCCCCATGGAGTTTTGGCTGTAACATTACTACTAATAATGGTAATGGCAATAATATATTGCGTGTGGAACACTGTGCAGAAAAGTCCACACCTAATTTACCCTCCCAGCAATCTCATGAGCCAGGCTCTATGATTAACTCAATTTTATAGATGAGGAACTGGAATTTAGGGTAGTTTAGTAAATTCCTCAAGACTGCACAGATAATAAGTAGGGCACTCAGGATTTGATCCCACACCAACCTGGCTCAATCTCCCATGTTTGCAGGTTCCTCTGCTCCCCCCCCACCCCACTCCTTATACAGGCCACCGAAGACACTAATTGTTTATTCTAAACACTGCAAATAGTGTTTTGTGTGCTGAAGGCTAATTATCCTGAAAAAGGCATATGCAAACCTAGATCTGGAAACTTACACCTAGAGTCCAAATTCCATTTATCCCTGAGCGTGCCATCTGGGCTTGGCTTACCCCACATGCTCTTATGCATTCTTAGTTTATAGCCTGATATCATACTCTCCATGGGAAGCTATCATACTGATACCCAAAACAAATGGATTAGGGGCCCAGTGTATCAGTTGGAATACCCATATTAATCAAATTAAAGCAATCGGAGTAGGTTTCTTCTGCTTTCTCTACAACCAGCTGAGAAAAGTGCACTTCAGCACTGATGATCGAAGTTAAGTATCCTATTCATCCTGTTCTCAGGCAATCCCATTCTAACATAAATAACACCACTGCTCTCTGCTAATCGCCTCGACCATCTTTACTAAATGACCTTTAATGGTATAGCCTTGGAAATTAACTATTTGAATACCACATAAAAAGACAAAGCACATTCTTCTAATTTCAGGTCAATTCCTAAGCACAATGAAATGAATAATTATGCATTCTGACACTATGATCATACCATCTCAGTTCCTCAGATCTTTTCCTACTTCCCACAAAAATACTTGGAAAAAAAAAATCACAAGAGTTAAAAAAAGAGTGAGAGAGCAAGAAAAATCACTAAACATAATTTTAACATTACCATATGAACGAGTTTATATCCAAATTTTATTCTGAATGTATCTCCATAAGTGTTTCCCATGTTATTGCCTATTCTTAGGAAATATTTTAATGAACGCATGATTTTCCACCAAGAATAAATATTCCAGTTTACTCAACTCTTTCTTTATTGCTTAGTATTTAGGTTGTTATTAATTTTTGCTGGTATTGCTATATATTTATGCAATAAATAGCTTTCATTTATAAAACCACTTCTGTGTTTACAATCAGATTTCCAATTCAAAAATAACCAGGTCAATTGATACCAACATTTTAAAGACATCACCTATTTAAAGATTCTTGATGCTAACTAAGGATGTTATTTTTCCCTAGTTACAAAAATGACATTTTAATGATTCAGGCCATTCAAAATGAGATAGAAGTACAAAGTTATTACCCAAAGTCCTTGGCAATAAAACAGTGATTAAAATGTTATGTGCACACGTCTGTGGGACGACACTTCCCACACTTCAGAGTCTGAGAAAAAACTGAGCTTACATTCTTCATCCACATTTATTTTCATGTTTACTTAGACAAGTTACTTACTGTCTTTAATTTTTTCTAATATTTGAAATGTGAATAATAATGGTTCTGTCTCACAGTTGTGTTTTCAGTAGTAAATGGTGTAACAATTTAAAGGGCACAGCAAAACGTCGGGTACAACAAGGGGCCTCATTAAATGTAAACTATTTCTAACTTAGCAGAGCCCTGTGACATAGTCTCAAGAGAATGTGCTCTGGAGGCAAGCTGCCTTGAGTTTGATTCCTGATCGACCCTGTACCAGCTGTGTGATCTTCAGCCAGTTACTTGAGCTCTCTGTAACTCTGTTTCTTCGGATGGAAAAACTGGAATAACCATAGCATTTACATCTAAGAGTTCTTGTCTGTATTACATGAGACTGTAAGTGTCTAGGATGAAGTCTGGCTTATAGTAAACACTGAATAAATATTATTACTTATTAGAAATTACCAGTAGCATAACATAATTTTCTACTCTGTTTTTGATTGGTAGCTTCCTCATTAACATAAAATAGATTGGTAAGCAGTAGTCACAAAGAAAACAATTGTTTAAATTAATTTTTAAAAGATTATTTCCTTTTCACTACAATCTACCCAGGCAAAACGCTACTTTAAGTCCATACTGTTGTATATGGATAAAACAAAGCCGCTATTATACAGGCAACAGAGTGGCCTGTATCTGCAGGCAAGCAAGAATTGCTGAATATGATTTTGGGACTCCACTATTAAAATACAATTTTAAATGACAACATTGATTTCAGAGCCTTAAGGAAGACATATTTTAATGTAATAGAATGATTTAAGATAAATTAACAAGTAGTTCTATTTTTTCATGTTAAATTCAGCTTTTCCCCCCAACTCCTTTCCCCCAATTAACTGTGCTCTCGAGGTTAAATGGCTGTGTGATTTTCAGGATTTTGTGGATTAAGTTAAATATCATTTATACACACACACAGACACACACACACATATTTGTATATATATATTTAATGTATCTATGTTTAATGTATGTATAATTTTAAATTTATTTTTTTGGATGTAAAATAAAATGACATTTCTATTTCATTTATAGCATTTCAGGGGCTTCCCTGGTGGCACTGTGGTTGGGAGTCCGCCTGCCAATGCAGGGGACACGGGTTCGAGCCCTGGTCCGGGAGGATCCCACATGCTGCAGAGCAACTGGGTCCATGCGCCACAACTACTGAAGCCCGGGCGCCTAGAGCCTGTGCTCCGAAACGAGAAGACACCGCAATGAGAACCTCTCTCACTGCAACGAAGAGTAGCTCCCGCTCGCCGCAACTAGAGAAAAGCCCATGCGCAGCAACGAAGACCCAACGCAGCCAAAAATAATAAATAAATAAAATAAATTTAAAAAAAAAAGCATTTCAGGCATTAGTAAAATTTATTTATTTATTTATTTGTCATTTATTTTGGAGACCTGGACCTTCTCCAGCAAAACAAGAAACACCATGTGTTTGATTATTGTAAACGTTCTGGTTACAGAAGTCCAGAAATATTATTGATTTTTATGTAGCTGGAGTTCTTGTTATTACTTAACTCAAAAGAAAATCTCAATTGTACCTCTTTAAAAATAAATTTGTTGTAAGAAATGATTAATCTCTGGAATATGAAAGTTAAATTAAGAGCAGGAAACCATGCTAAAATAAATTGTTTCCATTTAAATAAATAATTTAGATAAGCCATTCTTTCTCAGAACTTTAAGTTTGGATTTCAAATGCATCTTAATTCCAAAAATGCCTATATTTTTTACTAATTACGGCTTTTCCCACATGCTTTTTCTGCAGAGATAAACTTCATACTCTTTTTCCTAATGCAGGTTCTCAGTTTGGTCCAACTCAACTTGCTACTAGCGAACATTCAATATCCTTTATGTATCAGGGTCTCCTCCCCCTCTCAGGATCAGATGAAAATCCGGAGGCTTTAGGTGTCGCCAAAGCGGAGGAGTAGACCCAAGCCCTCTTGCACTGTGGCTCTCATCCGCGTTGCTCCTTCTCCCACACGGTGGAGCCCACCTAGTGGAGTCTTTTCCTAGCTGGGGCCCGCAGGTGCTCTGGATGAGCCGAGAGGCCCTCACAGCAGGGCTCCTGACAGAGGGGAGCCTCCCCCACACACTCTCTCAGTTAATTTCTCTGGTTCTCATGCACACGGACATGCTTCAGGCACATAAGCACAACAGGGTGAGCCGGACATCCATTTGCTACTCTCAAACAAATAAGGACACAAACAGAGAAAACGGTCCTAAAACCCACTTACCTCTCGGTCTCCGTAAACTCTATCATTTCGGATTAGCCCTCTGCAACCTCCTGCACTTAACCACCCTCTCTGCCCTTTCTCTCTAGTGTCTTTACCTTCTAACCCAACAGAGGGCTCAGGGGGATAGAGTGTCTCTGAAGTGCCTTTTGACATCTCATTTTTTGCCCTGAAACGTGACAGATGTTAAAGGCTGCCTGAAGAAAGTGGACCCCAAATCAGAATTGTAGAGATTGCAGAAGTAAAAATAACTCTCCATTTTGCAAGTCTCCTACAACAGTAAGGACACAGTAAAAATAGTTAATAACTGAATAACCTGTCTTGCCATCTACCTTTTATTTGTCTTAAATCATGTTGTCCTTTAAAAAGAATAGTATAGTAAATAGTACAGATAATGGTAGAACTGTTTCAATATAATGGAGAGAAATAAAGAAAATATAGTCTCTGGATTGACTTGTATGGACAATTTTCTTAATCAATGTTGCTTTCAACAGAAAGGTAAAGACAATTCAGAGATGAAGGAAAAAGCTTTCAGCTCAAAAGTATTTTCTTATCCAGTGTCTGCCGCTTGAAATTGTTTCAGCTCTTGAAATTGTTTAAACCTGGGATATAACCATTAACATCCATAGCACACTGACTACAGGTGACATAAGTGGAGTTTTTTGTTTGTTTGGCTAGTAAATAATAGATACAATCATTTCTCATCCACCTTTTTTGGAAAGTGAGCTCTAATATCTAATAGTGGGTTAAGGGGAACCATGAGAGAAAAAAAAATGCAGATACAGTTTGCCTGAAAGAGGAGACGTAAAGAGAAGAATAAAATCAAACCAAAATAAAGCCAACACTGAATAGTCTCAGTAAGACAAGCTTCTCCTCCCTCTGGAACCAAACGGGGCAATTCTTCTCATAAAAACAAATTCTTGACATAAGTAGACAGTTTTCTTTCCAACCATTCTAATTCCAGTATATTATTAGTTACATGCTCGGAAAGCTTTGGGGTAACTACACTTCTGTCATCTCAGAATTTTCTTTCTTGTCTTTTAGAAAATGGAGACTGTAACACTCAAAAATCCCTTTGGGATTTGCAGATGAAAGCATTATTTAGCTATTAAGTATTAATAGTATCTATTAGCATAGGACCATTTACAAAAGCTTCTGTAAACATCCCCCAATTTTTTTTAATGCTCTACTACTTAAAATGAAAATAAAGAGAAAAACTAGAAACCTTCGGTACAAATGGTAATTTGTGTGGTTTTGTACTTGAATGCTGGACAGGCTATCAAAAAAAGGAACCTGCCAAGAAGGTTTCTTTTAAGATTTATAAAAGAACATGAGCTGCCTTAGATTTATGAAAACTGTGGCTTACTTTCTGGAGATATTATGTATGATATGTGAGGGTTTTTCTATCAAAAAGTCACCATCCAAATTGGATCCAAAACATGTTTGACTTCAATGAACTCTTACTTTATCTATACTCTAGATTCAGTTGTCATGTTTTTGTTCTGAAAATGGTATACTTATTTCAAAATTAAAACAGCAGTTTTAACTGCTAATATTATCTCTCTATCAAAGAAGACCACTGTATAAGTTTCTGGTGAAGGCATTAATGGGAAAATTAAATGCAGATTATTTTATGTTTTAGTCATCAGATTTCTAGGTTTATAATTCCTTAATTTTTTCACTGGAATTTTCCTTCAATTTTAAGTGACCAAGCTGTCATTTTACAGCAAAATCAGCAATGAGAAGCCCCAGAGCATCCCAGACTCTGACATCAAGGGAAGATATGAGAAAAAAAAAGATTCCTAAGGTATGGTAATAACTTTCAGCCAAATGCACTCAGTGCACTTAAACAATAAGAGTAAGGTCAATTCTAAGAGTGAGGATAAGATTAAGATGATCATATATGAAATTATAAAGCTTATAAAATAGTGATCTTATTTTTCACTCATCAAAAAATATATCAAGATGTCTCCAGAATAAAATACTAACAGTCAATAACTGCTCTGTAGTTCAAACAAAGATCTATATTCAATTTGCTCTTCTCAGTATGATCGTGCCTTTAAAATTAAGCATAGGGCAGTTATATTTCTTAGTGATGAATCCAAGACAACAATAGGAAAAAAATAAGTGAAAATAATTTAGGTAAGACTAATATTCCAATATTTTCTTTTGTCTGGAAGTTTGTTTCAACAAAAAATAACTTAAGAACAGATATTTGAACACTCCATTTTTTACTAAATATATATACTTATATATTATATACCATATATAATATATATGATATATAGTATATTATATATATATATAATTATATATATATATTAGGAAAAAAGTCTGTAATAGCACTGGACATTAGAGAATGAGCCCAACCCACACATTTGGTACAGTGAAGACTTTTGGCTGTAAAGGCTGCAGGTACAATTAGAGTGAGACTATGCACGGGCCCATTGTGCAGTATTTGCATAGGGCAACTTGAAAGAGAAAAAAAAATGTTTTCTCTCATACACTCCCCTCCAATCAATTGCCCTGCAATCCTGTGAATGGAGAGAAATACAGTTTGTTCAACATTTTAATCTGATGGATCTGGGAAGAGCATGAAGGAAAAATAGTTACAGAGGATATGAAAATGCTCTAATATTCAGTCCAAAGTAAGTATCTGGTTTATCAAGATTCCAGGCAAATGAAACAAACATTTAAATAACCCATTTTGGAAAACTAAGTCAAAGAATTTTTGCCAAGCAAAGAAGACATTTAAAAGGGATAAATACTTATGAAAGGAAAGTTATGGAGATCAGAACACTTCCAGTGATTTGGTACACGTCATACATTAAGAACTCCAGAAAGTGACAACAAAGTGGATGAAGGAGAAGCAATAATCCAAGAAGTAATACTAGAAACTTTCACTGAATTAAGGAAGGGACTAGAATATGCATATTAAATGGGACCACTGATTTTCAAAAAGAATTTATGAATGAAAACTCACAACAAAACAGAGTCAGTCAGAATGGCCATCATCAAAAATCTACAAACAATAAATGCTGGAGAGGGTGTGGAGAAAAGGGAACCCTTCTACACTGTTGGTGGGAATGTAAATTGGTACAGCCACTATGGAGAACAGTATGGAGGTTCCTTAAAAAGCTAAAAACCGAGCTACCATATGATCCAGCAATCCCACTCCTGGGCATGTATCTGGAGAAAAACATGGTTTGAAAGGATACATGCACCTCAGTGTTCGCTGCAGTGCTGTTTATAATAGCCAAGACATGGAAGCAACCAAAATGTCCATCAACACATGAATGGATAAAGAATATTTGTACATATATATAATGGAATATTACTCAGCCATTAAAAAGAGTGAAATAATGCCATTTACAGCAACATGGACGGATCTGGAGATTATCATACTAAGTGAAGTAAGTCAGACAGAGAAAGACAAATGTCATATGATATGCAGAATCTAAAAAAAAATGATACAAATGAACTTATTTACAAGACAGAAACAGACTCACAGACTTAGAGAATGAACTTATGGTTACCAGGCGGGAAGGGAGGGAGGGATAGTTAGGGAGTTTGGGACTGACATGTGCACCCTGCTATATTTAAAATATATAACCAACAAGGACCTACTGTATAGCACAGGGAACTGTGTTCAAAATTCTGTAATAACCTAAATGGGAAAAGAATTTGAAAACGAATAGATACAAGTATATGTATAACTGAACACTTTGCTGTACACCTGAAACTAACACAACATTGTTAATCAACTATACTCCGATATGAAATAAAAATTTAAAAAATAAAGACAGTAGAATAAAAAAAGAATTTATGAATCAAAATTCACAATGAAACAAATTCAGATGAAGAGTTTTATTTCAAAGTTAAATTTTAAAATTCTGCCAGTTTCTGGACAGAATGTTTTTAACCACCAGAAAATGGAATAAAAATCACATTGATCAAAACTAAGTGCTGTTACCAAATGTAAAATAGATAGCTAGTGGGAAGCAGCTGCATAGCACAGGGAGATCAGCTCGGTGCTTTGTGTCCACCTTGAGGGGTCGGATAGGGAGGGTGGGAGGGAGACGCAAGAGGGAGGAAATATGGGGATGTATGTATATGTATAGCTGATTCACTTTGTTATACAGCAGAAACTAGCACACCGTTGTAAAGCAATTATACTCCAATAAAGATGTCAAAAAAACAACAACTAAGTGCTAAAAGAGAGATGTATATGTTTGAAATAGAAAAGGACCATGGTTCTAGAAATCTCCATCAGCCAAACTACCATTCAATTACATGGTTATCTTCAGACTCAAAACTCTAAAAATATATGCTGAGCATATAACCCTCTGAAAACAATTACTTGTAGAATTAGCTAAGACAAACAGGGAAAAATGATTGGAAGTAAAGATTTTAAGATTGGGGACCTCAAGGTACTAAAGAAATATTTAGAAGCTAGGAAGCTGCAAATTAATAGTAGGTCTAAATAATCATTAAAGTAATATTTTGCACAAAGATAAAGCCATAGCTATAATTTTACTCTACGTGGTGTGTGTGTGTGTGTAACTAGTGATATATTAGAAATAGGATATAAGCTTTCCAAATCACAAGAGGAAAAAAGGAATCAACAGAAGTGCACTTTGATTAAATATTTGTAAACAAATGAAGCACTTTCTTTTTCAAAAAGCCAGAAAAAATAAAATAATCTCCAAAGCATTTGTTGAATTAATAAGGAAAAATATAATAAATTCAACTGAATATTTGATAAAGTAGATGTCTTACTAAAAATGTATGCGTTAACAAAATAACTAAGGAAGAGTAGAAATTATGATTAGGACAATAGCCTTGGAGAAAATCCTGAAAGTGTTTTCAACTATGTCTAAAGAATAATGGATACAAAGTCTTAATGGCAAAAACCTATGAAATCTTTAAGGAATAGATTAAAAATGTTACTAAGATCTATAAGAGTTCTAATTTCTTAAAAGCTAGAATAGCCTTAGCTGTTATCAGAATGAATTAGAGCTGCCCGAATGAGGTGATAGTTTTTGTGTATGTGTATAGATTTGTTTTTGTTTTTCAGGTTTGTTTTTTTTTTTCAAGAATAGGAAATGATATGCTAATGTTAACTGATCCAGTGTATTTGTCCCCAATGCCACACCCATTATCTGACTTTTATATTAGCTCCCCAGAACCTGTACTTGTCAAGGCCACTAAAATTAACAAATATTTTATAGTTACTATCTAAGGAAACAAAGCAGGCACCACTTTAAGAGGAGAAAATAACACTGGGAAATGCCAGCAGTTTCAAAAAGGAGAACATGAACAAGGTTGAGAGATCAAAAGAGGGCTTCCCTGGTGGCACAGTGGTTAAGAATCCGCCTGCCAATGCAGGGGACAGGGGTTCGAGCCCTGGTCCGGGAAGATCCCACATGCTGTGGAGCAACTGGGCCCATGAGCCACAACTGCTGAAGCCCGCATGCCACAACTGCTGAGCCCACGTGTGCTTAGAGCCCATACTCCGCAGCAAGAGAGACCACCGTAATGAGAAGCCCGTGCACCGCAACCAAGAGTAGCCCCTGTTCACCGCAACTAGAGAAAGCCTGCGTGCAGCAACGAAGACCCAACACAGCCAAAAATGAATAAATAAAACAAATAAATTTATTAAAAAGAAAAATCAAAAGAAACTACCGCAAAGTTAACGAAGAGAGTAACTTTGAAAAGTTGATAGTGAATGGTAGGTATGGAATTGCAGACACGGATGCTGAATTCCACACCCCAGTCCCCTCCACCTATCTGCTCCATCTTGCAAAACTTCCTAAATGTTTCTAGTCTATGAAACTTTTCTGTTTCCTAGAGCTGTCAGGGAGCTATTTTTATTTGAATATTACTTTTATCATATCAATATAATATTTTGGAAGGAGGAGATGTATACAAATGGATTCAGTTTGAGCAGAAAGCCAAAAAACAACTTTATGTGTGTCTATAACTTGAATAGCAGAAGAGAAAGTTTTAATAGTCTTTAAGAGACAGATATCTTAAATTTTAAGAGAGAACCCATTTTTTAAAAACTGGAATTTTAATTTTAATAGATTTCTTAAGGTTTCTCCCTTACTCATTATATGTCATTTTATTAATTTAATTTAAAAATTATTAACATTATGGGAATATTGCCACAATCTGTATGTTCAAGGAAATCCATACTGTCTTCTTCCAATTTTATCATGAACATTAACCTGAAAACAGCTGAACATAAAGCTTAGTATATTTCTTAAAATGTGCCTTTCATTTATGGGGATTTCTTCAGAAGTTATTCCTATTAAAGCTATTAGTAAGTTTGTAGGTCTATAAAGAAGTCTATTGAGTTGATTTCACAGGTATCATTGAGTAAAAATAAAACACATTTATAAAGTCACAAAAATAACAGCAAAACAAAAATTGGACTAACCTGCTTTTTTTAAGTAAGCTGATAACTTCGTAAGAGATTAGTCAGTCCTTATACTGATTTATTTATTACTGATAAGAGGAAACTGCCCAAGAGATAACTTTTATTTGTTTTTACAATTTGCATTTTGCCATTTTTTGGAAAAAGAACAAGCATTTGCCAATACAGGCATACCTTGAAGATACTGCAGGTTTGGTTCCAGAACACAATAAAGTTAATATCAAAATAAAGTGAGCCACACAAGTTTTTCAGTTTCTTAGTGAATATAAAAGTTATGTTCACACTATAATGTAGTTTATTAGCAGTAGCATTATGTCTAAAAAAAAATGTACATACCTTAATTTAAAAATACTTCATTGCTAAAAAATGCCAAAACAATTTCAATAGTAACATCAAGGATCACTGATTACAGATCACCATGACAAATACAATAATAATGAAAAAGTCTGAAATATTGTGAGAATTATCAAAATTTGACACAGAGACATGAAGTGAGCAAATGCTGTTAGAAAAAATGGTGCAGATGGACTTGCTTGATGAAGGGTTGTCACAAACCTTTAATTTGTAAAAAAACGCAATATTTGTGAAGCACGATAAAGCCAAGAGCAATAAAACAAAATATACCTGTGTATGAAAATCTTCATTTTTCTCTCTTATGGGAACTAAGTGAAAGTGTCCTAAGAAGAGTAAAAAATGAAGATTTTAATACTGAAGCAAGTTCTTATATGTCTGCATACCAAATAAGTAATTTTATAGGTTACAAAGTTCCCCAAATATAAAACTACTAGATCTCCAGAGCCATTTTGTTATGAATTGAATTGTTTCTACTTATGAAAATGTGATTTATCATACTTATTTTTTCAGATGTGCTGAATAACTTTAAGCAAATAATTTCACTTTTATATAACATTCTTTCCACTGGCTAACAGGGATACAGTGAGGTCAACAATCAAAAATGGAAAGTTTTTTAGCCAAAGGAAGAGTAGAAGCAAAAAGGACTTATACTAAATTAAGAAATGTTACATTTTCAGAAAGTTTAATACAAATTTCAAAATAAGGGAATTCATTTATGCTTCATAAGGGTCTATAAATATCTACCTCTCAGGACAGAAATGTTACAAGTTTGAAGTCAAAGACAGTAGATATTTTAGAAATATGCTCTGGAGACATGAAATGAAGTGTTAAGTCAGATGATTTTAAAGTAGTTGTATAAATGGCATCTGTTCTACAATTTGGCCATATGATTTACTAGTTATTTATTAAAATAATATTTACATTAATTTTTATTTGATAGTTTATGTTTGGCCTTTTTATTCTCATTTAACAAACTCATTAATAGGGTAATATATTTCTCAGCATCTTCTCTCAACTCCCCTTATAAGATTCTCTTCAGTTCATATATTTTGATCTTGAGAAAAGTACACAACTAAGAAGTAATAGTTCACAGAGAGGGTTTCAATATTTTTTTTCTTAAACCAGCTATTACTACCCTGAAGAGAACCAGTCTAAATCTATGAGAGTGTTTTTAATTGCTGTACTTTAGATATGTGAGTATATTCATTCATCATTAACCCTAGATAATACCATAATTGAATTTTTTCTCCCTTTACTATTTAAAATGTTAAATAATGGTAACTAAAAATACCTTTGAACTTCTAACATTAGGGTACACAGTATTTCATTTGAATGTTATCATATACCTTTTATTTCATACACCACTCATTCCTATGAAAGGCAGAGTATCCACCTGTCACACAGAAGAAGAATTTTATATCTAGGTTTCTAGATATATTTGATGTAGTGAAGTATGTAATTTTTAAGAGAACCACAGTACAAATGAGATTTTTAATAGTATTGGACTATTTTGATTCTTCATATTTACATAGACAGTATCATCAGTTCATGTATTTCCCTTAAACTCTACACTTATTCACAAATACATGTGCTTCATAGACAGTTTATACTTAAAAGTCCAAAATTGATGTATTTATTATGTGAAACCTACTTATCATATTGCATTGCATTTCTGATCTCAGTTATTCTTCCTGAGTACCCAAGTTAGAATCTCCTGGCTAATGCTTGACTCTTCTCCCCTTTCAGTCCCACACCCAATCTGTTATCAAATCCTTTCTCTATCTATCTATATATATATATATATAAACTATACATATATAAACTATATATATATAGTTTTCAGATATTTTATCTCCTCATTATAATTGGCAATATTTTTTATAACTGGATTATTACAATAGTATCTCAATGATCTCACCTTCCGTCTCCTCATGCTAGTTCACCATTCTGTGTCTTTATTACTTGCCTGCTTAAAACAAATGTAACTCAGTTGCAAAATCCATCAGTATTTCCAAATTTTCACTAAAAGTTCAAATTAATAGTACAGAAGAATTTAATGTAATGTAGCATAGCACACTGTGTCTGACCACTATATCTCTGCAAATTCTGTGTTTAGATTATTCTGTCTTCTCTCTTGTACCATCCCAGCGATGGACTACTCGAGTTCGTATTGCTTGAAAATGCAGGTCAGATGTTACATGCTCCAGAAAAACTTTTTGATTTTTTTTTGTTGTTGTTGTTTATTTGTTTGTCAGTGACTCGCAGTCATTTCCTTCTTTCATAGAAGTGCAATCTTTTTTTTTTTAAGCCAGGCACATGCCAGCCTGATATAGACACTGTATTTCCTACCAGATATATTTGAAGCTAGTAGTTGGTAGATGAAGTTTGGGGAATGAACTATAAGCTAAAGTGTCATTTGGAAGCTTCAGGGAGACTTTCTTAAAAGACGACTGATGTACCCTCATTGACCCTTCTGCCTTCTTGATAGCTGGAACATCAGTATGATGTTGGCAACAAGAATGGGATTACTGGTACCCTAGCAAAGACCTGGGATGAAAGACAGTGTTGCGCCTTGCCATGAAGAGATGGAATGAGCCCAGGGCTCTGAGAGAGACAGAGCCAACATGCTAGCCCTGGGCTATCTACCTCCAGACCTTTATTAATGTGAGACAAAAAATAAATATCTGTCTCATGTAACACATTAATAATTTGGGGCTTCTGTTACCTGCAACTGAACTTAATGTTAAGATTCACTTCTCAATTGTTGCATTGATCTAATCAACATCCCTACTACCATTTATGCATTCACTTATTACAATGTATCTCCCTGGATGGCAATTATTTGTTTATATGACTTTCTTCTAGTCTATATGCCAAAAATATGATGAGAAGTTAAAGTACATTTTAATAATTAATATTTTATTTTAGTGTTTCATTTATTAAATTGTATTTTTTCATTTATGCATTTATTGAATGTTAGATACTACAATAAATATGAGGAATAAAGAGATGAATATTATGCAGCCCACCATTTTATTATTGTCTAGCACAATCTCTTATAAATAAAAATTACTAAGGAATCTTTATTGCATGAATAAATCATATGCATTCCTCAAAGAACGGTGATATTGGGTAGTGTAACTTATTTATACTATGTTTGAGGCTTTTTAACTTAGCTAGTAGAGCACTGTGAAAGGGCATCTTAGCCAAATTAAAATACTCTTGGTTTCCCACAGTAAACCAGTCAAAACCAGAGAATGAAAACAATTCAGCCATTTTTACTACCGTCCAAATCTGGTTTTAAAATATTGTGCAAATACTAGGCAAATTTAATTATAACTGCTATGATATGTTTGTAAAACAAACAATACCAAATGAAAAATAAGCATTTATATGAAGTTTAAGTTGATATATCACCATTCTACTTTCAATTTCAAGGAAAGCAGTAAAAAGACTCAAATGATAGTCTGATAAAAATGTTTAAGGTTCTTACCAAAATGCCAGTTGGTTAAGATAATTTAAAAAAATCTTTTCTATGGAAGAGTTTTCACACAATTCTTACCTTAGAATATATCCTTTATAAACCACTTTGTTACATTTTTTTTTCAAAATGACTATATATCCATTTAACAAAATTACATTTGTTCTCTATCAAAGATTGGACACTTGTGAGAAAGCCAGGTTTGATTAAAATGATGCCAAGCTGATGATTTTATGTATCTAGGCAAGGTGCCTTCTGAATGCATCTGGCTTAAAGATTAGCTAACAAAATTCTTTTATAATCAAAATGTAAATTTAAAAAGATCCCTATATAAAATCAGTTAGTGGAATGTAAATGATACAAAGTTAAAATCTTGCAGTTAGGTTCAAATACCTTTTATTTATATGTTAAGTCCAGGTAAATTGCAAGAAAGATGTAACTAGTTACTGAAGAAGGAATCATCTGTGCAGCTAGTAAGTAGCAAGATCATACTGGAAAATTGAACAAGAGTGTTCCTTGAGTCCATGACTGGAAAAGGAAGTCCTTAGAAGATAAAGAAAAAAGGCTACTCAGAATAAACAAGCAAATTCACAGCTATGCTGAGACTGGTATTACCTTTCTTCTTTGCATTCTTTACTGTCTAGAGAGCTATTTTTCATTTAGAAAACCTGATTAAATAGTTTAGATTATTATTAATACTATACACATAAAATTATACAAATAATCTTTATCTACATTATCTCATTTGATTCTCTTCACAACCTAAGCAAGCCCATTTACAATCCTGAAGTCAACACCAAGGTTAATGACTTAACCTCCATTTTACATAAGCAAATTACAAGGCTCTAATAAACACTGATCACACTTTTTATAATTATTGACTCACTAAACATTGGTATTAAGACCATATTATCATAACCAATTTTAAAAAGAAGTTTAATATTAAGTGCAATTGAGAGTCACTCTGATACATCCTAATGTTTGGGACTAGTCCAAAACGTCATAATAATTCAGATATTTGAGGAGAGGTTTATGGAAAAAAGTATTTACCAGGGCAGACATGTAAATGAAGTGTCCGTGAAAATAAGTTAATGAAGTGAGAATGCTCACTTTTAATCATGGGAAAACACAGTGAAAAGAAATATACTTTCATAAAGCAGAGAGGGTGAGATAAGGAGTGGGCTGAAATGTGAGAAGAGCTGTGGGAGGAAAAAAGTAGAGGATATTTTAAAAATAAAAGTTGTTTGAACTTGATGTAAAGGCAGAGAGATGTATAATGTGAGATGTGAAATTTTAGATGCCGAAAATCTCAGCTTTTTTATCAACGAGGTACCACTCTGCTAGCAGTAGAACTGGAATTCTTAGCTTTCTTTTCAGAAATTATTTTGTTTTTTTTAAAATAATTGTGAATTAGAGCTGAGTGAGAACATTTATAACCTAATAGAATTGTTTCAACCATTTCCCCATATCTTGTTCATGAATGTATTCATGAACAACTTCCATAAATGTATTAATTCTTTTATAACTAAGTGACTTTGTCATGGGAATAGAAACTCTGGTCATATCACATACATTGCTAATTTTTGAGCAGTTAACTGTCATTGAAATAGATATGCTCCAAAAATCACGACTTTCAACTTTAAGAAACAATTACTATCTAATGTAAAGGCCATTAAAAGAGCATAATTGCAGAGAGGGGTTCAAGATGGCAGCAAAGGGAGACCCTGAACTCACCTCCTCCCATGGACACAACAAAGTTACAGCTACATGTGGAATAATTTTCTTCTGAAAAGGACCTGAGAACTAGATGAACAGCACCTCACACCAAAAAACAGAAGAGATGCATTGAGAAAGGTGGGAGAGGCAGAGATATGGCCTCACCCAGGACCCCACCGAGACAAGGATGACCCCCACAACTGGGAGGGAGTCCAAAAATATAGAACTCCCACTTGAGGAGTGAAGGGGTTGAGCCTCACATCAGGTACCACACCACTGGGAGCTGGAACCAGAAAGACAAGATCCCAAACCTTCTGAAGTTGAAAATCAATGGGGATTAAGACCAGGAGAATCACAGAAACGGAGGAAATAGAGATCCTGCTATTAAAGAGCTTGTAGGCAAAACTACCTGCCCTGAGATCTAGCACAAAAGCAACAGATTGAAAAATGCCGAGACAATAAGTGAGGGAGACACACCTTTTAATTTTAAAGCAGCTGCTGGGGAGGCAGGAATCTTCAGGGACTTTATCTGGAGACGGAAATGATGCCGATGATATTTTTGCAGTCTCATCTTAAGCTGCTGGTGACAGAGCTGAGGGGGGTGCCATTTTTGGTGTCCTTTCTCTAGTTTGCTAGCACTGGCAGTCAGGCTCTGCCCACCCAATACTGTTACTGGGCCACACCCACCCCAAGCCCCACCCTCCCTGCATCATGGACAAGCTGCAACCGAAACAGGCCAGTACCCTGAGTCTTGCCCTCCCCGTGCAGCAGCTGCAGCCTTATTACATCTGGCAGGTGCCCGCATCCCACATAAAGGACACCCATAGAGTGCCTGGCTCTGGTGGTCAGGGGAAATTGCACTTCTGGGCCACAAAGAACAGCACCTACACAAGAATGCTTATTCAAGAATGAGGGAAAGAGCCATTTTACCTAATACATGTAGACAGACACGTGGAGAGATAGATAAAATGAAGACGAATACGTTCCAAACCAAAGAATGTGGCAAACCTTCAGAAAAAGACCTTAATGTAATGGAGATTAAGTAACGTACCCAATAAAAAGTTCAAAGTAATGGTCATAAAGACGCTCACCAAACTGGGGAGGAGAATGGATGAACACACCAAGAACTTCAGCAAAGAGGTGGAAAATATAAGTAGCATACAGAAGTTATAACTAAACTGAAAAATAAACTAGAGGGGTTCAACAACAGAGTGAATGAAATGGAAGCATGAATCAGAGAGCTGGAAGACAAAGCAATGGAGAACGCCCAGGGAGAGAAGCTAAATAAAAAAGAATTAAAAGAAAAGAAGATACCTTGAGGGACCTTTGTGACAACATCAAGTGCAATATCATTAGGACTGTAGGTGTCCCAGAAGGAGAAGAGAGAGAGAAAAGGGCCAGGAAAATGATTTGAAAAAATAATGGCTGAAATCTTTGATACTCTGGGGAAGAAATAGACACACAAGACCAGGAAGCCCAGAAAGTTTCAAATAAGATGAACCCAAAGAGAAAAACACTTAGACACATTATAATTAAAATGGTAAGTAATAAGGATAAAGAAAGAGTCTCAAAAGCAGCATTATTGATCCAAAGAAAACAAAAACACTAATTTTAAAAGATATATGGAGCCCTATGTTCACTGCAGCAACATTATTATTTTTTTTATTTTTATTTTTTTAATTTATTTATTTATGGCTGTGTTGGGTCTTCATTTCTGTGCGAGGGTTTTCTCTAGTTGTGGCAAGTGGGGGCCACTCTTCATTGCGGTACGTGGGCCTCTCACTATTGCAGCCTCTCTTGTTGCGGAGCACAGGCTCCAGACGCGCAGGCTCAGTAATTGCGGCTCACGGGCCCAGTTGCTCCGCAGCATGTGGGATCTTCCCAGACCAGGGCTTGAACCCGTGTCCCCCGCATTGGCAGGCAGATTCTCAACCACTGCGCCACCAGGGAAGCCCGCAGCAACATTATTAACTATAGCCAAGATATGGAAGCAACCTAAGGGTCCACTGATAGATGAATAGATAAAGAAGTGACATATATATATATTTATATATATATATATATGAAAAAGAATGAAATCTTGCCATTTGTGACAACATGGATGGAACTAGAGGATATTATGCTAAGTGAAATAACTCAGACAGAGAAAGATAAATACCATGTGGTTTCACTTATATGTGGAATCTGAAAGACAAAACAAACGAACAAATAAAACAAAACAGAAATAGACATATAGATACAGAGAACAAACAAGTGGTTGCCAGAGTTGAGAGAAGTGTGGGGATGGATGGAATAGGTGAAGGAGATTAAGAGGCACAAACTTCCAGTTATAAAATAAATAAGTGGGGAGACCTTCAAGATGGCGGAGGAGCAAGACATGGAGATCAACTTCCTCCCCACAAATACATCAGAAATACATCTACATGTGGAACAACTCCTACAGAACACCTACTGAACACTGGCAGAAGACCTCAGACTTCCCAAAGCCACGTGGCTGACAGGGTCTTGGTGCTCTGGCTGGTTGTCAGGCTTGTGCCTCTGAGGTGGGAGAGCCGAGTTCAGGACACTGGTCCACCAGAGAACTCCCAGCTCCATGTAATATCAAACAGTGAAAGCTCTCCCAGAGATCTCCATCTCAAGGCTAAGACCCAGCTCCACTCAATGACCAGCAAGCTACAGTGCAGCACACCATATGCCAAACAACTAGCAAGACAGGAACACAATCCCACGCATTAGCAGAGAGGCTGCCTAAAATCAAAATAAGGTCACAGGCACCCCCAAAACACACCACCAGATGCAGTCCTGCCCACCAGAAAGACAAGATCCAGCCTCATCCAACAGAACAGAGGCACCAGTCCCCTCCACCAGGAAGCCTACAAAACCCACCGAACCAACCTTAGCCACTGAGGCAGACACCAAAAACAACAGGAACTATGAAACTGCAGCCTGCGAAAAGCAGACCCCAAACACAGTAAGTTAAGCAAAATGAGAAGACAGAGAAAAACACAGCAGATGAAGGAGCAAGGTAAAAACTCACCAGACCAAACAAATGAAGAGGAAATAGGCAGTCTACCTGAAAAAGAATTCAGAGTAATGATAGTAAACATGATGCAAAATCTTGGAAACAGAATGGAGAAAATACAACAAATGTTTTTTTTGTTTGTTTGTTTTTTTGTTTTTTTTTACAACAAACGTTTAACAAGGACCTAGAAGAACTAAAGAGCAAACAAACAATGATGAACAACACAATAAATGAAATTTAAAATTCTCTAGAAGGAATCAATAGCAGAATAACTGAGGCAGAAGAATGGATAAGTGACCTGGAAGATAAAATAGTGGAAATAACTACCACAGAGGAGAATAAATAAAAAGGAATGAAAAGAATTGAGGACAGTTTCAGAGACGAATGGGACAACATTAAATGCACCAACATTCGAATTATAGGGGTTGCAAAAGAAGAAGAGAAAAAGAAAGGGAATGAGAAATTATTTGAAGAGATTATAGTTGAAAACTTCCCTAATATGGGAAAGGAGATAGTCAATCAAGTCCAGGAAGCACAGAGAGTCCCATAAAGAAGAAATCCAAGGAGAAACATGACAAAACACATATTAACTGAACTCTCAAAAATTAAACACAAAGAAAAAATATTAAAAGCAGCAAGGGAGAAACAACAAATAACATATAAGGGAATGCCCATAAAGTTAACAGCTGGTCTTTCAGCAGAAAATCTGCAAACCAGAAGGGAGTGGCAGGACATATTTAAAGTGATGAAATGGAAAAACCTACAACCAAGATTACTCTACCCAGCAAGGATCTCATTCAGATTCGGTGGAGAAATTAAAATCTTTACAGACAAACAAAAGCTAAGAGAATTCAGCACCACCAAACCAGCTTTACAACAAATGCTAAAGGAACTTCTCTAGGCAGGAAACACAGGAGAAGGAAAAGACCTACAATAACAAACCAAAAACAATTAAGGAAATGGTAATAGGAACATACATATCGACAACTACCTTAAATGTAAATGGATTAAATGCTCCAACCAAAAGACACAGACTGGCTGAATGGATACAAAAACAACACCCATATATATGCTGTCTACAAGAGACCCACTTCAGTCCTAGGGATGCATACAGACTGAAAGGGAAGGGATGGAAAAAGATATTCCATACAAATGGAAATCAAAAGAAAGCTGGAGGAGCAATTCTCATATCAGACAAAATAAACTTTAAAATAAAGACTATTACAAGAGTCAAAGAAAGACACTACATAATGATCAGGGGATCAATCCAAGAAGAAGATATAACAATTGGAAATATTTATGCACCCAACATAGGAGAACCTCAATTCATAAGGCAAATGCTAACAGCCATAAAAGTGGAAATCGACAGTAACACAATCATAGTAGGGGACTTTAACACCCCACTTTCACCAATGGACAGATCATGCAAAATGAAAATAAATAAGGAAACACAAGCTTTAAATGATACATTAAGCAAGATGGACTTAATTAATATTTACAAGACATTCCATCCAAAAACAACAGAATACACTTTCTTCTCAAATGCTCATGGAACATTCTCCAGGAAAGATCATATCTTGGATCACAAATCAAGCCTTGGTAAATTTAAGAAAACTGACATCGTATCAAGTATCTTTTCCAACCACAACGCTATGAGACTAGATATAAATTACAGGAAAAAATCTGTGAAAAATAAAAACACATGGAGGCTAAACAATACACTACTAAATAACCAAGAGATCACTGAAGAAATCAAAAAGGAAGTCAAAAAATATCTAGAAACAAATGACAATGAAAACACGATGACCCAAAACCTATGGGATGCAGCAAAAGCAGGTCTAAGAGGGAAGTTTATAGAAATACAATCCTACCTCAAGAAACAAGAAACATCTCAAATAAACAACCTAAACTTACACCTAAAGCAATTAGAGAAAGAAGAACAAAAAATCCCCAAAGTTAGCAAAAGGAAAGAAATCATAAAGATCAGATCAGAAATAAATGAAAAAGAAATGAAGGAAACAATAGCAAAGATCAATAAAACTAAAAGCTGATTCTTTGAGAAGATAAACAAAATTGATAAACCATTAGCCAGACTCATCAAGAAAAAAAGAGAGAAAACTAAAATCAAAACAATTAGAAATGAAAAAGGAGAAGTCAAAACTGACACTGCAGAAATACAAAGGATCATGAGACATTACTACAAGCAACTATATACCAATAAAATGGACAACCTGGAAGAAATGGACAAATTCTTAGAAAAGCACAACCTTCCGAGACTGAACCAGGAAGAAATAGAAAATATAAACAGATCAATCACAAGCACTGAAATTGAGACTGTGATTAAGAATCTTCCAACCAACAAAAGCCCAGGACCAGACGGCTTCATAAGCAAATTCTATCAAACATTTAGAGAACAGCTAACACCTATCCTTCTCAAACTCTTCCAAAAAATTGCAGAGGAAGGAACACTCCCAAACTCATTCTACGAGGCCACCATCACCCTGA
This sequence comes from Balaenoptera borealis, assembly GCF_965194805.1. NCBI lineage: Eukaryota > Metazoa > Chordata > Mammalia > Artiodactyla > Balaenopteridae > Balaenoptera > Balaenoptera borealis. Next base: position 143,169,941 of record NC_138861.1, read on the forward strand.
CACCAATCCCAGACAAAGATGTCACAAAGAAAGAAAACTACAGGCCAATATCACTGATGAACATAGGTGCAAAAATCCACAGCAAAATACTAGCAAACAGAATCCAACAGCACATTAAAAGGATCATACACCATAATCAAGTGGGGTTTATCCCAGGAATGCAAGGATTCTTCAATATATGCAAATCAATCCATGTGATAAACCATATTAACAAAATGAAGGAGAAAAATCATATGATCATCTCAACAGATGCAGAAAAAGCTTTCTACAAAATTCAACACCTATTTAAGATAAAAACTCTCCAGAAAGAAGGCATAGAGGGAACTTACCTCAACCTAACAAAGGCCATATATGACAAACCCACAGCCAATATCATCCTCAATTGTGAAAAACTGAAACAATTTCCACTGAGGTCAGGAACAAGACAAGGTTGTCCACTCTCACCATGATTACTCAACATAGTTTTGGAATTTTTAGCAACAGCAATCAGAGAAGAAAAAGAAATAAAAGGAATCCAAATCAGAAAAGAAGAAGTAAAGCTGTCTTTGCAGATGACATGATACTATACATAGAGAATCCTAAAGATGCTACCAGAAAACTACCAGAGCTAATCAATGAATTTGGTAAACTAGCAGGATATATAATTAATGTCCAGAAATCTCTTGCATTCCTATACACTAATGATGAAAAATCTGAAAGAGAAATTAATGAAACACTCTCATTTACCATTGCAACAAAAAGAATAAAATACCTAGGAATAAACCTCCCTAAGGGGACAAGAGACCTGCATGCAGAAAACTATAAGACACTGGTGAAAGAAATTAAAGATGATACAAACAGATGGAGAGATATATCATCTTCTTGGATTGGAAGAATCAACAGTGTGAAAATGACTATACTACCCAAAGCAATTTACAGATTCAATGCAATCCCTATCGAAATACCACTGGCATTTTTCACAGAACTAGAACAAAAAATTTCACAATTTGTATGGAAACACAAAAGACCCCGAATAGCCAAAGCAATCTTGAGAAAGAAAAATGGAGCTGGAGGAATCTGGCTCCCAGACTTCAGACTATACTGCAAAGCTACAGTAATCAAGACAGTATGGTACTGGCACAAAAACAGAAATACAGATCAATGGAACAGGATAGAAAGTCTAGAGATAAACCCACGCACATATGGTCACCTTATTTTTGATAAAGGGGGCAAGAATATACAATGGAGAAAAGACAGCCTCTTCAATAAGTGGTGCTGGGAGAACTGGACAGCTACATGTAAAAGAATGAAATTAGAACATGCCCTAACACCATACACAAAAATAAACTCAAAATGGATTAAAGGCCTAAATGTAAGGCCAGACACTATAAAACTCTTAGCAGAAAACACAGGCAGAACATTCTATGACATAAATCACAGCAAGATCCTTTTTGACCCACCTCCGAGAGAAATGGAAATAAAAACAAAGATAAACAAATGGAACCTAATGAAACTTAAAAGCTTTTGCACAGCAAAGGAAACCATAAACAAACGAAAAGACAACCCTCAGAATGGGAGAAAACATTTGCAAATGAAGCAACTGACAAAGGATTAAGCTCCAAAATTTACAAGCAGCTCTTGCATCTCAATATCAAAAAAACAAACAACCCAATCCAAAAATGGGCAGAAGACCTAAACAGACATTTCTCCAAAGAAGATACACAGATGGCCAACAAACACATGAAAAGATGCTCAACATCACAATCATTAGAGAAATGCAAATCAAAACTACAATGAGGTACCACCTCACACCGGTCAGAATGGCCATCATTAAAAAATCTACAAACAATAAATGTTGGAGAGGGTGTGGATAAAAGGAAACCCTCTTGCACTGTTGGTCAGAATGTAAATTGATACAGCCACTATGGAGAACAGTATGGAGGTGTCTTAAAAAACTAAAAATAGAACTTCCAGATGACCCAGCAATCCCACTACTGGGCATATACCCTTAAAAGCCATAATTCAAAAAGAGTCATGCACCACACTATTCATTGCAGCTCTATTTACAATAGCCAGGACATGGAAGCAACCTAAGTGTCCATCGACAGATGAATGGATAAAGAAGATGTGGCACATATATACAATGGAATATTACTCAGCCATAAAAAGAAACGAAATTGAGTTATTTGTAGTGAGGTGGATGGACCTAGAGACTGTCATACAGAGTGAAATAAGTCAGAAAGACAAAAACAAATACTGTATGCTAACACATATATATGGAATCTAAAAAAAAAAAAAAAAAGGTTCTGAAGAACCTACAGGCAGGAGAGGAATAAAGACGCAGACGTAGAGAGTGGACTTGAGGACACAGGGAGGGGGAAGGGGGGTAAGCTGGGATGAAGTGAGAGTTGCATGGACTTATATATACTACCAAATGTAAAATAGATAGCTAGTGGGAAGCAGCTGCCTAGCACAGGGAAATCAGCTTGGTGCTTTGTGACCACCTAGAGGGGTGGGATAGGGAGTGTAGGAGGGAGATGCAAGAGGGAGGAGATATGGGGATATGTGTATATGTATAGCTGATTCACTTTGTTATAAAGCAGAAACTAACACACCATTGTAAAGCAATTATACTCTAATAAAGATGTTAAAAAAATTTTTTTTAAATAAATAAGTCATGGGGATGTAATGCACAGCATAGGGAATACAGTCAATAATATTGTAATAACTTTGTGCAATGACCGATGGTAACTAGAACACCATGGTGATTCTTTTATAATATATATAAATATTGAATCATTATGTTATACACCTGAACCTAATATGGTATTGTATGTTAACTATAATTCAATAAAAAGTAAAATAAATGGAATTTTCCCAGAGAAGAGTGTGGAATATTTTCTCCAATTCAGTTTTAGCATGATATAACATTAATGCTTAGTCATAATTAATCAATTATCCAATCAGAAATTATTTATGAGGCAATATGCTGTGGTAACAAATGAAAGGTAAGGTGTTGGAGTCTGGAAGATTTGGTTTTAAAATCCATCTTTGGCACTTTTAATTATGCAAATTTCAGCAATTGGTTTAAACTCTTTATGCTTAAGTCTTAATCAGCCATCAGATGATTTCAATCTAAAACAAATGATTTCATCTGAAACAAATTCTGGCCTGTGGAAGACAATTCTTCTCAGCAATAGAGTCTAGAATGGAATAAAATATTTTCTCTCATCATATTGTTCTTACGGTCTTACTTTTTCCAAGAGGAAGAAGAAAAGAGAAAAGTGAAAATCACCAATATTAAGTGAATTATATGGTCATCTAGGATCATGTCCACTTTTGTTAGCTAGGATTGGTCCAGCCATGAATGTTATCTTTGCTTTCCTCTTTTCCCCTTTACTGCTTGACACCCTTGAGCTAACTGAGGTGGTTTTCTCATAATATGAGTAGGAGGTCTCTTTTGGAAACTTCAAATCAAATGAAAATATCATTATCACACTAGGTAAAAAAATCTTGCATTTACTACTGAATTCCTACCGGATCACTTGAAACAAGCAATAACCAGAAAAATTTGCACAGAATCATATTTAATATCATGTAGGTATGAAGGAAGTAAATTCCTACCATCTAAATCCCAGAATCACTGCACCTTCCTAGGCTGGATATATGATTAACCTGTTCACATTTATTTTACAATGTCCAATGACTCACTCTATTTTCCTTTACAATGATGCTGGGTTTGTTTGTTTGTTGGGAATTCCTGTATTATAAATTGCAGCTGTGGAATAAAAGAGAGTTTTCTGATCCTCACTCTAAACACACACACACACACACACACACACACACACACACACACACACACAAGCATGGAATTCAAAAGCAACTACACCATCAAATACATCACAGACGTTTTTATTACAGAAAAAAAAAATACAACAAAACACAGGAACTCTGCCATTTGAAAATGTTCCAGAATTGCATAAAAACTCCCTGCTAATATCACCTTCTAAAGCTTCTGACACCTTTCTGATTGTTGGGTCAAACTACCAATCTCTTATCTGCTCTTCATATTATTAGGCTCCCCATTTTCATGAAGTCTTTTCTTTCTCCACAGACATTTCAAGACAGGCCTGGCCTCCACAATCATTCCCCAATAGTCTTAATATAACCCGTGGACATAGAAAGGAGTATATGTTAATAAACAGCACATTAGCATAGCAAGAAGGTGGTACCATCCTGTAAACATGCCTAATTGTGTGTCAGTACATGTATACTAGTAGATCCCTTGTTTCTTTTACATTTAATTTGCAGAGAAATACTGAAATTTTTGTAGATAACTAGAAAATAATGACTTGGTAAGTTCTAGGGCCCTATTTTCGGACCACTTGTTCAGGATAGGAATTATATCCAGGAAAATTACATACTTGGCAGAATTCCATTCATTAAGACCTATTAAAAATAAAGCATAAAGGACACAAGCTCCAACCCCCAAAGTCTATACCATTGTAAAAATTTCAAGGAAACTTGCTGTCAAAAGAGAACCCAAAACACAGTGGCTTTAATGTGATGGAAATGTATTATTCTCTCAGGTAACAGGCTCGATATGAGTGGTCCAGGTTGGCAGAGTGGCATGGCTGTCCTCTATATATAACTTCTGAGTATATTCCATCCATCACTATTTCCAGGTAATCGAAGGGGCAAAGAAAGTAAATGAAGAATAAGCAATTTCCTTTCAAGCATGTGGCATGTTAACAACATACATCACTTCTGCTCATATACCTTTTTCGACAAATTAGCCACATGGCTGCATCCAGCTGCATGGGAGGAAGGGAAATGTAAACCATATTTGTATGGCTATGTGCTATGCTAACACATAGGGGTTCTGTTTCCAAAAGGAAGGCATGAAATGATACAGAGGATATTTAGCTTTCTCTGAAATACTCAGCATACTTAGACACACTACTTGCTCTCAGAGTTTAGAAAAAGTGTGTATATGTTTGTTTATGCATGTGTGGTGCACATGTGCATATGTATGTATGTGAGAGTTTCTATTATCTTTATTATAGACTTGACACTAAATGAAATAAATTGAAAAAAATCATATCTTCATTTCTCTCTCTACCTAATATGAGATGACTTAGTCTGTGTTCCTTGGAAACAAATTCTGAAAAACGTGTTTGGGTAGAGGAGGTTATTGGGAAGTGCCCTCAGAAACAACCACTGTAAGGGAGAGAGGAAGGATTGGGCAGGAATAAAATTGACCTGTGTCACCTTATCTTTGATAAAGGAGGCAAGAGTATACAATGGAGAAAAGACAGTCTCTTCAATAAGTGGTGCTGGGAAAACTGGACAGCTACATGAAAAAGAATGAAGTTAGAACACTTCCTAACACCATACACAAAAATAAACTCAAAATGGATTAAAGACCTAAATGTAAGGCCAGACACTACAAAACTCTTAGAGGAAAACATAGGCAGAACACTCTATGACATAAATCACAGCAAGATCCTTTTTGACCCACCTCCGAGAGAAATGGAAATAAAAACAAAAATAAACAAATGGGACCTAATGAAACTTAAAAGCTTTTGCACAGCAAAAGAAACCATAAACAAGACAAAAAGACAACACTCAGAATGGGAGAAAATATTTGCAAATGAAGCAACTGACAGAGGATTAATCTCCAAAATATACAAGCAGCTCATGCAGCTCAATATCAAAAAAACAAACAACCCAATCCAAAAATGGGCAGAAGACCTAAACAGACATTTCTCCAAAGAAGATACACAGATGGCCAACAAACACATGAAAATATGCTCAACATCACTATCATTAGAGAAATGCAAATCAAAACTACAATGAGGTATCACCTCACACCAGTCAGAATGGCCATCATTAAAAAATCTACAAACAATAAATGTTGGCGAGGGTGTGGAGAAAAGGGAACCCTCTTGCACTGTTGGTGGGATTGTAAATTGATATAGTCACTATGGAGAACAGTATGGAGGTTCCTTAAAAAATTAAAAATAGAACTACCATACGACCCAGCAATCCCACTACTGGGCATATACCCTGAGAAAACCATCATTCAAAAAGAGTCATGTACCACAGGGTTCACTGCAGCACTATTTACAATAGCCAGGACATGGAAGCAACCTAAGTGTCCATCGACAGATGAATGGATAAAGAAGATGTGGCACATATATACAATGGAATATTACTCAGCCATAAAAAGAAACGAAATTGAGTTATTTGTAGTGAGGTGGATGGACCTAGAGTCTGTCATACAGAGTGAAATAAGTCAGAAAGAGAAAAACAAATACCGTATGCTAACACATATATATGGAATCTAAAAGAAGAAAAAAAAAAGGTTCTGAAGAACCTAGGGGCAGGACAGGAATAAAGACACAGACGTAGAGAATGGACTTGAGGGCATGGGGAGGGGGAAGGGTAAGCTGGGACGAAGTGAGAGAGTAACATTGACATATATATACTACCAAATGTAAAATAGATAGCTAGTGGGAAGCAGCTGCATAGCACAGGGAGATTAGCTTGGTGCTTTGTGACCACCTAGAGGGGTAGGATAAGGAGGGTGGGAGGGAGATGCAAGAGGGAGGGGATATGGGGATATATGTATACATATAGCTGACTCACTTTGTTATACAGCAGAAACTAACACAACATTGTAAAGCAATTATACTCCAATAAAGATGCTAAAAAAAAAAAAATTGACCTGTGATGTGGTGCCATAGGAAGCCAACCCCATTGGAAGCTTTGAAAGTAAGATGGTCCTACAGAGTTTTCTTACCTGAGACAGGGGGCTGCACTTTTGAACCCCATATCAACCAAACATTGGATGTGGGTAATTCCTCAGGGAGATGTATACCATGGCCAAGTCAGCTCCCTGTTGGGAAAACTAATTTCTATAAAGTGTGTCTTAGTCACTTTGGGCTAATCTAACAAAGTACCATAGACTGGGTAGCTTATGAAGAGCAGAAATTTATTGCTTACAGTTCTAGAGGCTGGAAATATGACATCAGGGTGAGGGTCCTATTTGTGGTTGAGGGTCCTATTTGTGGTTGAGAGTGCCAACTTCTCACTGTATCCTCCCATGGTGGAGAGCAGAGGGGGAAAGCAAGCTCTCTCATGACTCTTATAAGGGAACTAATCTCATTTATGAGAGCCATCCTCATGACCTCATCTAATCCTAATTGCCTCTCAAAGGCCCCACCTTGTAATACCATCACACTGGGGAGTTGGGTTTCAACATGGGAATTTTGGAATGGGACACAAACATTGAGTCTATTGACCTTGAACCATCAGCCACCAACCTTCCTAAGAGCTGAAAAAATAAAAGTGGTTGTGGTGGAGGGGGTTGGTGAGGGCTAAATAACCAGATGGCGAGAATTAGAGCAATATAAGAAAATGTTCCTAATTCTAAGACTAATTATATCTGAACAATTCGGATATACTGTAATGTTCCTCTTAAGCACATCTCACTGCACCTCAGATAGGAAGAAGCAAGCATGATCTTAACTCAAATAGGACAACCAACAAATCTTCAGACAGTTTTCAACACTTTCATCTTTCCTCCCCAGAAAGGAGGCCATTTAAATAATGCTTTGTAGAAGATTGATATTCATATCCTTTCCCTTCCCCATGCATCCCTTTCAGGAACTTGGAGGATGACATTAGCTTATACAAAGAGCAAAGGATAATGTGCTCATTGGAGTTGTAGCTGAGCTTTCCTTTAAGAAATTTACATTTACTCAGGGAGAACAAAGGCAAATACTTTCCTTAAAACATTCTTTGTTTCACAAGGGAACAATGACAACCAATTACACATTAATTCCTATACATCCCTTTTGTAATGTTTTTTGTTATATATTTCAGTACCCACTTTGACTGTACCTAGTATATCTCAGAACTTGTAAATTCTGCTTTTTCTTGTATTTTCATTTGGAATTAATTTTAAAATGGAAAGAATCCGTGAATCTCTGTTTTATCTTTAAGACTATCTGTAGGAAGAGCAATAACTTTCCCATTTCTTCAGTTACTGGCATAACCCCCAGAAATACCTTCAATAACAGCTGGTGTGTTATTCGCTATACTCCCCCTTCCCAGCTCTATTTAATTTTTGAGCAAAAGTCATGTGTAAATATCAAAAAAAAAAAAAAAAAAAACAAAAACAGAAGATGCATATCCAAAGCAGATATACTAGGGAAACTTAAAGGCAGAAGTTTGGTAAGGGCAAGTTGTCCCAAGTCTCCCATCTGTCATTATCCTATGGAGAGGTAGCTTGGCTTTATCTTCAGGAAGAGGAACTTAATTTTCTGCCACTTTGTAAATTTATAGGGGAAATGAATGTCAGCAGGGATCACCCGATCATGTTGGAAGCCCCAGAACTGGGCAGTAGAGGCTACAGCCTGTTTTCCGGCATCACTTACTGAGGGGGCAGGTGCATTCATATCATCAGTGGTTTCATCTTAAGGCCTTTCAACCCTCCCTGCCAAGTCAGCTCTTTTTTCCACAGCCTACTGAAACACAATTGACATGTAATATTGTGTAAGTTTAAGGTGTACTGTTAATATGATACACACACACACACACACACACACACACAGAGAGAAAGAGAGATAGCAATATGGTTATCACCAGAGCTGGCCGACACCTCTATCATGTCACATAATTACTATCTCTTTTTTATGGTAAGAACATTTATGATCTGCTCTCTTGGCAGCTTTCAAGTATATGATACATCAGGTCAGCTCTTTAAGAAAGTACTATCAGGGCCATCCATCAGAAACACAGGCTTGCTCTCCTCATAAACAGAAAGAAAAATGGTTGAACACGACTTTCCACAGTACACATCAAGATGCAATTGCACTAAAATCTCCATTCTGAAATTTGGATACAGGTGGAATAGTAGATAATATAGAGAATCATTATTTATTTTGCTACTGTGCAAATGGCCTTGTTGTTATACCAGAAAATGTCCTTAATTTTAGTGATGCATACTGAAATATTTAGGAATAAATTATCATGATGTCTGTAATTATGCTAAAATACTTCACCGAAAAATACCTCAAGCAATTTGGCAAATGCAAACAGTTGTGTAGCTAGGTGGAAGGTATATGCATATTCACTATATGATTCTCTATGTTCTCTATATTCAAAATAATTCACAACATAAATTTGAAATTAATCCCCATTCTTGTGCAATCACTGAGCGTCTCTGTAAAATTCAGTCACTGGAGAGAAAAATGTGTGTGATGGCAAGAATATTCCTTATCCCAGGAGCCTTTTTACCATTTGGTAGATCTGTTCCTAATTGGTAGCTTCTTTCTAACCTTTAATTATAGCAAGATCAATTTTCCAGTCCAGATATTTGAACTGTATCCTCTAAATTGTCATTATACTCTTTCTTTTCTCTGTCACAATCATCTACTCTTTATATACAGTTGTGAGAATAGTTGTCTACGTGTTACTGCATTTTTGTGGCGGGTGTATTTAACTGTTCCTTGCCCTCTTATATAATGTGGCACGTTAGTATAGGAAATACTTAAATTTTTACTGCCACAAGCACAGTGGAAGGAACAAAAAGAATTAAACTTTGTCTTAAATCTTAAGAATCTTATAATCAATTTGGAAAAATAAAGAAACATGCACATAAACATGCACATAAAAACTTAGCTAATGATTCAGTGCAATGTGTAAATATATCAAATGGATAATATTTCAATAAGCTCTTAACTATCATAAAACAGGTAGCATAGTGATTACAAAGAGACTTCATATTTGGCATATATTATTTGAATCATTTGCATTAGTATTCCCCAAATACATGGAAGAAGAAAAATTGGGGGAATTATTCAAGGAGTTTCCAAGTCATTCAATTTAGTCTAACATAAAAAAAATACCATCACTATAAGAAAAGACATGCACAAAAATTCATAGATTACAGCTAACTCTTCCTTTGAAGACAAATAACAATGTGTTTTGGATGGCAAAAGTCATTTTACTTTTTAAAAACTTTTACTTTCATTATAAGCCAAATTGAGGTAATTCATGCTCAGCAGCCAGAATCAAGAGGCAGGAAAAAACCCTCATTTAAAAAACCAATTAGTATCCTGAACTCTTCACAAACAAATTCAACAAAATACATAACTAATCCACTGTAAAACAGAGATCCTACTTGGTCAACATTCTCTGATAATGACTCTAAAATATATAGGTATCTTCACATCAGTTTTTCTCTTTTTCAGCTCTTTTTGTTCTCAATACAAAGTGACTTCTTCTTTTTAAGTTTTAGTATGTCAACCACAGCCTGCTCCATTACACAAAGATGCCTGGTTACTTGAAAGACTTTGATACATCTGTGCTATTCCCTGTGTGCTGACATATGTCTACTTGCAACAGAGAAAAGAAACTTCAAGGATGAGCTCCACTCATTTCGGTAATTGGTATTCCAGACATTTAGTTCAGATGGATTATTGTTAGTGAGATAGGCAGCTAACATTAATGTCAAATTAACATAAACTGTAAGGATGATAGTATGCTGGAATTTGCATAATATTCATCAGAATCTAAAAGCTTTTGAAATTGATTCTCAAGGACTAATAAAGACATATTAGTTTACTTACTATAACACTTTTGGGACATTATTTAAAATGTCACATTCTAATTTTAAGTCAGTGATCTGCAACTTAGGATAATGGACAATATATGAATTTTAGACACAAATTAAATAATTTATGTGAAAATATGAACCCCAAAGTTATTAATCAGCCTGTGGACAAATGAGCACAATTTCTTTGATTTTTTTAAATATATAATGCTACTTGAATTCAATCCCTTGCTAATATCATTCTAGAAATTTATTGTGTACATTCTCAGGTGCCTTAATGCAGTCTAGTGATTCAAAGTCAAAATGTTAATGGCTGTATTCCAGAGTCTTCAAAAAAAAATCTGCCATATGTGTGATTTCATTCCAAGAGGAAAACTTTTGAGAAAGTTAAGAGTGTTTGTATTTAAATCTTTTTCCTATGTCAAAACATAGAAACGCATAGAGAAGACATGTGGCACATAAGCATAGAATGTGCCCATCCCTGGCCTGTTTGGCTTTGGAGTTGTTCCTCCAAACAGATTATCACTTATCAACTGTGGAGATATGAGCTTCTCAAAGCAGAAACTTGTTTCTCTATAGGTGTTCTGCCTGCCTGAGCTCTGCATTCCCTAAATGTCTTCCATGTGAGATCTGTTTTGCTAACCCCATCAGAAGGTTATCAGAACACCTGCACCACTATACCTAAGCACCAAACTATGCCACATTTTTGAGCATGCCTCTTTCATTTTTGGACCATCTTTTTCAGCAAAACCCTGGAAGATAATCATGGCTGCTCAAAATGGGGAAGAGGATTTCACATTCCATGTACAATGTGGTGTACAATTAACACATTATTATAAATATGTGTTTAAGAGATCATCAATTGAATATATGTGCAATGTAACTAAGCAGAGCTTTGGTTTTCCCTGAACTAATGAAAAACGGGAAAAAATTATGGATGTACCCAAGTTTCAGACAAGTTAACTCAATCAAGAAAATCTTAGTCTTAGAGAGTTAGATCACAGACATGGCTAGACGTCATATTATTGGTAATTGTTTGTTGTTACAAATACTTATTTTGTTATGAATAAAAAAGAACATAAGCTTGTACAGGCACAGCTGAGAGATAATCTTATTTAACTGAAGCACCTTTCAGAACGACTTCTTAGGATAAAGAGAAAAAGCACTGGTTCCAGTTCTAGCTCTCTAGTGTGGTGGCCCTGAAAACCTGGCCAGCCATATATTTTTATCTGATCCTTTACTGTAATAATAAGATAAAAAAACTTGACCTGTGTGCTTTCAAGAATTACTGGGGAATTCTGGCAAGAATCACTTTCCATTCCTCATTCTGAAATCACACAGGCATACTCCATTTTGAATGAGAGAAGGAAACATTTAATTCACTAAATGAAGAGAGGCAGGCAGTGCAGAGCCTGAGATACCAGAAAAAACCAGCAAAGGATCAATGAAAACAGATCGTATAGGAGAGATGAAAGCATGTTAACAGAAAAATAACAAAATTAGGACAAAACTTCATAACAAAATGTAATATCAATAAAGGCTAATAGAGTTAACCCATCTTTAAAAAAATAGCTTGACTTGAGATCTAAGCAAACACAAACCTATGCTTTATAGAAAAGACATATGTAAAAAGTGATTCATAAAGATGAAAAATGGGCATCATGTAAGTGCAAGCAAAAAAGAAGTAGGATTATAACCTTAATATCAAACCTATGCTTTATAGAAGAGACATATGTAAAAAGTGATTCATAAAGCTGAAACATGGGCATCACATAAGTGCAAGCAAAAAAGAAGTATGACTATAACCTTAATATCAAATAAGGTAGGATTCAGGCCAATGGCCACTACACAAGGTCAAAGAGTGCCTCATGATGCTGAAGTCTGAAGTTCACACAGAAGACAAACAGTTACGCATATCTTTATACAAAAGAGTAACCCATCTTTTTTCTTTTTATTCAAATAAATTTTATTAAAAAAATCTTTTTAAACATCTTAATTGGAGTATAATTGCTTTACAATGGTGTGTTAGTTTCTGCTGTATAACAAAGTGAATCAGCTATACGTATACATATAATCCCCATAGCTCCTCCCTCTTGCGTCTCCCTCTCACCTTCCCTATCCCACCCCGCTTGGTGGTCACAAAGCACCAAGCTGATCTCCCTGCGCTATGCAGCTGCTTCCCACTAGCTATCTATTTTACAATTGGTAGCATACATAAGTCCACGCCACTCTCTCACTTCGTCCCAGCTTACCCTTCCCCCTCCCCGCGTCCTCAAGACCATTCTCTACATCTGGGTCTTTATTCCTGTCCTGCCGCTAGGTTCTTCAGAACCATTTTTTTTCTTTTTTTAGATTCCATATATATGTATTAGCATACGGTATTTGTTTTTCTTTCTGACTTACTTCACTCTGTATGACAGACTCTAGGTCCATCCACCTCACTACAAATACCTCAATTTCGTTTCTTTTTATGGCTGAGTAATATTCCATTCTATATATGTGCCACATCTTCTTTATCCATTCATCTGTCGATGGACAGTTAGGTTGCTTCCATGTCCTGGCTATTGTAAATAGAGCTGCAATGAACATTGTGGTAAATGACTCCTTTTGAATTATGGTTTTCTAACGGTATATGCCCAGTAGTAGGATTACTGGGTCGTATGGTAGTTCTGTTTTTAGTTTTTTAAGGAACCTCCATACTGTTCTCCATAGTGGCTGTATCAATTGACATTCCCACCAACAGTGCAAGAGGGTTCCCTTTTCTCCACACCCTCTCCAGCATTTATTGTTTGTAGATTTTTTGATGATGGCCATTCTGACAGGTGCGAGGTGATACCTCATTGTGGTTTTGATTTGCATTTCTCTAATGATTAGTGATGTTGAGCAACCTTTCATATGTTTGTTGGCAATCTGTGTATCTTCCTTGGAGAAATGTCTATTTAGGTCTTCTGCCCATTTTTGGATTGGGTTGTTTGTTTTTTCGATATTGAGCTGTATGAGCTGCTTGTATGTTTTAGAGATTAATCCTTTGTCAGTTGCTTGAAACTTTAACTATTTATTAGTTACCTAACTGATACTCCCAGTCATGTCTTTTTGAGTTTCCTTCCTCAAATGTTTCAAACTCTCATCAGAAGCTCTTTCTGACATACAGGTTGATTATATATATTCCTTTCTGCATTTCTTCAGTAGTATTCTCTGTCACATCTAGAAAGAAAGTCCAATCCTGCTAGAATGGCATAGATGTTCTTTGTGTCCAAATATGTGCTTACATTTATTTACAGTGTCACTGGTTGCCATCTCTGCATACCTCCTGCCTGCAATACACATTCTCTATTCCAGCCACCTTCAATAGTGCTGTTCCACACTTTTATGCCTTCCTATATATTCTCTTGCCTAGGATGGTGGAATGTGAATTGCCCTTAAAGCCTGAAGACCCTGGATTTAATTCCCGATCCTTTAACATATATAAATTTTAATTTCTTTTAAATATTTTAGTCACATAAAGATAATAACATCTATCTTTCAGTCTTATTATAGTCTAGATGAAATTGCAATTAAATATCACCAAGTGCGTTTACTAACTCATAATAGTATTTTTTGATATGGTTTCTTCTCCTCTCTCTTCTACATGATAAGCATTGCCTGTTAAGTGAAGAAAGTCCTTTGTTTACCACCCCCATCCCTTTGACACAGTCATTGCAATCCGTGTGCTTCCATTTCCTTTGGGCATATCATATTGCATCTCTTTCTCAGAATTATAATTATTTGATTAAGGATTTGTCTCTCTCATTAGGTTGTGACTTCTCCAAATAAAATTTTTGCTTTTCAACTTGTTTTCTTTCTTTATCATGTAGTAAAATGCCTGGCACTCAACAAAATTTTGATTTTTTTTCCCTGAAAAAAATCATATTAAGAAAATAAGTATATATTTTTATGTTTGTTACATAATCTTTAAATTATTGGCTAACTGAGATCACCGTTAGTAGTGTTTACTTACATATTTGAGTGGTGTTGTCTTGCTGACATTTGATAAATCATTTATTAACAATTATTCAGAAATACAGGAATGGTGTTGAAAGATTCACTTTGCCCTATTCACCTCTCAAAAGCTAATTACCTAATTTCCATGACCTTTGTGTATTTTTCTATTTGATTTCATAGTCAATTCAACAAATTCTTTGTGAGAGGCCACTATGTGTAAGGTAATGTGGTTATTTAATTAAAATTAATTTTTAGCTTACATTCATTGTATTTTCAATATGATGGCAGCAAAAAAGGAAGTCCTTGTGCCAGGTTATTATGTACAGGTTCGATCCAACAAATACTAAGCACCCACGATCTGGCTGTAAATGTGCTAAGTGATAGAAATAAATAATCGAATGTAACTTTATCTTTGCTCTTACAGAAATTACAGTATTTTATGGAGGCTGTTTTTTCATTTACTTAAGTATTTTTTAAAATATTCAATTATAACACCCGCCATGTTGTTTATGTCATATAATTTTTAATGTTAAACTTCAATTCATTTAAAAATTATTTTATAATTATACAGAAACACTTTATAAATTGTTTCAAAAGAATAGGAAAATAAGAATAATAACTAGAATATATTTAGCACTTACCATGTGCTAACTACTGCTGCTCTGCAGTTTGATATATTTTCACATTTAAGTCTTAAAACAACCCTTATGAGATAGATACTATTGCTAGCCACTGTCCTCATTCTCATGACAAGAAGTCTTGGGCTTAAACAAGTTTGGTAACTTGTCCAAACTTTTAAAGAAGTATTTGGGAGAATACAGCTTCAAACACATTTAGACCATGGTCCCAAATAGCTATTTTTGTCACACTGAACACCCTCAATAGAAACATCTTGCATTAATTATTTGTTACATAATAATGCTGGTAACAACCACAAAACCTTAGTGGCAAACAACAGTCAACATATATTTTGGGTCCTTTTTAAATTTCCTCTCAATTCTGCTTATCAGCATTGGGCCAAGTATTTTTTCAGCTCATATCTTTCTTGTAGTAACTCATGCACAATAAATAAGAACTGCTGAAACTTTCATCATTCTGCCTGGAAAATCTCATAACTCAAGGTCTAATTTAACAATTATTTCTCTTTTTGCCTCTGAATTATATCACGTTGACATAGGTCTTTCCCACTCTTGGCTTATTAGGAAATGCTTCTATGTCTTCTTCTAGTATTGGTATGGTCTTATTTTCTGCATTAAAATATTTGATCAATTTGGCACTTTTTTAGTGTATCTTTTTTTTCCCAGATGACTACAGTAGTCAGAACAGCATTTCCTGGATAGTCCATTTTTCCTCCCTGATTTGAGGTGGCTCCTTTACACCTAAAAACTCATACCCAGTCTATTTCTGGACTTTCTCTTATATTCTATTCATCTGTCTTTTTATGCAGTTAATATAGTAAACTGCTTTATTGTTGACACTTTATGATATGTTTAGTGTCTAGCAGTGCTAGTGTCCATTCTGAATTGGAGTTTTCTTCTTTATACTTGTCTGCTCATTTTTCATGTGAACTTTTTGAAAATGGCATTATAATAATAAGTTCACTTGGCAGAAAATTAAAGTCATTGTAATATCCAAGAATGTGATATAATTTTCATTTGTAAGAGCATCAATTTGTTTCCTTCAGTAGCTTCTTAAATTTTTCTTCCTACGGATTTTAGGTATTTCCTATTTAATGTAACTCATAGGTATATTTGATTTTCGTGCTGTTTTAAATAGGTTCCCTTACATAGTTAGAAATTCTAAATTGTAATTGACTGTATAAGGACCACTGGTTATTTCTGTTCATACATTTGATTGCTTAAAATATTACTGATTTATCTTAGTGTTGGGGATTGATTTCAGTTGATTCTGTTACATTTTACACACATGCAGTTATATCATTTACAAACACATAATTCTATTTTCCTTGTTTTTTCTACTTTTTATACTTCATGCAATTTATTTACCTTTTTAAATTGTTTCGATTGAAACTCAAGTACAAATCTTACCCTTTTAAGAGGGGAACTGAGGTTGCGATAGATCTCTTCTACCATTCCAAGAAAATTTTCATTATTTCTTATTTTCTTGAATTCTTATTTTCAAAAACTGACTGTTTAATTTAGTCAAATACTTTTTGTTACATGTGAAAAATTTATCTGATATTTTTCTAGGAGTATTGATTTAATAAATGTCTATCAAGTTAACAATATTGAAACATCCTTGAATTCCTGGAATAAACCCTATTAGGTCATGTTGCATTTATTTCTTTGTGTTGTTAAAATCTGTTTATTTCTGATTTTTAGGTCAATATTCATAAGTGATATTTTTTGTGATTTTATTTTATGTAAAATTATTGTCATACATTAGTATTAATATGTACTCAATTCATAATATGAATTTGGAAGCTCTCTTTTTATGTACTCTGGAAATATTTTCATAGCATTTCAGTTATCTGCTTTTTAGAGGTTTACTAAAATTACCCCAGAAAACTGTCTGATCCCCTGAGGATTGATTCAGTTTGTTTCATTTAGTTTTTGTATTATTTCATTGTTTTGGGTCAATATTCTCTATAGGAATCATTATGTAAACACTTATTTTCTTCTTGGGTCAGTTTTAGGAAATTTATTTTCTTAGAATTTATGTATCTTACACAGGTTTTCAACTTTATTTGCACATTGTAAGGCAAATGTTTTATTTGATTCTCATAATTTCTTGTTTCTATGACCATTTCCCTATTATTTCATATTTAGTTCCCACTTTTTCTTTTTTTTCTTGATTAGGTGAGTTAGGAGTTTTTCTGGCTGGTTGATGTTTGTCAAAGAACAATTTTTGACATTGATATATTAATTAAAATATTACATGTTTCAACTCATTGCTGTATGTTTAGGATGTTTCTATGTTCATCTGTGATTTCTGCTTTACTAATATTGCTGCTGTGTTACACTGTATAAAGATATGCGTGGAGACCTTCAAGAAGGCGGAAGAGTAAGACATGGAGATCATCTTCCTCTCCATAAATACATCAGAAATACATCTACATGTGGAACAACTCCTACAGAACACCTACTGAACGCTGGCAGAAGACCTCAGACCTCCCAAAAGGCAAGAAACTCCCCACGTACTTGGGTAGGGCAAAAGAAAAAAGAAATAACAGAAACAAAAGAATAGGGACAGGACCTGCACCAGTAGGAGGGAGCCGTGAAGGAGGAAAGGTTTCCACACACGAGGAAGCCCCTTCATGGAGACTGCGGGTGGCAGAGGGGGGAGCTTCGGAGCCACGGAGGAGAGCGCAGCTACAGGGGTGCGGAAGGCAAAGCGGAGAGATTCCTGCACAGAGGATCGGTGCCGACCAGCACTCACCAGCTGGAGAGGCTTGTCTGCTCACCCGTGGGGGCGGGCGGGGGCTGGGAGCTGAGGCTCAGGCTTCGGAGGTCAGATCCCAGGGAGAGGACTGGGGTTGGCTGTGTGAACACAGCCTGAAGGGGGCTAGTGTGCCACAGCTAGCCAGGAGGGAGTCCCAGAAAGAGTCTGGACCTGCTTAAGAGGCAAGTGGTGCACGAGGAGAGGGGATCCAGAGCACCGCCTAAACGAGCCCCAGAGGCGGGCGCGAGCTGCGGCTATCAGTGCGGACACCAGAGAAGGGCATGAGACACTAAGGCTGCTGCTGCTGCCACCAAGAAGCCTGTGTGCAAGCACAGGTCACTATCCACACCTCCCCTGCCGGGAGCCTGTGCAGTCCGCCACTGCCAGGGTCCCGTGATCCAGGGACAACTTCCCTGGGAGAACACATGGCACACCTCAGGCTGGTGCAACGTCACGCCGGCCTCTGCCGCCACAGGCTCGCCCCGCCTCCTCCGTACCCCTCCCTCCCCCCAGCCTGAGTGAGCCAGAGCCCCCGAAGCAGCTGCTCCTGTAACCCCGTCCTGTCTGAGCGAAGAACAGATGCCCTCAGGCGACCTTCACGCAGAGGCGGGGCCAAATCCAAAGCCGAACCCCGGGAGCTGTGCGAACAAAGAAGAGAAAGGGAAATCTCTCCCAGCAGCCTCAGAAGCAGTGGATTAAAGCTCCACAATCAACTTGATGTACCCTGCATCTGTGGAATACCTGAATAGACAATGAATCATCCCAAAATTGAGGCAGTGGACTTTGGGAGCAATGATATATATATTTTTTTATTTTTTCTCTTTTTGTGAGTGTGTATATGTATGCTTCTGTGTGTGATTTTGTCTGTATAGCTTTGCTTTTACCATTTGTACTAGGGTTCTGTCTGACCTTTTTTTTTTTTTTTGTATAGTTTTTAGTGCTTGTTATCCTTGGTGGATTTGTTTTTTTGTTTTGGTTGCTCTCTTCTTTTATTTTTCTTTTTTTCTTACTTTTTAATTTTTTTATTTTTAATAATTATTCTTTATTTTTTATTTTAACAACTTTATTTTATTTTATTTTATTTCTTTTTTTGCTCTTTCTTTGTTTCTCCCTTTTCTTCTGAGCTGTGTGGCTGACAGGGTCTTGGTGCTCTGGTCGTGTGTCAGGCCTGTGCCTCTGAGGTGGGAGAGCCGAGTTCAGGACATTGGTCCACCGGAGACCTCCCGGCTCCACGTAATATCACACGGTGAAAGCTTTCCCAGAGATCTCCATCTCAATGCTAAGTCCCAGCTCCACTCAACAACCAGCAAGCTGCAGTTCTGGACACCCTATGCCAAACAACTAGCAAGACAGGAACACAACCCCACCCATTAGCAGAGAGGTTGCCTAAAATCATAATAAGGTCACAGACACCCCAAAACACACCACCGGACGTGGTCCTGCCCACCAGAAAGACAAGATCCAGCCTCATCCACCAGAACTGAGGTACCAGCCCCCTCCACCAGGAAGCCTAGACAACCCACTGAACAAACCTTAGCCACTGGGGGCAAACACCAAAAACAACAGGAACTACGAACCTGCAGCCTGCGAAAAGGAGACCCCAAACACAGTAAGTTAAGCAAAATGAGAAGGCAGAGAAATACACAGCAGATGTATTCAACTTGTCATACACATTATACCCACCTTAACATCCTATAGCCCCCAAAATAATGTTCTGATTAAATGAAATTTCTACTTCTGGTTCTTTTTTAGATTTTCTTTTTTTACTATACAAATGTTGAGGACATTGCACACTACACAGTACACACATATTTAACTAAGAATATATATATTTATTTTAAAATGTAGTTTTGGGGACTTCCCTGGTGGCGCACTGGTTGGAAATCTACCTGCCAATGCAGGGGACACAGGTTCGTGCTCTGGTCCGGGAAGATCCCACATGCCGCAGAGCAACTAAGCCCGTGCGCCACAACTACTGAAGCCCGTGTGCCTAGAGCCTGTGCTCTGCAACAAGAGAAGCCACCGCAGTGAGAAGCCCGTGCACCACAGCGAAGAGTAGCCCCTGCTCACCGCAACTAGAGAAAGCCCACACACAGCAACGAAGACCCAAAGCAGCCAAATACAAATAAATAAATTTATAAAAAATAAAAATAAAAAAAAATGTAGTTTTGGGAAAAGCTTCTTCTTCCCCACAGAGAATAGATATGTCTCCTTATTTCAGATACTTTGAAATAGGGAAGAGATTATTAGTCTCTAAAGGCTTGCTGTTCAGTTGAGAGCAATTTAAACCTCAAATATATCATGACAGCCTTTCTCAGGAACATAAATATGATTCACTTTTCTCTGGTCTTGATTTTCTATTCCTATTTTATTTTATCTCATATTTTCTTTTTAATAGTTAACATTTCCATTAATAAAACAAGAAAAGCATGAGTAAATAAAATTTTATTGTCAGGATATCTGATGATGATCAAAATCTAATGAGAAAAAGGGTAATTCATTACTTATAATCATACTTCTCCAATTTACTGAAGAATTAATTTATTATAAACATTATTTCTCATTTTGTTGGAGTAATTTAGCCATTTCCTCAATTTCACACGTTGTGCTTTTTCACTAGTGAAATGGTACACTACTTAAGTTTATTAAAAATTTGTTTTTGTCAAAATTTTAAGTTAATATCAAAATACTGTGGATTGTCAGAGGAGCAACTGTCACCTTGACTTCCACCTTGATGAACTGACTTTAGAAGTAATGCTGTGGTATTCTTTATGCGGTTATAAGGAAACACTTATTGATAAATTTTGCTTTTTAGTCAAATAGTAGTTGTCATAACCCTCAACAATATTTTTTACATATAACTCAGTAATTTTCCAAGCCAGCCTGTGACTCACAATTGCATCATTTCTCTCATAAGGGAGACCTCAATTTACTTATAAAATCAGGTCTCCCTTCATATTCTAGTATTTTATGAAATCTAACTTATTTTTCTCCTAAACCAGATTCTTTCATCTTACAGGTCCATCCATCATACCTGGGCTTTTCCTTTTGGCCTGACCCATTTGGATGGATACTTTTTTGAAATTATCTCTTGATTCTTGGTGAACTTTCAGCCCTAGATGTGCCTTTCTGATTTCCCTTGGTTCAACTGTACAAAATCTGGAAACAACTCCTTCTCAATACTGAGCTCACTCAAGGCTCTTGGAATCCTAAAAAGGTTTCAATTCTAGTACCTTAATTGTCTTTAAGGGAAGATCAATAGAAGGTGATTATGTAAGACAGTTTCTTAGAACAGCCTGTGAGAGATAAAACAGCATAGTTTATCAAACGCAATTTTATTATAATCTAAGCTAAAAATCTAATTTGGTAAAAATAGCTTAAGAATAACAAAAACTGATGCATTATACAGTCTTCATAAGTGTGAAAATACCACTTTATTAGTCAGTTTTGCAAATATTGAAGATATTAGTCTGGGTCTATTATGGGACCTAGACTTCAATACTCTGTGCTGCTCTGCTGTTTGTTGTAAAATCACAAGAAATCTAACCCCCCTAAGTCCATGATTAAACTAGGAAAGGAGCTGTTTCTATGAACACAACACCGATGCAATTGCTATTATTTATGTAATCCTCTCATTTATGTGTTTGATTATTTACTTTAAAAGAATTTTTTTTTTTTTTAATGAGTAGACCATTCAAGATTGAGAAGGCAGATACTGTGATTCCAACAATTAACTGTTGCTCTTGGTCACCATCAGAGCCACCACCTCAGGCTACTTCATGATTATTTGATACCCATGTTAAGCAATGCTCCTTCTCCAAGGACTCCTTGGGCACATGCCTGACTTCTCAATCTATTCTCCCATTCTGTGTCAGGTTACCCCATGGGAGTAGAAGTGATCTCTATCACACCTTAGTTAGCTTATTTTAGCTAGCTGTGGCTCCTCTATACTCTCTCTCTCTCTTTTTCTTTCTTTCTCTTTGTATTTTTTATTCTTCTGGCTAAATTCAGAGCACTCCAAGGCACTAGGTGATAAAGGAGCTACAGAAATGGAAGGAACTTGAATCCCAAAATGACTGCAAAAGGGAACTTCTAGCAGGACATAACTTTGAACAATTATGTGTCATTTCTCCAAAAATCTGGAGTAAGTAAATTAATCCAGAAACCAAGGGAGGCCTTACCTTAAAAAAACAAAACTCAACTGAGTAAATTTAAAGATCTAATTGGCTTTATTCAATGATTCATGAATCAGGCAGCATTCCATCTAGCAAACAGAAAGGAGCTCCAAGGAGCCAAACAAAATGGAAGACTCTTTTAGGCAAAAGGAGGCAGATCAAGGAAGTTATTCTAGCAAAGAATCAATGGTTTCAGACTAGGTTACCTTCCTTTGGGGGACAGTGGGGGTCTATCAAGCAGATTTCCTTGCTAGTCTTGACCAGGAAATTCCAGACTGACTGTGCAAGATTACGTTCTTGAGAGAGGCTAAATGTAATTAGTTTAACTATTAAGGCTTGGTTTCATGACATGGGCCTTAGGACAAGTGACTCTATTTGGGGCCTGTTGTCACTTTTTAAAAATCTTCTATGTAGTACTCTACTTTCTTGGCCACATAGGAGATGACATGAGGAATATAGCAAAGGAAACAGAAAGATTATGGGCAAATATGTATCTGCTGTTTATGTGGAAAGAAATTTGTTTTGTTTCATCAATAAAATGTGCCCACAACTCCTAGGAGAGTAATGTTTACTCAAAAATAATGTGATACCAAAGCAAAAGATCCTTGAAGAGACTTTTGAAAACTTAGGGGGTGCCTAAAATAACATTTGCTATTGATTCCAAAGACATAATTTACATTTTAACCATAGAGAGTGGCATGGGCATATATACACTAACAAATGTAAAATAGATAGCCAGTGGGAAGCAGCCGCATGGCACAGGGAGATCAGCTCGATGCTTTATGTCCACCAAGAAGGGTGTGATAGGGAGGGTGGGATAGGGAGGGTGAGAGGGAGATGCAAGAGGGAGGAGATATGGGGATATATGTATATGTATAGCTGATTCACTTTGTTATAAAGCAGAAACTAACACACCATTGTAAAGCAATTATACTCCAATAAAGATGGTAAAAAAATATTGGTTATGAATATGCAGTTTGGTTTTCATGTTTTTTCTTTCATAACTTTTGTTTTTATGGTTGTTCTAAGGAATGGTTACATAGTTTTAGGGCTGGCCTGTATTAATTTCTTCTATTGGCACAGAAGAATGAACATTCACAAAATTGGAAAATTTGGATTCCCATTGTCAAAGTGTTAAAAAAAAAGTTGAAGCATCCCTATATCAGATATTATTCATTTAATTTTAGCACTCACTTTATCATTTAATTTGAGTTTTGAGCATAATTTTCAGCAATAGATTTTTATTCTTCTTTACATTCTAAAATTATGTTTTGTTTGCTTTGTATTTTTGGTCTTTAATTTTAGACATATGTAAATTTCTTTATTGTACTAAATTAAAATGTATTTTAGTCTGATGATAATGAAAATTTTAGGGAAGATCTGTTTCTTGTGAGAGGCTGGTGGAAATTATATTGTGACCACTGTATAAAGTTATTTTTACTTTCTGTAAAGAGTCACTTCATGATGAAAACCTACAAATATAGAGATTTACATTCTTTTTTTTAATGTTGGTGTTTTGGTTTAAAAAAAATCCAGGGTGAACATATTTACAAAAGTTTTATGCAAATTATGAGTCTATTTAATCTTAGAATAACTGAAACAAACAAAATGTATTCATTCTTGGCAGGGAGGTATTTAAAGCACTTTAAGCAAAGTTATACATTTAAAAGAGCCAAATTACTAAAATATGCTCCACTGTGGGCATTTTTCTCCTTCTTTCTTAGCAGAAACTAGATGCTGTTTCTGATGTCAATGTGCTCATTTAATAAATTTTATTTCCCTGATTCTACTGCAGTTAGGAGTGGTCATTTGAACAACTTTGGGCCGAGTAGATATAAACAGAATTTACCCATAAAGCTCTATAAACAAAGAAGCTTGGATCTTCTTTAACTTATGTCTTCTTACCTAAAATTTGGATTTGATGCCGTTAAGTGAAACAACCAACCAGTTACCATGAAGTGTTGAGCATGAGGTCAAAGCCATATGCTTCAATGGCTAAGTGGAAAGATAGGGACAGTCTGCATTCTCAATGATAATTTGGTGCTGCTATTCCAGACCCAGTCTGAATATCTCTAGCCTTCTTATAATGTGTAAATAATAAAATTAGTTATTGGTTTAAAACTATCATTTCTATCTACTCACAGCCAAATTTAGTCTTATCAAATAGAACCAGTTGCCATAGCAACAACAAAATAAGAAATTCTTTGCTTCTAATACTAGAAAGGCTGGGTAGATGAAAACAGGAAAAGAAAAGTGAAGGAGGAAAAAGGCTCAGACTGAAGGAAAATGGGACAGATGTCACCTGATGTGATACAAGGAAATTGAGATGATGCAAGAAAATAAAAAATCTTCACCTTGATATAGAAGTATAATATTTTTTTCTTTTTAACAACAGTGTGAGCCACTTTACATGAGCTTCCCAAATGTCTACAAAAAAATACAAAGGGAGGAAGAAAACTGATGCATAATCAAAAATAAAAATATAAAGAAGAACTACAATTCTGCAGCCTGTGGAAGGAAAACCACATTCACAAAAAGATAGACAAAATGAAAAAGCAGAGGACTTTGTAGCAGATGAAGGAACAAGATAAAACCCCAGAAAAACAACTAAATGAAGTGGAGATAGGCAACCTTCCAGAAAAAGAATTCAGAATAATGATAGTGAAGATGATCCAGGACCTCGGAAAAAGAATGGAGGCAAAGATCAAGAAGATGCAAGAAATGTTTAACAAAGACCTAGAAGAATTAAAGAAAAAACACCCAGAAGAATTAAAGAACAAACAAACAGAGATGAACAATACAATAACTGAAATGAAAAATACACTAGAAGGAATCAATAGCAGAATAACTGAGGCAGAAGAACGGATAAGTGACCTGGAAGACAGAATGGTGAATTCACTGCTGCAGAACAGAATAAAGAAAAAAGAATGAAAAGAAATGAAAACAGCCTAAGAGACCGCTGGAACAACATTAAACGCAACAACACTTGCATTATAGGGGTCCCAGAAGGAGAAGAGAGAGAGAAAGGATCCGAGAAAATATTTGAAGAGATTAGAGTTGAAAACTTCCTTAAAAAGGGAAACGAAATAGCCACCCAAGTCCAAGAAGTGCAGAGAGTACCAGGCAGGATAAACCCAACGAGTAACATGCCGAGACACATAGTAATCAAATTGACAAAAATTAAAGACAAAGGAAAATTATTGAAAGCAACAAGGAAAAAATGACAAATAACATATGAGGGAACTCCCATGAGGTTAACAGCTGATTTCTCAGCAGAAACTTTACAAGCCAGAAGGGAGTGGCATGACATATTTAAAATGATGAAAGGGAAGAACCTACAACCAAGATTACTCAACTTGCCAAGGATCTCATTCAGATTCGATGGAGAAATCAAAAGCTTTACAGACAAACAAAAGCTAAGAGAATTCAGCACTAACAAACCAGCTCTACAACAAATGCTAAAGGAACTTCTCTAAGTGGGAAACACAAGAGAAGAAAAGGACCTACAAAAACAAACCGATAACAATTAAGAAAATGGTAATAGGAACATACATATCAATAATTACCTTAAACGTGAATGGAATGGATTATATGCTCCAACCAAAAGACACAGGCTCGCTAAATGGATCCAAAAACAAGACCCATATATATGCTGTCTATGAGAGACCCACTTCAGACCTAGGGACACATACAGACTGCAAGCAAGGGAATGGAAAAAGATACTCCATGAAAATGGAAACCAACAGAAAGCTGGAGTAGCAATACTCATATCAGATAAAATAGACTTTACAATAAAGAATGTTACAAGAGACAAGGAAGGACACTACATAATGATCAAGGGATCAATACTAGAAGAAGATATAACAATTATAAATATATATGCACCCAACACAGGAGCACCTCAATACATAAGGCAACTGTTAACAGCTATAAAAGAGGAAACTGACAGTAGCACAATAATAGTGGGGGACTTTAACACCTCACTTACACCAATGGACAGATCATCCAAACAGAAAATTAATAAGGAAATACAAGCTTTAAATGACACAATAGACCAGAGAGATTTAATTGATATTTATAGGACATTCCACCCAAAAAGAGTAGATTACACTTTCTTCTCAAGTGCACATGGAACATTCTCCAGGATAGATCACATCTTGGGTCACAAATCAAGCCTCAGTAAATTTAAGAAAATTGAAATCATATCAAGCATCTTTTCTGACCACAATGCTATGAGATTAGAAATCAATTACAGGGGAAAAAAAGTAAAAAACACAAATATTTGGAGGGAAAACAATACGTTACTAAATAACCAAGAGATCACTGAAGAAATTAAAAGGAAATCAAAAAATACCTAGAGAAAAATTACAACAAAAACACAATGATCCAAAGCCTATGGGATGCAGCAAAAGCATTTCTAAGAGGGAGGTTTATAGCAATACAAACCTACTTCAAGAAACAAGAAAAATCTCAAATAAACAATCCAACCTTACACCTGAAGGAACTAGAGAAAGAAGAACAAACAAAACCCAAAGTTAGTAGAAGGAAAGGAATCATAAAGATCAGAGCAGAAATAAATGAAATAGAAACAAAGAAAACAATAGCAAAGATCAATAAAACTAAAAGCTGGTTCTTTGAGAAGATAAACAAAATTGATTAACCACTAGCCAGACTCAACAAGAAAAAGAGGGAGAGGACTCAAATCAATAAAATTAGAAATGAAAAAGGAGACATTACAAGACACCGCAGAAATACAAAGCATCCTAAGAGACTACTACAAGCAACTTTATGCCAATAAAATGGACAACCTGGAAGAAATGGACAAATTCTTAGAAAGGTATAACCTTCCAAGACTGAACCAGGAAGAAATAGAAAATATGAACAGACCAATCACAAGCACTGAAATTAAAACTGTGATTAAAAACCTTCCAACAAACAAAAAAGTCCAGGACCAGATGGCTTCACAGGTGAATTCTATCAAACATTTAGAGAAGAGCTAACACCCATCCTTCTCAAACTCTTCCAAAAAATTGCAGAGGAAGGAACACTCCCAAACTCATTCTATGAGGCCACCATCACCCTGATACCAAAACCAGACAAAGATACTACAAAAAAAAAATTACAGACCAATATCACTGATGAATAAAGATGCAAAAATCCTCAACAAAATACCAGCAAACAGAATCCAACAACACTTTAAAAGGATCATACACCATGATCAAGTGGGATTTATCCCACAGATGCAAGGATTCTTCAATATATGCAAATCAATCAATGTGATACACCATATCAACAAATTAAAGAATAAAAACCATATGATATCTCAATAGATGCAGAAAAAACTTTTGACAAAATTCAACACCCATTTATGATAAAAATTCTCCAGAAAGTGGGCATAGAGGGAACCTACCTCAACATAATGAAGGCCATATACAAAAAAACCCACAGCAAACATCATTCTCAATGGTGAAAACCTGAAAGCATTTCCTCTAAGATCAGGAATAAGACAAGGATGTCCACTCTCACCACTATTATTCAACATAGTTTTGGAAGTCCTAGCCACAGCAATCAGAGAAGAAAAAGAAATAAAAGGAATACAAACTGGAAACAAAGAAGTAAAACTGTCACTCTTTGCACATGACATGATACTATACATAAAGAATCCTAAAGAAGCCACCAGAAAACTACTAGAGCTAATCAATGAATTTGGTAAAGTTGCAGGATACAAAGTTAATGCACAGAAATCTCTTGCATTCCTATACACTAATGATGAAAAATCTGAAAGAGAAATTAAGGAAACACTCCCACTTACCATTGCAACAAAAAGAATAAAATACCTAGGAATAAACTTACCTAGGGAGAAAAAAGACCTGTATGCAGAAAACTATAAGGCACTGAGGAAATAAATTAAAGATGATACAAACAGATGGAGAGATATACCATGTTTTTGGATTGGAAAAAATCAACATCGTGAAAATGACTATACTACCCAAAGCAATTTACAGATTCAATGCAATCCCTATCAAATTACCAATGGCATGTTTTACAGAATTAGAACAAAATATCTTAAAATTTGTTTGGAGGCACCAAAGACCCTGAATAGCCAAAGCAGTCTTGAGGGAAAAAAGCGGAGCTGGAGGAATCAGACTCCCTGACTTCAGGCTACACTACAAACTACAGTAATCAAGACAGTACGGTACTGGCACAAAAACAGAAATATAGATCAATGGAACAGGATAGAAAGCCCAGAGATAACCCCACGCACCTATGGTCAACTAACCTATGACAAAGGAGGCAAGGATATACAATGGAGAAAAGACAGTCTTTTCAATAAGTGGTGCTGGGAAAACTGGACAGTTACATGTAAAAGAATGAAATTAGAACACTCCCTAACATCATACACAAAAATAAACTCAAAATGGATTAGAGACCTAAATATAAGACTGGACACTATAAAACTCTTAGAGAAAAACATAGGAAGAACACTCTTTGACATAAATGACAGCAAGATCTTTTTTGATCCACCTCCTATAGTAATGGAAATAAAAACAAAGATAAACAAATGGGACCTAATGAAACTTAAAAGCTTTTGCACAGCAAAGAAAACCATAAACTAGATGAAAAGACAACCCTCAGAATGGGAGAAAATATTTGCAAATGAATCAACGGACAAAGGATTAATCTCCAAAATATATAAACAGCTCGTGCAGCTCAATATTAAAAAAACAAACAAACCAATCCAAAAATGGGCAGAAGACCTAAATAGACATTTTTCCAAAGAAGACATACAGATGGCCACGAAGCACATGAAAAGCTGCTCAACATCACTAATTATTAGAGAAATGCAAATCAAAACTACAATGAGGCATCACCTCACATCAGTTACAATGGGCATCATCAGAAAATCTACAAACAATAAATGCTGGAGAGGGTGTGGAGAAAAGGGAACCCTCTTGCACTGTTGGTGGGAATGTAAATTGATACAGGCACTCTGGAGAACAGTATGGAGGTTCCTTAAAAAACTAAAAATAGAATTACCATATGACCCAGCAATCCCACTACTGGGCATATACCCAGTGAAAACCATAATTCAAAAAGACACATGCTCCCCAATGTTCATTGCAGCACTATTTACAATAGCCAGGTCATGGAAGCAACCTAAATGCCCATGGACAGACGAATGGATAAAGAAGATGTGGTACATATATACAATGGAATATTACTCAGCCATAAAAAGGAATGAAATTGGGTCATTTGTAGAGATGTGGATGGATCTAGAGACTGTCATACAGAGTGAACTAATTCAGAAAGAGAAAAACAAATATCATATATTAATGCATGTATGTGGAACCTAGAAAAATGGTACAGGTGAGCCAGTTTGCAAGGCAGAAATAGCGACAAAGATGTAGAGAACAAACGTATGGACACCAAGGGGGGAAAGTGGCAGGGGGGTGGGTAGTGTGATGAATTGGGAGATTGGGATTGACATATATACACTAATATGTATAAAATGGATAACTAATGACAACGTGCTGTATAAAAAAATAAATAAAATAAAATTCAAAAAATATATATATAAATATAAATGAAAATTAAAATTAACTTTTGTATTTATTACACAAAGAAGGCAAAAATAAAGTTTCATATTTTTTTACCTTTTTTAATTGAAGTATACTTGACTTACAGTATTATATTAGCAGCAAGTATACAACAGTGATTTGATATATTTATAGTTTATACTGCATATAAAGTTATTTTAAAATATTGGCTATATTCCCTGTGTTGTACATTATATCCTTGTAACATTTTTATTTTATACTCAGTAGTTTTTACCTCTTAATCCCTTTCACCTGTCTTGTCCCTCTCTCCACCCCTTTCCTCTCTGGTGGTCACTAGTTTGTTCTATGT
Source organism: Balaenoptera borealis (assembly GCF_965194805.1). Lineage (NCBI taxonomy): Eukaryota > Metazoa > Chordata > Mammalia > Artiodactyla > Balaenopteridae > Balaenoptera > Balaenoptera borealis. The sequence goes on from NC_138861.1 coordinate 143,200,010, forward strand.
ATCTCTAAGTCTGTTTTGCTATATTTGGTCTTTGGTTTTATTTTTTAGATTTCACATATAAGTGAACACATGCAGAATTTGTCTTTCTCTATCCAGATTATTTCACTAAGGATAATGGACTTCGAGGTCCATTTAAATGGCAAAATTTCATTCTTTTTATGACTGAGTAATATTCCATTGTATTATGTATACCAATTCTTCTGAACCAAGTTACCTGTTGATGGACAGTTAGGTTGCTTCCATATCTTGGCTATTACAAATAATGCTGCTATGAACAATGGGGTGCATATATTTTTTGAATTAATGTTTTCATTTATTTTGGATATATACCTAGGAGTGGAATTGCAGGATCACAGGAACCTCCATACTCTTTTCCTTAACCTCTGTACCGATTTTTCATTCCCACCAACAGTGTATAAGGTTCCCTTTTCTCCACATCCTCACCAACATTTGTTATTTGTGTTTCTTTCGATGGTAGCCATTCTGTTAGGTGTGAGGTGATATCTCATTGTGGTTTTGCTTTGCATTTCCCTGAGGATTAGTGATGTTGAGCATCTTTTCATGTGTGTGTTTTTTTTTATTTCTTCATTTACCCATTGGTCTTTTCGTAGTAAGTTGTTTAGTCTACACATATTTGTGTCTTTTCCAGTTTTCTCTCAGTAATTGATTTCTAGTTTCATACTGTTGTGGTCTGAAAAGATGCTTCATGTAATTTCAATCTTCTTAATTCACTGAAACTTGTTTTATGGCCTAGCATGTGATTTCTTCTGGAGAAAGTTCCATGTGCACTTGAAAAGAACGTATATTCTGCTGTTTTGGGAAGGAATGTCCTGTGGATATCTATTAAGTCCATCTGGTCTAATGTGTCATTTAAGGCCACTGTTTCCTTACTGATTTTCTGTCTGGATGATCTATTCATTGAAGGAAATGGGGTGTTAAGGTCCCATACTATTATTGTATTACCATCAATTTCTCACTTTATATTTGTTAGTACTTGCTTTGTATATTTAGGTGCTCTTACATTAGCTGCATGTTTTCAGTTTGTGTCTTTAGCTTTGAAGTAAGTCTCTTGTAGTGAGCATATATATGGGTCTTTTTTAAAAATATTTTTTTATCCAACAACAAAAAAAGACCCATATATATGCTGACTACAAAAGACTTACTTTTGATTGGAGCATTTAGTCCATTGTATGTAATTGTTACTTGTCTTCTGGCTGTTTTTGTAGTTCTTCTCTGTTCTTTCCTTCTTTTAGTCTCTTCCCTTGTGGTTTGATGATTTTTTTTAGTGTTGTGTTTGGGTTCCTTTCCTTTTTAAAAAAAAATATATTGTAGGTTTTTGATTTGTGTTTACCATGAAGTTCATATATACTGACAAATAACTTATCAACTTGTTTTAAACTGATAGTCATTTAAGTTCAAACTCATCCTAAAAGATCTACACTTTTCCCTCCCCCCATGTTCTGGTTTTATATATTTTACATCTTTATGTCTATCCTTTTACTCTTTATTGTAATTACAGTTGATTTTACATTTTTTTTGTCTTTAACCTTTGTACTAGCTTATTTAAGTGGCTGATTCACTGCCTTCACTAAATATTTGCCTTTATAAGAGTGATTTTTCTCCCTCCATATATTTTCTTGTTTCTTGAAATAGCTTTTCTTTTTCACTTAAAGAAGACCCTTTAACATTTTTTTGTAAGGTCAGTTTAGTGGTAAAGAATATTTAGTTCTTGCTTGTCTGGGAAATTCTTTCTCTCTCCTTCAATTCTGAATGATAACCTTGCTGGGTAGAGTATACTAGGTTGTAGGTTTTTGTTTTTCTTTTAGCACTTTAAATATATTGTGCCACTCCCTTCTGGCCTGCAAAGTTCCTGCTGAAAAATCAGCTGATAGCCTTATACAGTTTCCTTGTATGTGACTCATTGTTTTTCTCTTGCTGCCTTTCAAATTCTCCCCTTAAATTTTGCCATTTTAATTATATATCTTGGTGCAGATATCTTTGGGTGTATCTTGTTTGGAAATCTCTGTGCTTCCTGGACCTGGATATCTATTTCTTTCTTTAGGTTAGGGAAGTTTTCAGCCACAACTTCAACTAATACATTTCCTGTCCCTTTCTCTCTCTCGTCTCCTTCTGTGACCCCTACGATGTGAATGTTAGTACACTTGATGTTGTACCAGAGGTCTCTTAAACTATCTTCATTTAAAAAATTTTGTTTTTCTTTTTGCTGTTCTGATTGGGTGATTTCCACTATTCTATCTTCCATGTCACATACATTTTTCTGTATCAATCTGCTGTTAATTCCTTCCAGTGTATTTTTCATTTCAGTTATTGTGTTCTTCAGCTCCAATTGGTTTTTTTTAATATTTTCTAGTTCTTTTTTAAAGTTCTCACTTTGTTCCTCTATTCTTTTCCTGAGTTCTGTAAGCATTTTTATTACTGTTTCTTTGAACTTTTTATCACGTAAATTATTTATCTTCATTTCATCAGTTTTTTTCCCCCCCCCGGGGTTTTATTTTGCTCTTTCATTTGAAACATATTCCTCTGTCTTCACATTTTCTTTTACTTTCTCTGTCTCTGTGAAAGTAGGCAAAACGGTTACCTATCCCACTCTTGAAGGCATGTCATTGGGTGGGAGTATGCCTATGCAGTCTGTATGTGCCTGATGGCTTTTGTGGGAGAGCTGGATCTGATGTGAGCCCTGGCCAGCTGCCCCTTGGTGGAAGGTAGTGCTGGTGTCATAGGGATGAGAGCCAGAGCCAGGTGCAAGCTGGGGCTTCTCCCAGACTCTGGAAATCTCCACCTTGGTTGGGGCATAGCCAGGGATCAAGGAGCTGGAGCAGCACTTCTGAGCTGGCTTTACTTTTCCCCAGTGCAGCACATGTGCAATGGCAATGTTGGTCTTTGCCTTGGTCAGAGGTGGTGTTGTGGCCTTGGGGGTTGGAGTCGCATTACTGAGCTGGCTCCACTTTTTCTCTGTTGCAACTATGTGCATGCAACCGTGGCAGTGGTCTCCACCTTGGTCAGAGGTAGGGTTGGTGTCCTGAGGGTTTGGAGCTGCACTTCTGAGCTGGCTCTGCTTTTCCCCAGTGCATGCACATGATGGCGATGGTGATCTCAGATTTGGTTGGAGGCAGGGCCACGGCCCAAGGGCTTTGAGCTGAACTTTTGAGTTGGTCCCACTTTTTCCCAGTGTGAGCGTGCACATGATTGCAACGGCAGTCTCTGCCTTAGCAAAGAGCAATCCTGGAGCAGAATGGGCTGGGGCAGGAGCTTGGTAAGGGCTGGGAACTGTGCTAGGGCAGTCCTGGCAGGCTGACCAAAGCAGCAGGCAGTTTTCAATCTGCTGCCTCTATTCTGGAACTGGGATCAAGCAAGTCTGTGTGCATGCTCTTCAAGAGCAGAGGCTCAGTTTCTTACAGCCCTCTGGGAACCTCCACTGGTTTTCAAACCATCAAAGGGGACTCATCTTCCTGGTGCTTGACCCCAGGACTGGGGTGCCCGATATAATGCTTGAACCCCTTGCTCCTTAGGGAGACCCCCAAGCTGGTGATATCCCACTCTTCTTCTGGGTCACCTGCTAAGGGTGCAGGTCTGAACTAGATCACTTTTCCTCCCCTCCTCCCAGACTCTGTGTGGTTCTTTTCTTTTTAAATTTTTTTACAGCTTTGGTTGTAGAAGAGCCATGCTGTTAGTCGTCAGGTCATTCTCAGCAAGAATTGCTTTATATGCAGCTGTAGTTTTGATGTGTTCATGGGAGGAGGTGAGCTCAGGGTCTTCCTACTCCACCATGTTGATCCCACCTCTGTTACTCTAAAGTTTCTTTTTTAAATAGAACAATAATCAGTTGCTCTATTTATGTGTCTCACAATTTCTGAAAGAATTGCAGCTGAAAAGTTTTGTCATTCAAATTGAAATAATTTTGTTGAATAGTTCTATGGTCAGGATCTGCCTAAATAAAGACAATGAGATCATATTACTTGTAAATTAATGACGTTCAACACAATAAACATGAGCCTTCTAGCCCAAAGCAAATGAGAAAGGTAAATGATTTTATGAACACATAAAGCTTAATGAGCATTATGTCTTACTGAATGGTGTCTTTCTCATTTCAAATTTTGATATGGAATTAAATGTGAAGAAAAAAACAATTATTTAATCAAGTTGCATTCTCAAATGTGGGTACTACTAAAGTCTGAATTACTAAATATGAACAATGCTGTGAGTGATTTGAAAATGCTAATGAGTCTGCTCTGTTTTGCCATGTTTACAAAATTGAAAGTAAGCTAAATTAATCTTACTTTTTAGTCAACTATAAAGTCACATATCAAAAAAACAATGTTATCCATTAATGGAAAACATCACTGTAATACAGGTTTTTCCGAGTGTTATTTATCTACCTCCTACAAAGCTAGGATAATTCAAGAATGAACAAAGAAATCTTTTGGTTGATTCCATCTTGGTTTTACACTTGGTGTAAAAAGATCCCAAAGATTCCAAAAGGATCCAAAATATACAAAAGTTTCAAAGTTGCTCACATGTTGGGCAATTATAGTGCTCAACCTCAATAAGCAGAATTGTGTCTAGGAATGCTTTTTCTATTTTTTGTACCTCATACTCATTTCATTTAATCAGGTGAAGGGAGCATATTAAGTTTAAGAAATATACTTAGAATAAAAATAGCTCAAGAAAGTTAATTCATCATGATAGTACTAGAGATATAATCTAAGTGCTTAAAAGAAGACATTTTAATATCATTTATATCTGGAATTCAGTTCATGAAAATGGAAAACTATGTTCTCATATTGTAGTTACAGAACAATGTTTTCCAAAAGAAAAAATAATTTGAAAGCTTTAATTCTAAAGTTTCAAAAATGTGTCAGCATGTATCCCTGAAAAGTTGTCATATATAGTAGGTTGTAAATGACAAGAGAGTTGACGTGACGAATAGTGCTACAGATGCAGAAATAATTGTTTTGTACAGTTTTGAATGTTGAGAAGTCAAAAGACAAAGAGGATACTATATTAAAATAATTTTTAAAAAATCTAATGAAGAATGACAAATACTTTTGGAAAGCAGTTAGCGGAAAGTATCTATGTCACTTGACTATTAGAAATTCTATTCAATATCTGAGACTAAGCACTAAGATACAAGAGCTGGATTTGACTGTGACATCTAAGATCTTGAATTCCACTTCATGTAAGAAACCTGATCATGATTCATTGAAGAATGTGCATCGTTTATGGAGCAGATTACTTGATATTCAGACATTATTGTTCTCATACCTCAGCATCTGGAGGAAAACCAACTGGATATCATCTTTATATGAAAAATCCAAATACTAGTTTACAATTACAAATATTATTGTATGCAAAATATCTGTACTCTTCTTAAGAATTATTTGGCAAAGGGGAAAAAAAGATTCAAATTAATAAAGTAAAGCAGTGCTATTTAGAATATGTTAATTAACAATGCATGTGACCTGTGCAAGCAAATGATCTGTTGAATGTTGTAAAAGATACTTTCCCAAGCTACATTAATATGGCTTAATGCCTTTTCCAGAGAATCACATTTTAGGTAATATGAATATATCTTGAAGTAAAAGACATTAAGATAGAGCTTCTATTTTAATGGGGATAAGAAACATATGTTGAAACAAGCTCATATTGGGACTAAATGATCTAAAAATAATTTATATTAATTTGCTCAGTCTATATTTATAGTATCCATATTTTTACTTTGAGAATTGGTGCGCTGAGATAGATACCAGTGAACTCATGCCAGCCTCATTTTCCATGGGAAACCAAGTTAAACTCACACACAATATTATCTACTATCCTAATAATTATGCTGCCCAAAGGTAAGACCTGGGCATTAACTTCTAAAATTACAGGTTGGAGATTTTCCTCAATATTTTATTCCACAGCTTTCCAGCAAAGAAATCTGAGACCAAGCAGAAAGCACAGTCAGTTAATGTAGGATATTGTTAAAATCTGTCAGTGGAATATGGCTCTCAATGAGCACTAGTTGGAATCAGTGAACAATCTAAGTGGACAAGTATTACAAGAATAAAGGAACCAGCCATTAGGCAGCATTTTGGCTGTTTTAGGCTATTTTAACAGAAATTCAGAGTTTCAGACCTTGTTTAAAGGACAAGACTCTCCCTTGACAAAGTGAGGAAACAGTTACAGGAGTCAGAGAAAAAAAATCAGAAGGTTAATGAAAGAATGAAACCATCCATGATAGTCTATTTGGCCCAGAAATGACAGAAACGGAGATCAACATCAGTTGACCAATGCAGGATAGATTTTGGTTTTTAAGCGGTAATACAGAAACAAACAGTGGTTGCTGCCCTTCTGGAAACATGACTAAGTGTTATTCATATCCTAGTCCTTTTATTAGTGGAGTAGGGAAATTAGAAATTAGAAAACATGCTTCAAGTGGATTAATCTACACACCATCCAAAAGTTATTGTTATGACTATAGAAGAGAAAACCTTAAGTGGTACAGGCTAGATAACATTCTTGAGAGAACAGTTCTAATGTGAATCAAGTTTTGCTTTATTCTCGAGACGGAGACCTTAACTACTGTACTACACTGCCTTTCAAAAATGAGGCTTTCAAGATGGGAAGTTTGAGAATAGATGCTCATCCCCTGGAAGAGATAGGACCAACCAAATGGACAGGGGAAAAGGGAGCAATCAATCTCCCTTGCCTTGGGGCAGAGAGAGGCTCTGCTCACTTCTCTCCCCACATGTTTTACTGTTCTATGCTTGTTTTATTAAGATAAACTAAAATAAAGATAAGAAAGAGAGAAGAAGATAATAAAAAATATAAAACTACAATGAAAAATGGATAACATAAAAAGGAAATAATTAAAACAAAGCCTAAAGGTGATAAGAAGAAAGTAGGTAAATAAGTAATATAAGAACAAAGTAAACATGAGATAAAAGTCTTACAAAAGAGTGAGAAAAGATGAATCAACTAAGAACAATTAACTGTGAGATTATAAAAACAGAAGGACTAAAAGATTAAAAGGCAAAGATAAATATGCAAAAAAATTTTAAATGAATTCAAATAATAAGAGAATAAACTAGGGCATAGAATGCTAACTGGAATAAAAGAAAGAAAATAGTACTACAAGTTCTAAAGTGCAATACAACTGTGTGGTTAGAGCTAAAATTACTGAACATGCTAAGCGGACACCATTCACAATTGTGCTCTTGACACTGAGGGGCCCAGCAGTGTCCTCTTGGCTTGAAATCCTCTGTGAAATCTGCGGAGATATCCTAACCATCCCTTTCTTCTCTGACCTTACCCTCCAGTCCAATATGTGTGCAGAGATGCTGATCAGCCCTCAAATTGCTTCCGCAGAACTTCCTGCTGGGTACCCACAGGCACACAAATCCTTGTTTCCCTTGGGATCTTCTTTTTCGGCCAAGAGCTAGTCTTTTGCCATGAGAAGTTAGCAGAATGTCATTGAAAAGTTTATCAGAGAAACTGAAATGCTGCTCCCCATAGCTACAAAACGTTCAAAATGGGTTGGTCTTTTGGTAAGTTTTATTAATAATTCTAGTTATTGCATCAATCATTTTCAGAAAACACGGCCTGTGAATTCATGCCCTTCCACATGTTGTATCTTACACAGAAGAAAAATAAATACAGTATGGTAGGATAATATGGTGATGTGTTAACTGAAGCATTCTTTTCTCCAACACCACCCATCTGTCTATCACTTTTCATTTTTGTCATGAAGCATGAGCCAATGGAAGCTGTTGGAGAGGGACCTGAGGACATATGTGAGAAATATTTAACTTCTGGGTGGAAAAAGCCGTGGATGTAGATTTAAGTCTGATATATTTAAGAAATAAACCAAATAGTGAAAACTCTTACTATAATTGCTGCTCTCTCTTTTCCTAAATGCATTAAGACCCACAGAACTACGAATAACAAAGACTTGGGAAATCAAAGAAAAAGGACCATTTCATATCACAGGGGACACTTCACCGTTCTCCCACTTCCTGGAAATAGGTTCTGGGGAGAAAGTTTATTCCACTTTTATTTTTAAGGAACTACAGTAGTCAGAGCCCATGCCTCAGACACTAGGTGAAGTTCAGGAAACAAGCAAGATTAATAAAGAAGACTCTTGCTGTCATTAGGTGGTAGTTGTAGAGTAGAACAGTGGTGTTTATGTGTAGACACAAGAGGACTGGAGATATTTTCCTACCTCTCTTAGGAATCGTGACCTGGTATGGCATCAGAATGGCCCAAAGAGCAGGTGAGCAAGGGTCCTTATGTCAAATTCCACATATTTTGTTTGAACAATACCTGTAGGATGTGAATAAAAACAGAGTTACATTTCAGAAAGGCACACCAGGGACCAGATTAAGAAACAAGTCAATGCCACAGATTGACAGTTGAGTCGTTCACTGCATCACCTGGCATCACTGGGCACAGGAGCAGATAGGTTGACTTTAGTGTGGAGTGAAGACAAGCCTCTGGCATGGGAAACATCTCCTCCTTCCCCCAAACACCATGCTTTAAATTAAGTTCTACAAGATATTCCAGAGTTTTGTGGAACATCAAAGATAATTAGATTGTAATAGTACTGAATACTCCAGTTAAAGATACTCCTGGTGTTTTTTGCCTGCCTAGAAACAGAATGGATTTATCACATCCCCGTTTGGACTTGCTATCTTGCAACACGAATTTTGTTTTTCTGTCTTATCTATACGTCTGCTATCTTCTTCATTTCTTTACCTTTACTTCCCTTGGATATGTGTGTAGATTCTGGAGCAGGAAAGGAAGATAAGGAAGATGAGATATGGGAGAAAAATCATTAAAACACCATTTAGGGAAATCTGAATGAAAAATATCAACTATTACCTAACCAGACTAGTCTAAAAGACATGAAGTTGTATTTGTAATAATTCCATCTACAGTCCTACTACATAATTCCTCCCTGAAACATCCACCATAGCATTGGATAATGAAAGCACTCTATTTCAAGCACAAAATGTACATTATGTGTCATGTCTTACAAATTCTGCATTCTGCTCCATAATATATTTATATTCTATAAAATATATAAATATTTAAGTGCATAAAAGAAAAAAATCAAAGAAAATATTTCTACCTGTGATAAATGGCTGCTAGGTTTTTATTTTATCTTCTAATTTTCAAAAATCAGATTAAAGAAAAGTGATTTATTCCTGGTTCTTATGACAAATATGGCATTCCATTAGGCAGTTGAATTGAGAAAGTGGGTCCCAGAAGGAACAGAAGCCACCACTTTATGGCTCACAACCATGTAGCAATGCTACAAGCAACAAAAACTTGGTCTTTGCTTTAAGAAATCACCTCAAGAGATGATATCTGAATTTATACTCTCTTGCTAGGGTTATTGCTTGAGAAACACAAGGGCATGATTCATAAACCAATGGTTGATAGAATGTTCTCATTAATCCTCTAGATTGTGAATAAGAAGAGGTGAGTATAAAAGAAGATCCTCCACAAGGCTATTGTCATGAAATGGAGGAACCACATAATCAATGGTCATTCCAACATAATATGTAACACAGAAGTGCCTCAAATCATTGAAATTATCCTACTGTGAGGTCATGTGGCTCCAACTTGCTTGCTCTGTGGTTCAAGCTACTACTGAACTCGCTTCACCTCCCAACACCAACTAAAAACAAAATAATGGATTAACTACTTAAGCCAAAGAATTTGGGCTTTACTTACAGGATATAGCTGTACCCTGGGTACCGTTAGGCTCAAGGACATGCACATCCTTACCCAAGTGACTATGGGACTTAATCCACATTACTCATTTCCTTTTTAACACCTGATGTAAGCACCATTGGGATAATCAATCAAATACTCAATCCTTGTTTCAATACCATTTTTCACTTCGATGGTCTTTTTTTCTTTCTCTTGTAGAATTTCTCTCACTGTAAAATCTGAAATCTTATTCCATGATTAAGAACCTAACCTATATTCTCAAATATTTCTTCAAATATTCCCTCTTTCTCTCTAAAGTGGGGCATTTCCCACGAGGATATTTGCTCCCCTTGCAGCTATATTAAAAGAAGGTTTCTTTTTTCAGAACCCAAGTATCTCAGGATCAGGAGAAGTAAATGACTAATGCTGTTGACCATGTTTTCATGTACCTACTAGCCTTTTGTACAGCTACAGTGATGCTTAAGTGAATGTCTTATGATCCAAAATGTATCGTGTTATTTTAAGTGCAAAAACCACATATTATTTTCTTTTTTGTATTTCTCAGTAGCTTGTAAAATGCTTTACTCTAATAAACAAAAAATCCACTGTCAAGTTCTTTTACATTTTCAATATTTCTTAAATCTGTCCACAACCCTCCTTCTCTACTTCCATTAGCTTTGTCAATACTACCTTCATCTTTGGCCTTGTCTACTGTATCAGCCTGCTAATTGTATCCCTCTGTCAATGTTGCTGCCTTATAAAACATTCTTTAACATACAACTAGTTGAATCTTGTCAATATTTAGTCTAATAATGGCACACTCTTCAAGAACTTCCCATTGCTTGTGGGATAAAACCTTTCACATGACCTGCAAGGCCTACTAGTCTGCAAAATGTCTTCTCCAGCCTCATAGGGAAGCTGGACCACTTGTCTCTGTATTTCATCACTCTCACTTTCCTTCCCTTCCTCTGGCTCACTACACTCTCCCCTTTGTGTTCCCTCTGTCTTGAATGGTCTCTTTCTACAACCTTTTTCTTTTTTTTTTTTTAACATCTTTATTGGAGTATAATTGCTTTACAATGGTGTGTTAGTTTCTGCTTTATAACAAAGTGAATCAGTTATATATATACATATGTTCCCATATCTCTTCCCTCTTGCGTTTCCCTCCCCCCCCCACCCTCCCTATCCCACCCCTCCGGGTGGTCACAAAGCACCGAGCTGATCTCCCTGTGCTATGCGGCTGCTTCCCACTAGCTATCTATTTTACGTTTGGTAGTGTATATATGTCCATGCCACTCTCTCACTTTGTCACAGCTTACCCTTCCCCCTCCCCATATCCTCAAGCCCATTAGTTCTGTGTCTTTATTCCCTTCTTGCCCCTAGGTTCTTCATGACCTTTTTTTTTTTTTTTTTAGATTCCATATATATGTGTTAGCATACGGTATTTGTTTTTCTCTTTCTGACTTACTTCACTCTGTATGACAGACTCTAGGTCCATCCACCTCACTACAAACAACTCAATTTCGTTTCTTTTTATGGCTGAGTAATATTCCATTGTATATATATGCCACATCTTCTTTATCCATTCATCTGTCTACAACCTTTTTCTTAACAAATATACTGTACAGCTATCCTTTAGACCTCAAATTAATCACCACTTACTCAAGAATGTTTTCTAAAGTCTTGATCAGATTCCTCTTTGTTATGCCCTTGAAGAGCATCCTCTATATCCACTTAGAGTACTTCTTCAATTTATCTCACCCTATTAGAACATAAGCCACCTGAGGGCAGAGGTTGCATCACTCTATCTCACTCTCCATTATACTCTAGCATATAGCATAGAAAGTTCAAAATGGAACTATGCAATATATATATTTGAAGAAATTAGTGAAGGAAAGAATAAATCTAAAATGTAGATGTACAATAATTATTTTTAAGTGATAATATTATATGGTTTATCCTGAGCAGTTGATTCTTTATTAATATTTAAAGAGGTATTATGTTAACCAATGTTCCAAAATATTTACTCAAAAATAAATAACTTAGCTATAGTCATTGGTGTATGTTTAGAAGTTAATACTTTTAAAGACTAGCAACCAAGACATTTCTATAACACTATATTAATGAAATACGCTTGGTTAACAGAGTTCATTCTCCTAATGAGATAAAGCAATAGTAATTTGAGCAATACTACTAAACTAATAATAATTGTATGCATTTTCTCATCATTTTTAACAGAGAGATAAGCAATCCAATTATTAATAGCATCAAAAAGTTTGAAGTCTTGGTAATTATCACTTCTCAGACATGCTTTAATTTTTATCCTTAATTTAAATAACATCCATTTTATTTATTTGATTTTAATACCTATAATATTTAAATAAAAATCAAAACCAGTGAATTATATTATGCATCAAATATTTCCTTTCAGGCGCTACTAGATGTCTAACAAACATATATATCAAGAAAATATGCTCGTGAAATTGGCACGTTTAGAAAAATGTAGACTGAAATTTACTTAATTTTCTTATCAAAGAGGCAAACTCATGCACTTTGCAATTAAAGAAATATTGGTTTGAGTTTTGAACATACTACTTATTAGTTGAGAGCTCTATAGTGAACAGTTTTAACTCTCCAAGTTCAGTGCGCTCACCCATTAAATACATGTATAGTGCCTAACTCACAGTTACTAGGAAGTTTAAAGGAAATAATCTTATGAAGTTTCTATAATACTATGTGGCATAAGAGCAAAACATAAAAAATATTTTTTTTCCAAACCACCACTTATTCTCTACTGTAGTTTATAACACTCTATGTTTTGTTTGAAGCTTGATCCTATACTGCTTATATTATCTATTTAGGGATATAGCTGAGACTGGAGTAGACTGCTTCTAAACTGACAAGAAGCAAAATGCAAAATGTCTATGGAAAATTGTTCCCGCATCAATCATGCATCTGTTCTTAAATTACGTACCAAATTTTACATGAACTTCATAGTTAGAAAAAAGACAACAAACAATCCAATCTGTCAGTAAGATATTTTTTATTTGCCTGGAGTGTCAGAGCAATACAGCACTCAAAACACAGGTCAAAAGAGAAGTGCTAAGGAAAGTATTTCTGAAACAATACAGAGCTTTAACAAGGACTGTCTAGTACTTCTAAAATTTATCTGAAAAACCTAACAGAGATAAACACCTAAATTCAAAGATTCCATAACTTGGTGTTGGCAGATATAGTTCTTATATAAGAATCTATGTTTTTTCAAGGAAAAAATAAAGGAAAAATAAAACTATAAGACCAATTATAAAGATCTGAAAATCTTGAACCCCAAACTACTAGATAAATATGCTATGAACATGCAAGTTTTGTGGTTTTGATTTTAAGAAAAAGGAAAAACAGAAATCTGTGTTCATTAGTTATGGCTTTATTGTCCACAAATTCATTCTTTCTCTTTTTGAGAAACTTCCTCTCTTATATGCTCTCCCAAATGCTACAATCTTGAGTAAAGATTGTAAATGAGCAAAATTAATATCACTTGTTCTGAAGTCAATATCTCTTTGTGATCATTTTCCTCAAGTTGGTTCTCCAAAGTCCACAGGCTGAACTGAAGAACAGTCTCTCTCAAAGATGATTCAAAACTGGGAGTCCTTTTTCCTGTGGTCACCTAGGGGTCTTTCTTAAAATCTGTCCCCTACACTATTATCCCCAAGCATGAACGGATTTCATTCTGACAATCTTATATAATCCAGTTCTCAAAGTCAACCATTATTCTATCATTTGGATACTTTTGTAAATTAAAATTTCACATGATCTTAATCATTATTTCTAAAAATATATTTATTTAGCTCATATTGTATACAGGGATGCTACTAGCTGCTGAGAATACGCAAGTTAACCCAAAGATTTGGGTCTTTCCCTTGTCATGACTCATGGAGCATATATATTGTAAATAAATATTGGTTAAAGTTATATTTGTTTTAAAGTAATCAGATTTTCAAATACATTTTCAAATACATTTTTGAACATTTAGGCCTACATTCCAAAATCAGGTACCATACCCTTCACGTTGGACTTACAAGAAATGGAAGGAGAGGGCAAACTGTGTTTGTGAGTATTAAATTGCTCATCCCCCTTGATTTCATAAAAAGCATGAGAAATTGGAGGAAGATTTTGTAGGGGGATTTTTACAGAACAAGCTATGTTTTGCATCATACCTCTTCCCCCCAGCCACATACAACAAAGATGGGTTCTAGGACTATATGCCTGTTCCTTATACCAAGCTAAGCACAAGGAATTCGAATGGAACTTAACAGAATATCGTATGTTTCCAACATTTGGAAGACAGGGTGGACCAGCTCAGGAAGTTTAAAGAGGTAGGTATTGGATGACTGCCTGAGTTGACAGTGAAACTACGGGCAGGTGACTTCTTTGGAATCAGTTTACACATTTGTCTAGGCGAAAGGTGTCTGTACGTTTCCTATGAACAATATGTGAATGACATACAAAAGAAAGCTGCCTTGGACTCGTCTTAGGTCATGTTCAAAAGAGCTGCCTGGAAAGAAATTTAGAAATCAGAAGAAGGAATATGAGGTATCACCACACATCTAGAGATGAATAAAGGATGGAGTGGCTTTATTATGGGAACTACTGATGAAAGATTCAAAGAGAGGAAAATCTCTAAATAACTCATAAGAGTTCATAGGACAAGCATCTTTAAGTATCTGCCAGTTCCAATTAGTATCATAGTTAGCCATGCTGGATTCATAAAAATAATGTTTCTGCTCACAATTCTCTCCTTCATCCCAGAATAGCCACAACTGTGGTTAACAGAAAGAGGAGGAGAAAAGATTTCAGGTGAAGAAAGAGAGAAAAAGTTCCCTATAGTACCCATTCCACTCCTCAACTGTGGGTTTCTGCCTAAAGCAAGACTCAGCTGTTGGAGAAGAAAGCCTCACATTCACAGTAACTGTGGACGTTTTACTGTTGTATGGGACTGGGTATTTTAATTAACCTAACTGAAAGTGAACTTTGTTAATTAGAGTAGTCATACGACTTTTTATTATCTATGAGTAACTGGAAGAGTGATGACAGTTGCTCTAGATTTCATCCAAATGCAGGGTAAAGACAAAGCTCCAAGAGCTGATTTAAAAGAACAGTGGATGCAAAACTATCTGTATATTATAAAAAATAATCCAGGATTTGATTTACTCAACATAATGGTTACTTAAGAAACAAAAAATCTTGAACACCTAAGTAAACAGTGGGATTTGTTATAAGGGTAAAGTAGGTCTCACAGAACCCAAAAGCAATGAGGCAGCTGAGTCAGAAGAGAGATGAGAAACAGATAACAACATCATCCAAGTCCTTTCCTCACCCCTCTCTGTTTCTCTTTGTCTCTTTCCAGAGTTTTCAACCCACCCAACTTGGTTCATTAGGAAGAGAAAAACAGCCACCAAAGTTCCCACAGATTCAACTTCCTTAAGAAACTATATATCTTTCTGCTACCAAACCAATGTTTTCAGAAAAGTCTCTTCAGTCATGACCAGGAGACTGGTCTTACTGCATGAATAAAGCTGCTATTGAAACCACTTCTATAACCATAGGGATGAGAGGAAAGATACTACAGATGGTCACTACAAAAGAGAATGAAATGCTGTTTATAATAAATGCAACAGAAGACACCATGTAAAACTAAAGATGTTAAATATAAATCTAAATCAGACTTTGGTGGAAGTGGTAAGAAGGAACATGAAGGTTTTTCAGAGGAAGTGATTTTACTGCGTGTAACAGGGTAAAGAGTTTTCCCATAGGGTTTATTTGCCAATTAAAATTGTCCAGACGTGATAGGGGATGGAGTAGGCAACTTGCAGGTCAGTTTTTAATTGATTCACCACATCTATACTTCAAATTATTTTGTTTTACTTTTAAGTGTGTTACAAATTAATTTGCATTTGTCTATTTAGGATTTTAACACAATCTGGGAATCTTTACCTTTCAATAAAGAAGCTAAAACATTTATATTCATTGTCATAACTGACATTTTTGGTTTTACATTCATCATATTGTTTTATAATTTTTGCAATGTATGCTTCCCTTTTTATGTATTTGTGCAATGTGATCTTGGCAAACAAGACCAGTTGCTGGGCATAAGTCTAGAGTCAAGAACTTTGTCGTTCAAAAGTCACACTGTTTTTTTTTTCTCTATTGAGTTCAGGCTATTAAAATTGCATTGAAGAAGAAAGATGATAGTGGATTTTTTTCCTTCCTATGTTGTCTCTTCTTCCTGCCTAGATTTACATAGGTATTATTTTATTCCTTATCCTTGACATTAAAAGAAAAAAAATTACCCAATTGTTTCTGGATACAAGTCTATTTTCATTAATTTTTCCTAATATGATAAGTTCATTGGATTGTTGTTTTTTTATTTAAGCTTAGTAGAGGTCTCTTTAGGCATGTATTTTATTATTGCTACTGTTCTAATTACTTTTTCTTTCTCAGGAATATATAACATTCTTTGGGTAGACCTCTATCACCATTTTTCATGGTCTTCATTATTTTTATCTTTTTAAAAAATTATGTCCTTTCATCACAGTATATCACTCCTCCACGTCACTGAGACTAATTCTACTCTTTGTTGTCTATAGCTAGTCTGATTGCCAAGGAATTGGGATGTACTAGGACAACTGCTCTTCCCTTTCAGTCAACATCTTTTAAGATCATTTGTCAGTGCCTCTAGCTTCTGGCAATCCACAGGGTCACATTCACCTCAGCCATAACTGATTGAATCAGAGAGACCATATGCCAAAAGGGAGATAAAATCATACACTTGAAGGTGTCCATCTAATTATTGATTCAGGATGTGATCTAAGGAGCTAGAGATTGAGTGGCTGAATCATATTTCTAGAACAGACCTAACGACAAGGTTCCAACTCCTGATGCTGTGATTTGTTCCTTTCTTGGGAATGTTTTTGTTTGTTTGTTCACTTACAGGTTCTCCTTGGACCCTTCAATTTCTGCAGCCTACTAGTTCTTTTCTTTTAGCTAGTTTCTGTACTTACAAGGTCTGTGGTCTTTTTATTTTTTTATTGCACATTGTTCTTTCCTATTTCTCTGTGGTACTATTTCACAGAGCCTTCTTGAATCTTATTAAAATACCAAACAGATTTCTAAAATATTACTACAATAAATCACTTTTAAAAGGTACACTTTTCCTTTCATTTTCAAGATAGGGTTTCCTCTTTATCAGACTGTAGTATACTTCCATGGGTCCAACTTTATTTTCTTCCTCATTAGTCACCCTCTATGGAGCACATATATACCTAAAATTGAACTCTGCCAACTAATCTCTGTGTGTGCAGGTTCTGTTTTTTTTTTTTTTTTTTAATTTCTCTACTTTCATCCACTTCCCCTTCCCCCCACCTCCCACCTCTGGTAACCACAAACCTGGTCTCTTTTTCTGAGTTTGCCTGTTTGTTTTTGAAGGATGATGGACCTACAACGCTATGTTAGATTGGATTACATACCAATATGCAAATGTCATTCTTGCAAGGCTGTCCTTCCCTAATTCAATAGATCTCTCTAGCTGGTTAGCACCACGCTGTATGTTCCATGCCAACAGGCATCTTGCCATTGACTGGAATTTTCAGTTCAACTCCACGGGGCTTACAGGAACTAGAAATCCCTTCTTACATGGGACTGGACATCAATCTTAATTTTCTCTCATGTTTCCAATTGTCATCTTTTCCTGTCTTTCCCCTGGAATTTTAAAGGAGAATTGGAAAGACTGCATCCATCCTGATAATCAGATTCTCTGTTTATATTGGTATTTCAAACTTAAATTTCTAAGCCTGAATTTGAGCTGTTCCTTTTTATTAAGTTTCAGTACATTAACATATCATTTAGTTCGCAGCAATTGTTTTCCAAAGGTGGTTATTTTCTTATTTCAACATAAATGAAAAAAGAAACTATTTGGATATTCAACGGAATAATAATACCACCGTTAGAAGCAATATGGAAAAGTTTATAAAGTAAATATTCAACAATTTCAAATAAAATTTATATAAAGAAACCAGGGATAGAACTGCTTTAGATTTTTAGTTAGTTTGGAATTTTCCAAGACAAAACTCAAGTGGAATAATTTGAACTTAGAATCACAATTTGTTCATACATATTTCAAATAACTGCTAGTTCTATGACTAAAACAAGAAGTTTTTTTTTAATGCCCTGTATTCATTCTTTCAACAAAAAAATTATTGGGCATCTCTCATGTGCCTTAGACTCTACTTGGTCCTTGTGAAATAGTTTTAATAAACAACAAATTATTCTGACTTCTAGAAGCTCATGGTTCAGTACACTAGTATAAATTTTAGAAGTTAATTATTGTGTACAAGTCTGCAAGATATTTTTCTAGACTTAAAGCAACATGGAAAAGATTCAGCTAAAACTTGATACCAGAACAAGAGCTAAGTTAACACACTCTCTATTAAAGCATATATCTATGAACTTTTGTATCAGTTTTTTAAACATAAATATTGGCTTCTTCCCTAATGTGATTTAAAGTTATACTCGGAGGGAATTTGCTCATCTTTTACCTTGTATACCTCATGCCCAGGTAGAGTGTTGAGTGAGAAATCATTTACTGAGAATGTGAGTATGGGGAGTAAAAACCCATGAGATACTAGTGTGCTTTGCAACATTTCAAAATGAATTCCAAACCTTTTGAATGCATAAGATGCAAAATAAACTCTTTAATGATTCAGGTGTTACATTCTAAAGAACCCCTCATAATTTTCAAGGCAATCAGACATATAGAGAATCTCAAAAGTAGTTTTGTATTTTTAGATCAAGAAAAGGCTTTAGGCAGTTGGAAATGAATAGTATATAAGGCCTGAATGGCAATAATAATGAAAGCTGTTCATATGCATATCCAATTCAGAATAGCAAATAATTTATTTTTTAACCACATAAGAGCCTTTTTACTTCTCAAAAATTAATATCTCTTTTTCTGTTACCCAGTTCACTTTATGCAAACATATGGGTTACAGTGAGCAATAACACATCCATATATAGTACTAGAGATACAAGGGTTTAACCGTCGAATATGTTTCACCACCATCAGTGCAAAATTTTTATCACTGTAGCCTATGACAGAGTAAAAGTTAATCATATGTCTACTTCAATTGCCCATTTAAAAATGCAATTTAATAAAATACATCTTCTAAGTATAATAGGATAGTTTTAAAATAGTCTAATAAAATATACATAATAATAAAATGGTACTACTCATTCAAACTGGTATATTCTGAATAAGTTGTATTTCAGTAAATCTTGAGTGCAGGATATCATTCACGAGCACTTTACTAGACTATTGTCTGGTATAATCAGATAACAAAACAAGTTTTTTTTTTTTAACCTCTCCATTTCCTGCTCATTGAAGACAGAAAATAGATTTTTTAAAAATAATAAAATTAGAGAAACCTGTGGAAAAGATTATTAAAAGATTATCAATGAGTGAGAAATCCAAAGTAATTTTCTGCGTCTTGAGGAGTAAGGATTCAGAAAAGTTTCACTCCACCAAAAATATTCTTACTGTGGAAATGCTATTCACAACCACCAGGAGCTACTTGATAAAAGGAAATACAAATCTTGTGGATAGTCATTATCAAGTAAGATAAGACCTGATTAGTCCCTATTACGCAAATAGTGATGCTTATCTTGTCTGCTCAAAACTCTGGGCATCGAGCTTTTGACTTCTCAAATTGGTTAATTCCACTGGGCTTAGATATTCATCTAAACCGCTACAATTAACTCAGATTTTTTTAACATGACAATGGAATTACTCTCTGAAAAGACAACTTTATTTAAATATGTCTATATTTTTACATGTATATCTATAGAAATGATAGATATATAAATAAACATATTAGGTATAAAAATCTATTAATGTATATATATGCATATAAATGTTTAAATCTGAAAATTATATATAGAGAGAAAATTATAGTGTAGTTCCAAGTTTTAGTGCCAAATGCCTCCCATTTTATTACTGGTGAGTCTCTTAGCCAAGAATAGCCAGATTCATATATTATCTCTCTCTCTCTGTTTTTTTTCTTGTCTTAATCTTGCTTCTACACCATCTGCTGATTGGCTTCTCTTTTCACTGCAGGTCCATTTCCTACTTAGGTCCTCACCATACTTGCCCATTCTTCTTAAAAGTGCATAATTTGCTGAATGCCTTTCTCTGTGAATGACTCCAACACAATGCATGACGAGTGTTCCTGGCGGTTGTGTTTTACTACACTCCTCCTAATCTAAGTGAATGGATACTTTTCTGAAATAGGGCTGATCATAGCTTTTCTCCTAATAATTTGCAATTAGGACAGAGAAGGGGCCAATCTTTGTAAGAGATGAAACTATGAAATAACAGAACACTATTGTTCCATGAAAGAGAAAGAGAAGAAAAAGTTGTCTATGAGGAGAAAAAGAGACGAATGAAGTAAGTGCACTAAGAGAAGCTCTAGTGCCTCTTGAGATACAGCTTCCATCTTGCTCTGGCTTCATGAATCACTATGAATCTTCTTTATAAACTAGATGGTCTCTTCAGCTAGTCAGAGTTGGGTTTTTTTACACTTAAAAATGTCAGAGGGGGCTTCCCTGGTGGCGCAGTGGTTGAGAATCCGCCTGCCAATGCAGGGGACACGGGTTCGAGCCCTGGTCTGGGAAGATCCCACATGCTGCGGAGCAACTAGGCCCGTGAGCCACAATTGCTGAGCCTGCGCGTCTGGAGCCTGTGCTCCGCAACAAGAGAGGCCGCGATAGTGAGAGGCCCACGCACCGCGATGAAGAGTGGCCCCCGCTTGCCACAACTAGAGAAAGCCCTCGCACAGAAACGAAGACCCAACACAGCCATAAATAAATAAATAAATAAATAAAGAAGAATTTGCTACATAGAAGGAGGTCTATATTCTAATGATAATCTCCAAAACTAAAATATTTTAAAAATTAAAAAAAAAAAAATGTCAGAGGCCTTACTAACATGGTTAAATAATTATAGTGTTGTATTCTCATATTCTCTATCTGCAGCTGTTCAAATCTTATCCTTTAAAATACTTATTTCTAGAACTCTAGCTATTTCAGCTTCAAGGCACCTCTCTGCAGAGTCATAATATTTTAGAAAATAAATTTTCCAAAAAAATAACTGGTAAAATATACCTTTTCTATGCATCCATTCTATGGAAGACATTTTATAATTTTCTTGACTTTTACCAAAGTTTTCTTGGCTGAATCCTGCCCATAAGAGTGGCATTTCTTTAATAAAAGACCTTTACACTCTGCTTACTTTGTTGCAGTGAATAAACATTTTTATTCCTTTAAGCAATCTCTGTATATGTCAAAAACTCTCCATTTATTAACATAGTGAAATATTTAGAGTTTGGTTCTCCAGTCTTACACACCAACTTGGCATTTATTTAACTACAGAATAAATGTTTTTTAAAGATATATTATATATACATACATAGGTGTATACATTTATACTTACACACTTATATTCTAATAGGTCTTTCAAAATAACATGACAATAACCAAACTCCTTGTATTTTCACCAAAATGAGTTTCTCTTAAAATCCCCCATCACAATAAATAAGTCTATTTTTGCTATCCTTCAATTCAAAACCACAGAATCCTTCATTGATTTCACGATTTTTATATCGTATACCCAATTTATGATCAAATACCAAAGGCTATATCTTCAGAATATATCCAGAATCTGAACCGTTCTCCCCACCTTTATTGCCAGCCCCAAGTCCAAACTACAATCTTCACTCACAAAGATTTTCTGAAATCACCTCCTACCCTAATGGTCTTCCTGCTTTTGTTCTTGGCTCCTTTGATCAATTTGCCCCCCAGAAGCCAGGGTCTTGTTATGGCATTCCTCTGCTTAAAATCCTCTAAGGGCTTCCCATCTCAACCAGAGTAAAAGTCAAACACCTAACAATGACCTACAAGGCCCTACATCATATGTAAAGTTCTTACTACACTGTGCCCACCACAAAATAAGCACGTAATCAACACTGGTTGATGCTATTTTTAATCATTATTTTAAATTATATATAAGGAAATAAAGGCCCAGAAAGAATACTGAAGGAAAGAGCCCTAATTCAAATTCCTGCTTTTCCTTCTTCAAAGTTAATGGAGTCTCTTTTTATGTACAGAAAAAAAAAAAAAAATTTAAATTGACAAAATGAAAATAAAAAGCTAGTGAAATAAACAAGGTGCAAGAAAATTTGGTAAGATATCAATGTAAATTCCACAAAGAGTAAAGCATTTTTGTAATGTCTCCATTGAAAATTGGGGGAAAAAAAGCATGTGTAGGTGTTACCAAACCAGGGCTGGTTGCCTGATGTGCGTAGAAGCCAATACTATAGCACTGGCTTTTGAGAAAAGAAAAAGCTTTATTGTGAGGTAGACTGGCTAGGAGACTGGAGGCAAGGCTCAGATTTGTCTCCAACCTGCAGTTGAGTCAAACTCTTATGAGTTAGGGGAGCAGGGATGGTATGCAGAAGAAGTGCTGGCAGGGCAGGTTTCAATTTAACTGAAGGGCTGTGGAACTTGGCCTTTTATGGTAAAGTATGGTAAAGGGGGCTTCAGCACCTGGTATTCCTGGACAGCGGACCCTTCACTTCTGAAAGGGTTTCCAGTGTTCAGGTTGCAGTCATGCCCTGGTCCTTTGGTTATGCGGGGGTAGGAACTTTTGTTCCAGGTGTTATCTGAGGTCAAAATTTTCTCCTTTGTGCATGTTTCAGCTGCATGACTTGGGGTTTTGTTCTGTTGTTTCTGAAAAACCACTCAGTATCTTGTTATTGATATGACCAGTTGGAGCAGATCCTGAAATGGAGCAGGACCCTATGGTGTTTGCCCCTCCATGTCCTCAGCCTGCTTTTTGTCTGTGGCAAAACTTTAGCCAAAAAATAAGTTTAACCAGAGAAGTAAGAAGACGCAGAAGCAAAGAAAAGCAGTCAAGCAGGGCAAAACAATAATAGTTTAGTCAGTAAGCAAAGTCAAGGACTTTTAGTTCCTTCTCAAGGGCTATAGACAATATTCTGAGCCATGCCCTGTGAGCTGTCTTATAGAGACTGAAATGCCCAACAGGTGGAAGAAGTTAACTACATGACGACCAGACTGTAGCCATGGCATAAGCTGCCACGATTCTGAGAACTGGCCTCAAGGAAATGGGAAAAAACTGACCCTGGGACCGAAGGTTAATGGTACTTAAAACAATCAAGATGACGCTGATCAGACCACCGCATGACCAATTTCAAGATGACTCAGAGCTGATTGTGCTGTTTCCGCATGTAGCCCCCTTCCTTTACCTATAAAAGCTCTTGCCCACTGATTGTCAGTGGGGAGGAATCAGCCTTTGGACAGAAGTCTACCTTCTGGGATTGGTAGTAGATTATTCCCCAGATTGTAATAATAACAGAAAAGAATATTAAAATTTATCAGTGAAGACAGGTTATTGTTTGTGACCAGATTTTTCCTATCTGTTGATATGAATATGGTCAAACACAGAAATTTGAATCAGAAAAGTTTTAACACTGAAAACAGAAATTTGTAACAGCTAGTTATTTTATGGGGAAGAAGGTGAGGTAGGAGAGACTCTGCTATTTTTTGAACTGTTTACTAATCAATTAACATATATTTCCTTGTCCTCTCTAGGTTCATATTCATGGTTCAGGAATTTCCAAATTGTGGGTAGTGGACAGTCCCAGAAATGAAGAATAATAGAGGTCGCTTTTGAGTTATTAGGTGCCAGATATTTTGACGTGTGTGTGCATGTGTTTCATCATAATACATAAAATACATTTTTGGTTTAGACATATAAACCAAGGTTCAGTAATATTGACAAATTTTTATAGCTAGGAGGTGGACTCAGGTCTATCTGAATCCAACATAAAAGCCTCCCTTTGAGACATATGGATTAATGAGTAGGAGAATATCAGTGTTCAATGTCTTAACAGTATTTTTAATTACAGACATTGGAACATTATATAACTAAAACTTTAATATACATCTTTAAAAAATAAGATCGTTTTCATAGATGGCCAAAGTATCATTACTACATCTAAAATAATTAGAATTTCATGTATCATGTATTATTTTCTCACCTTATCTTAGCTTTTTTATTTTTTACTAGTTCATGTTTCATCTTTTGGGCCTCTAATTATAGGTATGCTAGTCGGTTCTTTACCTGTCCTCTACATTCCTTTTTAATACTTTTCATTTCTTGCTCTATATCCGTTAAATTCTCATTTCTTTTTTACTTTTATCCGCTATGTCTCTTACTTTCCTTGTTTCCTCTAGTCTCTTTTCTCCCTTTTGCTATGTGTAAGTTAGTCTGAGTTTCTGAAACGATTTTTTCTTCCCTTTGTTTCCTGATTTCTGTCAGTTTCTACTTCATATCCTTTCCCCTGCCCTTTGGTTTCCTGTGTTTGTGCTAGTGTGTGCTTCAATTATAATCTCATTTTATTGGCATGGCCATTTTCCTTTCTTATTATTGATATTGAATGGATGGAATTTTCCTGGTCCAACTAATAGTAGAATGATCTGATGGAGAAAGTGGGGAAGTGTAAGGATAGTTTTTCTTGTTTCTCCAGTCAAAGTCTCTCTCTTCTCTTGCTACA
Organism: Balaenoptera borealis; assembly: GCF_965194805.1. Classification (NCBI taxonomy): domain Eukaryota; kingdom Metazoa; phylum Chordata; class Mammalia; order Artiodactyla; family Balaenopteridae; genus Balaenoptera; species Balaenoptera borealis. Next base: position 143,224,411 of record NC_138861.1, read on the forward strand.
AAGTTGAGTAGTTTCTTTAAAATACAGTGCTGCCACCTGTTTCCTTGCACTGCCCATGCTTTATTTCCTTTACCCCCAACACAGTGCCCTGCACTATTTATTATCAGAAATCACAACAGTTTGCACATGAGGTAGAGCCTCCTGCTTTCTGGGGTAAATACCTGCTAGTACTTTATTGCTGTTATTTTCCCTGGGATCAACTACAGGCCTGACTCCTTGGGCTTCCCTATTCTTTTTCAGCAACTGGCATGATTCTGCAAACATTTTGTTTTTATTCTGTGCATTTTTCCCCTATTATGTACAAGTCATTTTGAGCTTGGCAGTTTTTGTCTGTCTTCGGGTTTTTCTAAAGATGTAAAATATGGCAGGTTTTGATTATCCTTCTAATTGTTCTGTATGGTTATTATAAGAAAAACTGAAAAGATTTTTTTTCTAGGTTGCTGCCATACTCCTATTGTTGGTAATTTACTTTTTGTAGGCAAAATGGGTGAAGTGTGAAAAAATGTCCAGACTCTACAAACTGATAATACAGGAAAGGTCTTTGAGAATTTTATTTTGTTTAATCCATGTATGGTTTTTTTTGTTTTTTTTTTAACATCTTTATTGGAGTATAATTGCTTTACAATGGTGTGTTATATGTATTGTTTTATTTATAATGTTGTCTGATATTTATTGAGGGCTTGTTTTATGGGATACCATTTTTTTCTATTATCTTTACTTGTACTACTCATCTGATCCTCAAAACAATTCATGATGTAAATACTACTATTTATCCCCACTTTAGAGATGGGAAAACTTGGTCACAACCAGATCAATTAAGTTGCCCAATATCACCTAGCTTTCAGATGGAAGAATCTGTACCTAAGTGACTGACTACAGGCTGGGTAGTATGTAGATAACCAAGATAATATAAGAAAAAAAAATATGGGTTTTCTGGTAAATAACATTTATTTTTATACAAACTAGATAATAAATTCTAAAATCTTCACGATAAGTAGGGTTTAATGTTCAATAGAGTTGGAATAATCTCTAGGGACCTTATATAAAAATCTCCTTAGTTCATGTATTTTTTTCCCTCAAAAAAGAAAAACAATTCCCTTTTATAGAATTTTGTAATCATACTAAGAAGTAATACCCGTTTATGATGAGTTAAAGGAGAAGATTTTCTAATATTGAATTAAATGTTCTGGATTTCTCAGTAACAATTCCTGTTTCTCCCATTATATGGGAAATCATCAATGCTATTTACACATATAACTTAAAGTAAGGTGTAGAAAAATGTTGTCTTACATCATTCCAATAGAAAAGAATATCTACTGTGAATTTCAACATGTCAAAGTATACTGCATCTTTGAGCTATCCAAGTCTAGATAACAGTTTCCATTTTTTATAGGCTTATCTATTTATTATTCCTGTAGTTTTTCTGGGAAACTTTCATATTTGAAATGGATATTTTTATGGGAAATAAAACTATACTTACTGTATAGACACATTTGATTTTAGTTCCAATGTAACAAAAAGGAGAAATTTTTTGAAATGAATATATTCTCATGCAGGTTTTACTCTTTTCATCGCATTAGAGATTTTCCACAAAGAAAGTAGCTGAGTGTGAGGAAGTTCTTCTAAATATCATTAGTAAATCATCATTAATAAATAGTAATATCATTTGTAAATATTTCAAATTATGAAAATAATTTTATTTAGTGTTACATTAAATGTATTTTCATACTCTTACTATTTTTTATTAGTCTGTTTCATCTTAGAGCATTGTATTGATATTTTAGCACAGAAAAATTTTCAAGTATATAAATCTATATATTCTTCTGCCACTGAAACTCTCAGTTTTGCTAAAAGTTTTAATATGATAGTCAATAATTCAAAACTAATTATTTAACATGTATTATAACTGGAGTAGAATTAAATAGAAGTTGAATGTTCCTCTAAATATTAAACGATGTTATATTTTACACCATTTCTTTAACTAAGAAAAGGAGGTGAACAATGGTAGCATTAGCATTTTATCACAGTAAAATAGTTTTGTTGAATTATATCATTCTGCTTATAATAATCTCCTTACATGGAAAACCAAATGTCACCTTAAAACAACATTTATAATTGGCATTTTGTCTTCTGTCATTTGGTTTAATGATCCCCAAGTATTTGATAATAAAGATAAGATTGGAGCTGATTTCTTTGATTTGCTTTGGTGTTTTCAAGGCAGGAAATGCTTTCAAATCATTTTCTGTGTGTAATCTGAATGCAGGTAAAGAATTCCTCAACTTGTCAGAATGCTAATTCAATGTAATAATAATTTGTGTAACCTGCTGTGATACTGAAGTGGCTAATGACAGTCACTTGGGTTTCCAACCAGGAAGGGTTTGTTTTAATGCACATGTCTAATTTAAGAAGTTCACTACTTTACTACCACGTAATATTGTCATTTGCTTGAAGTAGTGCAAAGCTAAGAGTTGGCTGATCACTCCTTAAGAATTTATGGTTTCTTGTAAAATCAACAGAGAATCTATTTCCAAAGAAAGAAATGTCAAAATTAAGTAATAATTTAAAAATTTATGGGGAAAGTCTCTCAGGCAACTCATAACAACTCCTAGATGTTTTTTATTAGTCCATGATGTTTTCACAGTATGAAAGGCTCTAAATGTACAGATAAATGCTGGGCCTGCTACCCTAACATGTGAGTGTGGCTGCCCGGATGGAGTGCAGAGGATACACGGAGGTGACAAGTTCGTGCTCCAAGAGAAGTAATGGTGGAAAGTTACATGACGCTCAAATAGCTCCTTCCTTAGGAAAAAGGGAACTATCCAGAAAGTCACACACCTAGCAGAATCTATTGGAACCTTGGGACTTAGATATTTTTATAATCCTATTTCTTTTTTTATAGAGCTTCAAAAAATCATCTTTGTTCAAAAAGAGGAAATATTTTCTTTACTATAAACAGAGAACTTTTCTCATATTTTCACAAATGTCAGTGTTCTTCTATTTCAGGAATTAATTTAAAATGTTGTCATCAAATAGAAATTCCCATATTATTTTAAAATATTTCTTCTATTATTATCAAGTGTCAAAGGTAATCAAGGCTATTACTCTTGAGGCACAAAGCAGATGTTGACATAAGAATGCGCTTTGTCACTACCCCTTATTGTGGTGTGCCATGGTGCCGGGCAGAATTGCTGAAATCCACTCCCCCCTCCAAAGTGATGTCCCACCCTAATCCCTGGAACCTATGACTATAATGAGATGTCACTTCTTTAATTATGTTATATTATATGACACAATTGACAGTAAGATAGGGAGATTAACTAGATGAGCCTGATCTAGTCATACGAGCCCTTAAAAGCAGAGACTTTTCTCTGGTAACAGAAGGGGAAGAGATTCAAAGTTCGAGAAGGGTTTGATACGCCATACTGATAGCCTGAATATGGATAGGAGGGCTGGATACAAAGCTGAAAGCATTCTAATGCTCTGTTACTTCCACATATTAAAAAATAAGATCAACTCCAATACTAGTACAGAGAAGTCCAACCAAGTTCTTTTCTGGAGTAAATACTTCCCGCTTAATTTTTAAATTATGTTTTTCTTCAAAATTAAGATTTTTGCTTGGTGTGCATGTGTTTTGGTCCCTGTATGAGCTCAGTGAAGCACTGGCAAGACCCTGTGTTGCAAGATAACCAGAGCTATCAAAGTTTCTCCCCTTCATGTATAATCCCAGAATTTGCCATATTAAGTTCACAGAGGTAGTCTGTTTCATACAGCAATGAATTTACTGCCCAATTCTAGTGAACAGAGATCCCACAGAACCTCTCCCATAATTTCTGCACAAACTGTGAGATTCTGCCACTAGGTCCTATGTCTTCACACTAAAGACTCTACTGTGCTATATATAAGACGGATTTAAAATAATCTCTTTATGATCTAAAAGTTTAACATTTTCCTTCTATCAAGAAATCTATTTATTTCCTCCTGAAATGCTCTTAGAAAGATCAAAGAGAATGGTCTTTGTTTTTCTTTTCAGAGTGAAGCATCTGCTCATTGGAATGTCCTTCTTCCATTTAACAAAAAGTGTGGAATGTCAATGGTCTCACACTGAGTAACATGTGCCTCAGTTCTTCGAAGAGGATGAGAAAATATCCCTAGAGGTAAGATACCATTAACAGTCAGGGCTGCCCTAACTGTTTTCAATTTACTGCTAAAGTTCTTGGAAATATGATACACAAATTAACAGAAACATTTTTTAAAAAGAGTTACTTAATAGTGCTCTAATGCAAATGTTTAATGTTTGCCAGGCAAAAAGCTAAGCACTTCTTTCATTTAATATGGAGAACAAATGTATGTGGTTGATATTATTAAAGAATCCTTTTGTAGGGGAGGAAATAAAGAATAAGAAAAGTAAATTAAATTACCTGTGGTTACAAAACTAGGAACTGGTGGATCCAGGATTCTCTCTGATGTCTATTTCTAGGTTACAGTATTATGAATTAAATTTTATATTATTTCATTTTTGTTGATAGATCTTTTTCTAAATTTTTTTATGAGAAAGAAACAGTTTTTTTGAAAACTCTTTGGGTATTTTTGTTTATGATGTCAAAAACCTGAACAAAAAAAATTTCAATTAAGCTATTAAAATATATCTCTCTCTGGCATTAAGTGTGCACAGAGCCAGGCCATTAACACTGCTGTGTAAAGTAGGTGGTTTGTTGTTGTTATGAGACAACAGCTAGTGGAGGGACCATGACAAACTGGCAAGTGCATGCCTCATTTAACTGAACTAGTGACAGCTTGACTCTAGCTAGTTTTTGTCATGTTAAAATCCAGGCACTGTTGCCATATATTCTGATTTTTTTCATTAAAAAAATTTCCCATTTCTGGATTTTATTTGTCAGCTAATTAAAAAAACGTATGAGTCCCCCTGGGACTCTCCCCAGCTTGCAACCACTCCAGCCTCCAGCTGACATGCCAAGGTTGTCTCAGGCACAGCTTGCTCCAGGACTCCACCTTGCCTGAGTCAGCTCCAGCTCCAGCCATCCGACCAAGGCAGCCCTGGTGAGGAGTACCATAGAGTTCCCTCTGGTCATGCCTGCTCCTGCTCCAGCCAGCCTGCCAAAGCCACCCACTCAGTGCATGAAGTCTATACAGGGAATGTTTACACACAACATCACTCCTTCAAGACCAGGAGAGAGAGCTGTTTTGCCTAATTTATAGAAACAAACACAAAGTCAAACAAAATGAAGAAACAGAGAAATATGTTCTAAATGAAGAACAAGATAAAACACCAGGAAAAAATCCTAATGAAATGGAGATAAGTAATTTACCTGATAAAGAATTCAAAACAATGGTAATAAATGTGCTCACTGAACTTGGGAGAAGAATGGATGAACTAAGTAAGAACTTCAACAAACCGAAAATGTAAGAAAGAGCCAATTAGAGCTGAAGAATACAATAAATGAAATGAAAAATACACTAAAGGAAATCAACAGCAGATTAAATTATGCAGAAAAACAGATAAGCGATCTGGAAACTAGAATAGTGAAAAATCACACAATCAGAACAACAAAAAGAAAAAAAGAATTAAAAAAAAAAATGAGGATAGTTTCAGGGATTTCTGATACAACATCAAACAAACCAACATTCTCATTACAGGGGTTCCAGAAGGAGAAGAGAGAGAAAAAGACAGAAAACTTATTTGAAGAAATAATTGTTGAAAATTTCCTTAGCCTGGGAAAGGAAACAGACATCTAGGTCCAGGAAGCACAGAGAGACCCAAACAAGATGAATCCAAAGAGATATACACCATGACATATTATAATTAAAATGACATGAGTTAAAGATAAAGAGAGAATCTTAAAGCCAGCAAGAGAAAAACAACTAATCACATGCAACAAAAACCTTATAAGTCTATCAGCTGACTCTTCAGAGGACACTTGACAGGCCAGAAGGGAGTGGAAGAATATATTTAAAGTGCTGAAAGAAAAACATTACAACATAGAATACTCTGTCTGTCAAGGTTGTTATTCAGAATTGAAGGAAAGATAGTTTCCCAGACAAGCAAAAGCAAAGGAGTTCATCACCACTAAACAGGCCTTACAAGAAATGTTAAAGAGTCTTCTTTCGGCAAAAAAGAAAAGGCCACGGCTAAAAATAAGAATATATATGAATGAAAAATTCTCCGTGATAAAGGCAAATATAGAGTAAAAGCAGTGGATCAGCCATATATGACTAACCCCCAGCTAACATCATACTCAGCGGTGAAAAGTTGAAAGCTTTTCCTCCAAGATTAAGAATAAAACAAGAATACCCACTCTCACTATGTTTATTCAGCATAGTATTAAAAGTCCTAGCCACAGCAATTAGGCATGAAAAAATTAAATAATTGAAAGGGATCCAACTTGGAATGGAAGAAGTAAAACTGTCACCATTTGCAGATGACATAATACTGTTTAGAACCACCCCCCACCAAAGACTCTACGATATAACTATTTAGAACTAAAAAATGAATTCAGTAAAGTTACAGGGCACAAAATTTATATACAGAAATCTGTTCCATTTCTATACACTAATAACGAACTATCAGGAAGATAAATTAAGAAAACAACTCCATTTACAGTTGCATCAAAAATAACAAAATTCACAGAATAAATTTAACCAAGGAGGTGAAAGACCTATCCTTGAAAAACTGTAAGGCATTGAGGAAAGAAATGGAAGATGACACAATAAATGAAAACATATATGGTGCTCATATATGTTTAGCAGAATCAATATCATTAAAATTTACATTCTACACAAAGTAATCTACAGATTCAATGTAATCCCTCTCAGAATACCCATGGCATTTTCCCCAGAACTAGAACAAATAATACTAAACTTTGTATGGAAACATAAAAGACCCCAAATAGCCAAGGCAACCTTAAGAAATGATAACAAAGATGGATAAATCATGCTCCCAACTTGAAACAATACTACAAAGGTACAGTAATCAAAATAGCAGGGTACTGGCACAAAAACAGACACATAGATCAATGGAACAGAATAGAAAGCCCAGAAATAAGCCCATGCTCATATGGTCAATTAATCTACAACAAAGGAGGCAAGAATATACAATGGGAAAAAAGTCTCTTCAATAAATAATGCTGGGAAAACGGGACAGCTATATGCAAAAGAATTAAACTGGGGGCTTCCCTGGTGGCGCAGTGGTTGAGAATCTGCCTGCCAATGCAGGGGACACGGGTTCGATCAAGCCCTGGTCTGGGAGGATCCCACATGCCGCGGAGCGGCTGGGCCCGTGGGCCACAATTACTGAGCCTGCGCATCTGGAGCCTGTGCTCCGCAACAAGAGAGGCTGCAATGGTGAGGGACCCGCGCACCACGATGAGGAGTGGTCCCCGCTTGCCACAGCTAGAGAAAGCCCTCACACAGAAACGAAGACCCAACACAGTCATAAATAAATAAATAAATAAATAAATAAATAAATAAATAAATAAATACAAACTTCCAGCTAAAAAATAAATAAGTTATGGGGATATAATATACACCATAGGGAATATAGTCAATAATATTGTAACAATTTTGGTGACAGATGGTGAGTAGACTTACTGCAAAGGTTATTTCATAATGTATAAAAATATCTAGCCACTATGTTATACACCTGAAACTAATATAATATTATATGCTAATTATAATTCAATTAAAAATAAATAAAATTAACCTATCTGTAATTTTTCCTCTCTCACCATGAAAGCCTTCTTAGAAGTTAAATGGCATTTATTTCATTTTATTTTGTAATTATGGGTCTCACGTTACTGGAGGCCAGGGCCTAAGGTTTAATTATTTCAATATATACCATAAGTTCCTAATATAAAGTTTTGCCTTACTGGGAGCTTAATAATTTGTAATTAGAAAAATAAATTATTTCATTTATTTATTCACTACATTTTTCTTAAGCACTTTAAATGCAGTCATAAAGGTAAAATTTCCTTGTATTTTAAACTCAAAGATTTATGATCAGTAAATGCTTTTTTATAAGGACCATTTTTCTAACTTCTGCATAAATATAAAATTAGAGAAAGCAAAATATTTGCATGATTTTTTTTTTACTTAAACCAAAATAATTATGTAATTTTGCTTCTTGAAAATATTTTTCTTCAATAGGTGTTTCATTGTTTTCTAAATGAACTTGAGCTATATCATTTAATAGAGTTTTAGAAAGGATCTTTCCCATAGCAAACCCTCCTATGAAGTAATAAGTTCTGATTTCCTCCCTCTATGCCTTAAAAGATATCTACACCAAGTTTTTGAACCTAGACATTTTTGCACACTTCCTGAAGTAATACTTTTCATGAAGTTGTTTTCCTCCTCATTAAAGAAAGCACATTTCCTCCCTTCTAGATATTGATAGAAAGTATTTTTATGTGATTTCTAACTTGTGATATTATTGTAACGAAAGTGGGCACAATTCGCCCATCTTGATTATTATTTCAGCATTTTAAAATAAATCCTTATATTTCACACATTATTTACATTATTTCTCTGTATTTTAATCCCTTTTGTGCTCCTCTTTTTCTAAATTTCTAACTTCATTATCATTTATTCATGTTTTAAAGTCATGTCTAATTTACCGCTCTCTTTCTTCTTGATTTTACTTTTTCATTTAATGGCCAGAATATCATGTTTCTGTTCTCATTGTGTCTATCTCTGTTGCATCCAGCTCATTTCATTGTCCCACTAAAACTTGACAACCTTTCCTTAACACTCAATATTCATGTCCCAAATTTTTATTCTGTTGTCTTCCAGAACCCGTACTCCTTTAGAATGATGTTGAAAGATTCATGCCATCGGTGACAGCTGGTAAAATTAAATTAAAAAGTAGATGTCTCCATAATTATACTCTACAATACTTTATAAAATGACTGTTTGTAAAAGAAATGTTACTGTCTCTTTGTTATGTGAAAAATTTATCTGATTTTAAAGGCCATTGTTATGTGACATCTGAATATTCTGTTGTGCCACAAATATTTTTAAAAGTCAAGCTTATAGTATTTAATTCTATCCTGAATATAATTTATTGAATAATTCAGGTGAATTTAATTAAGTAGTATACCAGCAGGATGTTTGCATTTTTAATGTTCATTCAATTATGAAGGTATCCTCATCTGCTTTGTCTGAAAAGGACTTTTTGCCTAAGTGAGATGTCTGTGTAACTTCAATCAGAGTTTTTGCCACCATATTCAAAACAGAAGTGAATTTGGGTCACCCCGTCTTAAATGCAATTCCACAGTCTTCAGTTTATTAAGTGTCAGAGTTTGCACTGTTAGGTTGCTTTATTCCTTGCTCCCTAATGTGTAATATGCAAACAACACATTAATGCAGATTTCCAATCTATCCAATTCTAGAATCTAATTTCGGACGACCCCAAAAGATTGGAGATTAGCATAGAAAGATGGATGGATAGATAGTTTTAAGATAGATATAGATCTCTAAAAATCGTACGTAGCTTCAGTTATGTTTTGAATGTTCAAGAATCAATTCAGGTCTCTGGTTTTGACTAGGTAGCAAATTTGAGTAAGACAAGCATAAATATTTCTGACATGAAAAGACATAATTGAGAAATTGTATTTACTAACGTACCATTGGAAATCACAAGCACTTCATTTGCTTAGTTCAACTGTGGTCAATAAATATTTGCATTTTGTTTATTATGCGCCTGGCACTGTGAGAAGCTCTGGACCCTATCCAAGGGTTACTGAGTTAAGGTGTAGATGACACCAAAATATAGATAGCATATCATAGTATGATTGGTGAATGCTATAATTACAGAACAGAATTCCTCCAATGGGCATTTAGAACACAATGTGAAAACACACAATTTTTTCTCAACAAATGTTATACTTTCATTGAACACAAATACATTAGAAAATAGAACACTTGAAAATTATTATGTACAATTAATAATTTCCTTGAAGCTATATGATAATTGGGGCAAATGTGATGACTTTTCTAAATTATCTCTGTAAGTACCTCATCTTTCACCTAATGTGTTTTAGTGTAGATTACTGTATAGATTTTTTTAAATCCTGTTTTTGAACATTCTTCTTATACTCAGCAAAGTTAAAAATATGTTTAAACTGTTAGTAAATAGATATAAGAATCTTAACGCTATGGCTTTTAGGGAGATTCTCCCCAAAGTTATAATGAACAATCCATACTTAAATTTCCACCGTCAGTTCCAAATTTATATTAACTTATGTTTACTTTTAATGAAATTTTTATGAAAGAGAAAGCCTAATAGGCCATACAAAGAGCCCATCTATTCTTGTTTCCCTTTCTCTAGACCATTGCTATCCAATAGAACATTCTACCATGGTGGAAATATTATAAATCATCACTTTCCAATACAGTATCCACTAGCCACATGTAGTTGCTCAGCATTTGATATATGGCTACTGCAACTACAGAACTGCATTTTTAATCATATTTAATTCTAATTAATTTAACTTACCACATGTCACTAGTGTCTAATGCATTGGACAGTGAAACTGGAGGCATTTACCTGTATAATAATAAAATACATATTTAGTTCCTCAACTCTTCTGTTCCTCTTTGCCCTCAAAACAGACTTTGGCAGGAAAAATGTAATACTGAGATCTCCTGCTTTGAGGATCTGAAGAGAAAAACTGACCAACAGTGTGAGGTACAGCTGCTGCAGGGAGCACAACTGACGATGGCGCCTGGTGCTGCGTCCTGAATCCACCGCCAAGTGGTGCTGAGCCCACTCTTCCCAAACGCTACTGTCAGCCAGTGAATGTACATAATAGGGATACTGAGGTGGGTCCATTTCTGCAAGATGCAAGATGCCTCTGAAGGATGACTTTGACTTGAGGAGACACCCTTGGCCTGGCAGAAACCTTCTTAGGCCTATACTATTGTTTGAGAATCTGCCTATCAACTGTCCTTTATTTCTTCTCCCCTTCACAGTAGTCAGATCTGTATCTTAGTCTTACGGTTCTCTTCAAAAATTCCAACTCCCTCCTCTTTTTTCTTCGCAGGCTTTTCACCCTACAAAGCTCTTGCACATCTAAACTCTTGGCAAATGCTACTCAGAGGATCTGAACCAACACACAGGCATTTTCCATTTTTTAAATAAAATATTTTATACAGTTTTTCAAGGTTAAAGGGTAGTCAACAAGTCTCCGTAGAGAAATAGATAGTGGGTAACATGTAATGAATGACCAAGAGTTAAAATAATTTAAATGTTTTTAGAAAACAGAGTGCTATTCCCTTCTGGAATGAGAAATCTAATCTCCATGGATATTTTTTGCCATTTTCCCCCTGAGAAGCTCTCTCTTTCTGTAGCTTATTACTGTATGTTAGATATGATAAAGGCACAATGATAGATTCGAATAAAAATAAGTTCCTACTTTGGCTCACTTGAAAAATTTGTGTAAATACTTCTTGACCAGTGACTCTTCACCAGGCTGATTTTATCCTCTAAGGGATATTTACCAAAATTTGTAAACATTTTAGGTTGTCATAATTGAAGCAGTGCCACTGGTATCTATTGGGTAGAGTTCAGGGATACTACAAAACATCCTATAATGAACAGGACAGATTCCCCGCTAAGAATTACAAGCACAAAATGTCAATAGTGCCAAAGTGGAGAAACTGTGATCTAGAACAAGTTTACTATGCTAATGCATGTCTGAACAATCTTCTCAGACTGTGTCCATGCATTTGACAGCTGTTTCTGGCATAAAATATAGTTAGTACTATACACGTTAAAAAAAATGTAGAATTCTTCTTAACGACACAGTTTCCCTAATTTTGTGCCACATTGAGTTAGCATATTGCAACACAATTCAATCAAATCTTTTGGCTTCGGAAAGTGGTTATTTGTTAAGTCAATGGCTGGCACATTATCTTTAATTATTATAGTTACTGTCTTTTATTCAAGAAACATGTGCTAAGCAACTACAACAAGTTAGGTGCAAGGCCAAACATGACTAGGTCTCTAATTCTATGGCTGTAAACATATAGGGAAGAACACAAGTAAATAATAAGATCATAATATTGCAAACTATAGGAATTCATAGAAAAGACATCTAACTCAGAAAGGAAGAGAGATGGAATAAAAGTATTTGGAGTGAGGTATCAACAATAGATTTCCAAAAGAAGGCATGCTAGGGAAAGGTGTAGAATTTAGCCTCTTGTTGACAGTGGAAGAACAATATAGATAAAGGGCACACCATGTGAGAAGAAATATAAGTCAATTTAATCATCATATTCAGAGAACTGTAAATTATGAACGTATTTAATGAAGAAAATACATTTGAGGGATAAAAAAAAATATGAGGTTACTACTAATATAAGGGAGTGATTATGAAAGGTCTAGCAGGCCAATACTCCTGGTATAGAAGATGGTATTAAAGAACTGGACTGATTGACAGCAATCATGATAATAGAAATTGATAAAAATAAAGGTCTTTGAGAGTCAAGGGAAGACAAATATTATAATGTACAGTAAGATCAGAGAGGCAGCCAGGAGAAACTTGACCTGCAAAAAGGTATGTGAAGGTTAGCATAACATGATGACATTAGGGACAGAATAGATAGGCAGGCAGCAAAAGCATTTATTCTGCACAATCAAAGGAAATTAAGAATAGATCCTCAGGAAGTTGAAAGAAGTTATCAAAACATAAGTCATGATTTCTTGCCAAGTTTCCAGATAAGATCCAGTTTGGAACCTGGAAGCTTCTGCCTAAAAGTGAGGTCAGTTCACTAGGACCTTGGCCTGTGAGGTAAGACAAATCATAGGGTGGAAGCCTCTGATAGTGATATTCCCTGGTTGAGGTCATAAATAAAAAACAATATTGCATACTGGGATGAATGTTAAAATTAGGGATATCCCTATAAATCTAAAGGATGTAGCGTGGCGATCCCCAGCCATTAATTTCACTGGTCTGACCCATGAAAAAACAGCAGAGAAAGCAAGTTGTCTGGTGTCTTTTCTTGTAAGAGCCTTAATCCTATCATCAAAACCTCATGACCTCAACTAAACCTAATTATCTCTCAAAGGCCCCATCTCTAAACACTGGGTGTTATGGCTTCAACAAAGAATTTGGGGGAACACACAATTCTTTCTATAACAGTGTGTGTGTGTGTGTGTGTGTGTGTGTGTGTATACAGAAAAAATTTTCTTCCTACTAAGAATTCTTTTTTGGCTCTCTATTTGAGATGAGCAAATAAAAATCAATGGAGGATGTGGCCAAGATTGTGGAGAAGAAAGAGCCTGAGCTCACCGCCTCCCATGGGCACATTGAAATTGCTCTATTTACAGAGCAACTATCTATGGGAATGATCTGAAGACTAGCAAAAAAGATTTTCTACAAAGTCTTTATAAAGATATAAAGAAGGAACCACAAAAAGATGAATAGGAGAGGTGGAGACACAGTATAGTCAAGGCCCACACTCCTAGGTAAGTGACCCACAAATGGGAAGATAATCACAATTGCAGATGTTCTCCCCAAGAAGCAAGGGATCTGCCCCCCACATCAGGCTTCCCAGCCCGGGGATCCTGCACCAGGAAGGCAAGCCACCAGAACGTCTGGCATTGAAGGCCAGAGAAGCTTGCATATGGGAAAGCCATTGGGCTGTAGAAAACAGGGAGTCTTCTCTTAGGGGTGCGTGCAGAGGCAGTAATTTGAAAGGAGCTTGATTCAGACCCAACTGTTGATCTTGGAGAGTCTCCCTGCAGTAGGCAACTGAGACTCCCCGAGGGGACACAGATGCTGATGGCAGCCATTTCTGGAAGCTGGATGTACCCCAAAAAGACTGGTGCCAGCAAATGACATTTTGGAGTCCTCCCTTTAGTCTATTATCCAAGGCTTACCTACCCACCAAAAACCAGCACCAGCCTTGGGACCCCCATGAGCCCCACAGCCAGCAGCAAACAGGACCTGGTCCTGCTCAACAGAGGGCCTGTCCCAGCCTCAGGACCCCCTGGGCTTTGCAGCCAGCTGCTCCAGGACCTGGCCCCACCCACCAGTGGGTCAGCAGCCGTTGCACAAGGCTGGTCCAGGAATCACACAGGGCCGGGGCAGCCCTGTCTACGAGCATACCCACAGTTGTTGGCCCCACCACAACAGAAGGGCCCACACAGCTCACATAGGGGGAACCCCTAAAACACAGTTATGATAAACAGAGGGGAGTGAGCTGCTGGGACCCATAGGACATCTCCTACATAAGGCCACTTCTCTAAGATTGGGAAACATGACCAACTTACCTAATATATAGAAATAAATACAGAGAATTAGGCAAAAGGAGGAGACAGAGGAATATATTCCAAACAAAGGAACAAGAAAAAAATCCTCAGGAAAAAAAAAAAAACCAAAAAACCAAAGTGGAGATAAACAATCTACCCAATAAAGAGTTCAAGGTAATGATCACAAAGATGCTCAATGAACTCAGGAGAAAAGCAGATGACAACAGTGAGAATTTTAACAAAGTATTAGAAAATATAAAGAAGAACCAAACAGCTGAAGAATACAAATTTAATAACTAAAATTAAAATTACACTAGAAGGAATCAACAGTTGATTTGATGATACAGAGGAATGGATCAGTGAACTGAAAGACAGAGTAGTGGAAATCACTCAAGCTGAACAGAAAAGATAAAAAAATTTTTTAAATGTGGTTGGTTTAAGAGACTTCCAGGACAGCAAGCATACTAACGTTCACATTATAGGGGTATGAGAAGGAGAAGAGAGAAAGGGACAGATCAAGAACAAGACAAGGATGCCCACATTCACCACTTTTACTCAATATAGTATTAAAAGTCCTAGCCACACAATCAGATAATAAAAAGAAATAAAAAGAATTCAATTGGAAAGGAAGAGGTAAAATTGTCACTGTAGGTCAGAGGACATGAATCTATATGGAGAAAATCTTAAATCTGCCACCAAAAATCTATTAGAAGTAAAATATGAATTCAGTAACATTGCAGGGTAAAAAACTAATATACAGAAATGTGTTGCATTTTTATACACTAATAACTATCAGAAAGAGAATTAAGAAAATAATCCCATTCACAATTACATCAAAAAGAATATAATACCTAGGAATAAATCTAACCAAAGAGGTGAAGACCTGGACTCAGAAAACTATAAGACATTGATGACAGAAACTGAAGATAATACAAACAAATGGCAAGATATACCATGCTCATGGATTGGAAGAATTAATACTGTTAAAATGATCATACTACCTGAGGCAATCTAAAGATTCAATGTGACCCCTATCAAAATACCAGAGGTATTTTTCACAGACTAGAACAAGTAATTCTAAAATTTGTATGGAAACACAGAAGACCCCAAATAGCCAAATTATCTTAAGAGAGAAGAACAAAGCTGAAGGTATCACACTCCCTGATTTTAAACTATACTATGAAGTTATAGTAATTAAAACAGTATGGTACGAGCACAAAAACAGACACATAGACCAACAGAAGAGAATAGAGAGCCCAGAAATAAACCCACACTTATACAGTCAATTAATCTATGACAAAGGAGGCAAGAATATACAATGGGGAAAAGACAGCCTTTTTAGTAAATGGCCCTGGAAAAACTAGTCAACTACATGCAAAAGAATCAACCTGGACTACTTTCTTACACCTTGTAACCTCAAAATGGATTAAAGACTTAAGATGTAAGACCTGAAACCATAAAACTCTTAAATGAAAACATGGGCAGTATGCTCTTTGACATTAGTCTTAGCAATATTTTTTTGGATATGTCTACATGGGCAAGAAAAACAAAAACAAAAACAAATCAATGGGACTAAATCAAACTAAAAAGCTTTTGCACAGCAAAGGAAACTATCAACATTCAGTTGGCTGATGAAAAGACCAACAATATATTTGCAAACAATATAGCCAATAAGAGGTTAATATCCAACATATACAAATAAGTTATACAACTCAACATCATAAAAACAAACAACCCAGTTAAAAAATGGGGAGAGGAACTGAATAGACATTTTTCTCAAGAACACCTACAGATGGTCAACAGGCACATGAAAAGATGTTCAGTTTTCTGATCACTAATCTTCAGGGAAATGCAAATCAAAATTTCAGTGAGATACCACCTCACACCTGTCAGAATGGCTACCATCAAAAAGATGACAAATAAGTGTTGATGAGGATGTGGAGAAAAGGGAGCACTCTCTTGCACTGTTGGTGGGAATATAATTGGCGCAGCCTCTATGGAAAACAGTATGAAGTTTCCTCAAAAAATTAAAAATAGAACTACCATATGATCTAGCAATTCTACTTCTCAGTATTTATCCAAAAAAACAAAAAACACTCATTGGATAAGACATATGCTTTCCAATGTTTATTGTAGCATTATTTACAATAGCCAAGATACAGAAGGAACCTAAGTGTCCAGCGACAGACAAATGGATAAAGAAGATGTCATGTGTATATGTATATGTATATACACATATATATATATATATATACATATGTATATACATATACACACACAAAATGGAATTTTACTCAGCCATTAAAAAAATGAAATCTTGCCATTTTGTGACAGCATGAATGGATCTAGAGGGTATTATGCTAAGTGAAATTATACAAAGACAAATACCATATGATCTCACTTATATGTTAAATCTAAGAAACAAAACAAACAAAACCAAAGGAAAGCAGGCTCATAGACAGAACAAACTGGTAGTTGCCAGAAAGAGGGGGTTTGAGGAGGGTAGGCAAAATAGGCGACAGAGATTAAGAGGTAGAAACCTTCAGTTATATATTAAGTCATGAGTATATATATGTTTATATGCATAGATATAGATATAGCATAAAGAATATTGTCAATAATAATGTAATAACTTTGTATGAGAGAGATGGTTACTAGACTTACGGTGATCATTTCACAGTATATGCAAACATCAAATCATTATGTAGTATACCTGAAACTAACATAATATTGGACATCAACTATATTTCAATTTTAAAAAATCGATATACACATTAGCTAAAAACAAGATTATATCCTTGTCCAAGTATCCCAGTGTGTCATAGAGAATAGCAACCCAACCCTGCTAGTCTTTGCCTCCCAGGGTCAGTGGGAAGCATTGTTAAATGGAAAGATCTCCCAGGGGGCCAGTCAAAGCCTGGCAGCATTGAGCTCCTAGATGAGGGGCCTATAACCACTTCAGTTGCCTTGGCCTCTTAAAGCTGAGGTTTGGATGTTGAGACTGGCCTGGGGGGAATAGTATCATCTGTTCTCTGTAAATTCTTTGGCTTTGATTCAGTCAGCAGCTTTTTAAATGCCAGCATATTGTGGCTTTAAGGTTTAATTAAAGGGATTAACATAACAAATCCAGGAAAAAGATAACCATATTACATGGCTTTGGATTTACCAGTAGAACGTAAAAATAATTAAGATAATTTGATTTTCTGTCTTTGGCAATATTTTTTCCAGATATATGCTGAACTATGCACACAAAAGCCAGTGAGCAGAGAACAGCCTTAACCATATGTTCAGTACAGAAACTACCAGAACATGTGTGGACTTATGTTGAGCAATACTACTAATTTTTAGTAATCACAAAAATGTACTAAATCCTATATGTAGTAAATACTAATAAATATGTTTCCTTGTAGTTGGTTTACCTGAGAATTTTCAGGCATGGGAAGAAGCTAAAAACTCTGTTAAAGTTTTATGTTTTTAAACAAAATTTATTCCCACTCTTTTATGTTGGCAGTATAAATGTAATACATAGCGGGAACGGGATGAAGCAATGTCTGTTGCTATCAGCATAAATGGCTAAAGGCTTCTTCAGGGGTTAGTGGAGAGTGTATCTATAGGAGCAATTTACGTTTTCAAAACTTGTCTGTTAGGTGAAAGTGCTTCTGCAACTCACAAATGAGTTTCACGGTGCAGTATACTACCCAGGGTCTTTGCCAGATAAGCAAGCCATACCTCAAGAGGTGATCTAAGCTTCTGGGGCATATATCCTTCTCACCTCAATCCTAGATCTTTCATCCAGTGTCTCATATAGTACTAGGATACATTTGTGATCGAGGCAAAGGTAAAACTGTACCCTTTCCAACTTTATTTTATTTGGTTCAAACACATGCAGGTTCTCATGGATTCCAGTTAATTTTATAAATAATATTGCAAAGGGTGCATGCAGTTGATTTATCATTTTCACTCAGAATCATAAATAATAGAGATAATTTTTCATTTGACTATACAGTGAGTCTCCTACATATGAACCTTCAAGTCACGAACTTTCAAAGATGTGAATGTCCGTTTGCATGTCCAATCATGTAAGTTAGTTCATGTGTCTGGTGTACATTGTCACGTGCATGCATCCTCTACAAGTGGCTGTGCTTTTGTGTACTTTATTGTATAGTACTGTATAGAGGACAGTAGTACAGTATCTTTATTTCAAGCCCAGGATGTCTGGAAGCAAGCGTAAAAGCAGTGGTGATGTAGCTGGTACTGTACTGTACTTTTCAAAGTATTGTACTGTAAGATTAAAAATGTTTATTTTTTGTGTTTGTTTTTTATGTATTACTTGTGTGAGAAGTATTATAAACCTATTACAGTACAGTACCATATAGCTGATTGTGTTAGTTGGGTACCGTACCTAGGCTAACTTTGTTGGACTTACACGAACAAACTGGACTTAACGAACGCGCTCTCAGAACAGAACTCGTTCGTATGTAGGGGATTTACAGCTACAGCTGTGGTTCACAGCTCAGGTGTATATGGTGAATAGGAAAATCCTTCTTGTTTAACTTTGTTGCAAATTCAGAAAAACAAATGCAATACAATGTTCTAAATGTAGATAAGCAAATAATACGCAGCCTGCTCAGACCTCCCTTTCTCAAATTCATGGCCATTAAATCTGTCAATTACAAGTCGATTGACTTTCCCGTGTATCTTTGCTTGAATAAGTATATTCTGTATATTTCAAAGCTTATTGCTTTGTGGGAGTTTATTTTCTAGGTGTCAGTAAGGAGCAGAGGTTTTGTCATTCTCTTTGGCATGATCTAAAACCAGATGAAAAAAGAAATAGCAAGACAAGTTTAAAAGAAAAAAATAGCTGCATGAAAAACAATAAATCAGAATATGGGAATAAGTCATGTTTATTTGGAGACTGGGATCCTCAATCCCAGTTGATAGTAAAGGGATACACTGCAACTTCAAATGACTATATAACTGTTTGTGCACTTAGATCGTTTTGTACTTTTCAAACTAACACTACTTGCAATTTAGCCTAGGAGACAACGGTCCACAATTCAAGTTGAGATTTTGCAGATTATTTGCTTTGTAATAAAATATTTTCTGTCTGGGATTACAACAGTGAAAATAAATGAAAGAAATTGTCACCTGTGGGGATCTTTCTAGTGTCCATTCTAAGACACACTTTTAAAATATATCGATGATGAAATGTCTCTTCTTGATTCATCAGGAAGAAATCAATCTAAAATGCTCTTTCTATAAAATGAACTCATACTCACAGTTTTAAGATAAGGTAATGCTGAATGACAGAAGCATTTGGTGATTGAAACCAAGAAAGAGGAAACGAAGAGGAAAAAATCAGTGTCGCTTTAGGGAAAATTCTCGGGCGTATGCATTGTAAGTTAGATAGAAAGAGTGTCAGAGTGAAGGTCATTGACTATTGTAGGAGGATTTGGGTTGTAAATAGCAGAAAGGAGAGCCAAGTGGACTTAATAAAGGGAATCATTGGCTAAAGTAATTGCCTAGCAGTGTTGTTGGCAAGGGTTTGTCTGTGATTCAAAAAATTCTACTTAACCTCCATTTACTTCCCCTACTTCCTGGGTTTACTTCTGAAACAGGAGGGAAGGGGGCAGGGCACAACCTTTAAACGAATGACATAGCCATAGGACATGACAAAAACTGGTTAGAACCAACTAGATCCAAGATGGCGGAAGATTTGACTTCCAGTGGACCTTGAGCCTCATTATACATTCACTGTAATACACTAGCATGCTAAGTGACACACCCATCAGCGCCTTGACAGTTCCGAGGCCGACCATCAAAGATCAAAAAGTGGGTGGTGGCCCAATTCCTGGAAATCTCCACCCCTTCCTCGAAATAGTTGGAATAATCCTCCCACTCACTAGCCTATGAAATTACCCAGCCCATAAAAACTAACCACGCCATATTTCGGGGCCTCTCGCCTTCTGAGATGGCCCACTCTCTGTCTGTGGAGTTTGTTTCTCTCTAAAAAAATCCACTTCTGACCTGTCACTTTGTCTCTCACTGAATTCTTTCTGGGACAAGACATCAAGAACCTGTTTCATTAAGTCCTGAGACCAGGTGTGTGATATCAATTAAAGGACCATGGGTTCAAGTTCCAATCTGAGTTCCATGGTTTCACTTCCACTGGACAAGATCTTTCCTCCTATTATTAAAAAGGTTATGAGCCGCCACTAAGGCAATACGTTTCTGTGTTTGTGTACAGCTAAAAAGGGGTCATTTGTTTTCAAAGACTTTCAGGAAAAGTCCTGATGATTGCCCTGAGATTCACCTAGGACGTGTGCAAGAATCTGAAATAATTGCACTGGACAAGATTAATACCATTTACGTTCATTATGCCTCCAACCCTAGAGCTCGGGTTTGATCAATTGCTTGTAAATTAAAGTATCTTTAAATGGTAAGGAAAGATAGTTTCCCAAACAAAACTTGTGCTGCCTTCCAAAAGATGGGGATTAGTGGGAAGTTGACGTTTGTCACTTAAATCTGCAAATATTCACTGAATGAAACAACGTTAACATTTAAAGAACAGAAACTGTTTATCCTGATTCTTTGTCTACCTTCTCACCAGCAATTTTGTAGCCTAAAACAACACCTATTTACTATCTCTGTTAAAAGATATACTAAGGTATATTAAAATTTTTAAGAGTTTGAGCAAAAATCGATTCCAATCAGGCAGCATCCAAGCTAGAAGACAGAAAAGAGCTCTGAGGAGTTATACAAAATGAAAGACTTTTATAAGCAAAAGGAACGAGGCAAAAAAGGTGGGTTGGTTATTGCAAGGTTACTTTTCTTTAATGGCAAGAGTCTATCAGGCAGATTATCTAACTAGTGCTGATCAGGCAATTCCTGACTGACTGTTTAAGATTCCATGTCTGGGAAAGCTGAAACTGTAATTAAGTTAAATCTCAGTTTGGTGATGTAGGGTTTAACATAAGCGATTCCATTTTGGGACTGTAGTCTTGGTTTTTAACCCCTCCCTCTTCTGTAGTCGGAAGTCTAGTTTGCCATTCTGCTTAGAATAACACATGACTGAAATCAAAATCAAGTGTTGACCAGGCTGACTTTTCCTCTGGAGTCTCCTGGGAAAAATCTGCTCACAAATCATTCCTGTGTGTTGACAGAATTCATTTCTTTGTGGTTACACGATGCAAATCCCGTTTTCTTGCTGACTGCAGGCTGGAGGTCATTCTAAGCTTCTAGAGGCAACTCTAAGTTCCTTTTCTCATGGTCCCTTCCAACTCCAAGCCAGCAACAGCTCAATGAATCATGCTTCATGCTTCAAATCTCTGACTTGCTCTTCTGCAACTATCCGAGAAAAACTCTCCTTTTAAAGGCTGATATGATCAGATCAGGCCTACCAAGGAAAATCTCTCTATCTTAAAGTCAACCGTGTCATAGAACATAGCCTAATCCTGGGAGAAAAACCCATCATATTCAGCTAGGGGGTTATTCAGGACATATATACCAGAAAGAGCAGGAGGTCTTTGGGGAAATCTTAGAATTCTAACACATCCACCTAATTACTTTTGGCCTATAAATTGATCTCTTAAACAAGTTTTACACATTTACCCACTTTAGAAAAGTATTTTCAATGATCATGCCAGGTATATTTTAGGTACAGCAATTAATTATCATTCATGTTTTATAATTAGGGCCTTTGAATCTGAAGTGATTAAACTGATAAATTATTTTTTCTGAATCTATAATTTGATGAATCAACCAAAGAGTGGTCAGCTTCTGAATCCCTCTTGAAATGGTCAGTTACCACCTCATCCCTGACAATTACAATTTGCTTAACTGTCCTAGGTCCAATTTTCCCTACTCCATTATCTCCCCACTTACACCAAAATTTGATTACTAGTTACTCAAATGCTGTGTATTTGCAAAAATAAATCCCAAATACAATGCCTTGTTTAAAAAGGTCACTTAAACAGGTGGGGAGAATACAAAAACTTATGATGGAAAAAAATGATACTTATGGTGCTTCTGTGAATATGATTAACTTGAAATATTGAAGGTTTCAGTATGCAATAATAGTTAAAATAATTTAGCTATTATATTACAAAATTTTCACATATTCTCAGAATTGCCCCCCTTTCTTTTCCTTTTGTTAGTTTCAGTTTGCCAAAGGATTTAATGAAATGCACATGTTAAAGATAAACTCAATTAACTTCACCCCTAATTCACACTTTCCCGTATTTTATCATCACTTTCAATGTTACCAGCTTTCTCCAGTGTTTCCTTCTTTGACATCTGCTCCTTCACTGATCTGTATGTTCAAATAATAAAGGCATGAATCCCTTTGAGAGCCTGATAAAAATCCATTGATCTTTATCCCATAGAAATATGTATTTGGGAATATATGCACACATACACAACATTTTGCTTTCAATTCATAGACTCACTGTTCCCCTAAAACTATCTCCATTTTGTATGTCTTAAGTTTTGCTATTTACTTCTCTGAAAAGTTTTATATCCACACTCTCTCTCCATCTCCAGAGCTCTCATCATCACACTTCATTTACTGCAATCATTTTCTTGCTCTTTCCAGACACTAGTGAATTCATACTCAATGCACCTTACACACAGATAAGGTTTAACTTTTTTTTTTTCTCAAAAAACTCTTTCAATATATTCATTTACTCAAAAGTCTCCCTCTCTGTATTTTAGTATTCATTGCTTTCATCTAAACTTACAAAGGCCCTTTTCATCTCTTTTTCCTAAACTCACTGCCTTATCCTGTCCTCTAATTACTGGTTGTGGAAAATACTAAAGCAAGTGTTTTCCTGGCTTCAACCAAATTCAAATACTTTCCTCTACGTGAAATTGACTTCTTCCTTGCTGGCCTGCATGCCTTTCTTTGCAGGTGACTTCACAGCCACCCTCAATGCCCTAGTTTCACCTGTCTACCCTCCTGCAGAAAGTCTGTCGTGTGTGTATATGCTGTCGATATTAATCTCAAATAATTTTAACCCATTCATTTTCTCCACTGCTACACTGCAAAGTCAGAAGGAAAAACACGGTCTGTGTCCCTTGTACTGGTCCCTCCCTCTTCTAGTTAAGAGTTTTAGGTTGTCTGTAAAAGCACATGTACACATGTAGTTAAATACTAGTAGTAAACATAAAGATCAATCTTATTTTCTACATTTTTCAAAGAAAGAAAAAACTAATTTTAATAGAACTGAATATAGTTTGAAATCCTGTTTTAAAGTTTACTGTTAATTACCTTAAAAAATATTTTTCATGTAACACATTACCCAAAGACACACACACATTCATACATATACAACTTTAAAAATAAAATAAAAGGTAATCCAGAAAATTACCTTTCTCTTTGACAAATATAAATGGGATGGGATAAGTCCTCAGAAGTTGCTCAGAGGTTAACGCTTAGACAAAGTAATTCATCAATAAGACATTTTAAAAAATATACTCCAAGGTGGGAGGGGCAATATATGGGTAAGGGATTAAGAGATGCAAACTATTAAGTATAAAATAAGCTACAAGGATATATTGTACAACATGAGGAATATAGCAAATATTTTATAATAACTACAAATGGAGTATAACCTTTAAAAATTATGAATCACTATATTATACACCTATAATTTATATATTATTATACATCAACTATAAGTCAGAAATAAATAAATAAATACTCCAACATAGGAAGCAAAGTTTTTGACCCTGTATTGTACCTAGATTCTGATGTCTGTAAACAGAATGGAGCGGGGGGAAAAAAAGCAAAGAAGGAAAAAGAAATTGTAAATCACATTAGTGTCTAGCACAGAAAAATGGTAATGGTTTCAAAAGGAAGCTCTGCCATGAAAAGGCCTGGATAACACAAAGTCAGTGAGTCATGGTTTCAGTGACTAAGAGGAACACCAGCAAAGGAATAGACCTGTGGTAGTAAGGCTCCCTGGTTGAGCCTAGGGCAAATGCTTGTACTGGCTTATTATGGCTCTTTCCTGGTGCCAGGGTCCCGGGCCAGAGTTGAAAAAGGCCCTCCTTGAATACAGATACAGTAGTAATGCAATTAGCAATGGAGGCACAGATTCTTTGCAAAAATTGTCTGGGAAGTACGTCAATTCTCTGAGTGACATCAGCAAAATCAATCAAGAATCAATGCAGCTACTTGGAAATAGAAATAACTTCAGGGATTATGGAGAGTAAGGGGTGGGCAGAACCTAGTCGAAATTAGCCTTAATAGTGGCTCCTTCCACTTTTCAATGCTGAAAGAAAGAATTTGGGTGATTGAGGCGCAGAATAATTGCTATGCTATTAATTTGTACCATAATTGTACCTCTAGGTTCGTGGCTGAAGGAAATACCTGTTATGTTTATTTTTACATTTTAATTGGTATAGATCAGGCATTGTGGGAATTTAGAGTTTGTCACACCAACATTACAAAGTGGCATTATAGCAATCTGCCTTGGGAGGTGCTGAGAAATCATTCCCTCTGGAATGGGAAATTTCTTGCTCCCTTCTTCACATTGCACATAGAGAATTGGTTCTGTTAGACTAATACTTGCCATAAAAAATGTTAATTGATTAATTTAAAGAGTAGCTTTTGTTAGTAGAGTAATAGACATCATGTAGTTTCATTTGCTTCCCCTGCATTATCTGTAGGTTCTTAATTGAAAGGCACGAGATAATATCAGTATTTAGCAGTGTCTGAATATGTTTAGCCTGCATATGTTTAGAGGTTAGTCTCCTTTACCACCTTTTGGAGTAAGCCCAAATTCTTTATTTATCAAGGGAAGAAAGTGAAAGTTAAAGTTGAAGTGACTTGTCTAAAGTACTTAGGATGATAAATAGTGATATTATATGGCCTGTATTTTAGATTATGGCAGCAGTTTTTAACAATTCAACAGTTAAGTAGACAATAAAAATGTAAATTTTATACAAATTGACAACTAAATTTTATGCTATTAAAATATTTTGAATGGGTGTAACACTTGCAGTGAAAAGCTCCACTAAAGAGGAGGATTTGTTTTCCAATTCAGCTTCTGCATTAATACCTGTGAGATCTTGTCAATTAACTGAAACTTAGAAGCACATTTTAATCTATTAAATAAGAGATAAAAAAATCTCTATCTCACAGGTTATAATGAAGCTTAAATGAGAAAATGAGGTGAAATCACTTTGTAATGGCAAAGAGGAAAATAAATGCTAGTTATATTGTTGTAGTTGTTGAACATGTATCGTTAGGATAAGCATAAGAAAGTGCTACTTTCAACAGAGAGTAATAAATGCATAAAATGGTTAAAACTCAAGGTAGACGATGTTAAAAATAACTTTGTAAAATTGTTTAAATATTGAAAGTAAAAGACACATGATGAATAAACAATGGAAAACGAATTGGGGTAAATTTCTGGCTTTTTGAGAGTAATATTATCAAAGCAGTACTTCTTAATTAGATGCTTTGTAAATGTGTAGTGGCATTTTTTATCTTAATATTGGTTAAATATTCTTGATTGTTCATTACAATATTGCATAAGATAGCCTTGTGCAGCCCCAAAGGTCAATAGAGCCTGTTGAGGGCTTCCCTGGTGGCGCAGTGGTTAAGAATCCGCCTGCCAAGGCAGGGGACACGGGTTCGAGCCCTGGTCTGGGAAGATCCCACATGCCGCGGAGCAACTAAGCCCGTGCACCACAACTACTGAGACTGCGCTCTAGAGCCCGTGAGCTACAACTACAGAAGCCCACGAGCCACAACTACTGAAGCCCGCGCGCCTAGAGCCCGTGCTCCACAACAAGAGAATCCCCCGCTCGCGGCAACTAGAGAAAGCCTGCGCGCAGCAAGAAAGACCCAGCGCAGCCAAAAATAAATAAATAAAATAAATAAATTTTTTTAAAAATTTATTTATTTATGGCTGTGTTGGGTCTTCGTTTCTGTGTGAGGGCTTCCTCCAGTTGCGGCAAGTGGGGGCCACTCTTCATCGCGGTGCGCGGGCCTCTCACCATCGCGGCCTCTCTTGTTGCGGAGCACAGGCTCCAGACGCGCAGGCTCAGTAATTGTGGCTCACGGGCCCAGTTGCTCCGCGGCATGTGGGATCTTCCCAGACCAGGGCTCGAACCCGTGTCCCCTGCATTGGCAGGCGGATTCTCAACCACTGAGCCACCAGGGAAGCCCCAAATTTTTAAAAAAAGAAAAAAGAGATATAGCCTGTTGAGAAACACTGGAAAGGGAGCCGAGAGGATCTGCAGCTAACGGAGTCAGCACACGCCTTCTGACTGCATACCTAAAGCCCGTGCCATTTCTCCCACTGATGAGAAAAAAAGAAAAGAAGAAACGAAGGCCAATATTGTAAACATGTATGAGCAAGTTCCCCGTGCATATAATACAGATTCTCCATTTTTATTACTTCGAGTTATAAGAAGAGGTAAAAAGAGCAAATGTCAGGAAGATATGTATACTGCCACGTCTCTCTGCATGGAGAGATGGAGGAGGGACTGAGTCATACTGGAGAATTCAAGGGGTCTATTTATTTTAATTTCCTTCCATCCTTCCTTCTTTCCCTCCTTCCTTTTTCTTTTGAGATACTCGCGTAATACTCTGATAGTTATAGTGATGATCGGTAGGACAAGTACCTCATTATGAACTTGAATTCACTCTTTCAGGCCCTTGAGAACTTATACTTTCTTCTTCCATCATTTCCCATGATATGTGGAGAAAACACAAGAATTCCAACTTCTAGCTATTTCTGTTTTATGGAATTCATCTTGAAAACCTCTTTTCTAAGAAACTCGGGGAACATCGATTTATGTTGCTATATATTTTTGCAAAACTATGTGTGTAAAATGCAGTGCATAATGTCTACCCAGGATAAAAACTATATGATAACTTGAGCTTGAAGGAAGCAAAACTCTTCCTGGCCTCTCTATGTAAAGGGAAAACTAGTAGGTATGTGTCCCATAATAAATAGGAATAATAGTATCAAAACAAATCTAGAAGCATTCTTCCTCTACTCTCATCACTCTTCGATTTTTAGCAATTAATTATGAATAGTAACCCTGAAATTGCTACAAATAATTCAAACAAATATGAATTCTTACCTATCTAAATAATATATAGATACTAGGAAGTATTTTTTTGCTTTAATAACTTATGACTACACAGACCGTATGACACAAGTACTCTACACATAAGTCTTTTGTCGTCTTACAGTCTGTTTCCTCTATCACTCAGTGGAAAGTTGGGGTAAGACAAAAGAAACTGCCTTTACTAAAGTTTTGGAAAAGTCAGTTTCTAATCCCAGCTCTGTAAAATTACCTGTAAAATGACCTCATTCAGGTCTTTGGTCCTCTGAACTTTAATAGGCCTCAATCTGCTCTGATGTAAGATCAATGCATGAATGTTTCCAGTTTGAAAGCCTTATAATTATATATATATATATATATATATATATATAATTATATATATATCCATGGAATTGATATATATATACATATCAATGGAATTCTATGAATATAAGAAAAATTCTCCCTTTTACATTAAAAAACAAGAAACTCACACTTAATGGAAGTTGATTGACACTCATTGACAAGAGCTCTTATGCATTCAATAATACATTTAATAAATGTTTTTGATTAAATCCAATAGCTTCTGTAAACATTTGAAAAAACTGCAATACACACAACTGTGTTATTTATTCAACATAAATAATGCTTTGTGCTCTTTTGCCTTCATTCAGATCTAATGTTGCCAGGTGATCGGGCACCAAGGAGTATTTTCTTTAGATCATGCAGAATTTTTGAAAATTGAGTTAATTTTCAAAAATCAAATTTACTCAGCCAGAAGTGTGGATTTCCAAGTCCTTTTGGCATGCTCAAAAACAATGTAAATAATCATCTACATCTAGGGGAGAGTGTGTGTTTCTGCAGTTTACCTCATCCTCCAGCTCTTCAGATTTTTTTTTTCCTTCAGACTGATTCTCTTTTTAAATTTGTTTTGTTTTTTCCTTGGCCCCATAAGGCACCTAGTTCCCATCCCACACCTCTGTTACATTCTTCTTTATTTTATCCAGTCTCTTTAATTTTGTAATGACAAAATAAACTCATCTTGCTAAACCCAAACTCAAATAATCCTTCTCTAATACATCAATAAAAAATAACAAAGCAGAAACAAATGAACAAACAATCTCAAATACAGATAAAAGTAGGCAATTTACCTCTTCTCACATTAACTACCTGTGGTATTCCCATGGTTCCTTCTCTATACAGGTTCCTTTATCTTTTCTCAAGTGAAGTGATCCAGACTCTCCCAGAACAATTCTTTAGCTTTTAATTTAATTTATGTATAGTACATTAATAATACAAACTTTAGACAAAGTTTAGGAATGTGAATTCCTATGGAAGTCAATAGGAAAAGCTCTTTTGAGTAGAAGAAGATGTGAAAATCCATGCAAAATATATCACATAGCTGTCTCCAATTTGTTGTTTATTCCAACAAATTGAGTTGATCCAGACAGTAAACAGATTGAAACTGAATTAAGGTATCATGGTTAATTGAAAATAATGCTGAAAGTAAACACAGTATTCCCCAAAGATTATATCAAGATTGGCAATAATATTTAATTTTAGTAAGTGAAAGACATTGAGATTTCCTTTTAATATGTTGGACAGAAACTTGACATTTCCTTTTATGCTTCATGTTTTTTTTTTTTTTTTTTTTTTTTATGCTTCATGTTTTTTGTGTCCCAATCTAGGAAATACTTCCTCCAAAACACAAAGATGTTGAACCATTTGATATTCTCCCAGGTTTTAATGGTTCTTACTTTTTTGTTTACATATATGATTAATCTTGATCAATCTCAAAATAAATTTCATTTGCAGCGTAAGACAGGAATCAGTGTCTTTTTCCTTTATTTTCCCAATTGGTATATTCATTTTTCTAGCACAGTTTATTGAAAAGAATTTCTTTCCATCATCACGTACCTTGGCACCTTTGTTGAAAATCCCTTAATCACATATGTGTGGGTCTCTTTACAAATTTTCTATTTGTTTTATTAATTTTTTTTCTATTCTCAAGTCAGTATCTTATCATTTTGATTGCTATAGCTTTTTAACAAAGTCTTGAATCAGATAGTATAAAGCCTCCAAACTTGTTTTCTTTTTCTAATTTTCTTTTGACTATTCTAGGTACTTTAAAGTACTTTAAAGCTTGCCAAATGTATCTTTACTAAAAATATTTCAAATCAATTTATACTAAATTTAAATCTAAAGTACAATGCAATTTTCATAAATATTTAGTGCAGTTAATTTGCCTCTCAATGAAAAGTAATAAATGTAACAATAAAGCTAACATAAATACTGTTGTGATAGAGGTTGCTTTACTGAAATGTTCATTAATTTTGAAATACAGAGAGTCAAAGAGGTGTTTTGATTTCAATTAATATATCTCTTTTAAGCAATACATTCAGGTTATTCCTAACAAGCCAGAAAGTAAATAGTTAAACGTCGTACAGGGTGGTCCTTAGTCAATTTATCAATATACAGGACATTGACTGGCTGCCAAACTACTATATGTCTCAGAAGACGTTAAGATGAGCTTCAATTTTTATATGATAATTGGAAATTTCAGAACCTAGTGTTCCATCAGTTAGCAAAGATGGATCTGTCCAAAGATATGACAACAATTTGCAAAAATTTGCTGGTAAGTGCAGATATCTAGAGAAAGTTTAGCAAGTGCAAGTGATAGAAAATTGCAAGAATAGGAAAATAATTTTTAAAATATATAGAATCATTCAATTACATGTGATCTGTTGGAAACTTTGCCAGTGTTCCAAATATTATCAAATTTCATTCTAAATCCACGGGAAAGAAACATGAAGCAGAAATCACTATGCCAATTGTAGCTTATTTTCATGTTTTATATTTTTACATTTGTAGCATGGATTGATAGTTTGAATATTTGAATACTATTTGTAGTACTTGACAAAGTTATTAATAAAACATTTAATATATCACCTATGTTTCTTAAGCCCAGAAATAAATGAATATTTGCATTTAATAATTAAAGACATTAAACATGTTTTTGCTTATTAAATATGCATTTTAATAAAGCTTTTTGGTCATGTAACTGAGGTATTTTTATGTGTTTTTAATGAAAATAATCATATCATTCAAATTAATATAATTATTTAAAATAATGTTATTTCCCAATGACAAGGAAAAGCATGCATATATAGAAGGCAGTTATCACTTATTAATTTATTCACTTATGTAATTTTCAATTTTAAAAATCATATATGGGAATATAACATATGTTGAAGATATGGCATATATATCATATATGTGCTACATACTAGGGAATAAAAAATGGTTCTTTCCTCAAAGACATTGTACTTGAATGGGTAGAAAGTTTATTTATTAGAGCACAAAATAAAATAGGAAATGCTCTCAAGCCAAATTACATTTACCCTTCAAGATTTAGCTTTCCTCTAAATCATTCCATGTTCTTTATACTTCTAATAAAAACCTGTTTTTAGTAAAATTTTCAACAATAGACCTTTGGCATAAACTAAAATAGTCTTCATCCTAGCATAGGACCTGACATTTAATTACTTTGAAATAAGATTAATATTGTAGTAAGTAATTGATAAAATCCATGAATAAAAGCTAGCCATTTGGAGTGTGAGAAAAATAACTTTCCAGGCAGAGAAAACAGAGTATCAGAAGCCTTCAGGTGAAAAATGGCTGGGTTTATTTGAAAACCAAAATAAGATAAGGTAGGGTCAGATCATAAAGCCCATCATAAAAAGTGTGGGATTATTTTGAATTTGTATCAGTCCTAGAGCTGCTGTAACAAAAATATCAAAAACTGTGTGGTTTAAAAGAACAGAAATATATTCTTTCACAGTTCTGAAAGCCAGAAGTTCAAAATCAAGGTGTCAATGGGGTTCATTCTTTCTGAGGGCTCTGCGGGAGCATCTGGTCCATTCCTCTCTCTTTGCTTCTGGTGATGACCTGAGATCCTTGGTGCTCACATTAGTATCTTTCCTGTGTGTCTGTGTGTCCGAATTTCACTTTTAGAAGGACATCAGTCATACAATATTATAAGTCCACCCTATGCCAATATGACCTCTTTTTAACCCAGATTTCAAATAACTCACATTAAAAGCATAAATTTCATACCTATTATTCCACATATAACATTTTAGATTCCCATCCTGTGACTATTCAATCAAACACTAATCGACCTATTGGTATGAAAGAATTTTTGCAGATGGAATTAAAGTGTCAAGCCACTTGAATTTAAAATATGGAGGCTGGGAATGCCCTGGTGGTCCAGTAGTTAAGACTCCACAGTTTCACTGCCCAGGGCCCGGGTTCAATCCCTGGTTGGGGAACTAAGATCCCAAATAAATAAATAAATAAAAATAAAATAGATCAATCTTTGGACTTCCCTGGCGGTCCAGTGGTTAAGACTCCACGCTTCCACTGCAGGGGGCATGGGTTCGATCCCTGGTTGGAGAACTAAGATCCTGCATGCCACATGGTGAGGCCTAAATATAAATAAATGAATATGGAGACTGTTTGGGTGGGTCTGGCCCAATCAGGTGAACCCTTTAAAAGTAAAGAGTTTTCTCCAGATATGAGCAGAAGAGGGAGTTAGATCTTCAAAGCACATGGGGGAGTCAGTGCACTGTTGCTGACTTTGGAGATGCGAGGGCCACATGCAAGAACTGGAGATCTGTCTCTAGGTGCTGATGGGGTAGCAGCTAGCAAGAAATGAAAACCTCAGACATGCAGCCTCACAGAAATGAATTCTGCCAACAAGAATGAATCTAGAAGAGGATTATTCTCCAGAACCTATAGACAAGAGTCTCGCAGACACCTTAATTTTGGCCTTGTAAGACCCTGAGCAGAAAATCCAGCCCCACCATAGTAGGCTTCTGACTTAAAGAACTGTGAGCTTATAAATAGATGGTTGTTAAACCACTAAGGTTGTAGTCATGTGTTACACCACAATAGAAAATAAATACAACTTCGGCCAATGTGTTAGATTTATCTCTTTGTATGATTATTCCTCCCCATGATATATATAGCAGTAGTGCCATGAAAGAAAACTTTAGTTTCAATTTCTTTTTTTTTTCCTCTTAATTTCCTACTTGAATTCCTTGTTTTTAAAACTTATCCAAGTAGGCCTTAAAGTATTGTCACAAATTCCTACTCTATAAAATTTTGATGATGTAGTATATGGTAGTGATATGGTATGGGATATGTGGTATATAGTATGTGGTAGACTATTTTTCCCCCTATTTAGAACTAAAAAATTAATTTTTAGCCAAGCTTTACAGAAAAAAAAATGTAACTAAGCTTAGCTCACTTTCTTGAAACTACTCTTTCTTTTCATAAATTTAAAAAACTCATGGGGTTTCCCTGGTGGCACAGTGGTTGAGAATCTGCCTGCCAATGCAGGGGACACGGGTTCAAGCCCTGGTGCAGGAAGATCCCACATGCCATGGAGCAACTAAGCCCGTGCCCCACAACTACTGAGCCTGCGCTCTAGAGCCTGCGAGCCACAACTACTGAGCCCGGGTGCCACAACTACTGAAGCCCATGCACCTAGAGAAGCCACTGCAATGAGAAGCCCTTGCACTGCAACTAAGAGTAGCACCCGCTCGCCGCAACTAGACAAAGCCCACGTGCAGCAACAAAGACTCAATGCAGCCAAAAATAAAATTAATTTTTAAAAACTCATGGAAATAATAATAATATATTAGTATTATAATAATATATAATAAATTAATATTATAATAGTATATAATAATGTATTACTATTATAATAATATATAATAATATATTAATATTATAATATATAATAATAATAATAATATATAATACAAATATTATATTTTATATATATATATATATATATATATAATACAAATTAAATAGCACACTTAAGCCAAAATAGGACTTATATTTTTCTAAACATAGACTTGATAGGTTTCATTTAAATATAGGCTGGAATTTATTTTAATCAATTTTATTTACAACATGAAATTTTATTTACATGTTAAGTAGTAAAACTACAACAACAAACAAAGGCAAAGCAATATCAATAGAAATATAACCTAAGACATAATTTATATAAGACTTTGAAAAAACATTTTCTTACTGAGTAACATGATCAGTTTCAAATAAAATTGTAGCAGCTACTAAATTATTATGCATACAAGTTGGTTTCTTGATTTCTTAATAGGTCACTATATGTATAAAAAGTATTATTTTAAAATGAAATTTACCTTTTTACTATGAAACCTGTCTTTTCTTTTTTTCCACAAATATCTGATTCTAGGTAGAACTTAAGCACAGAAAACTGAAATAAGGTCATTTTTCTCCTTGCTCGTGATGCTTGTTAAGCAAGAAAATGCCTGTTCACATATGTAAGATGTTGAAAACTACAGCAAAAGATTCGTTTCATTCCTGTGAATGTCAAACACACTTCTTCGACAGAATCCCAGAATTTGTGTAGGGGCAGACTAGCAAGTCTCACCTTTAGTCTATGTTCAGACTGCAGCTCACAAAATTCTTCCTGTTGACTGAGTTGAGATCTCAGCCTGAGCAGAAGATTCAGAAAAATGGTCCTTCATTTATTGATACCCTTGTATTCAAAAGAGAAGGCACACCCTGTTCAGTTCTTTCCTATAGGTCTTGCAGGTGGTTTTCAACAACTCCTGAGGCTTACTGATTCCCTTTCACGTACTTAATTAAGTCCAAGCAGGAGTAGAAATACTTCAATTTCCTTTTGAAGATCATTTTTAAAAAAGATTCTGTTACCTTTTAGAACGCTTTCTGCAAGACCTCACAAAGACCTGTTAGACTGGTCCTTGTGTGGGAAGACATCTGCTAAGCAGACCAGTTTGGGCAGCAATAGTTTATCTTGAAATTCTCCACTGAATCAAGTCTACTGTTTTCTTGAGCGCATCCTCCAATTCACCTCTCTGCTGAAACACCTTGTTGAGCACTGCTCCTCTGTTCACCCACTGGAGTTCTGTGTGCAGCAAATTTATGTGCTCTTTGACACCCATTTGTACCCCCATTTTTAAAACAAGTCTCAAGTAAAACTGGTCTTTGTTTAATAAAGTATTTTTGTAACATCGTTCAAAACTGTTTTAAAATTTTACCTTCAAGTGTTTTTGTCACCAGCATTTCTCAATGAAGAAAGCATTGTTGTGACTACCTCAGGATTTTCTTTCATTTAAAGAGATATAAAAGCTCTCGTGGAACCAAGCATTTTTGGGGCACCATCAGCACAAATGTCAACACATTTCCTCCAAAACAAACTCTGTGTTTGCAGATAAGAGGGAAAACATTAAAAACATCTTGGCCTTTGCTTCAGTCTGCTTTTTGCAGTAGAAAAAAAAAAAATTCTTGAATCTCACATCAGTCACAAATCTTACAAATGCTATAGCATGACATTTACTGGGGAAATCTCAAGACTCGTCAACCTGGTAAAGAAGCTGTTGTTTTTCAGATTATTACACAAAACTTCTTCAGCATGCTGTGGCATGACATTAACATGTGTATTATACTGTTTGAGAGTGGAACCTTTCCATATCCTCATACTTCACCTTGTCGTAGCATTTTAATCACTTTCATTTTACGTACTGACATTATTAGGTTCTCACCAACTGTGTGACTTTTCCTTCTCAGGGCAATAAGTTGGGTTACTAAACAACTTGCTTCCTGAGTGCTTTCACTAATGTGACTTTTTTAAATGAAAACTTTAGTTTTGTGATTCTAATATCTGTTTAAAATAATCAGCACCTTTAAGTGTCTAAAGGCTGTACCTTGTAATGAAGTATATTTTCAATTTTGCTGGAGCCATTCCTGCATTTTTAGTTTATTTACCATACAGTGGAACAGGAAACATGGTTTTTCGCCCAGGAAAAGCCCAAGAATAAGAAACTTTCATTGTAACAGCAGGCTTTTTTGGTGTGTGTGTCCTTGTTATATTTCTGAAATGATTCAGAAAATTTTAATTGTTCATCGCCAACCTTTTCAGAATTGTTCACTGGCTTAGACATAAAATCCTCCTCTTTCTTTCACACCTCATCTTCAAAAACCATTGCACTTAACACAAAGACATCTTTGTTTAAAAAAAAAAGAGGCTAATAAGATATAAAACAGAAGTGTATCATAAATAAAAGAGAAAATTGCAAAACAAAAAATATGAAAACCTCACGACACAATTCACTGCTAACATACACGATACACATTACGACAGTCGCAACAATAGCAGAGTATGAAAGGGAGTAGTAGCCCGTTGCAACATATAGAAACTCTTTCTTCTGAATTAAACTTTCTGACTTTCTTTTAGGACAGTATAGCATGTTTGCTCTCGTGTTTTCCTAAATCAGCCGGCGCTGCCTAACCAGAGGTTAGAGTTAATGATTTGGGAGGGAGAGTCTGATATCGTTGGCCTCTTCTCCTCCCCTTCGTGTAATCAGCACTCATCAATTATAACAGCCTCTCCTACGTGGCCTCAAAACTGAGAATGAGCGCAACCAAATGAGCACGGTGCTTCTGCACACTGCTATCTGGGAATGAAAAAAACCTCTAAACAATCTGATAACGGGGCTGCTCCATCACTGTGAGTGCTAAGATCTTGCACAAGGTACAAAAATATTTCCTTTTTGTATGTGATCATTCACACAACCCACAACCATACCTCACCTAAACCAGGAACCCAGGTTGAGAAATCCTATTGTAAACCCACATAGAATAATATCAGTTACTTATCATAGCATTTCTATTTACCGATAAAATGCATGTTAATTGTTGTATCTTTGTTTTAACATATGTTTGATATTTGAGTATATCATTTTAAGGGCTAAAATATAAATTAAAATCATAAAAAACTTTATGTGTAAAATAATCTGTTCTATGAGATGTCCAGTAACTATCCATAATGATTTAGAGCCAAGACACAAAAGCCTATAATCATGTCGAAAATGATGTTGGGAAACCCACATCTGTATGGATGCTATTCCACAAATCAAGTAAGAGGAAAGAACAGTAATATTAGATAGGCAGCTTCATCAAGATTGTTTCTACTTTAATGCATGCTATTGGTGTTCCGGTATAGGCAGGCCTTCAAAGCAGAACCTCCTTTATAATTTTTGTCATAAAGTCTTATTTTTTTTTCTTCTTTCTTACCACTTGGAAAGTTATTCAGGCATTTTATGAGAGAAGGTTTTATGAAACTCTATACTGTACATATCATTACAACTAAATCTTATTTTACTGGAAGATATCATAACTTCACTAAATCACTCTACAGATCCTGTAGAACAAACATCAAAACAGAATTTATTTGTAGTTGTAGACCCCAACCCCATCATATGCACCAGTCATCTTGTCCCTTACTAGGTCAGGGAGGTATTTAATCATGTCCTCAATGTTGGCAAATATCCTAAATTCTGTCTGAGACTAAGTTTTGCAGATATGATTTAACTGAAATAAAATTACATGCAAAGCAAGTATGAGTTACTGTCAAATTGTCACTCTACAATTAATCAAAATGTATTGAAAGACTTCAAGTCAGGCACTATTGCTGTACTTTTATTTGTATTTTCTAAGTTCTTAATATTGAGTCAATTACACTGTGAGACTTCCCTTCGAAATTATTGATCCACCTTGTTCTCAATCTGACTGCACAGAGAATCATGAGTAAAAATTAAAACTAAGGAACAAATATATAATTACCAGAACCCACCCCAAAACAACAGATCAGGCTAAGACTGAGGACCAAACACAGATTTCATAAAGCTCCACAAGTGATGAAGCACAGACAGGGTTGAAAATCTCTGGACCAAATAATGTAAACATTTAAATCCCATCTTTGTACAATTAGCAAATAAGCTACATTCATGGTAATTTTGTCAGCGCTAGCGGTAGCTATGATGAGTCATTTATTCATTCATTCATTCATTCATTTAATCAGGAATTCATGCATGAAATTGTAATTAAATGACTGTTGCATACATTATATACCAGGAAATGGAAATACAAGAATGAATTAGGCATGGTTCCAGTTCTCAAGAAGATCATGTTATGAAAGCCAAGCACACTAAAAAATTATAATGCAATGTGGCAAGTGCAATCACGGAAGTATTGCAATGCAAAAAAATAAAAATGCAACGCATATGTGCAATCACAGGCTATTCCAAGAGAGTAGAGAGGAAGGACGTTTAAATGTGTTTGAGATGTTAGGGTCTTGAAGTATGATTTACACCTTTGTAAAAAATTTAAATGCATGTGAAGGAGCCAGGAGGAAAGCCTCTTCAGAAGAAACAATAGCAAATGCAAAGGCATAGAAGAGTAAGAATTGGATATGGCTGAATAGTATGCATTTGTTTAGAGATTATGAAAGATGGATCTGGAAAAATAGGGCCTTGAATATCATGTCGGGGATTTTTAACTTCATTGACTAGCCAGTTACTACACCAATTTGAATTCACAGATAGATAACATAAAAGAAAAGAAAGTAGGAGAAAGAAGAGCAAAGAAAAAAAATAGAATGAAAAGAAGATGAAAGTGACCCATAAGACTATCAGTTTTGTAGTTTTACAAGTAAAATTAGGAAATAACAACACCTTTATTACTCCAATATTTCAGAACCAAAAAGCCATTTTAAAATAATAAAAGTGGAAAATATCAAGACAGAGTAGTTTGATGAAGTGAACATAATCAGTTTCACACACAACTTGTGGCATTGTCTTTTTTGTTCTCTTCTGTCTAAAGACAAGTAAAAATTTCATCAGGGTTTTGGGAATCACTTGGGGGACTTGGAAACTTTTAAATCTGGGACAAAATTAGATTTTATTTTTATCAAATCAATTCTGTCATAGTGGAAGGAAGTGTGGTAGGGGACAAAATTACTTCTTTTCTCACAAATTGTTAAGATTGCATTTCGGTCAAATTTGCTCTTCCAAAATTTTTAACTTCTTTTAGCCAGAGGGTATAATTTAAAGCATCATCTTTTGGAACCGAATTGTTTGCATCAGGTTCATTAATTTACCATCTTCTTCAGGGGGACAATGCTCCCTGTTTCAAATCATTAACAGTGGTATAGTAATCACCTTGAAAGGTAGTTTTAAAAAACAAACAAACAAACAAACCATTCAATATGCAGTAACATGTTTACAATGATGGGTTGAGTACATGAGAATCAATATGTTATATAGGGACTTCCCTAGTGGTCCAGTGGGTAAGACTCCTCACTCCCAATGCATGGGGCCTGGGTTTGATCCCTGCTGGGGAACTAGATCCCTCACGCATGCCGCAAATAAGAGTTCACATGCCGCAACTAAAAGATCCTGCGTGCCGCAACTAAGACCCGACGCAGCCAAAATAAATAAATAAGTATATATTAAAAATTTTTTAAAAAATGTTATATAAAAATAAGAAATCAAAATTAACGCTCTCTGACTTTTTTGACTGTAAACCAAAATAAGAAAGTTTATTGTTCTTATCCCTAATAGATTTTAAAAAATATGTTAGCCAGCTCACTTAATGGGGAAACAATGTTTTCTGACACGATCAAACAATGAATTTCCGGCTTTTACACTACAGTATGTGCAGCCTTAGACTGTTCTGTAAGGTTCTTTTCCACAGGTCTAATTACTTAAGAAGAGTGGAGTACAAGGACCTAAGGTTAACACGCACTCTAACAATTTTTTGCTTCATGAACAACTGTCAAATGTAATGCACCTCATTAAATTCTATATACCCTATGCAGAACTGTCACATAGAGTAGTTGCTCTAAATATGAAGTGCTTTGATTCATTTCAATCTCTCACTGATTATAAATACTTCAGTAGAAGTTTTCCACGTTATCAATACACAAAATTTAAAGCAGCTAGCATATGGAAAATTAGGACAGTCAATATGACTGAAATTTTAATGTGAAAATGAATGGCTAACATTTCTTTTCTAGCTCTGATTTGACTGTATTACTCTTTCACAATGAAAAATATATGACAAAAAAATACTTCAAAGAAAATTTCAAGATTATAAATCTACCCCTTCTGGTTACAGATAAGGTAGACTTGATCCAACTGCAAAGTAGCAGCAACTGTATCATTCATGAAAGTGGACCACTCTCATACTGCTGGAGTAGTATTTTACTTAAGAGTTAATTATCAAACACTTAGCTCAATAAAAGTGAAGCGAAAATTTTTAAGTACATCAATTCTACTATTTCCAACAGACTCTTAGATTTTAAGTAAGTTATCATAAATTCTACTTCCCTGTATACTTTTTGCAGGTCTTAACTATTTTAGCTAATTGTGCATATTTCCATCTTTATTCATTAATACTATAGGCTGTAGACATTCAGTAAAGCTAAGTGATTATTCACAGGAGTAAAATATCATTTTATGATATCAGCTATACATAGTTGCGAGTAGAGAGAGAAAATATTTTACAACCATTTCTCAGAATTCTCCTGGCTAAGAATGAAAAATAGCTCCCCAGATCCCAGTGAACTGCAGCAACCGTGTGTGCCAAAAGCTCTAGTTGGAGAGTTAGAATCAAATAACCCCTCTTCCCTTCTAGAAATGCTCTCCCAAGATGGCCTCAGTTCTTTTTTTCTTTAATTTACTCTAAACCTTTAAGGATAATTATTAACCTAGTCTTATAGAAACACTTAACTCCTTATTCTCAAGTAACAAAAATATCCATATATATACAATAAGTACATATATATACATATTTATTGTATAATACATGTATATCCATAAATACCACATAATATATAATATATTAATAATAATTATATAGTATTGGATTGGCCAAAAAGTTAGTTCGGGTTTTTCCGGAAGATGTTACAGAAAATCCCGAATGAACTTTTTGGCCAGCCCAATATATATAATATATAAATATAATATATAATATTATATATTATGTGGTATTTATGGATACACATGTATAACACAATAAGTGTGTATATATTTAATGCAACAAAACTGAATCTTACTTTGTTATAATGTGCATTAGAAGTGGAATTAGAGTGCTGAAAGACCACTCTTTAAGTATAAAATTGTATATTTTGGAATCAGAGAGCACTCTTTTTTTTTTTTTTTTAATTTATTTATTTATTTATTTTTGGCTGTGTTGGGTCTTCGTTTCTGTGCGAGGGCTTTCTCTAGTTGCGGCAAGCGGGGGCCACTCTTCATCGCGGTGCGTGGGCCTCTCACTATCGCGGCCTCTCTTGTTGCGGAGCACAGGCTCCAGACGCGCAGGCTCAGCAGTTGTGGCTCACAGGCCTAGTTGCTCCGTGGCATGTGGGATCTTCCCAGACGAGGGCTCGAACCCGTGTCCCCTGCCTTGGCAGGCAGATTCTCAACCACTGCGCCACCAGGGAAGCCCAGAGAGCACTCTTAAATCTCCCCAAATTAAAAGATAATTATGTTGTTAAATATCAAAAGTTGAGCAAAAATAAACCACTCCTGCCAACTATGACTAGTGTAAGCAACAAAGAATATTGTCTTAATCAGTTTGGGCTGCTATAGCAAAATACCACAGATGAGGTGGCTTAAACAACAGACATTTATTTCCCATGGTTCTGAATGCTGCTAAGTTCACGATTAAGTTTCCTGGTGAGAACATGCTTCTTACATACCCTACTTTCTCACTTTGTCCTTATATGGTGGAGAAAGAGAGAGAGCTCTGGTCTCTCTTTCTCTTCTTTGAAGGATCCTAATACTATTATGAGGTTCCCGCTTTCGCAATCTCACCCAATCCTATTTACTTCCAAAGGCCTTATCTCCAAATACTATCACACTGGGGAATAGGGCTTTAACATATGACAACTGGGGGCACAAACAGTCCATAACAAAAATCTTTAGACAGATTCAGTTTAATTTTATGGTTTTATTTCATTGGAAAAACTAAGAGTAGCTCAAAGGTAAGACAGAAATCTTATAAGCTGTTATTCCATTATTTTCCCTGGAAAGGTGCAAATTCATATAAAACAAGTGCCCTATGACATCGGATATATTCTCAATCTAGCTGTTTCATATTTGGATTAGTGGAAATTCCCATATTGCATTTCTCAATGAATGGGAATCCTGACTTATAAAGAACACCAAGAAAAATATGCATTTAAAATTTGATGGTGTCATGAAAGGTACTTCAATGGTATAGACTGTAAAAATATTTACTTCATATGTTGGCATTTTTAACACGTAACTCCTTTTCAGAATGGGTTTTCATGTGTGACTCTTCAATCACTACACTCAGTGATAAAAAGCAGTTACCATATTTTACCGCAATAAAAAAAAAGCAGGCTACTCAAAATAATGGTGGATTATTTTGCAACAGGGCAAAAATATCAGTGTATGAACATTTACTTCTTTCCTACCAAATTCTGCCCATGGGAAAATTTTTAGCCTAGTTGCTAAATAAATATGGAAAATAGTTAAGAGAAGACAAAGAAAAGCCAGATGAGGCTATAAACAAAAGAAAGTTAAGGATCTGGCAAGTGAGAGGCTTGGAATAACTACAGAAGATATGCAAATTGGGAAGGAGAGAGATTTTTGAGGAATGTTGTTGGTGTGATGAATGGGTTAATATTCTTTGAGAAACTAAATACAAATGAAATTCCATTTAAATTATTTTAGCCGTTAATGGAAATCTGTGCAGAAACGAATCCACAGAATAGCAGAAACGAATCCACAGAATAAACCTCCCGCG
This sequence comes from Balaenoptera borealis, assembly GCF_965194805.1. Lineage (NCBI taxonomy): Eukaryota > Metazoa > Chordata > Mammalia > Artiodactyla > Balaenopteridae > Balaenoptera > Balaenoptera borealis. The sequence continues at coordinate 143,266,433 of NC_138861.1, forward strand.
CTGGTAATAGTTGGTTCAGAAACAATTTTCATCAGCTGTTATCCAACTTTGGGGACCAAAGGTGTTGTATTCACCAGTATCCTTGTTTAAAAATCATTCTTGAATAACATGAAAAGATGGTTCTTGAATAACACGAGAAAGTCAAAAAGATAGTGCAGAAAATATTCTGAAGTTGGAGTTGCAAATTTGGGGATAATTGACAGAGATTGTTTACACCCGCTAGAAAATTAAAACTATGTACAGCACTAAATGTGGACACCTAAAACTATCCTGCTGTAAGTGTTAAAGTGAAAATTAGCTGTTATATCCAACTTCCAAGAACCTTGAATTTATTTGAAAATTGTGATGATTTGGAGATAATGAGAATATGTCAATATCAGGACTGGTTAGATTAATTCAAAGCTCTGAATGACTCCACCATTCAAACCAAATACTTATTCTCCTTCCAAATACTTATTATCAAACTAAATACTCATTATCCTTCAGGTTTTAGAACTGCTCGTGGAGGCTAGTTGCAATGAATAACTTGGTACTCTTTTCAATAATTATATTGTCAGGGACCAAAGAAAAGGATTTCGAATTGTAGTGAGAATATGACATAATCAGGAATGGGACATTTTAAAATGTGAACATGCAGTGGGGTACCAGAGCCTGTTCCTGGACCCAGAGTTGTGTGAACTGACATCTCTGCAGACGTGCGTCACTGCCATGGAATGTATTTAAGCCAAGGTGCATGCTGACTGGGATTATACTGTAAGATTACAGATCATCAATCAGAGCAGCAGTGTACATGTTACACAAGGACTATGTCAGCCATCGGTCAGGTGCTGACGAACTCAGATGTAAAGATCAGAAAAGTGTAAATGAATAAGTAGGAACAATTTATAATAGTGGATATAAACACAACCCAGATCTTTTCTCATTCTTTCTGCTGGAGAAATTAGTCATAGTTGAAGAGGAAAAGAGGGCAACCGTGGTAATACTCCAGGCATGGGACAAAATAATGAAGTTCACACTCCAAAGTCAGGGGCAGACTGGGAAAGTCTAAGTGATGTAGATAAACGTAAGAATTTTGAAAGTGAATTGAAATCTCAAACAAAGAAATCCAATTGCATAGGAATAAACAAATTCCCGTTTGGATGTTGTAAAAATAAGGACCATCCACAGAATATCCCCATAATTAAAGGACTAGAAGAGGTCTGGCTTCGGCTTTGTTTTAGCAAAGAGTAGCCGACTGTCGTTGTACACCATCATCCATCCAGTTATCACAAACCCTTGCTTTCCAGAAGAGGGGGTTGAATGCAGATATTTGTGTTTACCCTCTAGGAAGTTGCAAATATCCAGCCTCAACATTGGAAGGAAGGACCCTCATTGACCCAACCAATTTTGACATGGTAGCAACTACTCAGAAATTAGAAAAGAACTGGATACACTTCCCGTTAAATTAGAAGAGAAGTTTGAAGATCTTGGGTTGTAAGTAGGATTTCTCAATCACCGATGATACAAGAAAATCCATGATAAAAAAATTATTTTTTAATAAAACAAAGTGAGAGTGTTTGAAAGTTCTCTTTCACTCCAATTTCATCCTGGATACTTTCTAGCTCCCCACCCCTGACTTTTGAAAGATGTGAATAAGTAAAAATATGATTTCATAAGGTGTATGAACCATATGTTCTTTTCTGGAATTATAAGAGTATTAATAAATACATAAGAATCTCCTGGATGGATCAAATTTTATCCTATAAGCAGGCTTTATGGAGGACATTCAATGAAGCTATTTTGTTGCTGTCTGTATCAGTTAGACACCTACAGGGAGCAAAGTATACAGGAATTTGGACAGGGAAAGTTTAATGTAATTAATTATTAACTTTAACAGGAGATTGGAGTAATGGGAGTTTGATTATTAAGAGGTAAAAGGAACAATAAAAAATAAATAAAACAGCATATATAAGGAGTAGCCACTAACCTCAGGGCTGAGATAGAGCACCCCAGCAAGAGTGCCCTGCCCCCACCCAGGGCTTAGATAAAGAACTCACTGGAGAAGGGGCAGCCAGAGATCAGTGGATGGTGGAGAAGTTTTCCAGGGTTCTATGCTGGCAAAACTCTGTCCTCTGAGATACCAAGGAAGCTACCCATGGAGAGGTGCCATAACTTGGTCCTCGATAGAAAGCCATCTGAGTGGCATCATTCTGATGTGAAGGTGCCTGAGGATGTATGGGGGAAGCAGCTGCCCTCTATGTATGCAGGTGCCTGGTGTTGGAAATGCCATCTCCCCGACCTCAGAGGAGCCTGGTAAAAGAGGCACATTAGAAAAAGAAACCTCTTCCTCTTTCAGTGCCCTCTACTGACAAAGCTTAACAATGTGCCAGCTGACCAAAAATTACAAGGTCAGCTTCCATTATTAAATAATCAAGGATGAACTAAGAGGCAATAAATTGATAACTGGCACAACATCCTATTGTTCAGTGTCTGTGGATCTTAACTCCCAAGCTTTGCTTCTACATGGCTCATGGCTTGATGATTACTTTACTCTACTTCAACCCTTCTGACTCTTTTAGCCAAATTCCTCACACTCAACTGAGTAGCTGTTTCTAGAACTTCGTACGAAGTAATAGCCTTTTTTGTACTTGTATATTCAGTGTACTCATGGTTTGGCCTTCTCATTATTTGGGTTTCTGCATGGACTCTCTTCACCCTCACCAACTTTCAGATTCTTTTCATTTTTCCCAAATCATATTCTTAAGAGAGAAAATGGCCGACAAGCTCAATCCTATGTAGGTAAAATTCACTGCAATTTTAAGCAATTAAAATGGCTTATGAATTGACTTCTTTATATTTGATCCTTAGGCCTGGTACAATCAGTTTGGGCCAGCAGAGGAAAGCAGATTTTGCACACAGCAAGTCTGTATTGGGGTAGTACTGATGATTACTGAGGCAAAAACATTATTCTCTGTGATATATCAGATCTGAATGTGCTATGTAGTTTGGGGTGAGGCTGATTCTAGAAACTGCTCAAAAGACAGTCCTTTAGTAGCTAGAAGAGTGGAGTGTGATGAAATCTTATGACAAAAATAACTTCATGTTCTATATTCTAAAAAATATCAATTTCATAATGTGCTATGGTGTACCCTAAATATTAGAAAGTTCATTTTTGTTTTGTTTTTTGTGGAAATTTGAACTCCCAAACCTGAAAGTGGGAGGATAAGTTTTAAAATTATTGTTCATTATTTTTGATGCTTACTAAATTAGAAATATAATGTTTGAGTTGAAAATATTGATTTATAAGGACATATATGCTATACAATCTTTCAACTGTTGGAAAAAATTGGGAAATATAAAAATTGGGAGAAAAGACTGGAAACAACTTTAACAACATTTAATTAATTTTTTAATAACTAAGGAAGTCACATATTTAATATATAAATGAATCTAAAATGGTTGTCAGCAAATAAAAACATTTTAGTTAAATATCTGTCTATGTCTACGTCTACATCCATGTCTACATCTATGTCTACATCCACCTATATCTGTGTGTGTGTCCAATGTGTTGGAAAAGACTCACTCTTCCTCAGTGTCTCTGCTTTTACTCTCACACTACTACCACACTCATACTTCTGACACCAGACATGTGGGGGGGTTTTCCACACCGAGCTATTCTCCAGTTCTCAAGGACACTGATTGGGTGTCCCACAGATGTAACTCAATTTTGACACTACCTGGAGATAGTGTCAGATCCCAGAGGGCAAAGCCTCAGCCCCAGCAGACTCTAGCCTCTCACTCAAACATTAATGCCAAGTCCAGGTTGTCATCTGTGCCTCTGATTGACTGGCTATAAATCAGAGGTTCCCAGGACCCCCTCCTTGGGTTCAATAAATTTTCTAGAGTGGCTCACAGAACTCAGAGAAACAGTTTACTTACTAGACAACTGGTTTATTATAAAAAGATACAACTCAGGAACAGCCAGATGGAAGAGATGCTTAGGGCAAAGTATGTGGGAAGGGGTGCACCACTCTCCCCAAATCTCCACGTGTTCATCAACCTGGAAGATCTCTGAACTTCGTCTTTTTTTTTTTTTTTTTAATGTAGGCTTTATTAAATAGCCCCAGAGAATGCTGAAAGTTCCAACCCTCATCACATGGTTCTTTCCCTTGGCAACCAGGCCCCACCCTTAGGTGCTTTCCCATACCCACCTCATTAAAATAAGCTCAGGTGTGCTTGCAAAGGATTTGTTATGAATATCAAGAGACACACTTATTACTCCTACCACTTAGGAAATTCCAAGGGTTTTAGGGGCTCAAACTGGGTATGAAGAAGAAATACATATGAAAGCAGATCCTTTGCCCCTTTCCTGTTTGTCCATTTCTCTTCCCCTCTAAACTTAAAAGAACCCAATTATAGGAATGAGATCACTAAGCAATTGAAACTAACTCCTGACTTATGCTCTCCTGAGTGCACACCATGCCTTGCCTGACCTGTTGATTCTTTTCCTAGATAAAAAGAATTAAGAATGAGGATTTAAGTAGTTAAAAAATGACTAGCTCTCCACCCTCAACAGCCCCTTTAGCAATCCTGTAGACAGATCACGTGGGCAAGATAACATATGAGAAGACAGTCAGCCAGTCTGCATGCAATGGAGAATGATGCAGAACCCAACCTCCTGCCTCGATGATTCACTGAGATTCTCTCTCCCACCGCCTTTTTCTTCCTTTAAAAACTGTCATGGTGCAGCAGAATCTTCGGAGTTGGTTTCAGGACATGATTCCACCTTCTCCCCAGATTGCTCGCTTTTCTGATTAAAGTATCTCTCCTTTCTACAGACACTTGCCTCTCAATTATTGGTTTTTGAGCAATGAGCATCTGAACCTGAGTTGGGTAACAGAGTTTCGTAACGATTTAGCTATCTAAAATATACCAGGTCCCAATCTAGGTGTGATAGAAGGTGAACAAGTTGCACTTCTTCCATATCCTGAGGGAACGTAATTAGAAAGGCAGTTACAACAAAGTATGGTTAGGGATACACATACTGTACTTCAACTTTCCCCAAAGTACTTTGCTTTTGAGTTCTTGGCTTAGTAATAGGAAAGCAAATATAGCAGGGTCTTATTCCAGCACATTGCATTATAAAGAGTAAAATATGCACACAAGTGTAACTCCATCAGTGTTGATGACAGTGAGGAATGTACACCCTCCTCAAAGCATCGTCATGCACCAAGAATGATCTGTGAGCTGCAGTTCTTTGGGGATAACTGTTTATTACAATGCTTTACTATGCATACGACACCTCATAAGGACTCTACTTTTTAAATCACAAGACTATTTCACTGAAAAGGGATACTTAATCCTAAGTATATATTACTAATGGGTGCATAACAATCTGTTTCATCTTTTTAAAATATTTTGGAAAGGTTGCAGATCTCTTTTAAACGATTAGACTTGCTTGGGTTTTCCTTGCTCAGGGGGTGCCCCACTCCGTGCTGACTCTGAGGCCTAGGGCAGCAGAGTGAGCTCATTTCCTTTGTACCAAAATTGAAAGCTGACTACCTCTTGGCTCAAGAGTGCCTCACTGCTCATCAGGCATTATATTATCTTGCCAAGCACCACGGGAGAGTTATCATGGGGATATTGCTGATTGCAAGGCTGCACTTAGAACTGATAAATATGCAGATGTGTAGAATATTAAATGACTTTATTAGCAATCAACATATTATGCCATTAGGTTCATCTGTATGATCAAAACCTAGCAAAAATTAGTCTAATATTTTTGAACTGTTGGAGCTCAGGGCAGGCCACCATAAAATATGACAAAGTGGCATATTAATTAATTACTTTGAATTAAAGTTACTTAAAAAACAACTGGTGCAAAAAGCACACTCTGCCCCTCTACTCTGTCTCCCTGATCCCATAATCTCCCATAATCGCCAATATGAAAGGTACCCTCCCTGTACCAAGAGGTGGACAGACATCCTTATCACCAGAGATAAGGAATTCAGGGCCTAAAAGGCTATATAAACAAACCATATTACTTTACTAATTTACTACCTCAAGCCCAAACTCTGTTTGGATTCTTCACCAATTAAGCACTCAAAGCCTAAGTTTCTTTGCCCTGTCAATTCCTCACAAATTTATTGTTTCTTTGTCTATAAAGTATTAAAGCTGCCTGCTTTGGTTACTTCTTAGGTCCTATTTCTATGAGATCCCCATATGTACAAATTAATTTTTTTTTTCTCCTGTTAATCTGTCGTGTGTCAATTCAGTTAGACTAGCCAAAAGAATTCAAGAGGAATAAGGGGGAAATTTGCTCCTCCCCAACAAAACCAATCTAATATTTTTGAAAGTCTCTTTTTATTCTTTTAAATATAGTGTCTTTTTGGATGAAAGGTGACTGAAGTTATGTGAACTCACCAAGCACTGTGTCCCTACTGTTAGCCTCTTCTGATTGAATATCAGTAATTTAAAATGAAAGCAATTTCATACACTGAGTAGAAAAAGTTGGGGGCAAATCAACACTTTTTAGTTCAGCAAAACTGACAACCCAGCACACTTACAAATATAAATGTTAAAATTGAAGACTTTATCTAAAGATAAGTGAAAACAATAAAAAAGGTTATCACTTTTTAATTTTATTATTAGAAATTTATGTTAGATATAATAAAATTAAGGTGTCCATTTCCCATAGTTTTATTTTTCCTGAAACATCTTAAGAACTCGACGAGTGACATTTTTATTCACATGTATATAACCTGAATTATTAAATTTATTATTTTATTTCAGATGATTAGATGTCTTGAAAGTTTTAGAGTGGGCTTTTGCCATTTTACGGTCAGTAACTGTGGTAATATGAAAGTATAACAAATAAAAGCAAAATTCATGCCATTGCATTTCAGAGAGACTAGTGCTTACAGGATATCAATAAGAAACTATAGAAAATATGAGCAAAAGAATGGAAAGCAAACTTGAACCTCAGATAGTTATGTATCTAGATTTACTAGAAACTGAATTTACGTTTTGGAGCATTAGCCACTTAACTTTAAATATCAGTCTGTTGAACATTAGCTTACGATCAACCAATGAACATAAACTGGTATTCAACAATATGCTTATAAGTGAATTTTACTGCTAATTTCCTCGGACCTGGCAACATATTAGATTTTATCACCTTCACAATGAGTCCTTTTATAAGAGCTTAAAATCAAAATTTCCACTCTAACAGCAATCTTCTACTTTCCTTACTTCCTCTTCCAGATGCTGCCTCTACTTTCTTGTTTTCTATCAACTTAGACCTTTATTCCCTTGTTCTTTCTTTTTATCTAATTTATCAAACTCCATTTCTATTTTGACCTTCACTTTTATATCCATCTCCAGAGTGCTCCACTTTGTCCTTTCTTGCTAATATTCTCAATTCTCTTGTTCCATTATCCTTTTTACTCACGCACCAAGTACATCCTAAATACCCCCTATACACTATTACTCCACCTGGCCTGCAGAATGCTACTTGGATATTAACTCACACAGCTGCTAGACTGGAACCAATATAAGTCCATGAACACAAACCTAGAGTGTGCTTTTTCACTCCACCCAGATATCTAGTTATGCTTTCTGATTCAGTCATCTATCTATTCTCCATATTACCTATTTAAAATTTTCTCCATTCTCCTTAAAATCTTATCCTTTTCAGCTAACTCTTTTCTCAGGGGTTGAAATAATCTTTTATTTTACAGAGAACATTGAAGTTATCTGGCAGGTTCACACTCAATCTATTAGACCCATAAAAGAAAATCTTATTTCATTTATACCCAAATATTCCTTTATCTACCAATTAAAAGAGGAATGTTGAAAGTAATGTGACTTCATCCTTTCCCAAGTCTTCAGGGTCCTTGAAAAATAGCTTATCATACCTCTCCTATATATTCAATCCCCTCATTCTGCATGCCTCAGGCAATTCAACATATTCTTTAAAATTAACTAATAATTTCTGGACTATTCTTTCCTCATGATATGTTCTCTCTTCGTTAAGAATAGTGTCAAGCTTCTTAAAAGAAAACTGAGTTATTGTCTTGTAAACCAATAAAACCTGAGTGTGAATTCATCTAGTGAATTGTCACACGTGTGTGAGTTTGTGTTGAGTTAAATTGAAATTAATTTTTCAACAGTGAAATAGAGGCATATTCTCTGTTCTCAAGACATTTTCTACACAAGTGAGAAAAACTAAACATTAATATTTACTGGAAAATATAAGAAAATATAAATTGCAGTACCAAATTTTATGGTTTAAAATGGAAATGCTATAGAAATAAAATTATAGAAATGGAAGAAGCACACAACAAACATAATACTTATTTAAAATAAGGTAGAACTAGAAAGGTTGATTCAATAAAGTGTAGGAGGAGCAAGCATGCTAACAGTTCACTTTATCTAGTTTCCCAATTCCATTGATTTTGAGATCCCACAATCCATTGATTCTATTACTTTTTCTGTGTCCCTACATACCTCATTTCTTAGCTTTCCTTCTTATCTAGCTTAAATTTCATGGTCAGCCACTAAAATCATTGCCTCAAACAAGTCTTCAATTCTTCTGGTTATCTTACTTAATAAAACTTTTTTGGCTAAAGTACTGCTCTGATTATGTCAAAGCTTTATCCATTACGTGTCTGCAACTGCTTAGCTGGATATGACTGGAGAAAAACATAAAACCATGTTGTTTGCTTTTATTTCACCTCAGTCATCACTAAACTGAACAGTTATAATATCTTTCCTAAATCTACTGACGTTCTTATTCTCCTGTTTAATTATCATAGTTTTCTTCCCTATTTAAACCTAGAAAACATCCTTCCTTTTCCTAATTCTCAGCTGATAACCTTGCTTTTGTTGTCAATTAGGTAATAGAAACAAACATTCTTGATTTCTCACCACTGTACCTACATATCTCCTTGGTCTTGTCTACATAATTTGTCTCTTAGTATAAATTATCTCTGCCCCTAGCAAGGGCCAATCGCCCATTTGTGCATTTTATTGCACCTCTTTTCATCAATTCAAGAATATTGCTCCAGAAATTCTCTCCTCTCTCACATGTGGCATCAGTTTTATCATCTTTCCCTTGAGCCTCAAAACTAGATATTATTTCTCTCTAAAAATCACTTTCTTGATGTTTCTTTACCACTTTTCTCTTTTTTTCCTCCTCTTTTTAGCACAAATTCTCAAAGGAGTTCCATACATTTTGAGCCTTTTTTTGCACTGTCTATTTTCTATTTGACCTTGTCCAATCGGAATATCTAAGTCACCAAACTACACTTATCCAAGCCAAAATAGCCAATACCCTCACCTTAACAGGATGTTGTGGGTGGTGGTTTGGAACTTCAAAGGGGAGAAAGGCAACTGATATGGAGACGGAAAAGCAAATATTTGGTGCACAAATGTTTGCTGGGCCATGCAGAGACAATGAGACACCGAGAGGAATTTTAACAGACTTTGTTAGGTTCCTTCTGTCTACACACCTAGTTCGTATTATAGTTATCTATGGTAATAGCTCTATTCCTGTAATAGGCCCTCTACCTAAATTCTTTAGGCAGATAAGGGGGAAGGTCAAAGTTTCTTTCCTTCTTTCTTGATTGTTTTCAGTTCAAAATAATATGCATGCTAAGTAGACATTTTGGGGTGGCGAATTTTGCTCCCCTACATTATCTATACTAATTTCCTTAGTGATCTCATTCATTTCATGGTTTTCATATCATCAATATGATAATAACTTACAGTTGTGTATCTCAAGGGTGGACCACTGTCCTGAATTTTTGGTAGGACTCCTATTGAACTTCCATGTTATATATAAATGGGAAAAATTAGAATCGCTACTTTTTAAAGGATGCATTTGGAAATATTATTTTACCTGACTTCAAAACTTACTATAAAGCTACAGTAATTAAAACTGTTGAAGTGGTACATTATGAGTTGATTTGTGTCCCTCCCCCCTCCCCATAAAGTTATGTTGGAGTCCTAACCCCTGGTACCTCAGAATGTGACCTTATTTAGAGTTCTTAGAAAGGTAAAATGAGGTTATTATAGTAGGTCTCAGTCCAATATGACTGGTGTTCTTATAAAAAGGAAGAATTGGGGGCACAGATATGCATACAGGAAGAATGCCATTTGAAGATTAGAATTATCCTTCCACAAGCCAAAAAACTGCTAGAAGCTAGGAGAGAGGCCTGGAGCAAATCCTTTCCTAGCACCTTCAGGGAGCATGGTGCTACCAATATTGGACTTCTAGTCTCTAGAACTGTGAAACAACAAATTTCTGTTGTTTAGGTCACACAATTTGTGATACTTCGTTACAGCAGCCCTAACAAACTCATACATGGTGTAAGGATAGACATATAAATTAACTGAATGAAATAGTGAATCCAGAAATAGACCCATACATTTATGGTCAATTGATTTTTTGACAATGATGCCAAGAATATTTAACCGGAAGAGTTAGTTATTTAAACAATGTTGTGACAATTGGATATTCATATCAAAATAAATTATCCTCAATACTTACATTACCTATACAAAAAATTCTCAAAATAAATCATATACCCAAACCTAAGAGCTAAAACTATAAAATTTCTAGAAGAAAGTGAGAAATATACGAGAAAATCTTTTTAACCTTGGGTTAGACAAAGGATCTTAGGACCCAAAAAAAGTATGAATCAGAAAAGGAAAAAGTGTGTACAGTGTACTTTATTTTTAAAAAAATCTTGGACTTGCGGACACTGGGAGGGGGAAGGCTAAGCTGGAGCTAAGTGAGAGAGTAGCATGGACTAATATATACTACCAAATGTAAACTAGATAGCTAGTGGGAAGCAGCCGCATGGCACAAGGAGATCAGCTTGGTGCTTTGTGACCACCTAGAGGGGTGGGATAGGGAGAGTTGGAGGGAGGGAGACGCAAGAGGGAGGAGATATGGGGATTTATGTATATGTATAGCTGATTCACTTTGTTATAAAGCAGAAACTAACACAGCATTGTAAAGCAATTATACTCCAATAAAGATGTTTAAACAAACAAACAAACAAATGCACTTAAAAAAAATAAAAAGATAGGCCACAAATTGGAAATATATATAGAAAAGTAAATATCTGAGTAGTGACTTGTATCTGGCATATATAAAGAAATTTTATAACTCAACAATAACAAACAACTTTTGTAAAATGGGCAAATTTTAAAGACACTTCACAATATAAAATATACGAATGACCATAAGCACATAAAAAAGAACTCTAGTCATCAGAAAAAGTGTGAATTAAAACCACAATGATATACCACTACATACCCACTAGAATTTTAATTCTACAAGAACAGTTTGTTGGCCAAACAGTGGTCTCAAGGATTTCAAATGAGCATTGCTAAAGAGAATCAAGAATTAATCTTAAAGAAGGAAATGATAATAACTAGTGAAGGGATATTGATCACCAGTCAGTTAGGCTGAGGTTCAAGGCAGACTCAAATTTCTGCAAGTACCTGAAGCGAAATGGAGAAGTAGGAGACCAGACAGGAGGCCAATAAGGTGGACTAGCCTGAAAGCTGAGGGTCCAAGAGTGATCCCTAAAGAATCATTAGATACTCAGAGTTTGTAGATGAATTTTTTTAGATTATATTCACTAAAGGTGAAAGGTGTTCTAATACATTTGCATTGGTTCATTATATAAAAAATTAAAGCCATCATGTGACAAGTAAGAATTATGTGCAATTATAAAAAGCAAGGGCAAGAGAGGATGGATAGTTGAGAAGTCAGTCAGGCTCCAAGCAATATCATACTATATTTGCCATATTTCTCCATAAGGTAAATATATGACAAAGGGAGCTGAAACTTGTTTGCTTTTCATGTAAAATGCTGTACTATAAAACTTCACCTACAACTGGAGAACAAGCTTGAATTGGATTTTAGAGGAAGAACAGAAGTTAGATGGGTAAATACAGTTAAAGTAGAATGTTGTAGGACATGGTTTTCAAACTGTTCTTCACAAGGGAAAATGAAAAAATCTGACATGAAAATGTTACTATATCCCTTTCTATCTTCCATCAAAGCAGCTCTGCTTTTATGTATTATATAATGGTCCATATTTCTAGGTAAGATTTTATTCTGACCTAGAGAATAATTCTATCCTCCACCCCACGTTTTTTGAAAACTGCTCTTGAGTGGATACAAGAACATGTGCCAATTAGAAACAGTAAAAATGTGGCATTATTAAAAATGCAGATTCAAAGTCTGACAAAACTCTAAGACTTTCATTGTCTGTGACTACTTTAAAATTACTTTAATAAAACACACTTTGCATTAATTCAAGATAATAGAGCCCCTAGTTATATCTATAAGTAGGAAAAACATAGATCATGTGAAATTGCTTTTCAGGTTGATAAACTATTTCCCATAATTCACTTATAGAAATGAGTGTGGATATATTGCATCTGAATCAGTTAAGAGCTCTTTCATTGGCTAGACTCAGAGTATCTGACTAACAATAACTGAAACAATAAGAATATCATTGATTACTTAACAGAGTCTGAAGGTAGGTGCCATTGTGGAAGTCTTTCAGTAGCTTCACTGCGCCATCAAAGATCCATTTATGCTCTGTTGTCCTCATTTGGTTGGATATTTTTTCTAAGACCTATTATCTCATGGTAAAATGTTTGCTTTAAGATCTAGTCATTATATTGTTACATATGCCTCTTTTCCTGCCATGTAACCTTTTATTACCTCTTTACTGGGCTAAAGCACACTGCTGCCAATATACATGCACACACACACACACACACACACACTCACGCACACACACACACACAGAAAAATGTGGTTCAATGGAAAAGGGAGAAAATGGCTATTGAGTATGCAACTAGAATTGCCTCTCACGAGGTGTATGTCACAACTTATAATTTTAAAAAATCAGAACATAAATCTTTACCATAGGAGATAATGATGGGTGCCAGTCTAGGCTTGCGATCATGGAATCACAGATTTAGGAGATATTCCAGAATTGAAGGGCAGAAAGCCAAAATTTAAGATATGGTTAAAATAAAACTACAATAAAAACTAATTTCAACTCTTATGAAGAATAAATGCTTCATCGGAATTGATTTGAAACAAGTTTATACTTTATCAAATTAAAATTCTACCTTTCTTTCTATAACTGTAAAATTATCTATTGTAAAACCTGTCAGATGAGAATGAAATTCTGGTGGAATATAAAAGTAAAATAATTTCATACAAATTTTGTAAAAGTTTGGCATTTTGTAAAGGGAGATACATGTTCTAACAGTAAAAATTTTCCTCCAATAGAAAATTAAAAGATTCTGTCAAACTACCAAACGTATATTCTCAAAGAGTGAAATTCTAAAGTGCTTCCTCAACCAAATATAATTATTTATTAATACTTAACACATCAATTTACATTTTGATTCATTCTGATATGTATTTCTGAAAATAGATTTGTATATAGAAATACAATATACTTTTATTTGGGCCAAATATCAAGAGGAAAATGGTCAAAAATCATGCATGCTTATATTTTATCAGATCTCTTGATATTTTGTATTGCATATACTTTGCTAATTAACTGTAAAACAGTATTGTGTGTATTAGATAGACCAATCTCTGAAAGCCACACCAATACTCAGCAACGACTGATATAATCATAAACTTATTTTTTAACTTTCAAATTATTCAGATTGTCATTCAAATTCCATTGTGTTAATCTACTATCTCATTTAATTAGGCAGTGGCAATCTACACCAGTCATGACACTCTACCACTAAGAAAAGTTCTGAATGCATCTACCTTAGCTTCTGAAGCTGAAAGAGGGTTGGGGGAGCACCTTCCTGACCCCACTCCTATTGATCTGAGCATTGCTCTGGGCTCTGCGTGTCTTCTTGATATCTTTTTGGAGGCTGAGTTGTGCTGATCTTCCTATATACCAACTTGTTTCTGACTAGTGCAAATGGACAGGAGAAAGGAAAAGGTTATTTCTACTACGCTTATCAGAGTCTAGTGGTTGGAGCATGGCATTTGTTGTGGCACTGTTCTGGGCTGGCATCCTTGTTTTAAGTAAAAGATGCAAGCAGAGTTTCCAATCAGGAATCTAGAGATTCCATGGGAGAAGGACGAGATCACTGCAAACACAGAGAATAAATGTGCAGTCATCAGGTGGAAAGCGGCAGGACTTGAAGGAAGCTTCTTGATTCTTTATAGATCACTGAGAACAAAATTATTCCCTGGGAGAAACTAAGAACTTATAAATCCTTCAGTTTCTTTTAACACCGGTCTTCTCCTAAATAAGGAACTTAAAATTTGCCTTCCCTCACCTCTCTGACCTCCAGTGTTGTTTCATCTCATCTCACTGCTGGGATGTGTATGTGCCTGTGTGTATGAGTGTGGATGTGTGAGGATTGTAGTCTTTGTGGATACCTGTTTGTGACTGATGCCGTACTTTACGAACCTCACATCCACTGACCCTGGACAGGAGATGAGATGAGACTTACGGGTGGCAGCTCTTACCCATTTCTTCTAGAGCTCCCATCACCTCCCACTCCTAGGAGCTTCCTTTTATTCCAGAGAGACCAATGCCTTTTCTTGTTTTAAAGGTCGCATCAGGGATAGACGCAAAAAGCAGGGAGTCTCTGTCTTGTGACTCGGGAGAATCTACATCACGTTTATACTCACTGTAATGACTACCCCTGTCTTCCCTCTTGCTACATGTACCTTTGTTCCTTTTCTTTAATGGCTCCTGCCATCATCACCAAATATTTGCTTTTCCATCTCCATGTAAATTGCCTTTCTCCCCTTTGAAGTTCCAAACCACTACCCCTCAACATCCTTTTAAGGTGACGGCTTCAGCCATTTTGGAGAGTTGCTCAGTTTTCCTGGGTCTTTCCCATGTGTACGTGTTATTTTGTTTGATTTTCTCCTGCTAATCTATCTCATGTCAATTTAATTCTTAGACTAGCCAGAAGAACCTAGAAGGTAGAGGAAAATTTCTTCCTCCCCAGCAACAGGACAAAGAAACTTAGGCTTTGGGTGCTTAATTAGTGAAGAAGCTAAACAGAGTTTGGGCTTGGGATATTAAAGAAGTAACGTGGTTTGTTTACACATACAGGATTCCTGGCCCCAAATTCCCTACCTTTGGTGATAAGTGTGCCCTGCTACTTCCAGAAGCAGGGAATGTACCTTCTACATGAGACATTTATTTCCTGCTTTCAGGGAGACAGAGAGGAAAGTCAAAGTGTCCCTCTGATGCTGAAAGCTCAACCTCTGTGCACCAGTGCCAAATGGAATCTCAGAGACAGAGTTTTGGGTGAAGTAAAAAAGAATAACTTTATTGTTTTGCCAGGCAAAGAGGGACACAGTGGGCTCGAAAACTTTGTGTCCCAACCCAAGAGAAATTGATGAGGAGTTTTTATAGCAATGGTTTAGGGTGGGGTTGCTGATAAGATTAGCGAGTGTGTAGGGCCTGCACTCCTTTAATCTCCTCTCAGGTGGTCTCCTAGTCTTGATGAGCTTCTCTGCTTCCTTTAATCTGGCCTCAGGTGGTTTCTTTGCTGTTCCTCCCTTGTCTCTGCACCCCCTCTCTTCCCCAACTGGCAACTGTTCAGACCTGCCCTTTGGAACCCAGGAAGGTCATGGAGGCTGGAGTCTGTTCCCTACAAACAAGAAATGGGGGACAGAAAGGCCTTCGTGCCCAGCAGCCCCACAGGGTCCTGCTTGGTTTCACCTCTTGCATGGGTTGTTTCTTATGTGGACAGAGAATGTTGCCTACCATTCCAGTAAACAACAAATGTTGCCCACCATCAAGACATCAGCCACTACAGCTGCCCCCAGACAGTGCACACTGAAGGAGAGTGCAGGACGGAGGAAAACAGGAAACATTCTGTGTTTCATATACTGGTCTTAGTTAGTTAAGATGCAAGTCTAAGGAATACTTTCAGTGAGCTCAGATTCTTGCATCTTCCCATACATAGAAATACACTAAAATCATTAACTCGAGATGTCTGTTTTTTGTGATTATCCCTAATCTTTTGATGTTCAACTCCATGTTTTTTCTTCCCCCCCCCCAGCAAAAACTCCTATATATCCTGGCTCCTCCCTGGCTCTTCTAAGCAGTTTCTCAGAGCTATCTGAGAGGCTGTGTCCCAGGCTATAGTCCTTAGTAAGATCCCTGAATAAAACTTAACTTGCAACTTTTAGGTTGTGCGGTTTTCTTCAGTAGACACTTAAGTAACCTTCAAAATAATTAATATGCCATTGAGGCATATTTGGGGGTGGCTTTCCCTGGGCACTTTTTCTTTCACAGAACTGTCCTGCTTTCTTTTCTTTCCCCACTCCCTCTGCTTCTCGTGTGTCTCTTTATCTCTCCCTGACTCAGATCGACTCTCTGGGAGGGGATGCGATGGGTAGTTTGTTTAGTTGGTAAATTTCCCTACAAAAAGGAACAAAGGTACAACCTCTTTAACCAGTAACACATTACTTGTCCTGTTTGAGGACGCAGGTTTGCCCGTCTTGTGGCCTAGCCCTGTGTCCATTCATGTCTTAGGCCAGATTCACCTTCCCATGGGTACCTTCTCT
Organism: Balaenoptera borealis; assembly: GCF_965194805.1. Classification (NCBI taxonomy): domain Eukaryota; kingdom Metazoa; phylum Chordata; class Mammalia; order Artiodactyla; family Balaenopteridae; genus Balaenoptera; species Balaenoptera borealis. The sequence continues at coordinate 143,283,021 of NC_138861.1, forward strand.
TCCACACATTATGTAGCTATGAAAGCAGACATGATCAAGCGACCTGACCTGGGAATAATTGAGAACTTGGATAAAAGACTGTGTTTCCATATAGAGGCAACTTGGAAAAAAGGCAAACACACAAGGGTGTTAAGCTGATAAATGTCAACACAGGAAGGGAAACCAAAGTGCCACATAATTTACATTTTTCTTATATAAAGGAAAATCAGCCCTTCCTATTGTAAGGGAAGTCAGCCCTTCCTATTTGGATTGCCAGCAAAGCTGACACCACTGAGAAACTACCCACGATTCCTGGGTAATTGATGTGCCTTTCTCAGCAGCTGCTGTTATTCATTTAAAGTCTTCTTTTCCCTGTGACTCCAGAAAGCTGCAGAAATACTCAGCAGCATGTTATTAGTTTAAAGTCCCGCAGCTGGAGGTGTTCACTGGTACTGCATGGACTTATGCAAACAGCAGACTTTGCACCTTAGATGGAGCAAATACATCAGGGTCCAGAAGATGCCCACACTAAAAGGTATGGTGGGCAAGGGAAGCCAACCATCTGGCACTCCCCACAACTCTGAAAGGTCTAAGGTCAGTAAGACCTACAAGGGGCTGCTGACGGCAATACTGAAGCCTTATGCCAAAGGTCAGCTGGGAGAAGTTGCAGTGGTGTGTCCAGAAGAGAGGTGAGCCCCTGATTGATTTAATCAGTAGTTTGTTGAGATTTTCTCAGAAATTATTGGCATGGCTCCAAGGGCAGATCAAAATTGCCCTTTGGCCCTAACCAGGTGTATCTTGGCTGTCTTGCCAAATATCAAAGCGCACATTAAGGAAAAAGGTGATAGGAAGGCAGGGAGGGACCATTACTCAAATTTTAGCAGCAGCTACTCAGCTGGGCACAACGTAGATCTAGACAAAGAAGCAAAAAGATTAAAGACAGCTGTGTTGGCTGTTCCATTAGAGCTCTTCACTGAAGGGAATAATCCCTTCTGGCCAACCTCTGAAGGGAGTTCCACGGACACTCCATCCAGACTACAGAAATAGGTCTGCACAAGCAGGTCAAGTTGACAGCAGTTACTAGAGCTGCATTTCTTGGTTCTGGATTTTAAATGAATATATAGTCTATATCTACTAATAATAAATATGTTAGGCATCTGTCATACAACAAAGCAATTTTTTTTAAATGGAGGATTTTTTACTTCTGTGGGTACTAAGAATATCTCATGGAAAAGTGATAGCTGATTTGGTAGAGACTTTACAACTGCCTGCTCAGATATCAGTGATTCATTTTGCTGACAGAGCTGCAAAAGTTGCTGTTAAAACATGGCAAATTCCAAACTTAGAATCTCCCTTTTTGATACAATAAGAAATATTTGTTCACTTAAAAAAATATGCTAAACAAAAGAAGATGGATTATAAAAGGGACTTAAAGAAATGTGACTGGACTATGGATATTACCTAACAAAATAATTCCTGTACCACAGTTTCCAATTGCTTGTTCTGTTCTGTGTCATCAACAGAATCAGCTGAGTAAAACAGGGATTTTAAAGACACTAGACTCTTACAAAGCACACCAAAGGGATACAATTATTACAAATATATTTTTTAAATGTGCTGTTCATCAACAGAATTCTTTACAGGCTACTCCTAAGATAAGCACAGAACGTTCTTCCTGACCAACTCTTCCAAAAGCCAGGTGGCAGCTGGGCTTCATAAAACCAATATTTGTGAAAGGTTAAGAGATTTTGTCTAGTTATGGTGTGTATGAGGCCTAAAATCTTTCCTTCTTCAAAAAAATTTTTTTTCAGGTGATGGTAAAGACTCAACAATAAATATAATTTCTACTTTTGGGTTACCAGAGCATTTAAATCAGACAGAGGAAGTAATTTTATTTTTAGCAAGTAATTATGCAAATATTTACAGATTCCTAAAGGCCTTAGTGCTCTAGAAAATTGAGTGAGTAAATCAAACTGTATAAAACTCATGAGCTAAGGTTCTGAAACCCTATGTCAAGATGGTCTTCAGCTTTACCACTAGCCTTGTCAAAAAAGAGAGTGGTTCCTACCAGCAAACATGGAATCTTTTTCTTTAAATTTATGTGTGGCAAGACCGTAAATTTTGGTCTGATACAACATTCTGTATGTGATTTCATTGAATTCTGTCATGATTATGTCCAATACTTAACAGGGTTTTTTTCCTTAGAAACGCTGAGACATAAAGCCATAATGATCTAGAAGGACCTGGAAGAAGTCAGCCACTCCTACTGACCAGATTTCGTCTACATAGAAATGTTGTACAGCAAGGAAAAGACAGGCTGTCATCATACTGGGAGAGACGCTTTCAAGTGCTGCTATCAATATGAAAAACAAATGAACAAAAAACTGGATGAAGTCATGCTCCCCATGGGAGCATCTTAAGATGACTAGATCGTGGTTCCCACAAAGGAAATTTTAGTTTTCCAGAGTGATTGATATTGGTACTGAACGTAGCTGAATGTAGGTATTCTAGCAAACTTATTACTGTTCTCGTAGATGCATTGCTGTCTTATTCACAGTAGAGCTGTTTCAGTTACTTTAAGAATCACATTTTACTAGAAAACAAACATATCATTTGTCACATTACTTTTTCTTTTGGAACTCCTAGAAATGGTTCCCAGAGTCTCATTTCCAATCAGTTCTAAATTGTACTTCCAGTATAAACAGGGTCTGGATTTATAAGTTAAAATATCTGACTACTGATAGAGTAAAAATGGATTATCTTCATTAGTAATTGTTGATAATAAGAAAGTAAAGGTAACTAATATGCATCCAGGTACTCAAGCTCTAAATCTGACACAAAAACTTTTTATTCACTGGTATGATTAAAGGATGAAGAACAAAAAAGAAAACACTAATAATAGACAAACAGAAATTTGGCACTTATATATAGATTCTGAAAAGACAATTCTAATGTCACTTGATTAACTTTGAGATGCTAGCTATCTTTAATCCCAATATTGATAGGTAAACAAAGGTGAATGCCTGTTAGTCATGTAGATTTTATAATAGTTGCCTATTATAACTGTGTGACTATTAATTTAGACCCAGTGCAAAAAAAAAAAAAAAAAAAGTGGCCCATAGGGTGTGTTTGTTTTCAGAAACAATTAAAGCCATATACATTAAACACTGGACTTTCAATCTGTACCTTTCAATGAGTGCCTCATAATAAGACTTTAATCCTAGATGATGGTCACAAGTGTCTTTGTGTTTCACATCTAGGAACAATCATGGGAAGATAGAACAAATACTAAAGGGTCTAAATTGTTGCACAAAAGTGATGGTACTTATGTGACTGACTGGAATTCAGGGCCAGAAATATACTAGGCCTCACAAGGAAAACTCTTAATTAAGAATTTAGATTATCACGCTCCAGTGTTAAGCTATCCTTTAGGCTTAGATTGGGTAAGACTTTATAAGGTACTACCAGTTATTCATTTGAACTACTAGTAATTCATTTGAAAATACAAGTATAAAGATATCACAAATATTCGTAAAATTAATGTATGACTAAAAAAAAGTTGTGTGTTGCTAATTAAGAATTTGATTTAACCATTTACCATTTGTATGATATGGTCAAAGATTATTACTCCAGACAAACAATGTATGGATTTTTTTGAAATTTATTAATTTTGTTATTTGATCAGACTCTGACAATTGCTTCACGTTGTCTTTTGCTATGGACTTGCTAGTTATTTAGTGGGTGACAACTTGTCCAGAGAAAGGTGAATATAGCAATGGAGTTAGAAATTCGTGGAGTCACTATATTGTAGTACTAAAGGGAGGGCTCTAATGGTAAATACAAACTGAAAAAGAAAAAAAAAATAATTCTCTTTGTTGAAAATAAGGGAAGAGACTTCCATTCTCTCCCTTTCTTAGAACATTCACTTTAGAAAACTTATCACTGAAAGTTTTATCTCTCTTTGACATGTATGTAAATGCTTTTAACTGCTAAATAAGCCTCTTGCCAAGTTTATGGCCTACAAGAGTCTTCCTCAAGGACCTTGGAACTGAGTCCTTAAAATGTAATCAGCAAGGAAGATAGCAGCCCTGGGAGGGTAGGAGCCTTGCTCTAAGTAGCAAAACTACCACCTGTCATAAAGATATGAGAACTTATTTTCCTCTGGATAGCACAGAAGATCATCCCAATTACCCAGTAAATTTAGGATGAACTGTATGTGAAAAATACTGCTGTTAAGTCCTCTCAGTGAGGACTATGTATTGTTTATCTTGAGAACATGCATGTGATGGGCTGTATCTGCCTGATTATATACAAGGGTGAGATTCCTTTCTGTCTTTGCAATTTCTTAGTGGATTTCCTGTGATGGGAATCACATTCTGCTTTCCTGTTTATTCAATAATAAAACTGTTTTCTTTCTCTTCTGCCTTTGTGGAGAGGTTTCCTGGGTTAGGAGGAGATTTTGTTTTTAATTATTTCTCCTCAAATGATGTCATAAATTTATTTGTTTACCTCAACTGGTAGAGAATGCCTGAAAGGCAGAGTCCATATATTGCGTACGTTTTCATATCCATGCCTAGTATTACTAGGTATTCAATAAATGTAGGTTAAATCTTATTATATTCAGTGGCCATTATATTAATATATGTGTGATGATGAATGTTTAAAATATTGAAAAAGAGAAAGTGCTTTGACTTCAAAAGCAGACTACAGCTCTTTGCCTCTAGCATGCTCTTGTACCAGCTTTTCTTTCCTCTTCCTCAATAAACCACTTTTTATGCCCCAGATTTTCTGAAATATTTTTCCATAATTCTTCAAATCTTCACTTTTCATGGCCCTGTATTTTTACATGTATCCTTGCTCCCCTTGCCCTCACCTCAGGAACACCCTTCTACAACCAAATTCTTCTACATACAGCCCACCCATCATACTGGCAGCTGTGTTTGTATACAGGGAAGAGAAAGGATGGCCCAAAGATAGGAGTGGGAGGTAGATTTACTTTTGAAAGGTGCATCTATGTGTACCTTTTAAATTGTGTTCTAGGCATGCATTAGCTATTCAAAAAATAGATAAAATATATTAAATATTCAATACATTTCCATAGGGAACATTTAATACAAGAGTCCCTTCCTGGAGGAATTCACCCTTACCCTCTGTTGGCAAGGCTATTAGTCACGTTAAAGTAGAGCTCTGCTTAGGAACCAGTCACACGGCCACTGCTTAATAAAGGAATGCTGAGTGAATGAATAAATAGGAGGAAGCTTGTGTTATCAGGTTATCAATGGGCCTACCATTTTAAGGGGAAAAAAATCTATTCCAACTGCTATGGACAAGAAATGACAAAGCTCTCTTCTAAGTTTTCTGACTAAAGAAAAGAGGCAAGTTTTAGAAAGGAATTAATCTCTGTCTTGAAATCAACAGTCTCTTGCTCACATGAACAGGTTAAAAACAACTTTTAAGCAAAACTCCAGATGAAACAGGTCTTTCTTAACCAGAGTGACATTCTGTTCCTGCCTGTGACTGCACTGTGTTCAATGATTCCATTTCAGTGGCTTTCAACACAGACACTATAAAACAAAACACTGCTTAATGAGAAAAAATACGTCAAAAGTAAAAACCAATAATAACAATGATTCAATAGCATAGCTCTTTCAAGAGGTATTTACAGTATATTTGGTATTATGCTTTTCGCAGGTACCTAAAAATGTTAAATGAAATAAAAACACCTGCTAAAAAGTAGAATGATCATGATCATAACATGATTACAATTATCATAAAGTCTCAAACTGCAGTGTTTGTTTATTTAATATTATTTATGTGCAAATTCTGAGAACATTATGCAACAGGTATTTCCCTCTGTTTTAGTGTGTCATACAAAACGTAGGGTATTCTGGAGTGAATGGTACAAAGTCAGAGAAGGAGAACGTACAACAACCTAATTTCTTTTCCAATGTAATCTAAATTGAGAAAAATTACATAGGGACTAAATGGATCAAAGAAGCCATTCTAGATGAGTTAAGAAATAGCAGTGGCCATAAGGACAATGTTTTTTAAAAGTGACTTGAGTAGAGTTGCATATTTGTTTTTTAGACTGTCTTTGCTTAATAATTAGCATATAAATGGTGCCAACTAGGATTGAAAGTAACGTTTCATTAACCTCACTTACAGTACCTAAAGGAGGCATCCACATTTAAATTCGGGGGAAATTAGTCTAACCAACCTCTCCTGAGTGTAATAATCTTGAAGCAGCCACAGCCACACTGAGCTCAGATCGAGCATCCCGAGTTCCTTTAAGATACATACACACACGTACGTGCACACTTAGCAGGAACGAAAACATTCAATGACACTATTTTCTCAAAGGAAATCTTTAGTGATATCTTAAGATATTGTCTTCTAATATTGAACCAAGTATGTTCTCTGAGAAAGTCTTTCCTTCATTTATTTATTGAGTTACGTGGCAATTTATTTCATCTTTAATTCATTAATTTACTCGTTCTTCATTTAACAAATGTTTAAAAAGCACCTACTTCAGGTAAAGCACAATTCTGGACCCAGTAGGAGACCCAAAGAAAAATAAGACATGTGATCTCACCTTTATGGGGTCTGCTGTCTAATAGGGAAGCTAAGACTACAAATAGGAGCAAGTTCAAAAGGATATGATAAGAGAGGTCACCAGTGAGGAGAGGGAAGGCGGCAGGGACAATATAGGGGTAGGGAACTAAGAGGTACAAGCTATTATGTATAAAATAAGCCACAGGGTCATATTGTACAACACAGGGAATATAGCCAATATTTTATAATGACTATAAACGGAGTATAACATTTAAAAATTGAGAATCACTATATTGCACACCTGTAAACTTATACAATACTATACATCAACCATACTTCAATAGAAAAAAGGAAAAAACAAAACCAAAAACAAACAAAATAATATAATGAGCTTTAAAAATTGAGTTCCTACTATGTGACTAGCACTGCGTTAAGCAATTACTTCTTTATTGTGATGCCATAAAACAGAGTTTAGTCAAACACATAGGGAGTTCAGAGAGATTTCTACTCTCCAAAAGGCAGAGTGAATAAGGGTTAAGAACAAGGTCACGCAAATCACACTGCTTAGGTTTGCATCTCGGCTTGGTCACCACTTCCACTGGTACCTTAGGCAAGCCATTTGAGGGCTCATTGCTTCATCTTCCTCATGTGTAAAAGGGGAATGATAAGAAGGTTGCTTACCTTACAGGTTTGTTGTGAGGATTAAATTACTTAAGAAATGCCAGGCACTGAGAACTGTGTCTGGTATGTAGTAAATGTTGTAATAAGTATTATCTTCTTCCATTTTGATGTATCATGGAAGTTTTCCAAAAGGACTGACAGTACAGCTAAAAGGCACCTCAATTGTAGATTTTTTTTTCTTTTAAGCGAATACTTATTTTTAGAAGTGAGACTAATCAGTGCCTCACCAGCACTAAATGTTTAGTGCCAACCCATGAAGACCTCTCTAGCACTTTAGAACTACAATGTTTGTACTAGAAAAAGTACTAGATTGAGACTCAAGCATACCAGTGATAATTTTAGCTTTACAGTAATTGTTATATGAGTTTCAGCAAATTACAAAGATCTAAATTGTAAACTTCAATTTCCTAGTTCACAAGATAAGATGCATCGTTGTGTATATATGTGTAACGGGGGTAGAGGGTCCTGATGCAGAAGTATTTAAATAGTACAACAGGAGTTGAAGGCTCACAATATAATAGAAGGCATGTCTGAGTCTTATATTATCAAGATGTGTGCCATGCGCTGCAATTTGTGCTTCATAAAATTTAAGAAAGCACAAAAACATCTACCAATCATAGAACAGCAGTCTTCTTGAGGTTAGGAACATTATATCCTGCTGATAATCAATAGAATACATGAAACAGAGAACTGAATTTTAGGTGAGAGACCTTATGTAGAAATCTTATTCTTAGATCAATAATAACTCTGTATCTGTATCTGCATTTGTCTGGAATTTGTTTTCTCACCTGCAGGTAATAGAAAATTATTATCACATTCTTTTTATTTATTTATTTATTTATTTATTTATTTATGACTGTGTTGGGTCTTCGTTTCTGTGCGAGGGCTTTCTCTAGTTGTGGCAAGCGGGGACCACTCCTCATCGTGGTGCGCGGGTCCCTCACCATTGCAGCCTCTCTTGTTGCGGAGCACAGGCTCCAGACGCGCAGGCTCAGTAATTGTGGCTCACGGGCCCAGTTGCTCCGTGGCATGTGGGATCCTCCCAGACCAGGGCTCAAACCCATGTCCCCTGCATTGTCAGGCAGACTCTCAACCACTGTGCCACCAGGGAAGCCCTATTATCACATTCTTTAAGCTCTATTTCAAGTTGGTCTATCAAGGCTATCATGAAATAGACATTTAAATTACAAACTGTATTTAAATTGAAAATTTTTAAAATGCGAAAATGAAGTTTATTGTAATATATCTAAATAGTAAAGGAATATATAAAGTAAAATGTCAAAATACTTTTACTCCCTATCCCGGCCTACATGGCAGGGCCACAACCCCCATCCCTTTGTTTTTGACCTTTCCAGGTATAATTATTTTAACTATGTGATATGATTCTGTTCAAACTGGTTTTCTATGTATTTATGTGCACATATACATGCATGTACACCGGCATATTTTTCTTTGTATAAATGTGACTATACAATAGGTTGTATTCTATGATTGAAAAAAAAAAAAACAACTTTGAACTTCTGGTTTCCTCTTCCGCATGTAAGGAACTTAGAAACTGCCACTAATAACAAGTAAAAAGCTGAACAGACTAAAAAATCAACAACTCTTCTAGGATTCATAAGGTTGGAGAGACAAACAGGCAAATATAGGGAATCACAGCTCACCAGAGCAGAGATTCATGAGTAGAAATCACTATAGGAACCAATGCCAGGGTAGGAAGATCTAAACTGTAACTGACAAATAACTGTAGGCTCAATGTGGACAATTCTGAGAGTTAACAACTGGGGGGAATGGCAAAAGAATGATGAAAAACTCCTGGAATGACAAAAAGTATGACACACACACACACACACACACACACACACACACACACAAACCTCCTGGAACTAATAAGCAACTATAGCAAAATTGCAGGATATAAGTTTAACATACAAAGTCAATCACTTTCCTGTATTCTAGCAATGAACAAATAGAGCTTGATATTAAACACAATGCCATTTACCTTAGCATCCAAAAATGCAGTTTATCTAAGTATTTTTCCAAAAAAATATATACAAGGTTTACATGAGAAAAACTACAAAACACTGATGAACAAAATCAAAAAATAACTAAATAAATGGAGAGATATTCCTGTTTATGGAAAGGAAGACTCAATATGTCAAGATATCAGTCCTCCCTTCCCACTTTGATCTATAGATTCAATGCAATCTCAGACAAAATTCCAGCAAGTTATTTTGTGCATATTGACAAAATGATTCTAAAGTTTATATGGAGAGACAAAAGATTCAGAATAACCAACACAATATTGAAGGAGAAGAACAAAATTAGAAGACTGACACTACACAACTTAAAGACTTACTACAAACCTACACTAAGAAAGACAGTGTAGTATTTGCAAAATAATAGACAAATAGAACAGTATAGAGAGCCCAGGAATACACCCACATATATGTGGTCAACTGATCTTTGACAAAGGAGAAAAGGCAAAACAATGAAGCAAAGACAGTCTTTTCAACAAATGGTGCTGAAACATCCACAAGGAAAAAAATGAATCTGGACACAAAACTAAAAACCTTCACAAAAATTAACTAAAAATGCATCATAGACCTAAATATGAAACGCAAAACTATAATACTCCTAGAAGATAACATAGGAGAAAACTTAGATGACTTGGGTATAGCAATGGCTTTTTAGCCATTAGTTGTATATATACAACTATAAAGGTATGTTCCATGAAAGAAACAATTGATAAGGTAGACTTTATTAAAATTTAAAACTTCTGCTCTGTGAAAGACAATGTCAAGAGAATGAGAAAACAAGCCACAGGCTGAAAGAAAATATTTGCAAAAGACACATCTGATAAAGGACAGTTACCCAAAGTATTAAAAAAAAAAACTTTTAAAACTCAATAGTAAGAAAACAAATAACCCAATTAAAAAATCAGCTGAAGACCACAGCAGATAACTCCCCAAAGAAGTTAAACAGCTGACAAATCACCATGTGAAAAGATGCTTCACATCATATGTCATCAGGGAAATGCAAATTCAAACAACATTGAGATGCCACTACATACCTATTAGAATGGCCAAAATTCAAAAGACTGACAACACCAGCTAATGAAGATGTAGAGCAACAGGAAATCTCATTCATTGCTGATGGGAATGCAAAATGGTACAACCACTTTGAGGGACAGTTTGTTGGTTTCTTACAAAAGTAAGCATATTCTTACCATAAGACACAGAAATCATGCTCCTTGATGTTTACCCAAAGGATCTGAAAACTTATGTCCACACAAAAACACTCACATGAATGTTTATGGCAGTTTTGCTCATAATTGCCAAAAAACTGGAAGCAATCAAGATGTCCTTCAGTGGATGAATGAGTAAATAAACTGTGGTACATCCAGACAATGGAATATTATTCAGCATAAAAAAGAAATGAGCTACCAAGCAATGAAAAGATATGGAGAATCTTTAATGCATATTACTAAATGAAAGAAGCCAGTCTGAAAAGGTTACATACTGTATGATTCCAAGTATATGACATTCTGGAAAAGGCAAAACTATGGAGAGAGTAAAAAGATCAGTGGTTGGTAAGGGTGGGGGTGAGGGAGGGGATGAATAGGCTGATTATAGAGGATTTATACAGCAATGAAAATACTCTGTATGATATTAAAATGATGGGTACATGTCATTATACATTTGTCCAACTCATAGAGTAAGCTATGTACTTACTAAGGAATATACCAAGGTAAGCTATGTACTTTGGGTGGTTATGATATGTCATTGTAGGTTCATCAATTGTAACAAATGTACTGCTTTGTTGCGGGATGTTGATGACAGCATAAGTCGTGCATGTATGGTGGCAGGGGATATAGTACACGGAAAATCTCTTGTACTTTCTGCTCAATATTACTTTGAACCTAAAACTGCTCTAAAAAATAAAAATCTAAAGAAAAATAAACTGTCAAACGATCTGCTTTCCTAGAAAAAAACCCCACATTTTTAAAGATTCAGAATTAGAGCTATATCTAAGCAACTTTCCTACCATTTATTGGCCATTAACATTTATTCATTGTGCAATGTCTACTCATAATTTTTTTCCATTTTTTTCTTTTTTAAGTAAGACCTCTTTATAGCTTTCCTTTCTTTGTTGCATATATTGCAAATATTTTTTGTCTAGGCTCTCAATTGAGTTTTGTTTCATGGTTCGTGTTATTGTAAGTGTTACCAAACAAACTGAACTCGGGTCCACTCACCTGACCCACAACAAAGCCAATCTACTGACTCCGAGTTGTGGGGAAAGAAAGTACAAAATTTACGGCAAGGCACCAAACTCCCTGATGGCTTTCAGGCAAGGGCCTTTAAAGGCAACATCAAGGGATGTGAGTCCTAGCATCTGTTATCAGCTCATGGGCGCGTTTCTGACTGGCTGCTGGTGAGGTAACAGAGTACGTTTCGGGAATCTTAATTATCCACCGACTGGTTGCAACCAGTCCTGGTTGTATGTGCTTATAGTCAGCATGTAGTCACCATCCTCGACTGGGCGAGGTCTTAGTTTCTTCAGAACAGCTCAAAGATATATGTTAGATTGTTATCTATACCCCTTCAGGAGGAACTAGGAGTCCTGTGACTCTACTGTTCTAATCATTAACTGCTTAAGTCTGCTCTTTGGAACTTGGGGAAGGCCAGACAAGAAGGAGACATAGAGGGGCTTGTACAGGGGAAGGCCCTGAAGGATCCAGCTGGGTTTCATAAACAGTTTTAATTTTACAGGATCAAATCATCATGCTGATCTCCTTAACGTGAGTGTAATTCATATAAACTACTTCATGGTGTCTCTCATGGACGTGCATTACAATCTTGTGTAAGATATGCCATTGTAACTTAGAATATACCCCATTCATATCCAATATTTAAAACGTGAAAATCTCATACTAGAGTATTTTTATCTGATAATCTTCGGGAGTCATCGGGAAAGAGACAATATGTGGGTTTTGCATTTCACGTGACCCTAAGTTAATAATTCTATGATTCTATGAGGTGAAGTGTAGAAGGATCTTAAAAGTGCTTTCAAACACACAGACACACACAAGTGTGTATGCATGTACCTGTTTGTGTGTGTCCAGTGGGTGCCTAAGACCACCTTCCTGTTTAATGATTCACCAGAAGGACTCACAGAACTCAGAAAAGTTGATATACTCCCAGCTACAGTATATTATTGTGAACAGAAACGGACTGAAATTAGCGAAGGAGAAAGGGCATACGGCAGCATCCAGGTGAGACAGGCACAAGCTTCCAGTTGTATTCTCCCAGTGGAGTTACGCGGACGATACTCAATCTCCCCAGTAAATACGTGTGACAACACATATGGAGTGTTGCCCACCACGGAGGCTCATCCAAGGCTGGTGAGCAGGGGTTTTACTGGGGGTTGTTCACGTAGGCATGGAGCACCTGCCTGCCTGGCTTTCCTTCCTCAGGCTCCAGTCCCTCCAGAAGTCAAACTGACACCGCATGGCCCAAGACCTTCACCTTAAATTAGATTGTTAGCATAGACTACCTGGTGTGGCCCAAGACCCCAGGTAAACAAAAACACTCTTATTAAGCAAGATACTCCAAGGTTTTAGAAGTTATGTCCCAGGAGCTGGTCAAGGGCTAAACCTTTATTTGGAACGTATAGGGTTTGTACAACCCAGGCCACACTGAGTTAATTCTTTCCTACACAGTGTATAACTTGTCAACTAAATGGATATTACAGAGATACTAATTAGAAACATGACTGAAAAAAAAGTCAATATGTTTCTTACTTTTAATGTCCTAAAATAAATTAATAAATAATACTTGAAAATATGGCCATTTTCAAATTTCAAAACAACAGTGAATGATGATCTATTGTCCTGCTTTTTAGGAAAATATAAATTTCCTCCAATGGTAGAAGAGGCATATTGTGGAAAATCTCACTTGTCATTTTCCATACAAGTTAAGAAACATGCTGAGCAATTAGAAGACACAATGATGTATCGCAATCTCCAGAAACCTCTTGAGGGTATCAGAAAAATATCCTATTTAAATATTGGGAAGTAAGGAAGTTAATCTGGTCTGATCTATGCAACTTGGTCTTTGAATACTTAAGTTGCTGTCAATCTTCCTTTCTGAATTATAATGTTTAGCACAGCAGGAAATACTAACTTATGCAAAACTAAACTGCTGCCAATAAGAAAAAAAAAGAAGAAGGAGTTTTCTGTTTGCAAAAAGACACTTTTACTGGCAAAAGATATTTCGTTATTTTAAAGATACCTTTGTAAGTACGCAAATAAAATGAATTTTAGTTGTGTAATCTATAAACTGCTGCTATAATAAGACATTAAATTAACTGAATTTACTTTTCCTCTATATGTTCTAATACTGTGTAAATAGAGGGGGTACTGTAGTGCTCCAAAGACATAATTTATGAGATAACAAAAAATATTTTTTTAAAGATCAAGTCATGTGTTTGAATATAATTAGTAATGTGCTAACAATGCAACGCATCAGTAAAATATTCTTTTCTTAATCATGGCTTTGCAAATATACTAGGCATAATTTTTTCCTTATGCACTTTAACCTTATGTTAATTAAGGCCTTGATTGACTCAGTAAATAATTTAGGGGAACTAAATCATCAACTGTTATTCCAATTTATTTTCTTACTCTTTTTAATACTGAGATGGTCTTAAGAGTGGCTAATTTAGGAAAAAGAGAAAAGAAAACAACATAAACATCCTACTGATGATTGTGAAGGAATGTTGTATCAGTAACATATTCCCCAATTCTGTCCAAAATTAACAGTACTTTTTTAACAATGGCCAATCTCTTTTGAATAAAATAGAATATACTCTAGATTTTTTTTAACATAAAAGGAACAAATGGTGATGAAATAAAAATACACACTTTAAGGCAAGACAATAAAAATTTAAACATAACACTTTTCCTCTGCCCTTTGGCCTCCTCCCTCCCCTCTGGTGTGCATTGTGCATCTGCATTATGTGTTAACGAGACCTCTCCACAGTTAGAAATACCTGCTCAACCATAAAGTTCAATTTTTCTTCTTCTGGCACCAGCTATGTAAACTCCTTAGAAGATAACATTCCTTTCTCACTCCTGTAAGGGGTCATGATGATGCACTGCTTGCCTTGTACATGTAGTCATCTTTGGTGAACTTTATGTACAATGACAATATATCATTTCCCTTAAAGAGAGTGACTGATGCAGAACAGACTGATCAGAGGACCTGGGGAGATATTGGTCCACACCTAATGGAAGTTCTTAGCTTAAGTACTTACTTATGACCTTATTCATGTTACTAACTCTAGATGTGGGAAGAAGCAACAAGAGGGAACCATTTCCTGGACCATAACAGACTAGAAAGATGGGTGGTCCAGAGGCTTTGGTTACTGTTAACAGGGCCTAGTCCAGTAATAGCACACTGAGTAGACTATCAACAAAATCCTCACCTTACCTGGGAATGAGCATTCCTAGTGCCATGGGACAAACTGATCACAAAATGCTCCCAAACCTTAGTGGAAATTAAGAACCAAAGAAAAGGGACTGCAAAATAGAGAATATTGCCTACCATCCAGTTCTACAATAATCAAGTCATTAGTCACTGCTGTCGCTGATATACAATATACCCTGAAAGGAATTCAGAGTGAAGATCAGGGAAAAGTCTGGGAAAACTGACTGAACAGGTCCTCAGATAGTTAAATATTTTCAGGAGAAGATTTTGTGAACCCTGTTTCTTGCATCTTCCCATACTTAGAAAAGCACTAAAATGGGAGGGAAGTCCAAAAGGGAGGGGATATCTGTATGTGTATGGCTGATTCATTTGGTTGTGCAGTGGAGGCTAACACAACATTGTAAAGCAACCATACTCCAATAAAAATTAATAAAAAACAAAAAAACAAAAGAAAAGCACTAAACAATTAACTATAGCCAGCAGCAACCTTCTCACTGAGACATGTGCTTGATTGCATGTACCCCTTCACCAAAATCACATATATACTGTCCTCCCCCTTTACCTCTTCAGAACAGTTTTCAAAGCTCTCTGAGAGACTATCTCCTGGGTTATAATCCTCAGGTTGGCTCAAATAAAATTTCCCATTTCTTTCTTAGATTGACTATTGATTAAAGTTTTTCATTGACAATGGTATTCAGTTCATATGATAAAGGCATTTTAAAAGTTTTTTGAGAAATATTGTATACATGCAGGGTATTGAATAATATCTTATTTTACTTGATAATGATTACTTGGTCTTTCTCATTCTTAGGAAAAAAAAAAAAAGTCCCAAATAATTCAGTATTTCTTCAATTATTAGGTAGGCAGCAGAGTGTGACTGTTAAGACCCAGGCATTGGAGTCAGATTAGCTGGATTCTAATTTTATCTGCGGCAGTTACTAGCTGTAAAAATATTAGTAGTGGGATACTAATAATATGCAAGTAATATGGATTTTTGAGGATTAAATAAGCTAATCCGTGAGAATAACCTAACACCGGGCCTGGCACTTTATTGGTATGCAGTAAATATCACCTACTGTTATTTCTTTGTTTATTAACTTGAACAAGCTCCAGAATATTTAGAGAACTGACCCAAAACGTATTTCTTGACCCTAAATATGTTTTGAATAATTCTGTCTCCATAGTGGCAACTATATAGTGCTGTAATAGAACTTTCTGCAACGATGGAAAGATTCTATAATCTATGCTATCCAATTTAGTCACCAATAGGCAAGTGACAAGTACAACCAAGGAACAATATTTTTAATTAAACTCACTCTTAATTAATTTAATTAGCTGCCTGTGGCTAGTGGCTACAGTATTGTAAGGCATAGGTCTATATGCATTATTCTTTAAAACATTTCTCAGCTACAACAAGATGCTTCCAGCTATTCCTGTAAAGTAAAGCGATTCCATTGCACTTGAATTTAGGAAGGCAATATCCCGGTTTGTTTAGAGGTCTTTTTTTAGACACAAGATTAATGTTTTTCCTCTGTTCAACTGTAGAGTAATTAAAGCTCGACTTCATTTTGGAATCCTGGGTTACAGAAGCAGAACTACCTGCTGACCACGGTCTTGAAATTCTACATGGATATTATCACCTGATTCAGGCCCTTTAGTAGAAAGCAGACTCCTGCCCCGTGGTGAGCACAGAAGTAGCACAGAGCTCAGGCTTCTAAGGATCGGGGTACATAACCATGGCAGGTCCACAATGTCTCCTGAGTGACACTAGATGGCTTCCAGAAGCAAGGAGCCAACTGAAGGTCTCTCTCAGGACTTCTCTGCCATAAGACATCATTCCTCTAATACCAGTCCTTTAACATTCTCCGAAGCTTGCCATTGGCCAAGTCGGGCTGAAGGCTGGAAGGTATGAGAGCTCTGCTGATTCTGGCCATACAGCTCTGCCTCCTAGGCAGAGGGTAGGGAGGAAAAGGATGG
This sequence comes from Balaenoptera borealis, assembly GCF_965194805.1. Taxonomy (NCBI): domain Eukaryota; kingdom Metazoa; phylum Chordata; class Mammalia; order Artiodactyla; family Balaenopteridae; genus Balaenoptera; species Balaenoptera borealis. The sequence goes on from NC_138861.1 coordinate 143,299,703, forward strand.
AGAGAGGCCTTGCACAGGCAAGTGGAAGATATGACATATATTCTATTTACAACCTGAAACTGTGATAGAAACCTAGGGAGCTACGGCAGAATCCTATTCTCAAACCATGTATGTAAGCCTGCAAGGAGATAAAATAGTGTGATTTCAGGCACATTATTAATTAGCTATGTGATTTGGGCAAGTTAATTAATTCTCCACATGGGCTTTTGCATATCTATTGTGTATAAGATGAGAGCCTTGAAGTGCATTATCTCTAAGGTATCTTCCAGGTTTGTTTACATAGGCTTCTTGGCCTGAATTCCCTGTATTTGGTGATAAGGGTGTCCTTCCATCTCTAGATGCAGGGAGTATACCTTTCACGTGAGAGACTGATTTCTTACTTTCAGGGAGACAGGAAGGTCAGAGTGTCCCTCTTATACCGGCCATTTCTTAAGTAACTTTAATTCAAAATAATCAATATGCCATTGAGGGACATTTTGGGGCAGCCTATTCTGGGACCCAACAAAGGTATGGACCACTTTCCTACAATCAAAATCTGAGAATACAAATAATAAGTAATTTCTTAGTAGGAGCACTTTAATTTTTCAAAATACAACAAAGGGCAACTGAAATGAAATTCATGAGATTTACTAATTGCCTACTGGCCTGATTTGTACAGAAATACTTCCAAGAGAAGTTGACTACCACAGTGATACACTCCTTTTATTGATTAAGACTACATTCACATAACTGATCCAGTGAAGTATTAACTGGCCTATTGTTTTCCACAGTCTCAGGTCAATTTCCATTTTTCATTTTTAGTGAAAAATTCTCTGAATTATCAGAGAGTAGAAACAAAACTGGAGTTGGCAGTGCTTTGTAGTGGAGATATGGATTCAAGATTGCTGCCACTGCCTAGTTATATGACTTCAGGCATGCTATTAACTAGCTATGTGATTTGGGCAAGTTAATTAATTCTCTACACTAGCTTTTGCATACCTATTGCATATAAGATGAGAGCCTTGAAGTGCATTATCTCTAAGGTATCTTCCAGCTCTGATTCAGGGCTCACATGTGTTCTGTAATTCCAAATTTATTTCATTTTTTGACAACCAAGAGAATGGTGAATTATTTCAAGGGGCATTATCACATTATCAAATCTTTCTTAAAATATTATTGAAAACGTAAATGCAAATTGTAACAAGTGTATTGGGTCAGGTTGTATCAGCATATCAAATAGACTATTTTAATGTATTGTCATTGCAAATGTATTGAGCGTTACTGAACTATAATCTTGCAAAACCATCATATAGATGTAACACATACATCTTCACTTGCATTTTGATAGATGAAAGAGGAAAAAAAGTTACTTGAATGTCCTCAAACCAAACCAGCCTAATTAAATCACATTAAAAGTCAGATTCACAGTGTGCTAGTTGGATGATCTCCTAACTGCATAAATGCAGCATGCCATTTTCTTTTCTGAGGTTGCTTTCCATCTCTCTCTTTTTTTTTTTTTTTTTTTGGAGTTCCCAGAGTGTTCAATTCACTCTGGGAACCTGTTGATCAAGCCCCTGGGATACAGTCCTCACGCTTGTGCACAAGCTCCCGCAGCCTCAGGAAACACTGCTTTGCCGCTGACCACTCCTGTCACCCAGGAGATTCATAAGCCACACCCACTTGCGTGAGGGGCGGGGGACTGCTCCGCACAATCTGCCTCAGATGCCCGCCTACATTCCATCTGGCCCTGCTGCTGCATCTACCCCTTTCTTGGGCTGTAAAATGATGTACCCTACTGTAGGACATGGACGAAGTTCCCATTTCTCCTTGCCAGTAGGGAAAGGTCCCCACTTTTCCATCTATGAACATTTTAGGGCGATCCCACCACAAGGTTGCTTAAGGGCCCCAGATCTTACAACTCTTTTTGTCTTAATGAGCAGCTGTTTCTTCCTCAGGACACGGAGCTGTCCACAACTGAGTGCTTCATTCCAGGTCCAGTGAATTGTGCTGGATTCCTTTTCCCAGGCTGCTCGTGCCCCTCCACGATGAGCTCGCTAGACCCCCTTGTACATATCTGAACCCCAAAGTGAACAGAGTCCAAAGGCCTGGGCACACCAGCAGACGCAGCTAGCTGTGAGGTGGGTGTTGGTGCTGGACAGCCGGGCAGTGCAGGAGAAGCGTAGCCTGACACCACCTGAACAAGCTACTTGAATTCATATCTTGATCCTGCTGATACACAGGAGTGCATAAGGAAACCCTGCTATACTTTATCTCAAAATTAAATCGAAGACATTGCATTAAATATTCTAAACGTACTGTGGAGATCTGTAATCCACACTAACTAGGGACAAAAAGATTATTAGAGCGATAAGCTGGATTTATGTTCTACTTCTAAGCAAAATTTTGACCAGTGAATGTACTCTTTAATGAGTTTTTAAACAGACAAGTAAAATAAGAAAATGTTTTCCTAATAACAAGGTAATAACTTTTTAAAAAAAGTAATTACAAAACAAAGCAGTTATTTAGAAAATAGAAAATACAGCAAAAGTGGGAGAAGTTTGGGGAACAGCCTGAAAACCACCACCCTGAAATAATCCCTACTTTGTATTGGAGTTTCCTTCCCAGTTTAATTCCGCTGTGTAGATTGTTGCTATTATGGTTGGTATTTATGTTGTTTCAACATTGCTGCTATAATACTGTCCACATACATTTAGAAACTTTGCTTTTGACTTAAGATTATCACACATTTGTTTATCCTTGCCATTTAGCTAGAAATTTTAGCCATTAACTGGAATACTTACACACTAAAAGCTATGGCTATAGCAAAGATTATTAAGCTTTTCTCTATCATTAACTATTGAAGTTTCTTTCAATTTTTCACAATTTCAAATTGTTTTAATAAACTTATATGTGATGAAATAATATTCTATTTATTTCTGATTACTTCTTTAGGGAAGATTATAGAAGATTTGGTTAAAGTATATAAATATTTGGAGACACTTGATACCTATCATCAATTGCTTTTCAAAAGAATACCACTTACACAATCAGTTGTGGTGTATGACAGTACTTAAGAAACATTTTAAAATAGTATAATCAGAGTTATACAATTTAATAGTTGAAATATTAGTATGTAATAAATAAGTTTGGACAAAATTTAGCAACTTGTTTTCAAATTAATTTCCAGTTTACTGAGAAGAGTCATTAATTATATGTGTGGATAGTCTAGTTTCTTATATTAACCATAAACTAATACAGGGGAAATTATCACATGGGATCTTTAGAGTACACATGAAGGCTGTTTACCAAGTATTTCTTATCTGAGAATCATGAAGTTCTTTATTTCTCTGAGACTAAGGCTGTTGAAATTTTACTGACAAAGGGTAGAACATAAAAAAATATGACCTCTCCCCATGTATCATCTCAAAAATCATCTTCTGACTGGTATTCTCTTCCTGAAATACATTCCTAACTGTTAAAAAATATGCATTACAACCATTCATTAAAATCACACATATCTTCTTAAAACTGAAACTCAGTATTAGGTAAACTTATCCTGTAACACAGAGCTCGAAAATAGCTGATCTTCCCCAATGGAACACAGCTGTTCTTGTAAAGCCTATGGCATCAAGCACTAGAACAGAAAAGGCGCTTCCAGGGGACAGCCAGATCCCCGAGAGAAAGGAGGGAGGGAGGCGCTGGATCAAGAAGAGTACACACTTGCTCCTCCAGCATTTACCAAACAGATAGCCCCGCACCTCCACGGAAAAGAAGTAGCTTGAAAGGGCCTGGAGTGTTTTAGGGACAATCCAGCCTCACATAGACTAGGGGAATGAGAAAAAAAAACTTCTTCCATAACTATATATTACATCCATTAAACTCTTTTTAGGGGTAGCTCCAGATGTTTTACGTATTTCCTCATTTAGATCTCCCAACAATTTGACCAGGTAGGAACTGTGGTTATCTTGACTGTACAGATGAGGACACAGACACTTAGGTAAGTCACTTACTTAAGGTAACAAACCTAGAAACTGCTATAGCTGAAATTTGAATGCAGGCAGTTCTTAATCAACACCACATACTCATAATTTTAAGTGCTATGTTATGCTCGTAAAGGGATTTACTTCTAAGTGAATGAATCAGACGATATAACTGTATTAGAGTTAACTTTAGCCACAGAGTAAATGGCTGCTGAGTGACGCAATGCTGGTCCAGAATTGATTTATATGCCCTCAAAATAGGTCTAGTTTGGTCTTGGAAATTTAGGGTAAGGCAGATAATACGCAATTAATGAGGCTAGGCTCTGTTGTTCATCCTGCATCATCAAGAATTCCTGCTTTGGAACCTGGAAGACAATTCACACTGAAGTCATCTTCCCTCTGTATGAATAGATGGATGGATTAATGGACGGACTAATACACAACTGGATGGATGGGGCCAGGCTGGACTTGAGTCAGGGTTGTATAAATGGCTTAGAGTCTTCTTCTTTTTTTTTATTAACTTGATGGGGCCTTGAAATAAGAGTACTGTTGTTCAGCTAATAAAAAAACTTTAAAAAACCCACAATGTCCAGAGGCTGAAGGTGCTTCACTGCAGTGCTTCCTATACTTTGATCCCTGGGGAACGTGCTTCTTGCTGGCTTTCAGCTGGAGGTCACACTCAGCTCCTAGAGGCAACCTCAGTTCCTCAAGCCATCAAGGAAAGAGAGAGGCTCCGGCAAGACCAAGCTTGCAATCTTATATAACGCAATCATGTACATCTCATCACCTTTGCTATATTCTACTGGTCAGAATCAAATCACAGGCCATGCCCACACACAAGGGAAGAGATTATGCAAACACATGTATACCAGGAGGCAGGACTGTGGCAGCCTCTGAAGAATCGGACACACTTGTAGGCCTCTCTGATAACTCAGAATTGTGTGTGTGTGTGTTCATACACACACATACATCATTTTGCTTAAGACATTACTAAATGAGCATTTACATAGAACATCCACTTTAAGTAAATTGTTAACCTGTGAAGGATGTTACTAAAGGGTCGATCATTCTCAGTAAAGCGGGTCCATTGTGATTTTACCATTCTTGGGGGAAAAAAAAAAAAAAGGAAATTGTCAAACAAGTTAGGTCATTCTTGAAAAGCACTGCTTTTTAAAAATTTCTCCATATTAAATAAATGTTTAAGCATGAATTCCTGAACAAAAGAAGAGTCATTTACCCCTGGAGTAAATTTAATTCACTTTACAGTTATCCCTGGGGTCTTTTTCTGGAATGTTTCATTGAGATCTAAGAATCCTTATGCAACTATTTCAATTAAGATTGCATCACAGATAGAAAGCCCAGAGATAAACGCACACACATATGATCACCTTATTTTTGATAAAGGAGGCAAGAATATACAATGGAGAAAAGAGAGCCTCTTCAATAAGTGGTGCTGGGAAAACTGGACAGCTACATTGAAAAGAATGAAATTAGAACACTCCCTAACACCATACACAAAAATAAACTCAAAAAAAAAAAACTCAAAATGGGTTAAAGACCTAAATGTAAGGCCAGACACTATCAAACTCTTAGAGGAAAACATAGGCAGAACACTCTATGACATAATTCACAGCAAGATCCTTTTTGACCCACCTTCTAGAGAAATGGAAATAAAAACAAAAATAAACAAATGGGACCTAATGAAACTTAAAAGCTTTTGCACAGCAAAGGAAACCATAAACAAGATGACAAGACAACCCTCAGAATGGGAGAAAATATTTGCAAATGAAGCAACTGACAAAGGATTAATCTCCAAAATTTACAAGCAGCTCATGCAGCTCAATATCAAAAAAACAAACAACCCAATCCAAAAATGGGCAGAAGACTTAAATAGACATTTCTCCAGAGAAGATATACAGATTGCCAACAAACACATGAAAGGATGCTCAACATCATTAATCATTAGAGAAATGCAAATCAAAACTACAGTGAGGTATCACTTCACACCGGTCAGAATGGCCATCATCAAAAAATCTAAAAACAATAAATGCTGGAGAGGGTGTGGAGAACAGGGAACCCTCATGCACTGTTGGTGGGAATGTAAATTGATACAGCCACTATGGAGATCAGTATGGAGGTTCCTTAAAAAACTAAAAATACAATTACCTTATTACCCAGCAATCCCACTACTGGGCATATACCCAGAGAAAATCATAATTCAAAAAGACACATGCACCCCAATGTTCACTGCAGCACTATTTACAATAGCCAGGTCACGGAAGCAACCTAAGTGTCCATCGACAGATGAATGGATAAAGAAGATGTGGCATATATATACAATGGAATATTACTCAGATAGAAAAAGAAACGAAATTGAGTTATTTGTAGTGAGGTGGATGGACCTAGAGTCTGTCATACAGAGTGAAGTCAGTCAGAAAGAGAAAAACAAATACTGTATGTTAACATATATATATGGAATCTAAAAACAAAAAAAAAATCGTTCTGAAGAACCTAGCGGCAGGACAGGAATAAAGACGCAGACACAGAGAATGGACTTGAGGACATGGGGAGGGGGGAAGGGTAAGCTGGGACGAAGTGAGAGAGTGGCATGGACATGTATACACTACCAAATGTAAAATAGACAGCTAGTGGGAAGCAGCTGCATAGCACAGGGAGATCAGCTCGGTGCTTTGTGACCACCTAGAGGGGTGGGATAGAGATGCAAGAAGGAGAAGATATGGGGATTTATGTATATGTATAGCTGATTCACTTTGTTATAAAGCAGAAACTAACACACCATTATAAAGCAATTATACTCCACTAAAGATGTTAAAAAAACCCAAAAAGATTGAGTTATATTGTAAATAATATTAATTAAGGCTGGGTCATTTTCTGGTAACTGTTGTAACAAATTACCAATGACACAGTGGCTTAAGAAAACACAAATTCTATCACTTACAGTTCTAGACTTCAGAGGTCTCAAATGGGTCAGCAAGCCTGTTTCCTTCTAGCAGAGGCTGTTTCCTTGCCTTTTCTAGTTTCTAGAGGATGTGCATATTCCTTGGCTCATGGACCCTTCCTCCATCTTCAAAGCCTTTAATGTGGCATCTTTAAATCTCTCAGACTCTGACCTTCTCTCTCCTGCCTCCCTCTTTCATTTAAAAGAACCCTTTGATTACATTAGGCTCACTCCAGTAATCTAGACTAAAGTCCCATCTCAAAATCCTTAACGAAATAGCATCTGCAAAGTTCATTTTGCCACGAAAGGTATCATAGTCACAGGTCCTGAGGATTACAATGAAAGCATCTTTGGAGGGAGGGCAGTTATTCAACATACCGTATGGGCTGAAATAAGAAGGTTACTTTTCTCATGTAACAAGAAATTGGGAGAAAGGAATATAGAGGATCAGTAGTGTTCAAATTGATACCTCTCATTTGTCGGGGTGTTTCCTTATAGCTGTAAGATGGCTATTGCATCTTACTGTCACATTCCTGTTTATGTTAGGAGAAGGTGGAAGGAAGAGGGAAGGAAAGCAGGAGTTAATTTCAGAGTATAATTCATTAACCAAAACTCTTCCATAGAATCACACTAGATGCAAGAAGGAGAGGGGAATCAAGAATCTAGCTTGCACAGCCTGAATTTTAGAGATGAAAAAGAAAATGGTGTTAGGTTTGAATATTTCGTGAACCAGTTGACAGTTTATGCTAGAACTTCAGTATCTTATTATAGACAAGTTTTACATTTTACTAATTGTTAAATTATATGGAAAATGTGCCCTATGTATTTTTCTCCTTGGAAAAGAAATATTTCTTGGTAAATGAAATGATTTCATCAGCCATCTCTGTGAGAAGTACTTGAATAAATGTGATTCCTTTTCTTTTCAGAAGTGCAGAGAATTCATGACTGTGATTTCCATCTTTACACCCTTATGCTATATAGAGTCCATTAGTCCTGTGTAATCCCCCATTATTTGTTTTCCTCTTGGGACAATGAGTAGAGATATAAGAATAAACCTAAGGAATTAGGTTCTGTAGCTTTCAGCTGTCAGTGAATTAGAGGTGTAGCCTTTCTGGTTTCAACCTTCATGGTATGGCAACTAAAGAGCTGTCAATCAGCTTTGTCTGCATATATTTTCAGACAGAGTGGAGCAGAGCAAATGCACATTGGAAATGAATTTTGAACAGTTCAGCAGAAGAGAGGTTTTCTCTCACAGGAACAAGGCATTCAGCAGGAGTTAAGGTCAGAACTGACACACTTCTGTCAAAATGCTCCCACCTTTACACTGTGGAGCTCCACAGTCATCTTTGGAATCCCCCACCTGTCCTTGTCTGAACAGGGATCCCAGCAGTTTTGACCCTCAGGGCACTAAACAAACATTTCTTTCAAGTTGGCTTAGTTTACCACATAAAAACCATGTGCAACACTGTGTATCTTCTTTAATGCGGATATTTGGTAACCGATCTTTATTATTTGAATATTTCAAGGAATGCAGTATTTGATTCTGTTCATACTGCGTGTCATTATAGAATAGGATAATGTTTTAAACACAGAAGTAATAATAATCAATATTTTTCTGAGTCAAAAGCAATTCTTCCGCTACAGGTATAGGACTTATCCTAAGACCTGAGCACAATCTGGGTCAAATTTATACACTGCCACAGTTCTATTTATTTTTATGTTAATTTGGGGTTGTATCAAAGCCTGATTTTGGTTTATTTCCAAGACAAGATCAGTTTCTACCTTTACAATATGAGAAAGGAGAAATATATTGAAAGATTCTTTTTTAAAATAAATTTTTAAAAAGATTGTATACACCTATTCTGAACCTAAATCAAAATGCTATTATCTTTGAGAGTAAAACTTTAATTGGATGACTCTCTGGAATGGAAAAGGAATCTATTATAATCTTACAGTCGTGAAATGAAAACATTAATACATTTTTCTAATAATAGATCAAAATCCCAAGTTTTTAGAACTCAATCATAATTTATCTGTCAAAATTAAACATCTGTTAAAAATCCTTTCAGTATTTTCTATTACATTAGTGAAGTCCAGAGCTTTCATTAAATGTATAAAAGCTTTCATCATAAAGTGCATATTCCAACTTTACTTTTAAAGCTGAAAAAGTCTTACTTTTTTTCATTCCAGATTTTTCTATAATATTGGAGCACGTAACAGCCCCTTTTGGGGCCATAGTAGATTTGTGAGATCTCTAATGTCCAGAAAAGAAATTAAAGTACAAAAAAGTACATGTTGTAAAGTACAAAAGTATATGTTGATCTATACTTTCTTTTCACTGTGTTTACTAGTCCTTGGTTTTAATTTTTATGGTAACAAACATACATACCTCTTTGAAGGACACACTCATGTTTGAATTATATTTGTATATACCTGGTTTCTGAAGTATACCTCATTTATAAAAGGTACTTAATACAATCTTCCTTGGAAAATTGAGACAAGGAATAGGCACAGAATAATTACTACGGCTCCATGTTCCCTTTTTCTGTCCGTACTCACCCTTGGACTCCCTATACTATACACTGTATACTGATTAATACTGTTATCCATTAGAAACTATAAAGTTTCTTTAATCTTTCCTGGGCAAAATATGATTCAGATTTCCATGAGTAAACCTGTGAAACCACTGCAAAAACATGTTTTGGATTTGCCTACCTTTTACTTCTGGTTTAAAAAAAAATAGAATAATTGTAAAACTTGATAAAGGATAATGCAATCCTCTGCTTGAGTCAATTAAATGGTTTTCAATAAATTGACATGTTTCTTCTAGTTAAAGCTCTTATGTCATCATGGTTTTAGTCTGTTTATCTTAGACTAAATTTAAGACGGTTTTCCTTAACTCCTAGGGGAAACATGTGAAAGAAGTGTGCCATGGATTTAATTTGCATATGTCTGATAAAGGGTTGAGTCCAGTTGATTTTTTAAAGTTATGTATTTTTGGGACTTCCCTGGTGGCGCAGTGGTTAAGAATCCGCCTGCCAATGCAGGGGACACAGGTTCGAGCCCTGGTCTTGGCAGATCCCACATGCCGCGGAGCAACTAAGCCCATGTGCCACAACTTCTGAGCCTGCGCTCTAGAGCCCACGAGTCACGACTACTGAAGCCCATGCACCTACAGCCCGTGCTCCGCAACAAGAGAAGCCATCGCAATGAGAAGCCCGCGCACCGCAATGAAGAGTAGCCCCCGCTCTCCGCAACTAGAGAAAGCCTGCACACAGCAATGAAGACTCAATGCAACCAAAAATAAATAAATAAAATTGATTCTTTAAAAAAAAATTATGTATTTTTTTTAAAAAGTCATGTATTTAAATAATTTAAAGTAACTGAAGCTATTTAATACTAACAAAAAAATACTGCTAAAGAGTTCTAGTATTCATTCGAATCTAGAAAATGACCCAATTCAATTTCTATCCGTTATCCAAAATATTATTCATTTCTCTTTCATGTCAAAATGAAATAAAGTATAATTCAGAAACATTTCTTCAGGAAAAAAAAGTCATTGGACAAATGACCACTTAAATATACTTGGTTTCTGGGAACATTAAGGTCATGTCCGCACTAGAAGTGTGAAGACATAAATGAGGCAAATTTCTAAGATGAAGTAAAGCTGAAAGCTCTTTTGCCAGGGCAGGCCAGCTGCCGAGCTAAATTATAAAACCATAATGTGCATGACTTTATCCACCAATAAAATGGAATTATACTACAAGCCAATTCTGTCAGAGGCTGTTATAGAGATAATGAGATAATGTCTTTTAAGTGCTTTTGGTGTCTCGGATGAAAGAAGATAACTTTTCCATCCTCAGTAAAGAGGAGACCCATGATCGCTAACATTTCACATTGCTAAATGCACCTTCTTTAGAAAAGTGATGCTATTAAAATAATGATACATAAAGCTCCTCTACTAACCTACTGTAAAGCTATATTCATCAGTAATGAAGGCATGGATCTGTGGCTGAAGTGGGTGAGCGTCTCTAAAAATATCAACTATTTTCTCTCAGATAAACAGCCACACTCAAGGGCATTTACTTCAAGGCTGGCTATAGACACGAGGCCTTCCAAAACATGATGAATTTTCTATCAGTAAGAAGTTCCTCTAGTTAGTATACAAATGTGAATAATGAAAGTCATACTCTCCAATGTTAACTAAAATAAGACCGAGTATATGTAACCTAGATGCTCTTTTAAACTGTTATTTCCTTCCACTGTCCAATAGAACTTAATACCTATAACATATTCAACTAATCTGTCCTCTGAGTGACCACATTATAGTGACATAATTAATTTTAATTGATTCAACCAAAGTGAAACTTTATCATTACAGTATTAAACTGGATTATGACCCTCTATCCAACTGCCATGCTTTACTTTAAATTTGATAATTTATTAGCCATATTGTCAATGAGAGATTTTAGAGGGCACTTTCCTTTTCTTTTTCCTTTCCTTTGGTCTGTAAAGTCGGTTACAGTTATCTGTAAAGTCGGTACAGTTTCTGGAAATTTACCTACATATGGAGAAATTAAATGCCTAAGAAATTATAAATGCCCATAGAAATTATGAAAAAATTTAAATCTCCAAAGGAATAAATTGTAAAATAATAAACATCTATAACAGAACATGTGAATGACAAAACAGGCAATTTCTTGGTAGATTACAAATGGTTCTTGGAAGTTTCACACAAATGAAATTACTATTTTTAGTAATAGATTTTGTCTCAGCCATAAAATATTGATGGCCATATAAATGTTTAACATTTTCAATTTGGTATTTCTCTAATTATAAAATATGTAATGATTTTCTTCTTGCAGTGAATGCCTTAGGTGGGCCATTGTGCCCCAATTCCAGCCATCCAGCCAATGAGAAGTTAGAAGCCTTCTGGTAATGGAAAGATTAACTAGGTCATAAACAAGACTTAAGGAAAAGATGATCTTTGTTCTGCCTCCAGACATTGGTGTGTAGAAATATGATGCCTGGAGTTTTTGCAACCATCTTTCAGCTGAAGAGAAGAGAACCAATACCCTGAGGAGGAGTGAACAGAAAAAAATGGAAAGAACTTGCACCCCTGATGAAGATACTGAATTGACCAAAGGAAATGATTTTATCTCTACACTTTGTAATAAACTATCTTAAGGTTTATGTCATTTGAGTCTAGGTTTTCTAGTATTTGCAGTCCAAAACAGCTTAATTTATCAGGTACCTTGGTGAGAACCGCACCTGTGAAGACTTCAGGTATTGACTTCGCGGATTCTGACGTTGCTGATGGGGCCAGCAGCCACAGCCTTGCGATCCTCAGGCCTGTGTAGCTTGGTTAGAGTTTATCTTTCCAGGAATGCCACAGCTTTCAGTCTGGCAAGCACCACGGGCAAGAGGAAGAGCACCATGTGACATTTAAGGGATCAAGGAATTTCATTTGGTGGTGCATTTACCCTTATTCTTTCCCCTTGTACTGAGTTTAACACAAAACAGTTGCCCATCTGGGGAGACCGGATTTTCTATTTTGAAGCACCACAATGTTTTGTTCAGTCAGGCTTAACTCTGGTGGCAATAGCAGGTAGGAAGCAAAATGTGTGTGAAGAAATTATATTAACTTAAAAGGGAATCCAAGATCTTTGGGAATCCAAGATCCTTGGCTTAAAATCAATAAAAAAATCTACTGTTTTGTGGAAACATGCCCTTTTATTGTAATTCCAAGCTAATGAGTCCTCTGGCAAGCTTTTTAAAATAAAACTTGCCTGAAGTCAAGTTGGCAGAGCTGGGATTCAAACCCAAACATTTGGCTCTTAGTCATTAAAAGCAGTAAGGTTAAGTACATATTTTTAGTCATTAAGCTACACAGCCTTTAACATCGAGTACAATACATTAAAAAGCAGAGAGATGTACAAGATAAGTGGCATCCCAAAGGAGCAACAACCAATTTGGCATTGGGTCTGTTTTGTATGAGGTTAGTGGCAGAGTGGTTCATCGCATGTTTGCTAGAGATATGGTTTTAAATTAATCTTTAAAGTCTGACTAAGAACTGTACAAGTGGTCTGCCAGGAAAAGAATATTCCAGTAGTTGGAAGAGCATACACAAAGAAAATAAGTGAATTTTTAATTCAGGAAACTACCTATTCTTTAATTACTCTGATTCCAAGCGATGCTAGTAGATGAATGATGAGAATAAACTTATATGAAGAAGAAATAAATCCCCCTAAGGAATAATTAAGCAACCTTCTTGTATGTATTCACATTACACCCTATAGCTCACCTAATTTATCACTTAACTTCATAATACCATTGCTGCCTGTTTACATGTCTGTTTTATACTGGTCTTTAATTTCTATTAAGACAGATATTATGTCTACCTTGTCTATAGCTGTGTTTTTCATGGATTTAATTAATTAATTAATTAATTTATTTATTTTTGGCTGTGTTGGGTCTTCATTTCTGTGCGAGGGCTTTCTCTAGTTGTGGCAAGCGGGGGCCACTCTTCATCATGGTGCGCGGGCCTCTCACTATCGCGGCCTCTCCTGTTGCGGAGCACAGGCTCCAGACGCGCAGGCTCAGTAGTTGTGGCTCACAGGCCCAGTTGCTCCGTGGCATGTGGGATCTTCCCAGACCAGGGCTCGAACCCGTGTCCCCTGCGTTGGCAGGCAGATTCTCAACCACTGCGCCACCAGGGAAGCCCTATAGTTGTGTTTTTAAAGACATAGTAGAGTGTCTGGCTCATAATGATTCAATTAATTAGTATATATAGTTATAATAAGATGATTTGTTTTTCCAGACTGTTTTTACCTCATTCTACCAAAGCCTTTCTTCAACTCCTCTTCATAGACAAGAAGGATAAAGTGGAAGACTTGAAACAGAAATCTTAAGTCCTCTGTCATAGAAGAATTAAAAGGATGACTCATGGAAAGAGAAGGATAGAACACTGGATATATTCTGAATTTGAATTATGTCACTTTAACTGTTTTTTTTTTTTTTTTTTTTTTTTTTTTTACTTAAGGCTGTGTTCCAACAGAATGAAATATTTAAATATTGATAATTAAGATCATGATAAATATTTTTGTTGTTTTATAAAATAAAATATATTAAATAATGAGGAACTATCCTTGGAAAACTAAAGAAGAGTTTTAGTATTATTAACTAAACAATGAGAGGAATATTATGATACCAGTGTGTGGGTGATTAAATGTTTTTATTCTATGACTGAGGCTACTTGACGAACAGACCTATAGACACAGACTCTTATTAATAGTAATGCTGACATTTTGATATTTAATAACTCCAGTGTCTATTGATTCTTTAGTTCTAAGCTTAGATTGAGAAAAGTGGCATTAATTTAAAGATTTAAGGATATCTTTAAACTTCAACACCAAGCAGAAAGAATATATATTTCATCTGGATATCTGTGATGCTGAGAATGTCATTATGAAGGATATTGGATTTGAGTTGAATTTGGTTAGGTCCCCCTACACACCAGGCAGAGAGAAGAGCCACAGAAAAAAAATTCATGTCTGCAGCATGGAGAAAAACATCATGCAAACATTTTCAGGAATTATCAGATTGTAAACTGACTCCGAGAGGAGCCAGGAGAAGATTGGCAGGAGGTCAATCAAAAGGGGTAGGTTTGGTTACCTAGGTTAATGAATGCCATATTAAGAATTGTGAACTTAAGATCAGGCAATCCATTGAGTGTTCCTGACCAGTGCTCTGTTACTGAAAAGAAATCTGGGGAGCCATTTGTAACATCTATTGAGTGTGTTTGGGATGGCATCCAAGAAGAAGTGGAGTGTTGAAACAAACTATTGGCTGACTCTGCCTAAGCCCCTGAACTTAAAAATATTCATATATCTCAGTACAAACTGCGATAGGTTCCACTAAATTAAAAGGAGTAAACTGAAATGAATTATTGGTTTTGAAACAACACAGTTTAGGGTTCATTAAAGTGATCAAAAGCGTTGTCCAGTATGTGATCACAAAGGTCAAACAATCTTTGGAAATGTTTAGCTTCCTCTTCTTGCTCCATTGTCTTTCTTGTTATCTTTTTCTTTATAAAAGCACATAATTTACCCTCTGGAAGCTAATTTAGAATTGAGACTTTGGCTTTTACTTTTACTACATCAACGACTTCATACCTTACCTCAGGCCATGTATTTTATTCTCAGTATTCAGGAGTCTGGGGACTTTACTAATAACATCACGAATTAGAGGGAGAGCGTCAGTGAATGGGTACTTGACGCTCAAGCACTATTTTCAGAGACTTACCAGTTTATGTCTGACTCCAGTCTACTTTTTCATACCATTAATTTCCTTTGCACTTTTCAAAGCATCTTCCACATATCTGAAAATTTTCAGTTTAGTTTTGTAAGAAAGTAACACTGTTTTAAGTAATCCTGAATGTTAATTATATAGGGAAACCAATCCCACTAATCACAATCATTAATAGTCAATGTGTTGCATATGTTAATATTAAATTCTCACTTTGCTTTGAAATTTTTTCTGCCTCTTTAAAAAGTAGCCAGTTTTGTTTAAATAAAATAATCTTAAAACACCATCTTTCCTTAATATATATTTATTATTCATAAAATATTCTTCCTGTTTTTTGTGGTGGTAGGCTCAATTTTCTAATATTTTCTAAAGTATTTTTGCATTTAGGCTAATGAGGACTTTTGGTCAGTAATATTCTTTTCTTTTGATACCTCTACCAAGTTTTGGAATAAGGAAATGTTACCTTAGAAAAATCATTTGGGAAATATTTCTTACCCTCTATTTTCCTGAAAGAGTATGTATTGATATAAGTTTGACATTATTTCTTCTTAAACATTATATGTAATATTTAGAAAACTGGAGGTTTCTTTGTTGCAAATATTTAATAACCAAGTAAGTTTTTTGTCCATTTTGGTAGGTTTGTTTTTTTTTTAAGATTTTTTTCAGTGCACTTAAAACATGGAGCTTATTAGTATAAAGTTGTTTATAATTTCTTATTATTACTCTGGTATCTGTAGGTTCTAAGCGCTATAAGTTCTTTCATTTCTGATATCAGTAATTTGTCATCTTTTTTCTTGATCTACTTTATTAAATGTTTTTCAAATTTGTTATATTTTTAAAGCATCAACTTTTGGTTTTGTTAATTTTGTGCACTGTTCTTCTAAGATTGATTTCTTCTCTTTATTATTAATTTCTACTAACTTCCTTTGTGTTTACTTTACTCTTTTTTTCTTGATTTGTAAGAAAGAAGTTTTAGATCAATGCTGTAAAACTTTGTTTTTGGATATAAGCATTTGATGCTTAAATTTTCCCTATGAGCATTGTTTTAGCTGTACTGTTTAATTTCTGAGTATTTGATGATTTTCTAGTTAAAGTATTATTGATCCTGATTTAATTCCAATGTGATCAGAAGATACATTCTCTAACATTTTATTCTTTTGATATTTATTGAGACTTTTTATGGGCATATAGTTTATCTTGGTGACTGTTTTATATGCACTTGACAAGGTATGTATTCTGTAACTGTTGGGCATAATATTGTGTAAATTTCACTTATGTCAAGTTATTTGATTGTTCTGTTGAAATCTTCTGAGTCCTTACTGATTTTTCTTCATCTAGAGCTGTATTAATTGCTGAGAGAGTTGTGTTAAAATCTCCAACTATGATTGTGTATATTTGTCTATTGCTCGTTTGGTTTTGTCAGTTTTCTGATTTGTGTATTTTGAAAATCTGTTAGGTCCATACATACTTATAATTGTTTAATCTTACTGATTAGTTGGTCCTATTAACATTTGATATTTCCCTCTTTATTTCTGGTAAGAGTCTTTGTACTGAAGTCTGCATAGTCTGATAGAACACAGTCACCCAAGCTTACATATAATTAGTGTTTTCATGATATATCTTTTTCCTTCATTTTACGTCAAATATTTCTATGTCTTTGTATTTAAAGTGTATCTTTGATAGACAACATTTTTTTTTAAATCCACACTGGCAATCTGCTTTTTAATTGTAGTGTTTAATCTAATTAATAGAATTATTGATATGGTTGAACTTAGTCCCCGTTTACTATTTGTTTTTCCTTGTCCTATCAGTTTTTTGTTCCTCCATCATTCCTGCATTTTATTGGGTTAATTAAATAGCTTTTAGTGATCGAATCTTGGGATTTCAGTATGCATCTTTAACTCATCATGATCTACTTAGAGTTAATGTCGTAGCACTTTGAGTAGAAAATATAAACCTTATAACAGTATCATTTCAATTACCTCCCCATTCTTTGTGCTATTGTGATAAACTGCATTTCGTGCAATGTTTAATTTTCAACAGTCATATGTCTTTTTACAAAATTAGAACTATCTCTCCCACATATTTATTATTTCCTGTGCTCTCTATGTCTAAATGTAGTTCTGAGTTTCTATCTGATGTTACTTCACTTTAGCCCAAAGAACATCCTTTAGCATTTTTTGTAGTGCAGGTTTCCTGGAAAATAATTTTCTCAGTTTTCTTTCACCTAAAAGGCCTTTATTTCAACTTCAATTTAAAGACTAGAGTTGCTAAATAAAGATTTCTGTGTTGATATTTCTCTTTCCTTTCAGCACCTTAAAAGACTTTGCTCCATTTCTTCCTGGCCTCCCGTTTCTTTTCTTATGAGAGTTCAGTCTCATTCTTATTGTTTCCCTGCATGTAGTATTTCAGTTTTCTTTGGCTCCTTTCGTATCTCTGCATTTCATCAGTTGTGCTATGAAACATTTAGGTTTGGTTTTCTTTGTATTTATCTTGTTTAGCATTCACTTTGCTCCTTCAAACTGCAGATAGAAATTTACACCAAATTTGGAAAAATTTCTACTATAATTTTTTCAGATACCTTTTCTGTTTTATTGTCTCTCTCTTCATATTTTGGGCTTCCAAATTACATGAATTTTAGACCCCTTAAATTTGTCCCATTGATAACTGCATCTCTGTCGTTCAAACTGGATAACTTCTATTGATATCTCTTAAAGTTCACTGACTTATTCTTTTGCACTCTAAACACTACTGTCAAGCCCATTCAGTGAATTTTTCCTTTCATTGATTATACTGTACAATTCTAGAATTTCCATTTGTTTTTAGTTTTTAATTGTCATTTTACTTCAGAGAGACATTATATTTCAATTCACTATATTTCCCTTCAGGTTCTAAACATATTTAAAATAGCTCCTATAAAGCTCTTTTCTGCTTCTTCCAACATCTGGATCATCTGAGGATCTATTTCTGTTGAACAACTCATGATTTTTTTTCATGAGTATGAGTTATGTTTTTCTATTCCTTATTATGTCGGATACTTTTTTGCTTTAAAATAGACATTTTGAATAGTATATTGTAGATAGCCCAAGTTTAGTTACATTGCTTTGAAGAGGGCTTGATTTTTGTTCTGAGAGGCAATTAACTTATCTCTGTAACAGATGCCGAACTGCTTTCTCTGGAGTGGAATGCAGCAGAAATCTTCGCCCAGTTCTGTCCCATTACAGTTGCTGGCTTTATAGGAACCCTGCAGTCTCCTTGCCACATGCATAATTCAGTGATCAAGCAATGATCCGTAAAATTTACAAAGAAATTTTAGAGTTCAACCCCTCTATGATTCTCTCTCGTCTGGACTTCCGCTAATCTAGTTTTTGTTTTTGTTTTTATAATCTACTCTATTATCCTTGAGTTCTGTATTCTGACACCTCAAATAATTAAGACTACTTTGCTGTGCTGTACCTAGGAGCTTAGGGTTTACCCTCAGCCAAAAAAGTTACGAACAATCAGATCCCCTGCACTTCCATTGTTTCCAACGTCTAATTTCCTCCATTTCTGCCCACTTTTAGACAGCTCTACTGTCATCAAAACACTGATTTTTAAATATTTCGTAATTTAATCATGTAATAATTGTTATATGGGGGAAGCATGACCAATATATTTCATATCAATAGGGTATTTTTATTAATTTGCATAAAAAATATTTCCTATCTATAAAAGTGTGATGGGCAGTAAAAATAAAGCATTCATCAATGCTTGTATATGAATCATTTGAAATGTACCTACTTTAGGTACATATTTAAGGATCCCCTTTTAGAAAAAGACATAAAGGTGTGGGGTACTTGTGTAGAAATTGTGTAAAATGGTGAGTTTGGGAAGGAGGAATTTTAAAGAAAATAGGAATAAAAAAAGACATTTTATACAATACAGAATTTATGAATCAGTTAGCTAAAAGTATCTTCTATTCCTGTATGTGATGACAGTGAGATTTTCTGAGCTACAATTCTTTGTCCTCTCTGATATTAGGAAGCACAGATCGATCATAAACTCCCCCAGTAATCCAGGTAATAGGTCATTGCAATGGAATCTCTGACTATCCCAAAACATCTTAATAGGAACCGACCTTGTTTTTAACATTTTTCTCCTGATAAACAACCATAATGATCCAAGGATTTCTAGGTGCTCAGCCCAATTTCTTCCATCGCTTGAGAATTCATGAAACTCAAAAAATTGTGAAGAAGCAGTGTAAAAATCCTTTGATTTTCAGGCTAAAGGAAAGGAAAGAGAAGGAAAATGGATAGAGAGCTTCACGAGTCTATTGAGTCACTCCAGGAGAAATGCTTCTGCTTCAGTATAGTATCTGGTGTGTGCAAAGCAGCCCACGGCGGGCGGCGGGGCGGTGGGGGGGCGGTGGGGTGGGGGGCGATGATGAGCACGCAAACATAACTGGAGCCGTTCTGGAACACCAGAGCCAAGAATAAAGACTTCACCATCTATCGAGAGACCACTACTGAAGAGGGTTATTCACTGTCTTAGAATTTATCATTACAAAGTTCAAGATAAATAGATATCAAGGGGAAACAGAAAGACTTTTCGCCTAAGCTTACAAACTGGACAGTCAGATGAAAATACCAGCACTCTTTTTAGTTTCTTCGGACTAAACAGCAAGAAAAAAAAAGTTTGATCATCTGAGAACTATAGAAATAGAGTTTTACATATCTACCAAAATAATTTGACTAAAAATAGTTCTTAAAATCACTTTTTCCTCCATCAAAGTCAAAAATGACTTTGACTTAACATTATTAAGAATAACTGAAAACAGGATATAGCTATGTAATTTCAAAAGAAACTCTTTGACTAGAAAACATATATTAAATAAATGTGCTCATCACAGAACAGTCTTATAATTTTTTTAATAATATAAAGTTTTGATTTTCTCAGCATTTTTGATGCAATATAAATTCCATAAAAATGCTGCCTAAAACATAATCACCTGCATCCCAAGTGATGTCAGATATTTATAATTTTCCTTGATGCAGTCTGTAAATGTTTACATTTGGGTAGCCATATTAAACACAGTTACTTTCTGGCAGAATGCAATTTTTGACTAGGCAATCATGTTTATCAAGCAGATTCATTGTATACTACTTGTACCTTAAAGAAGCATTTTCTGTTTTCAACAAACTCAGCACTCTGATAGCAATGCTTTTTGTGATACCTGGTTAAAAATAACTGTGTGAAGAGAAATGAAGATAATTTTTTTCCTTTTTTCTTCCTTTTTGCAAAATAAATTATATAAAAGCAAAGTTACATGCATGTTGAAACTGTGTATAATTTTTAATGTTTCTTAATTCTCCTCGTAAAGTTCTGTTCTTTAGAGTATGAATATATATTTCAAGAAAATATCATTACAATTATTTTAATTGAGTAAATGCTTTAGTGTCCAATCTGATATCTTATATGACCAATCTTATATGTCAAAGTGATTGTTTAAATAAAATAAATTGTTTTATTTCTATTTAAATGAAATTGTATCATAGAGAAATGAATATAGATCAAAAGGATATACATACATTGCTTAAAAATATTTATATTAGAAAGAAATAGAAACCATATATGCAAGTGAAATTAAAGGTCAAAGTTGAAAACTAATGATGAGGTATCATTAAGGTATAACTTTGCAATTACACTTTAAGATTTCCTCCTCTGCAAACTGAAAGAAGAGGGATGAAGAAGTGGGAGGAAGTGGAGTAACAATTGGCCTTCTCCCCAATGAATAGTCAAGAGCCTACATTTGACCCATGTACTCAACCTACTAATTTGTGAGAACAAATAAGCTGTTATCAAGTCTTCTGCTATCTTCAAGGGAGAGTGAACTAAGAATTTTCAATCCCTACTATGAGACAGGCACTTCACCCAGAAATTTCCCTATTATATCTCCTTCAATAAATTTGATAGTGTTGTAACAATCCTTTTCAAGTAACAAAAGTAACAGTCTTAGTAATAATATGCATGTTTTCTGCAAGGTGGAGACAATGTATAGAGGTCATGTACTTTGATTCTACCCACAATTTTAATACCTAATGTTTGCCTAATGATAGAACTTGCTGCTACAGGCAGTGAATTCTGAAACTACATATGAAAAGTTGTAATCTAAATAGTTAATTCTATGTCATGTTAGTTAGTGTCTTCCTGCTTTTCTTCCTTCCCTTTCCTTCCTTTCTTTAGTTTGTCATTGCCTCTCTACATTATTGTATCAAGAACTGACTCAGTAGCTGAGAACTGGTCCACAATATTTGTTTCTGAATGTTAAACTGAATAAAAATTATTCAAGTGTTAACATTCTATTTATGTTATTATCATTTTATTGCCATAGGATGCCACCATGTGACACTCCTCACTTCACATTTGGCTTCTAAAGAAAGATTACCAAAGTTATTAATAAAAACACTTGAGAACTTCTATCAGTTTTTCACAGATTTCTCATCATCACTTGATATTTAAATCACTCTCTTTCATAAGCCCTTTATCATCATCTTTGTCAATGGTCCTTCCAATTCTAAATCTGTGAACTCTGCCATACACACAATTGTCAATGGTTTTAAGTGGTAAATAATTTTGCTCAACATCTCACTTTATTGACTCATGAAATTCGGCATCTTTGCCAAGATATATGTAATTGCACCTTGTAATCGCTCTCCTTTTTATTTTCATTCTTCCGTGAGATGTTTATAGCAACCAAAAATTGGCAAAATATGTCCAAGGATAAATGCCTGTATTTAGTGTGTATGTATGTGTTGGAGTGGAGGTGTGGATGTTTGAATAGGAACTAATCTTAGAAGCTGATATTTTAGTAGTGAATAATTTCACATTATAAAATTATTTTATTCCTTTTGCAACCTTGTAACTGCATGGATTCAAAAACTGAGTACTTTGATGATGAGGCCTCTTTATCAAAGAATTGGTAATAAGGGCCCTGAAGCAAGAAGCAAAAATCTCAGAATGGAGAAAATGACATGAGACAGGAGGAAAATTAGACAAAAAAAAGAAGAATCTAGACTAGACCACCACCATTTTCTTAGCCAAATCAATTATCTTATCACCAATTCTTCAGTGATGAAGAGTAAAGATTGATTTTATTTTATTTTTTAATTTATTTTTTATACAGCAGGCTCTTATTAGTTACCTATTTTATACATATTAGTGTATACACGTCTATCCCAATCTCCCAATTCATCACACCACCACCACCACCCCGCCACTTTCCCCCTTGGTGTCCATACGTTTGTTCTCTACATCTGTGTCTCTATTTCTGCCCTGCAAACCGGTTCATCTGTACCATTTTTCTAGGTTCCACATATATGTGTTAACATACAATATTTGTTTTTCTATTTCTGACTTACTTCATTCTGTATGACAGTCTCTAGGTCCATCCACGTCTCTACAAATGACCCAATTTTGTTCCTTTTTATGGCTAATATTCCACTGTATATATGTACCACATCTTCCTTATCTATTCATCTGTCGATGGGCATTTAGGTTGCTTCCATGACCTGGTTATTGTAAATAGTGCTGCAATGAACATTGGGGTGCATGTGTCTTTTTTTTTTTTTTTTTTTAATTTATTTATTTATTTTTGGCTGTGTTAGGTCTTCGTTTCTGTGCGAGGGCTTTCTCTAGTTGCGGCAAGCGGAGGCCACTCTTCATCATGGTGCGCGGGCCTCTCACTATCGCGGTCTCTCTTGTTGCGGAGCACAGGCTCCAGGCGCGCAGGCTCAGTAGTTGTGGCTCACGGGCCCAGTTGCTCCGCGGCATGTGGGATCTTCCCAGACCAGGGCTCGAACCCGCATCCCCTGCATTAGCAGGCAGATTCTCAACCACTGCGCCACCAGGGAAGCCCCATGTGTCTTTTTGAATGATGGTTTTCTCTGGGTATATGCCCAGTAGTGGGATTGCTAGGTCATATGGTAATTCTATTTTTTAAGGAACCTCCATACTGTTCTCCATAGTGGCTGTATCAATTTACATTCCCACCAATTGTGCAAGAGGGTTCCCTTTTCTCCACACCCTCTCCAGCATTTGCTGTTTGTAGATTTTCTGATGATGCCCATTCTAACTGGTGTGAAGTGATACCTCATTGTAGTGTTGATTTGCATTTCTCTAATAATTAGTGATGTTGAGCAGCCTTTCATGTGCTTCTTGGCCATCTGTATGTCTTCTTTGGAGAAATGTCTGTTTAGGTCTTCTGCCCATTTTTTAATTGGGTTGTTTGTTTTTTTGATATTGAGCTGTACGAGCTGTTTATATATTTTGGAGATTAATCCTTTGTCCATTGATTCAGATGCAAATATTTTCTCTCATTCTGAGGGTTGTCTTTTCGTCTTGTTTATAGTTTCCTTTGTTGTGCAAAAGCTTTTAAGTTTAATTAGATCCCATTTGTTTATTTTTGGTTTTATTTCCATTACTCTAGGAGGTGGGAAAAGATTGATTTTAGAATCAACCTTTGCTGCTGTTCACTTAATCTATGTTATCATTTCGAAGTACATTTGAAAATGCATAGTCCTTACCACACATTTTCTTATTGTTTTCACAATGTGCTGAATTAAGAATTCTATGAACAGGATAGGAAATTTTAAAAAAAGCAAATGGTCACAGAATTTCCAAACTTTAGAGAAGGGGACTTTATGTCAGACAAAGATAAAGTTTTGGTTAGGAAAACTCAATATTGGGCCTCTTTTAAGTATAATTTTAGATTAAAAAAAGGAACCTGTTTGTGCGTTTTTCCTTAGCTGCTCCTAAGAGGTTGTGGATATAAAGAAGTAGAGAAGAAGAGAGATGATAAAACATTCTAGGTGAGGTCAGAGCATCTGTTCATAGGCCAAGGTTAAAACATCAGAAACAGCCTGGCTGATAAGT
The DNA here is from genome assembly GCF_965194805.1 of Balaenoptera borealis. Lineage (NCBI taxonomy): Eukaryota > Metazoa > Chordata > Mammalia > Artiodactyla > Balaenopteridae > Balaenoptera > Balaenoptera borealis. The sequence continues at coordinate 143,323,838 of NC_138861.1, forward strand.
TATAACTAAGAATCTCCTGAGGTATCCCAGTCTAGTTTTCTCACTTGGAAATTTACCAAATCCTCCTTAGAGCAATTACCTTTATTTGGTGGTGGAAGAAAATCTGAGAAAAGATCTTGGGGCACTTAAAGAAAATAACTGAATCTGGGTTTGCCCTTTCTTGATATTGGGGCTCTTGTCAGAAGGAAAATGTTCTGATTGACAATGCAAAGATATTAAATCACTATTTCTTGTACATCTTTATTAATCACATGTTAGATAGGGCAATACTTTCTCTTTTTGAGGTATACAATAATATGAATTAAACATATATCTGAATTGCGTGAGCTTAAAATCAAAGGAAAAATGAAACATAACTGCTGCAGAAACATTCACCGATTTACTCATGAGAAATATGCCATGATAGAGTTGTTAAGAGGATAGAATTGGAGGTTAGTCAGGTCTGGGATTGGAACCTGGCTCTGTCACATTAAATCTTGATGCTAGTTTGGAAAAACTACTTACATTTTCTTTGCTTTGTTTTTTTTTTTTTATTTGCAAAAAAACCCCCAAAAAACAAAAGAGGTGATAATATCTACCCTCCCTCCCCTCTGAGGTTGTGAGCTGTGATAAGAGCTACAATATATAGGGCAGCATTTCTGAAACCAGGAGTGTGTAACACCAGTGGTATATTAGGTGCATTAAGCTGGGACTGGAAAAGTATTAGTAAAATATTATAATAGTGGCATATTTGCATAAAAATATTTGTGTGTGTGTGTCAGTGTGTGTGACAGGAAAAAATGTGTAATTAGGAGACCCATAATTTCACAGAACAAAAAAAAAATGAGTTCATTATAAAGAGAATAAAGCAAAAAAAGAGGTATGTCCTTAATGCAGCCAAATATTGAAAGATGAAGTTTGCATATCATTGAGAAGATAACACACTAAATTCTCAGAAGAGCAAATGGTATGGCAAAAGCACTCATTACACTGCAGTTACTGTTGTAAAAATGCCAGCCATTATCCTAGGGGTTTTCACATACATTACTTTATGTAACCCTACCAGAAATCCCACGAGGCATGAACTGCTATTCACATTTTAGAAGACAGATAATTACAGGATCACATAAGACAAGAGAAAAGTGTTTTGCCAACACACACAGTGGGTTTGGCTTATCAGAGACTCCAACCCAGGGAGCCAGAATGTCACCGTCCCTTTGCAGTTTTACTCTGTCACAGCTGCTTCTTCACCCACTCATTCTTTGCCAGCAATGATGTGGTTATTTTAGGTTATGTGATTTTTTTTTTTTTCTGACTGAAAAAGTTCTGTTTGCTGATATCACCTGGCAAAACTATTTTTTTAATTTTAAAAACTGTATTAGAATTCTACTAGCACATGTAATTACCCTGGCAATACTAAAAGAAGAAACATTTGCAGTGAATGTGAGCACTATAGGCTGTTCATGCCAGTAATTACACAACTCACGCAATTATTGCTGGAATTCTTATTAACTGGGGACACCGCCAGCTCTTTTCAGGTTAAGTGGGGAATTCTTAACAAAAGGAAAGAAAAGAAATAACTACTGTATTTCTTAAGACATGGTTTTTAATAAAGTGACTTTTAAAAATTAATTGGTTCTGGGACTTCCCTGGCGGTCCAGTGGTTAAAACTCTGCACTCCCAATGCAGGGGCCCCGGGTTCTATCCCTGGTCGGGGAACTACATCCCACATGCATGCCGCAACTAAGAGTTCACATGCCACAACTGAGGAGCCCATGAGCCGCAACTAAGGAGCCTGCCTGCTGCAACTAAGACCTGGAGCAACCAAGTAAATAAATAAATAAATAAATATTAAAAAGAAATTAATTGGTTCTATAATTATAGCCAAAAAAAAAAAAAATGAAGTCAGAATCTTAAGTGAATCAAGCAATACATTTAGATCCTGCATAAAATTGCAGGGGTTAACTGAATTTTGGAGAGTAATAAGCATTTATTACATTGCTACCTTATTTTCACTCACTTTAATATATACCGAAGTAAATATAGAAGCGGGAAAAAAAGCCTGTTTTAACTCTTATTATGTGGCAAAGTTATATCTTTAGGAAAAGAACTCAAGAACTATCTGAAAGTAACGTGTGAGAGAGTGATTTCCAGAGTCTCTCTGTAATTAACAAAGACATTCTAAGTAGAGGAATGTTTGAATCAAGATTAAATAGGAAACTATGCATGAGAAAATAAGGAATGTTTTTATTTGTTCTTCAGATAAAAGTGGGCTTTGGATTGAACGTTGTGTAGGACAAGTTGAGGGAGTTTTGTAAGGCTAGTTTTGATGACAGGGTTATGGATATTGGTTATCAGCTTATGATTCAACCCATGACAAATAAGCAGATGGGATCACTAAGCAAGCCTTGCCCATAAATATCAAACTTCCAAAGAGCAAGGAGTGTGAGTGAAGACCTGCCATGTGGTTCCTTATAAATTCATTATTGAAATATGACATATATGTAACGGACATGTGTATAAACTATCAGAACATTAAAGTATATCTGTTAATTCAGAAAGGAAATACTGAGCAAAGGAAAACCAGGAAATATTATTTCCTTCCTCCCTCCCTTCTTCCTTTCCTTTCTTCCTTCAAAAAATGTTTATTGATATTAAACTCCATGGAAACCCTTCCTCTGAGCGCTAAGGAAGAAGAGATGAAAATGAATATGAGATTTCCCCTGCTGACAAGTACTCGTGAGTGGAGAAAATGATGCTGGACTGTAATAATGCTAATTCAGGTACAACAGGCTAAGTACTATGCCAGAAAGAGTACAAATTAGATGAAAATTAATTCCTAATAGGGAGAGAAAGGAAAAGTTCTGTGGAGACAATCAGCAAGTCCATTAAGTCTACTTAGAAACTGAACAGACTGAGACGGCTGAGGGTGAGGAGAAGAAAGGCATTTCGGTATTAGGACTCTGGTAGCAAAACAGAGCCTTGGAGAAACTTGAATATCTGTTGTAATGGGCCAGTATGCTAACGTCCCTAGAATAGAAGGGACATAGGGGTATACAGCAAGAGGTAAGGCTGTAAACATCTATTGAGTCCAGACTGTGTGTGTTGTGTGTGTGTGTGTGTGTGTGTGTGTATGTGTAGGGGTGGGGGAGCTTTGGGGTTAGACTATGAGCTTTAATTTTTTTTTTTCAGTAAGGATTGGGGGAAAGTATTGAAGCTCTAATAAGAAAGTGGCAGAGGAAGGATGGATTGAAGAAAAGCTTTGAAGCTCATACAGGAGTGAAACTGAGAAGCAATGAGATCCAAATTAAAGGGGAGGGAAAGTTCAAAACAGACACGAGACATATTCCAGAAATAAAATCAAATGAGGCATATGAATGAAGGATACCTTCAAATTTTAAGTTTTGGTTACGGAATTGAAGAACACAGAGGAGGGGCTTTACGAAATAGCATGGGCACTTCTGTTGTAATTCTCCTTCAATTTAGCACATGATGTATAAATTATTAAAACCTGCTACTACAGTTGATTGATCCTGAATGCATCACAACAATTGTAAAAACAACAAATTCAAAAATAACATTAGAAGTTAAATGGCCCATAACTTTTAAACCAGATTATTACACTGCAAATATTTTTAGTCTTTCAAATTGATTCCTAGCAACAAGAGCTCACTATATAGTTAAATACTTTCATCATGAAAACAAGCTAAATGAACAGAATATGTTACACTATGTTCCATTAGCTTCAACAGACACACCCTGAGGCACTGATTACATTTCTCCGTAAGGTTATTAAGGAGCTTGAAAATTCAAAATTTAGAAGATTTTTATCATAAATTTCGACTAATTAATGATTTTGACTTAGGAAAAAAATACTGAAAGGGTTTTTACCACAGTACTAATATATTTAGTTTTTTATGTTAAAAAAAGCTGTTTTAAAATTGTCATATATACTCCAATAAAAATTTTTTAAAAAATAGTCATACATTAAGTTCACATACTCACTATTTCCTGAAATTTGACTCTATGATACAGTTACATTTTAAAATTAAACATCATATATGAGTGTAAGTTAAATGTAATTGTGTAATTCCTCTTAATTACTTTTTTAATAACAGACCTCATAGGATCGCAGAAATTAAATATGTAAAAACATATTAACTCATCTATTCCATCCCCTTGACACTGGACAAATATTTTCTGTTAAGAAAAATGATGTTTTACAGAGTGCTGTTTCTATTTCAGTTTTAGATTTGTCTTTTTTTTTTTTTAATGTACCTGGCAACATTGTATTGTGGAATGAAATGATTACTTACTTTCACAACAGGACTAATTTTTTGAGCTGGGGAGTCTGGGGGAGAACTCAGAGATCAATGGATTCCAAAAATATCATGCTACACATGTATACATGATGAAATTAAGTTAACACCATGTTAAATAATAATATAAAATATTAATGTAGTATAAGCTTTACATGGATTCTGTACTAGATAATAAAAGGCAACTTTCCAGAGATAAAATTGATAGGACTTGGTAAATGATTCAACATAAAGAGATAAAGAGAAATGCTGTGAAATGTCCAGAGATTTCTGGTTTGAGACATCCGAAGGGAAGATGGGAAGTTAGGTACAGGACAGGTCAGAAGCATATGTGCGTAAGAGAGAGAAAGAAAATTTGGCTGGAGGTCACACTCTAAGTACACATATTTCCTATTCTTCTGACTTCCAATTGCAGGCTCTCTTCTCCAGCTGCCCAAAGCCCTTGCTCTGCCATTTGGCTGCATGGAGTTCCACTGCAGGTCTTCGAACCTTGACCTGCTCTCTCCTCCAGAGATACAGAAGATATAGCAATGCTACTTTACATGTTTTGTGCACCTCACAATATGAAAAGCATTTTTGTGAACTTTAAATGCTGCTTACCATAAGCCAGAACCAAATGACAAGTGTTATACTCTACATTTTGCAGATGAGTAAATGAGGGCTTCACAATTTTAAATCATAACAAATAGATCCAATATTAGAAGCCAGTTCTGCTCCCAGGCAAGCATTCTTTTTTCTCTTTCTCAGTCTCTCCAGAATGACCAGAACTTTGGTGGTGCTTCTCATATATTGTAGGTAATTAGAGCACAATTTACTAAATCACCCAACACTCATTTCAAACTTCCTGCTAATAGATTTTCCTAGTGGTAGAAATATTTTAAGTGAAATTTGTGCCATTTAATAAAGTTTAAAATGAATAATAATTCCTGGCATTTTAGCCTTACAGACATCTACTGAATGCATTTAATGATAGATAGATAGGGAGTATTCAGAGTTGTATTTCTACAACAAATAACAGCATTGAGTCTAACCCCCAAAATGCACCATTTTAGTAAAGCTTTTTTTCTGAAATGAAGAGTATGAGCGTTGCTATCTAACAATTGTTATTGAAAAACAGTTCTTCAGAAAAAGTGAAATGAAAGAGGTTGTTGATTTTTGCTTTTGAAATCTCAAGCTGATGAAGATAACACTTTGACAATTGAGTCTCTCATAGAATACATTTCATCAACAAAAATCTCACATATGACATGCAAATTTATTTAACAAGTGGTATGACTAAGTTGAGTGTACAGAAACAGTCGTATTCAAATGTAGGACAGTGGTAAATTAGATTTTATGATGACACTTTATGCATGCTTTTTTGAGGAAGAAATGTCAAAACTATCAGTTCAATGAGCCACTACAGGGGGAAAGAGACTCATCTACATTAGAGAGTCATAATAAACGTAAAATATATAATAAATAAATAAGGTCAAAAGCTGAATAATAAGATGCAGATGAGTGTGTACTTTTTTCCTTTCTTAAGTCCAAATAAAGACGGTTATATGAAGTTTGGATGACAGTTTTGGGGTTAATTATTGTTGAAATGATATATATTCACTTTGATATAAGAATTTTCAAATGACTGACAATGCAATTATGATATAAATGTTTTAATTTAAGAATTATTTAAGTAATTTGAAAGAAATGATTCCGATGTTTATTTTGCAAGGATGTGCTTGGTTGAAAGGGAATACTAAATGTTATTAAATGTCCTCTGTAGGGAAGAATCATTTATCAATCCATTATTGAAAACTTGCACTTTTAGTTAAGTTTGTGTTACTTTTTTTTTTGCCCTTAGTCAATGTGCTATTAGCATATATGAAATTGAACTCAGTAAGTACAGAGTATTTCTAGCTAGCTATTCAGCCACTTCAAATGTTTCCTTTCAATTTGATTCTATGAAATGTATTTTTCCTCTTCTGTGAGAAGAGCTATGCTGTACCCGAGCAATACAAAGATAAGCAATACGTGGACCTTGCCCTCCAGGGGTAGATAATTCCTTAGACGAAACATACATACACACCAGTAGTGGGGGAACATCTCTAATGTAGGTAGAAGGGCAAAAGTAAATAACATCCACTGTTTAGGATAAGAAAATTGCAGGCAATGAATTGCACTATCATTTTTCTTTACTATAGATGTTAGTGACATTCAGTTTAACCTGTGTAATCAGTGACTTTATTCAATGATGCAACCACCGGCCATTTTTCTTTCTTTCTTTTTTTTTTAATTGGAGTATAGTTGCTTTACAACGTTGTGCTAGTTTCTGCTGTACAACAAAGTGAATCAGCTATATGTATTCATATATCTACCCTTCTAGTGTATTTATGTCAAACCTAATCTCCCAGTTCGTCCCACCCTCCCCTTCCACCCCTGTGTCCACATGTCTGTTCTCTACGTCTGCGTCTCTATTCCTGCCCTGTAAATAGGTTCATCTCTACCATTTTTCTAGATTCCACATATATGCATTAATATATGATATTTGTTTCTATTCATGTTTCATTTCCTTACTGTTTTTTCACATATTTAAGAAATTTTATTTTCACATTTACCTGAGATCTCAGTTTTTCTTTTCTTTTTTGTACTTTAATTTTTTGAATGCTGTAGATTCTGATATAATTTGAATATTCTTGCAGAATTATGAGCTGAAAAATTAGCCAAGCCCGTGTCTGTGTGTTAGCAACCAAAAGATTGAGATGATCCTTGTCTATTTAAAATATTTCAATGTGCAAATCCACATAAAATCATTGTTTTTCTTATAGTTCCTCTTAGCTTTAATGTTCATTCATTTATTAATCATTTCAACTAACAAATATTATTGAGCCCCTAATATATGTCAGATATTGTTGTAGGCACTGAAGGTGTAATGGTGAAAGATACTGACAAAACATCCTTACTCTTGTACAAATTAGTGTGGGAGACTGAAAACATGTAAGTAAAATACATTGTTTGTTAGATAATGATAGGGCTTTAGCCCATCTTTAGAATCAAATCAAAATATAGAATCCTACTGAAACCTGGATATAAGGGAGTCTGAAAAATCTAGTTACCAGCTTTTATCTCTTGTGATACAAAGAAGAGCACAGGAGAGCTTGAAAACAAATGCTGGGTGCCAAAATAAATAATAGGTAGCAGAATATAAACAACTTTGGCCAATGTTTAAAATTTCATCATGCAGCAATGCTAAAAACAACATGATTCTTTCTAATATAGTGGCTACTCTTCATACAAAGATGTCCCGATTTCTGCCCCAAAATAGGCAACCAAAGTACCATCAATCACCAAATCCATCCCTGAGTGCTAGTAATTATTCCTTAAATTCAGTTGCAACCTACCTTTAATATATTTAGTCCCTAAAAACTAATTTATATGAACCACCAACACTTTATGTAAATTAGTAAGTGAAGAGTGAAGATAAGTTGACTTATATAGACAAAGATATACATAACAAAGCAACTAAGAAATATAAATATGCATAGTTCTTAAAGTTCTCTTTTCGGCAATGGGTCACACAGTAGCAGTTTGCATTTTTAATTTTCTCCTTCCACTAACCATTCCTTGTTTCTTTGCTCTCAGTCAGCATCTAGCTGGCAGGATTTAATCACTCATGAAGGGGCTGAACACTTTGTCGATCCCATCTTTAGTGAGCTCCTACAGTTCTCCAGGGAGTATTAAATGGTATCCCAAAAGAGAAAATCTCCTGAGATTCAGACCTATGCCTCTTTGTCCCCATTGTTAAACAATACTGTGTTGAACATTTTGCCAGATACTAAATGATACAGTGTTTCAACAATAGTGCTGAGAAACAGACCCAAAATGAAAATCTGAGATGAGTTTTCTGAGCTGACAGAGCCTGAATTCATTGATAACTTCTTTGCCACCCTGGTGTTTGCTCAGTTGGCTCATGTTCAGTGTGGCTAAGACAGTCCAGGTGGAGCTTATACATAGGCTTTTAACATGAACTTTCCCTCAGCAAGACTCACCCGCCACCACCTCTGCTGCCGTGTCTACCAGCCAACAGCAAAGGTCAACACTGACTCACTAATAGGGCTTTATGTCCAAGGAAACCAGCCAGTCACCTGGTGGCAAGATAATTATAGGAGATTCTTTTCAGTATGGAAAGGCCAGAGATTTGTCCTCATAAAAATAAACCTCTTGGATATGGATTATTTTTCCCCTCAATGCTTTCAATGCTTCTGTAAAAGCCACCTTCTTTGACAACCAGAATGTTTTATTGTGATGGTATCCAAGGGCACTCACAGGGGAAAAATCTGTAAGTTGCTGCAAAATGTCATGTCTGTGAAGCCATGTGTTTGCGTACTGCCACTGTGAAAGAAAGCAATATTTTGTATTCTTTTTTATCTCAAAAGTCTCATATAAATATATTTGGTTGGCAGAATGTTGATCACAATAATAATCCTTGCAGAAAGAGAGTTTGATAAGGGTGGTACTGTGAGGCTTCTATATCTTACAGTACCGGAGAGAGTATAGGAAGGTGTATAGATAACTACAGATTGAAATATGGGAAGGCACTGGGAGGTTTTGCCCAGATAGATGACATGCTCTAAATTTCCCTTCTAGTCCTCTGCCTGAGGTAGGAGATAGATGGGCCCCCGGGCTGGACAGCTGGGGTTTGCCAAGTGGAGTAAAATTGAAGCTTTGTTCTCACCCAGCCACTCCAAGGACAAAGCTAGTGGCAGAAGCTGAGCTCTGCTGAAGTAAAGAGATAAGATGACCACTCCTGAGGTCAAGGAAAACTTCCCTGTCTGTCCATGTGCAGGAAGTCTCCTTGGGGTCAAAAAGGGAGGGGGCGCCACCCCATAGTAAGTGGTGTGGACATGTACCCACAGGCCTCTGCGGTGGGATCCATCTTAACAAAAAGTTGCGCACGCATGGTGGGGAGGGTCCTGGGACCAGTCGGGTGTGAAAAAAGAAACAAGATGGTTGGCCAAATGTGAACAAAGACCTGGAAGGACTGTCCTGTATAAGTGATTGAAGTCACCTCTTTACCGCACTCCTCATTCGGGACGCCCGCCCTCCTCTCCCGGGGTGTATTTCTGCCCCGTTTCTGACTTACACTGCGCTCCTCCTCGTTAGAGAGGATGTTCAGACCCCTTCCCTCTGGGTGTGTATTTCTGCCCTGCTTCTGACTTAAATAAATAAACTGCTTCTCTGTGTGCTCTCCCATACGTCGTGCTGTGTCTTTAATAATAAACTTGGTACCTGTTTTTACAGTTCTTGCCTCCTTGAAACATTCTTGCTTTCAACCGGGGGGAAAGAGCCAGGGCTCACGATGCTTCTAGCCTCTAGCCCCTGGTGGTCTCACGGCTAGGATTCCTGGTTTTCATCCAGGCTAGCCAGGTTCAATTCCTGGGTAGGGAACTAAGATCTCTCTTCAGGACCACTCACTGCCATCTCTCTGAGATCATGCCCGTATGTCCTTTTTCTGAATCAGGTGCTTCTCTTTCAGATGTAGACAAATTGTCTTAATTGGTTAATGCAACCTAGGAACTATATTCAAGTTTTAGAACAGGTGGGATATATTTCTTAGGGATCAAGACTTTCATAAATGTTACCACAATCCCTTCATATACTTAAAAGGTGTTGACTAGATGTAGGTACTAAGAATATAGAGTTTAATGACCCAGGCTTCTGGACACAGGACCCCACAGTTAAGTTGGGAATACAATTAAAAAAAAAAAAATAACTGTAATATAATTGAGATATATAAGACAATAGTAATGAAATGATGCCTTTCAATATTAGAAGACACAGTTAAGTAACCAGATGCTTTCACCTACATATGTAATCATCATAAATGTGAGAGTTACAAATGAAGATTAATCAAGAGTGCAGTATGGACAACTCACATATTGGGGGATAGAGTTTTTTAAAATATTACAAAAAGTTTGGTCACAAATATGCAGAAATTTCAGAGAAGAGTATCTGATGCAGACTGTGAGAGAAAAAGATTTAAAGACAATATATTGGTTTAACTGAATCTTGAATGATGAGAATAAATTAAGCTGTCAAAGACAAATGGGAAAGCTGTTGTAAGAAAACAGAGTAGATGCTAATTACAACTGTGAAAGCGTATGCTCCTATCAGGGAACAACAAGCAATCCCTAATTTAAGTAGAGTCTTAGGGTGACATTCCAGTCTCTAGAGGAAACTCAAAACTGTCTTTCCTCCTGAAGACTTATGGCTTTGTTGTACATGCAGGAGAAAACGCATGTCTCAACAACAAAACTAGACCCCTCTATGCGGCAGAGTTGGGTGGAAGAGGAAGTTTTGCTAGTAAGGATAAACTGTTCATACCTAGAACTAAAAGGGCAATATGTTCTTCTGACTCACATGACTTGCCCTTAGATGCCCTTGTTCCATCTCAACCAGCTGCTACGTTAGCATAGTTCTGAGTAACCTAGAGGAGAAGTCAACCTTGGATGATCAAAGGGAAATGAAGCCAATCCCATGCTGGGAAGGAAGCACGAATAAATAGGCCACAAAAACTTCTCTGTCATGGGCTTATGTTTATGGGAGATGTCTTAGTTTCTGTGGTCCAGCCCAACTCAATAGAATCAGAAACTAGGAAGAGTTTTGTGGTCCATGTCCTAGCAATAAATGAGAATGCATTTCCCAGTAATATTGTCCATGATATATAATCATCAGGTTAACAGAAGTAGCCACAGAGTATAGACAGCTAGTCAAAGATTTAAGGAATTGGGTCCGTATATTGGCTATTTACTGTCCAAAACAGGTAATGCCCCTAGCAGTCAAAGACTCTATGAAAAGGATCTGTTTTGTAATGGTAATTTGACTAATAAAGGAAGTAATACTGAATAAGATGAAAAAGAATCCAAATTCAAAAAATGAGGTTTCCAAAGTAGAATATTTGGTAGTCTAAAACCCTTATCGAACGTCATAATTCCTGATAATTTTTGTAATAAATTATTACTCAACTTTTTGGGAAAGTTCTACTATATAGATAGAATTATCTGTCAGGCTTTATATAAGTTGTACAAGTATGGGGTATGCATCTGTGGCCAATGTATATGGTCTTGGTGCTATTCCTTCCACAAAAATTAGCCCCATGGCTTAGAATTTAAATTTATGTTAGTGTTTTTTGTTGTTGTTGACACGTAGATACTATGAAATATTTTCCCCTGTGAACTGCTGAAAGGATCCTATGTATATCTAATTTTGAGCTTTGTCATCAGCAGACACTTAGTAAAGGTTTCCTTAGTAAGAAATGGTTTTATATCACATGCTGTAAAATCACAGTTCAAAATTACCTGAGTAAATTTATTTTCTTTAACAAGTGCTTTATAAATATTCATTTAAAAAGTCATGTTTATGAATTGAAATGGTTCTTTGTAAATGTCCAATTTCAATAATTTTACAAGTATAAATACACTTTGTGGCAAACAATACCCTGATTTATGCAGATCCCATTAGATATGACAGTGGACTGTAATTATCCAAGTGGACTATAATTTTGCCTGCCCAGTCATTCATGGAGTTTAATACACTCAACTGAGACTGAATTTTCAAAGCTGTTTCTAACAGTGGCAATGATGTATGGGTCACCGCCCTTTCTAATTCTGTTTTTGCTTGAATAAATAATCTCAGCTAGATCCTCATTCATGTTCTTTTACTCAACTCAACAAGTCCAAAAATAAGAATAATATTAATAGCAAGACATTTTTGCTCAGTCTAAAAAAAACTTGTTTGCTACCTTTGTAGGTATTTTTTCTTTTTGGTATATATGGCCATTAGAGTTTAAACACCTTAGTCATTAAATTATTGCCTTGATGAAGTAAATAGCCTCCTTTAGAGATATCATACATGGGCAAGAAATTACAGTTTAAATATATGTGTCAAGTTTGAGCAAAACATTACATGTTTACTTCCCTATTTTAAATGCATGACTGATCATTTCTCTTAACTTGGTAGACAAAATCAGTTTTTAGAACTTAATATGCCTTTAGTAACAGTAAGTAATAATGCATAACCCAACTTAATCACAAGAGAACATAAACACAGACTATCTTTAGCAAGCTATTTGCATGACACCAAAACAAACAGGCAGTTCAGATGAATCACCTATTTTGGCACTCTTCAAAAATACATGGATACGAACACGATGTGATAGTACTATACTGATGCTGAACAGTCTCTATGTTTTGAAGTTTTTCAGTTGACATTCACCAAATAGTTGTGGAATGTAGTTACAGTTTTCTAATTTTAGATGACATACTATGGAGAACAGAGTTTAATGTCATAGAGCAATTCTTTCATTTCTTCTCAACTCAGCAGTAAGATTCAGCTTATAGGAATTATTCTTTCCAAAATGTTGCTAGTATAGTTGACCCTTGAACAACACGGGGGTTAGAGGCATCAACCATCTGTGCAATAGAAAATCTGAGCATAATTTGTAGTTGGCCCTCCATATCCACAGTTCTGCGTCTGTGGACTGAACCAACCTCATATCATGTAGTACTGTAGCATTTACTATTGAAACGGTCCTCATATAAGTGGATCTGTGCAGTTCAAATCTGTGTTGTTCAAGGGTCATCTGTATTACATTGCCTTTATTGATTGATTTCTTAGCACAAAAGCAAGCTAAACTATGCAATCACAATCAAAATCTCAACAAGTTAATTTATGGGTATCACCCAACTGATTCTAAAGTTCATATGGAGAGGCAAGAGGTACATGCTCTTCCTTTTTAAGAGAAACCGTTTATTAAATATAATTTTCTTTAAACACATACCTTTCTCCTACCCTCACCCACTTGGGGGAAAAATAGAAAACCCCTACTCCCTCCATTTGGAGGATTCTATGTATAAAGCCTGAGATGGTGAGGATGAAGTATATTAAGAATAAGAATGAAGTTGGAGAACTGATGCTATTTGACTTCAAATTTTACTATATAGCTACAGTAATCAAGGAAGTGTTGTATTGGCAAAAGAATAGACATATCGATAAAACAGAATGGAGAGCCCAGAAATAGATCTCCATAAATATGATCAAAGGAGCAAAGGCAATACAATGAAGCAAAGATAGCCTCTTACACAAATAGTGCTGGAATAACTAAACATCTACATGACAGGCAAAAAAAAAACAAAAAGAAAAAAAAAAGAAAAGAATCTAGACAGAGAACTTATATTCTTCACAAAAATTAACTCAAAATGCACCTACACTTAGATGAAGAAGACAAAACTATAACACTCCTGGAAGATAACAGGAAGAAAGCTAAATGACATTAAGTATAGCAATGACTTTTAGATACAACACACCAAACACAAAAATCTATGAAAGAAATAATTGATAAATTGGACTTCATAAAAAACAAAACAAAACAAATAAAACCCCCTCTGCTCTATGAAAGATAATGTCAAGAGAACGAGAAGACAAGCCACATACTGGGAGAAAATACTTGCAAAAGACACATTTGATAAAGGACTGTTATCCAAAATATACAAAGAACTCTTAAAACTTGGTAATAAGAAAACAGAAACCTGATTAAAAATGGGCCAAAGAACTTAACAGACACCTCACCAAAGAAAATATATAGATGACAAATAAGCATATGAAAAGACACTCCAAATCATACATCATCAGGGAAATGCAAATTAAGACAACAAGATACCACTAAACATCTACGGCCAGATCCAGAACATTGACAACACTAAATGCTGGCTAGCTTGTGCAGCAACAGGAATCATTCATCGCTGGGAATGAAAATAGGGGGGAATGCAAAATGGTACAGCCATTTTGGAAGACAGTTTGGTGATTTCTTACAAAACTCATCGACTCTGGCCATGCATTCCATCAGTCATGCTCTTTGGTTTTTACCCAAAGAGGTGAAAACTTTTGTCCACAAGAAAACCTGCACACAGATGTTTATAACAACTTTATTCATAATTGCCCAAACTTGGAAGCAACCAAGCACCCAAGATATCTTTCAGTAGGTGAATGGATAAAGTGTGGTGCATCCAGACAAGGAATGTCATTCAGAGCTAAAAAGAAATAAGCTATCAAGCCATGAAAAAATATGCAGGAAACTTAAATGCATATTAGTAAGTGAAAGAAGCCTATCTCAAAAGGCCTACATACTGTATGATTCCAACTATACAACATTCTGGAAAAGGTAAAAATATGGAGACAGCAAAAAGATCAGTGTTTGCAGGGGTGTTGGTGGTAGGGAGCACAGATGAATAGGTGGAGCACAAAGGATTTTTAGGGCAAAACACTGTAATTTCTGATATTATAATGATGAATATATGTTATACATTTCCACAAACCCATAGAATGTACAACACCAAGAATGAACCCGAAGATGAACTATAGACTTTGGGTGATGATGTGTCAATTTTGGTTCAACCTTGGTAAAAAAAATGTATCATTCTGGTGAGTTAAATTGATAATGGGGGAGGCTATGCATGTGTGCGGGCAGGGGTTACATGGGAAGTATCTACTCCTTCCTCACAATTTTGTTTCAAACCTTAAACTACTCTAAAAATTGTTTTTTTCTGAAAGGTAAGCTTAGACAAAATTGGAAATTATAGAATTGAATGCAGCAATTTAAAAATCAATTTGTAAAAGAAAAATACTTGTTTCTCAATGCACATATTTTTTCTTGGCCACTCCCATTTAGCAAAGCAACTGGTCCCTGAATGTACTTGAAGACTGTCATAAGTATTTGTCTCTGAACTGCTTTCTACAAAACGTAAATTATTGCTTCTAGGATATATCTCCCTTGTCATTGTCGGGGACACTATCATTAGCAGGAAGTGCTACAATGAAATTGACCCTTGTGCCTTGGGCATAATAGTGCTGGGTCCCCGACCAAAAGAAAGTATTATTGACTGGTCTTTAATACAATGTTCTATGTCAATACACAGAAAATATTTATCTTGCATTTTGCAGTTATACTATGTTATATGAGTTTCAAAACAACACTAAGTTTTCTCTACATATATCATTGAAGTTTAACAAAAACACATTTTTCAGGTTTTTTTTTTTTCTATTACCTTGTCTCAATGTTAAAGTCAGTCCTGAGCCCATAGGAGACTGGACATGGTATATTCAAGGGGGAGAAACAAACATGTATTTTAATCAACAGTTGTCATGTATAAAACCCAGGAAATTTGAAATCTACAATCCTGTCATTCTAAGCAGGTGTGCAAGACAAACTCCTTAAAAGAGTTTTTTTTTCCCATGACTTTGACTATTTCTTTCTAAGGGGCTTCCAAGCTCTTCTGCTTGCACTTCTGTCCAGTCACGTTAGTTCATTTCCAGAGACACGTTTGCAACCCAGCAAAGAGCTCAGTTAAGGCTCATGATGGACTTCTATCATACAGTGAAATTATTAATTCTATACATAGCATTAAATATACTGATCCATGTTTACTCATTTATTTTTCCCTCATCTCTAAATTTTGCTTTTCCATAGTTTGTTCTGAATGCTTTTCTTATTATTTGTATAAAATAATTGTTTTTGATCACTTTATTATTGTCTATATAGAGAGATACCTTTTTTTTCAATTTTATTTATTTGGAGTTAAGATAAAGGAGAAATATCAACCAATTTGATATGTTTTTTCCTCACAGCAATTGCAAAATCATAAAAATTGGTAAGCTCTTAAATTTACTAAGGTCTATGTCCATTAAACTTCTAGTCAGTTCTGAAGAAGATGTATTACACTACTTCAGAGAAGAAACTCCTTCCACACTAAGAAATTACGATTTCTATGTATTTTTCTTCTATACATAGCACTACCTTTGGTTTACAATTTTTGTATTCACCTTTGGAAACCACCAAGTCCCAAATTCCACCTTCAAATGATATTAAAAATTAACTGTTTTGTTGAGAAAAAAATCCTTTTTTTGAGATAAAAAGATTCACATGCTCTCACCCATGCTCCATCTGTAGTTCCACTCTCTCCAGTGGCGACTTCAAGACACATTAAATGTACTGAATGCTTCCTAAAAAATGCCTGCACAACAGACCCACTGGGGAAGATGAAATCAGAGGAGTTCCAAAGTAAAAGGAATGTTCCCTTTGTCAGTAGGCTGGCTGATTGTATGTGCACTCATTTTGATTGATTTTTAAGACTGATGGAAAAAAAGTAACTTTTCAGTGCAGAAACAATTACAGCAGGAACTGCTATCCTTTACTGAATGAACAATGCTATTTATAAAGGAAGAAAATTACAAAAGGTTTGTTTCCTGCTGCTAATTTTGCTTGGGTACTGAATTAGTATGACACTGCTGGGAGCTGCAGGAGACCTTTATGATACATGAGTAGGAAGGAGGCGACCTGATGAGTGGTGTTAATCATCAAAAGCTCCACTTAGTGAACATGTCAACAAGGGGACAGAGAGGAGTTATCCCTGCCTCCACCCCCCCCATCCCCCCCACCCCACCCCCTGCAAAGTCACTGTAGAAGGTAATGTTAAGTAAAATTGGAAGTGACCCAAATCATTAATTTTTTTACTTGAATCAGTTAGAGGTAAGAAACAAAATTCTTGGTGGGAACAAGTGGTTATGTTAAAAGAAAATCAACAGCAAAATTAGTCCATCTCGATTTTCTTTTTTTCACCTCTGCATCTAATTTATATTAGTTTGCTAGAGCTGCCTCAACAAAGTCCCATAAACACAGTGGCTTAAACAAACAGAAATTCATTGTTTAACAGTTCTGGAGTCCTGAAGTCCCAAGTCAAAGTATCAGCATGTAACAAAGAAGAACAAACCTGACTCCATATTGGATCTATTCCTTTAGCTCTAACCCCTGTGCTCTGTTGCCTGTGCTTAGTCATGCTGGCTGTACACCTTTGTAGATGAATGTCGCTTACAGCTTGAAATATACATGATAGCCCATTCTCAAGGCTCTGACCTTTAAAGGCATAACACTTTTCTATTCATATAGAGATAAAAAGTTGCAAAATAGAAAATAACAATTGTCCTGTTGGAGGTTTATAGGAACACTGTGACTAGATCTACTGGACAGCTGCAAGACAAAGGGCTCTGGCACCAAGAAGTTTCCAACAACCAATCACACACCCTCTCCCCTTTTAGTATAAAAGAAGCCTGCATGCTAACTCGGGTAAGATGGTTCTTTGGGACACTAGTCCACCATTTTCTTGGTCTGCTGGCTTTCCAAATAAAGTCACTATTCCTTGCCCCAATAACTTGTCTCTCAATTTACTGGCCTGTGGTATGGCGAGAAGTATGAGCTTGGACTCAGTAACAAACAGGATTAGATCTTTCTTAAGGTTGAGAAAAGAAGTGGTTCCATGCCTCTCCTCTAGCTTCTGGAGGTTTGCTGGCAATCTTTGTCGTGTAGAAACATCACCCATCTCCGCCTTCATGTTCATATGGATCTCTTCCTGTTTGTGTGCCTATCTCTAAATTCCCTTATTTTATAAGGACACCACTCATATTGGATCAGGGCCCACCCTAATGACCTCATTTTAACTTGATTATCTATGTAAAGAGATCCTATATCCAAATCAAGTCATATTCTGAGGTGCTCAGGGTTAGGACAGCAACATACTAGAGTAATTTGGAGGTGGGTGGGGAGATGTACAATTCAACCACAACATGATTAAAAAATAATTCTGAATAAATTGGACTTTCAATCTATAGCTAAAACAAGTTAAAGTTTGCTTGACGGATGAAACATACATTTATCAAAAAGTTTGCCAGGGGCAGAAAATGGAAATGTGTATATATTAAAGCTCTCTGAAATATCTGCAAGTTAAAACTTTGTTGCTGTATTATTTATAGAGTCAATTGAATGTTAACTCTGTAACCCAGTTTTTTACATGAAGAAACCAAATTTACCTTGATGTTGAAAGTCCTGAAGAAATTACAAAGCTAATCAGAGATAAGACATGCCAGTTCAGTGTAAAAACTAATAGAGCACCCCAAAACAGAAGGCAGACACAGTTTACTCTTTCTGGGTAAATTTGCTGCTCAGTAGGTCTTTCACCTTTGGGTGGCCACAAAATATGCAATTATTATTATTTTTTATTTTGCTAAATGAATAAAAGCATCATGTGTAGGTTCTGGAGTGAAGAGTAAATCTTAAAGATATACATGGTATCTCTGTGGGCAAATAAAATTTTCATCAGAAGGAAGAACACTGTCAAAGGGAATTAACATAGTATGTGTCGGTACTGAACATAAGAGGATCATATCTTAAATTTCACAAGCCATGTAACAGCTCTGCTGTTATAAGGTCGCTGCAGGAATGATTATTACAAGGGTTATTTTTCACTTTATAGGAGGTAAATGCCAATGGGAACATGATAATGCCTTCAATCATCAGTGACTGTATTGGACGTATCTTGCAAACACATGTGGTTTCCACACCATCCATGTATCCTAGGATCGACAAATATCCTATGAGAAAACTGTTGCCAAGACAGCTTGAATAACATAGTTTTTTTTGTTGGTTTGTTTGTTTTAAATTTTAAGCCATGCAGCTGTGGAAGGCCTATTCCCTTCTTCATAGTTTCCCTTCAATCTGGATTTAAAATATGGGATTCTTGCCTCCCTGAAGCTATTCCCAGTGTTTGGGGACTGACAGAGAAGTCTGACCACTGACCTCTTCCCATATTCAGCTAATTATGTTTGACAAGAAAATCTTGATTCAATCACAACATTTAGCAACTTATTTCTTCTCCAGAACTTTTAAGCCCTTCTAGAATACTGCAAAACCAGCTGCTGTGCCATTTGCCCGTGTTTAGTCAAATGAAGGATTTTAATACATTATATTATGATGAAAGCAGGCCACGTTTGCCAACATGAAACAGCAATAACTTACGTGAGAGTTTTATACATCTGTAAAGTACTCATGTCATGCTTTTTTTTTTAAACTATACTTTGTCTTTGGAAATGGATTGGCAGACAGTAATGTTATTAATGTCACTTACAGCATTGGGAGTTCATATTTATGAAATAATTTTTAAGAAAAATATCTACCCAAATGCTGAAAGAATTTTAATTTTTAGAACCTCACTTAGCATTTTTCTTTGTGGTTAAACTTACTGTGCTTATCCAGCACTAACTCCTCACAAGACCTAGCATAACATGTACCACACAAGTACTCAACATCTACTGAATGAATAGAACTCTTATGAGGATAACAGATAATTATTTCGAGCTTTAAAAAACTTCACTACATCCTTTTCAAAGCACTTGAAATTTATCATCCCACTTAGTTATCATAGCAGCCCTAGGAAGTAAGTGCTATTATGATTCCCATTTTACAGAGGAAGAAAAGGCTAAATGAGGTGCTAAACATTAACAGAGAAAATACAGATGGGCTTTGTACCCAGGTTGCAACCCATCAGAACCCGTGCTGTAACTATTATACTGTACTACTTTTCAAGTATGGAGATATTTAATAAATAAAAGGTGCTGGAAAACATGTTCTGTTTTTATTACAGAATAATGTTATAATGCCTGGTGGCATTGAACTTCTGAGAAAGTTCCGTGAGATTGTTAAACCAAAGGCATCACTTCCTTACACTAGGTCAAGGCAGCCTTGGTGTTTTCCCTCTACTAAATTTACGTTTAGAATTATGATTATCAGATATGCTTGCAATGATTTAGCACAAGTTCACCATTTTAGGTTTTCACCATGAAGAATCCTTAAATAGAAAAATGTTAATAACCACTCTCCTGTATCCCCCCACCAAAAAACAAAACAAAAGAAAACAAAATCAGCCAACTAGGCTCATGTAAAAATAAGGAAGTTCTTTATGCTTTCAGGATGTATTCATGTGAGCACAGCAATGATGGACAATAATTATGGATTATCTAATTCAAAGTCATTATTCAACAGATTTTTTTTAAAAAACAGTATTTTGACAGTAACCAATTTATACTGAAATGTTGTTTAATTTAGATATACTGTAATACATGGAGGAATGATTAATAGAATAGAAATAAACCCTGTGACATTACATGCCCTCTCCTGCTAGTTTAGATAGGATATGCTAACTACTTGACCATGCTTGAGTCATACATCCCAACACTGGAAGCATTTTCTCATTTAAAGACCATTATTGTTTGTAAAATTTTCAGCATACGTATGCAATGGTATTTTTTGTCATTTTTTTAAAATCTCATTTTTATATAATTTTAATGAAAATTATTTTTTAAAATTTCTTACCGATTTTTAAAGACTGAAAGAGAGCAAATATATGTGTTTAATCAGTGGCACTATACCTAGATTTAAATATATTTTATAGCTATATCAAGGAGGTAGATATATAATTGATGCATGAATTTGAGGGGCAAATCTAATGTAAGGAGAACAGAGGAGGAACAGGCATTACTATATTTGGTAACTGGCCATTTATTTTGAACTGATTACCTTGGCTAATTCCAACTGTTGTAGAATTACTCAGTTACAGGATCTTCTGGTGTGGGGTGATTTCTTCCGTTCCCTGAAAGTACACCTTTATTTAGTCATAAATAAAGATATCATAAATATCTTTATTTATGACTTACTGGTAAATAACATTTTTGAACTTTGAAGAAGAGAACAAACAGGATCGGTTTAATCTGGAAATACCTGAGGTTCCTAGTTGTTATTGTTGTTTGAATTGTTTCAAATATGGCGCTGAAATTGGAGAAACATCATACGAAAGGCTTCCTTGAATGAACACTCGTTTAGTTTCCTCTAAAAGGAAGCATATATTTATTTGTGCCTGGTCTGTGGTGCTTGTTGACTTACGATTAGAACAGCTGGACAAAATGTAGCCGCGGAACTGAAATCCACATTTCAGAAGCACCTGTTAGCCTAGAGGCGTGGCTGCTGTGCGGGCCTTGGGCATGCTTAGACCACTGGCCTGTGCATTGGGGGAGGTTAGAAATAGCACCCATTACGTCGTGTACCCCAATACAAAAAGGTGAAGTCATTATTGAAGACCTGCCGATGGATCGATGCCAACCTTTTTTTTTTTTTTTACCACAGGCCGAGAAGAAATACACTCAAGTAGGATTCTCCCATTTCAGATCACATAGCGGAATTCAGCACTCTTGGTTTGGTCCGCCTGGTTTTGTATGAACCTGTGCCGAGATTGTAGCTCCATTTACAAGAACAGCATCATTGGCCAGTGCTCCAGGGTTTATTATTGGAAGTGTCATGGACTGAATGGTTGTGTCCCCTAAAAATTCATTTGTTGAAATCCTAAGGCCCAAAGTGATGGTATTAGGAGATGCGGCCTTTGGGAGGTGTTTAGGTCATGAGGGTATAGTCCTCATGAATGGGATTAGTGCTGTTGTAAGAGACCTCCTAGAGCTCCTTAGCTTCTTCCATCAAGTGAAGTTACAGCAAAATGACAGCTGTCTATGAAATAGTAAGGGGACCAGGCCCTGAACGGTCCATCACCATGATCTCGGACTTTCTAGCCTCCAGAACTGTGACGACAATAAAGTTCTATTGCTTATAAGCCATTCAGTTTTTTATACTTTGTTATAGCAGCGCACACAGACTAAGACAGGAGGGTTTGGAGATCAGTCCTGCCTATGCTTACCGGAACTGGGAAAAAAAAACCCATTTCACTAGGGAATTTATGTTTTCTATAGCTTTGAGGTGCCTCATGTTTGGGCTTCTGAGGAGGGCAGAATGTGGCGTCTTTAGTAACAGGCTTTATTCCATAAACACTTTGCTTCCACAACAATGGGGTTGGTTTCACTATAAGAAAACTATGCTACCCTTTTCATTTGTGCTTCTTCTGACAGTAGGGGGAAAAGTGATGGCTGTGCTCCATCATTTCCTTTTCCCCCTTTCACCCCACTGGCTCCACCTCAACTACTTGATTCAACTTGAGTAATGACCAGTGAGAAGTCATAGATGGGTTCTCATCTGCATCCCCATTCAAATATAAAAATGTGTTTGTTCATCCTGCTGGTTGGTTGTGAAGCACAAGTTGTCTTATTGTGCAGCATTTAGCCGAGAGTCTTTTAAATCATTTTCTGACTGTGGATCATTCTAGAAAGAAGAAATGATGATGTCTTATTTCGTAGCACACTGGTCACCTATATCTTCCCCTTATTGGAGAAAATAGATTGCAAATTTTCCTGTATCATTGTAAGCAGCACTATGAAGCTTTCTTGGAAAGGTGATTAGAAAACATCTGTAATCATTGCTGAAAGGACAATCTGCATGAGCTAGTTAATCCATCGCTCCTCCTCTCTGGCCAGCAGGATACAAGAAATGAGACCCTTCTGGTTTCTTCAGTAGAATCCTATTTTGAATAATAAAAAAATATACAGCTTCATGTTAAATTCAAATGGCTTTTTAATAGGCTTCCCAGTGTTTCTCTGGAACACACACAAAAAGGCACTGCTGAACGAAGTGGGCTTTCACAGCTGTGAGAGGTGAGATCTGTGAGTTTGGAGAGCAGTTTATCCCAGTTGAGAAAAATACGATATTGTATGCACGGTGTTTTTCTATTTAGTACCATATTCTTAAGCCTCAGGGACTGGAAAATGTCGACAAACTCACTAATGCTCTTTCAGTCAGGGACATATTCTTGGTCTTTGGCAAAACGTAAACATTTCCTGAAACCTTTTTCCAATTTGAACTTGTCTAGAGCTCACAAGTGCTAGTATATCAGGTTCTGAGGAAACTACAAAGCAGGTATGTCATGAGAAATATTCTAAGAGCTGGAAATCAGAGAGACAATCTAAGACAAAGATCTATATGGAAAACCCAGATGAAACAGCTCAGGAGATGAAAATGACAAGCAAAAAATCCAGGAACCAACAGGGTAGGGCAAAGAACTGAACGTTAAAAAGTTATATGGAAGTATGAACAAATTAGAAAAATGTTGTGAACAAACAAGGACAGAAGACCCATGATTCAAATGCCAGCCAATGTCCTTTATTGCTTGGCGACTGGCTAGCATATGATGGATTCAGGATGGCAAACTACCTGGGATCATCATAGGCAGGGCTGGGTATTGTTTACATTATTGAAGTAAATGTTATCATCCAAGAGGTTGATGAAAGTGAGAAAAGAAGTCAAGATAGACTCCAGGAGATCATGAGTTTCAAATTAGGGGTCAAGGAAGAAGGGTCCACAAAGAAGGCAGGAGGGTCAGAATGATGGCCCAAGGGAGCCAATGAAGAGGGGTGTTCTGGCAAGGAGGTGGGAGTGGTAAAAGGTCAAATGCTAAAGAGGATGGGAAGAGCTGGAAAATACAAGTTACTGTGGCAATTGGACAGCTATTGGTTCAACGAGAACCGTTTTAGTGCATCAGTGCGGCTGAAGTTAGAGGTATCAACTAGACAGTAAATCAGGTGTGAAAGTAAAGAGGCAAATGGAGGAAAAGGGTTGATTTGAGGGTGGATTGCTTATTTTTCTCATGGGAGGGAATTGCTGACATCTATAGGTAAAGAAAGAGATAGGAAAAAATCAAGAACGGTTTTTGTAGACATTTAAAATTATATATATATTAAAAAAATTTTTTTTTAATTTATTTATTTTTGTTTGTGTTGGGTCTTCGTTGCTGTGCACGGGCTTTCTCTAGTTGCGGCGAGCGGGGGCTACTCTTTGTTGCGGTGCAAGGGCTTCCCATTGCGGTGGCTTCTCTTGTTGCGGAGCATGGGCTCTAGGCATGCAGGCTTCCATAGTTGTGGTTCGCAGGCTCTAGAGCGCGGGCTCAGTAGTTGTGGTGCACGGGCTTAGTTGTTACGCAGCATGTGGGATCTTCCAGACCAGGGCTCGAACCCATGTCCCCTGCATTGGCAGGCGGATTCTTCACCACTGAGCCACCAGGAAAGCCCTAAAACTATATTTTTATATAAAATTTTACATTTCTATTTATATGTGGAGGTAGGGTATGGGGAGTCAGAGTATAGAAATTAAACTTATGTTTCCATACCAATAAGTGGAAAAATAAGTAACCCATAATGAATTAGGAGCCTGGGTGAGTTTTGACGTCAAATTAATATTATGATCCCTTGACAGAAAGCAACACTAAAGTAGAGGAATCCTCCTCCTCTCCCGTCACTATCACTCCTGCCCAGAAACCTGGTGGTCTTGTGGTCAGAGCTAAAGGAATCAAACTGTGTGGCTAATGCTTTGCGGCTCTCAAAGAGTTGTATTTGAATCTATGAATCCATGTTTAGGAGACAGGAACAGTGAAAAACAGTGCCCCATCCCACCCCTCCAGGCACATAACATGTCCACATATACTGTAAAATCGTTGGGAATTCCTGACATTAAAGGTAAAGCTGGAGGTGCATGATATGCTAGATTTTTTGATTTGACAAAGGGAATATCTGAAATATATAAGCATTCCTAGAAATAACACTTAAAAGATTTATTTTAAACAGTCAAGCAAATGAGTAACCACAACAAATGTATTGCCTCCTAATTATAATTAGGAAATTTAAAAAATGCAAAGAATTAAATACAGAGCTCCCATTCTCTTGCTGCTCAGAGACTATTATTGTTAATATTTTGGTGCTTTTACTTTGAAAATTTTAAATTTATTTGAATCTGATAGACATACAGGAAAAAGCCTGTTTTCATTTAAATATGCATAATCATTTTCCAGTGTTAACTGTGTAAAAATAGTTGAAATAGTTTTATTATATTCCATCATATGTCAGCAAATTAATTTATATGAAAACCTCTTAGTGTTGAAATTTAGGGAATAAATTAATCATAAGCATGTGGTGCATTTATATGGTATTTCAGGATTTTTCCTTGGTATATGTTTTTGGAAGTAGAATTACTGAGCCAAATATATAAAAATTTAAATGGATGTTGATGTTGCAAAATTTTCCACAAATGTTGACCCAGTATAAATTGCCACTTATCATGCAAAAGCCTGCCTGGTTCTCTTTGCTCTCAATAAACTGCCTATTGCCTGGTCTCATTAAATAAACATTTTCTTTTGGTAAGAAAGTATTTTACTGTTTACATTAAACAGTACATTTCCCTTGATGATATACATTTTTAAAACCTTGAAATATTATCTGTTTATTTACCTGAAGTTTAAAATGCCCTCAATAATGCCCACTTCATGGGATGGACTAATACACGATTGAACATATATGTGTAAAATTCAGGGAAAGGAGGAGTTGAGGGTTTGGGAAGAATGAAAGTTGAAGTGAAATACCTGAAACATATGCTAAGAAGTCATGAAAATGAGGAGTTTGAGGCTCATAGACTAAGAAAAAAAGAATGGTCCAAGGGATTGAAGATCCCAATGATACTACAAAAAATTAATAAACAGAAACCTAAATTAAATAGTCAGGAGACCAGAGGGGGAAGCCGTCATGCTCTGCAAGGACAGCAGAGCTCAACCAGCAGAAGAAAGGCTCCTCTTCTTTCCTGGCAACAACTCAGCCAATGAAAAGCCATGGACGCTTTGTTCACTATTGCCCTATCGCCCGCCCAACTTCCTTTTCCCCTCTATAAAAGGGTTCTCCCTCACTTGCTGTGTGAGCACTTGCACATGGCTTAGCATGACTGCAGAGCTTGAACTGCAATTTTCTGCTGATCCTCATTAAACCTTTTTTTTTTTTTTTCTGGAGAAATAACTGTCCATTTGTTTTAGGTCCACAATACTAAAGAACAGATGTGGTTACTTTAAAGCAAGGAGGGCTCCAGCAGGAGCCCTCTTATTATTCCACTTTAATAAGTTGATGCTTATTAAAGGCTGAACAGTAAAGTTTATGTTTGTGGTTCGAGTACTACTGTTTGATGCTGAGGTCCACAGAACTGTATAGGAGTCCGGTACTGAGTGGGATGGAAGAGAAATCACTGAAAGTGAAGTGAAAAGAACATGGCTGTTGAACCTGACATGTAATTCACACATCCAAGGTAATAGTAGAAATTGTTGCCAAGTCTCTGAACCTGGAAACCAAGATGAGAGGTCGACTAGATATATCTAGATAGCTCAAGCCTCAAAGCATTTTTTTTTCTCACAATGGGAAACAATTCTTTATGGTGACCAGCCATAATGGGCAGACACAATAATGCTGGAGGTTTCTTCCAGCCAGGTAGGATGTGGAAGAAGTTATTTCTTAAGAGTTGCAGCCAAATATTATACAGAAAACCATATAATATGGATTTTTCTAATTCTTTCCTCATAAATCAAGTTTGAGTAAAACATTTTTGTGTATGTGTCAAAAATACTACATGGGTGATTTCCTGTTGCATAACAACATTATGAGGCACATAATACCATTTTGTTCTTATCAACCAATGCCACATATGATTATTTTATCCGGTATTGCCTTCTAGATCTTTACATCAGAAAGGAAAAAATTTTTTTTTCCTTTGGTATTCTGCAAATAATATGTGGGGTATTGCTTAAAACATGTGTGAATGAATTTTAACATTCACTGATAATCTTTGCTTGAATAAGGAATTATTACAGTAGTCACAAATGCTGATTTTCTATTTTCCTACTACATGTATTAGCTAATATTCCTCTGTTAGAAAACAGCTTTTCTCCTTCCCCATTTTTTTAAAGTATTACTATGGACTCATGCATAATATACTTTAATTCATTGTGTTATAACTGGTTACTCTATTTTTATGATGTTTAATTGTCACTAATTTGACCCCCGTGGGCCCCTTTCTCACTAGATCCTATGCACTTTGACATGTTCCCATTAGTTTTGAAGCATGTCCTTGCTTTCTGGATCTCTCATCCAATTGGAGCTATTCTCTTATATGCAGTCGAGTATGACTCTAATATCTCTTTTTTGCAAATGATTACTAAGTTGTCACAACACCATTTACTAAAAACTACATTCATCAATGAGAACTCTTTAAAAACCAGAGAAA
Source organism: Balaenoptera borealis (assembly GCF_965194805.1). Lineage (NCBI taxonomy): Eukaryota > Metazoa > Chordata > Mammalia > Artiodactyla > Balaenopteridae > Balaenoptera > Balaenoptera borealis. The sequence continues at coordinate 143,351,015 of NC_138861.1, forward strand.
TTAACACTGATTTGTGATGTCATATTTACATATGTATGCAGTTTCTTAATGAACTTTAATCCTTTTTCTGTGAGAGATCAATCTCTTTGGGCTTGAGTTATTTTTGGTCGACTTCATTCCATAAAGTCTTTATATGTAGGAGCAAATAAATATTTTGAAGACTTCACATCCAACAGTCAATTTCTCTCCCTCCTTCCCTCTCTCCCTAATTCTCTCCCTCTAATTCTTATTTTGGATTTGATCTTAATCTTTTATAACAAATAATTATGAAATAATCAATATGAAATATGAAAATAAAAATGAGAAGACATGGTTTTTAGTCTTATGTATACTATTTAGGTGTAGGAATTCTGAAAAACAGTAAAACAAATATCACTCCGATTAAAAAATTATCTCACTTACTTTAATTTCATGCACATGGTTTTGTGTTAGCCCTGTATAAGCTCAAATCTATTTAAAATGTTATTCTATTTTAATATTGTTAAAATTACGCATTTTATGCTCCCTAATTTAACTAGCATGGTAGGTTAAGGGGTCATTTTAAAAATTACATTTCCCATGCAGAAAATGATAAAGAAATGCAATGGAATGGCACTTTTTTACTTTATTCATTAGGCTTCACACTAGTAAATAATTTGTAGAGTCGTGGAGCAAATTAGCCAAAACTGTTTTATTTGATTCTAATTCTAATTTGTCATTTGTGAACAGAGATGATGGCACTGACACAATACCCATAAGGAATGCACTCTGTGGTTTCCCAGCATGGTGATGGATTTTCACGGATTCATTCATATTTTCTTGCCCTGTCTCCCTGGTAATCAGTGTTGCTCAAGAAAAAATTATTTTCCTAAGAGCAAGATATTGGACTTGATTCAATCTGTGTCGCAACAAGCTGCACTAAATATACATTGATATACTGTTGGCTCTAAAGTTAACTGTGGAAATTTTTTAAAATAATGAATCATTAAAATTTGAAAGACTCTGGAATGTTAACTGTAGTGCAATTATGGGAATACAATACAGAACCCAAGTTTTAAAATCTACAGGATAATTAACTGGAAAATACTAGGATTCTGCCAAGTCCCTACTCATAAAGTTGATTTCAGGCCACCAATCTTACATTTAAGTTGGGTGTCCTTTATTAATTTCTTCCTTACTAAGTTAGAGAAAAATTTTAATTGCCCAACAGATAAAAATAAATAAATAAATAACATTTAAAAAAGTCTTACCTAAAAATTTAAGAAAAATTTCCATAGCACCTTGCATTTATCAGCAGAAACCTCATTTGGTTTCTGTACAGATTCTGTATCCCATTATACTTTTTGAGTTAATATGGATGAATTGATAATCCTAATCTGATTATTACCTAAAGGTTAGATAGTTTGATAGTTTTATCAACTACTTATTTCACTCTAAGGAATACTTCGACATTGTAAAAATTTCAATGTTTTTCCTGTATATACTACAGTGTTTCAGCAGCTTACAAACTCAAGCCTCAAGACCACACTGGAAGTTTGCTGGGAAGGGTAACGATGCTAAGGTCTCCTTACTTAGGTAACCTGCCCAACTCTAATACAATGAAGAGAATGATGATGGCCATGGGAGCTCAGCATTCGAGACTCCCAGCTTTTCAGTTTCCTTCTGGGTTCTTCGATTTTCTATGGGCTCTATTATGTCATGCTGGCATCCAGCTCATCAGAAAACAATGAGAACTCTTTACAATTGGAGAAATTATCACTGAATAGGTAAATCTGAGATACTTGATGCTAAAAGGCAACAATGCTTTTAGACATTTGTCAAAATAACTAGTACCATGGATGTTTTCTAATCTGAAGGGAACGCTCAGGATAGATGTACAGAAAGTATTAAAGGGTGACAAGAACTCCAAGTTAGTCAGCCTTTTCATCAGTCTCATCCCTTGAGATTCAAGGCAGTGACTGAAGTCACAGGAAGATCAAACACACTTGGGGGCTAACACCAACTTCCCTGGCAGTCTTGAGAATAGAAACTGATAGCTGGTTTTACTGGACAGCTAATTCTTGAAGAATATGAGTATCTTTTTAAAAGGACTCTACAATGTCTTTTTATTTCTTTCATTATATTTTCTTTCATATTTTGATAACATAATGGTCCTTCTTAACTTGTAACCTGTTATTTGGATATTTACTGTAGAAAGCTTGTAATTCATCCAAATAGAAAACTTCATTGTTCATTTCAATGTTAATGTGTCAATCTGGTTTCTTCACTTATTTCCTCCCTCCCTCCCTTCCTTCCTTCCTCCCTTTCTGTCTCTCTATTTTTGGTTTCGAGAAGAAGTAGCAACACTATCTAGTAAAGGACCTGTGATCCATCAGGCTATAAGTATTAAAAGGGAGTAAATTCATTAACAATAAATAATGTTTACTGTAAGATTTATGATAAACTTAGGTAAAATTTATTTTACTTGTGGGAAATGTAAAAATTGAAAGGAAAAGAATATTTGCCATATGGAATCTTTAAATCAGGATTTGTGCTGGGTAATTTACACAAATTATATATCATATAGTCTATTCAGAAAAAAATGACTAAAATAACTAAATTAGTTATTTATTAAGTTAATGCAAAGATTATTATCCTGATCTAATTATTGAAGATCTCAATTAAGCCCATATATCTAGTAAATTTTTGATAACGGGAAAGAACTCATTAGATGATTAGAATAACAAATTGAATAGAACCTTAATTAGATAAAGTGCTTTCAAACATTACAAGATGATTTTAGCTCCTTAAAAGAGTTTCATAAGTTTGGGAGAACATCTCTCTAGGCTTCCATGTTCCCTCTTTCGTTCCTGTCTAGAATTGAGTGATGGGCAGTCATGATTTTCTTAATTCTTTGTCAACTTCTCAATTTGAGAGAGAATTAGTTTTAAGTGGGTTTCACCACAAAAACACAAAATCATTCAGAAAAAAATTGCTTTATCAAAATTGCTCTTAAACTCTTCTTTATCCTAAGAACAGGATTTAGCTGCCTTATGAGAACTGATACAGTAGCAGTGTTGGAAAGGTGGAGAGCATTCCTACATTCATGCATCCTCTTAAGGCATTTCTTGCATTAAGTGCTATTCTCTTATGATGAATATAAATGAAAAGACTAACTACTCTGTCAGGCGAAAGAGTCTAGGCTGTTTGCAAATTCCAGGAAGGAAAACATAGGTTCTGAAACACTGCAGTAGCTGTTACAAACACAAAATATACCTCAGTACTAGAGTCTAGCCTGCTCTTCAAGTTTACTCTGCTTTAGTCCTGTAAGTCCAAGTTTATTGGAAATGGAAACAATTTCTATTTGTTCTGAATTTGTTCTCAATTTCTATTTGAGAAGTATCCTCTTGGCTGCAAAGCTGTGACTATTATTATGCTATTGAACAACCACAGAGATTTATAAAATCTACCATAATTGCTCTTTTAAATATTTTGATTATTGTGGAATAATGAACACACCATTTGAATATTTTTTTAAACTGACAATTGTTGATATTTCTTTTGCCATTCAGTCTAATTTTGTATTAGTTCTACCTGTTTTCTCATGGTTAACAAATATTTTAAATAACCCTGTCACTATTACACAACAGAGCCATTATTAACATATTTAATGCTTTGTTGCTTATATATAGTGAGAGACAAATATCACCAGGGAGGAAAATTTGAGGTAAAGATGGAATAATACAAAATTATGATCAAGCTTCTAAAGAGACTGATTTTGCTTTAGTGGAATATTCAAGAAATTCTTGAAAGTACCTATTCTCAGAGGTATAGTAGATTTATTAATCAGAGTGTAAGTTTATTGGAGGAATTGGAAAAAGAAATCAAGAACTATTCTGTATCATGACAGCTAATAACACTGTTAATACGCATAATGAAACAGGAAATTAAATCATATCAAATTAAATTAAATTTCAAAGATAAACATCTCTGTAAATCTAAGGATGTATATATTGATGAAAGTCAATAGCACTTATCTCTGAGTGGTGGGATTTACAGTACAGTTTTTACTTCTTATTATTTTAACTTATTTCTAATTTTTATTATTAACATAAACTTCTACAATTACAATGTTAAAGTCCCAATATTAAGCCAAACATTGCAAACCCTAATGATTTTCTGTATAGTAAATGAATTCTACTGTTTATTAATTGGTATTTTATTCTCGTTTCAACTGAATTCTTTAAGCATCACTTATCATCCACATGTTTTTAAAGGAGATTTTGGGTGGTTCAAGAGGAATATGGACACACATTACAATATATATCAATTTTTGGAGTGAACTTACAGTAAACTTACGCATCTTTGGAATTTGGTTAAAATAATGACAAGTGGTTAGAAACTATAAAAAGAAAACACAGTAATATGTTTGTTCTTTATATTTGAATCTGAGCTTTCTCAGGTATTGAATACATTATTTAAGATTAGGTATGATACCAGTTCCTTAGATGAAGTTAATAGTTTTCTTCCACTGAATTATTTAACCACTCACCCCTACAAAAATTTAAAGAAATCCTAAGACTGATGTCATGAGAAGTTTCTAAACACTGTTTTTACAAAAGTAAACATATCACGATTTCCATATAATTTTATGACACAAAAGTAAAGGGCAGAAAATAAAACACAACACTATTATGATGGTTCTCTGAGGACAAAACCAGTACAATTAGAATATGTATATTTTCAAAGGATGAACTGATTCCAAAGGTAGAATTTAGATGATTTGGAGGAGGAAATAAAATTCAGAATTGATTAAAAGATTTCCTTTATGTCTCTTTTACCTGTGCTGTTGATAGGAGCTAGAAAACAGGCTCACCAAGATCGATTTCTCATGCAAGGGGCCAGGGTCCTAGTGCGTTATGTTGTTGAATGAGAACCACAGTAGTAAGGATGGCAAATGACACATCTGCCCTTCATAGAAATCAACCAAGATAAGTGAAAGTGGGGTATATGTCTTTTCACTCCAAACCAGTATCTGATCTCCCACTCAATCTGGGGAGTACTGACCACTGAGGCAAAGAAGCTGAACAGGCTGGCTCTCACCTTCCCTTCCTACGTAGCAGATTGGGCATTTGTGTATGATTGAGCTTGGCCATCTGAGACAGAAAATCGTTAAGTGTGTGATTCAGGGATAATGAAGAATTAATCAGGCATGTGATGACCACGGCACAAAAAAATAACTAGATGAAGATACATTGGAGGAATATTGCCCAGTGCTGGTAGGGGCAGAGATGACAACACTAGTCTCCAGTGTCCAACGTTAGTGGCACTTCCCTTGTTCGGCCACTTCCTGTGGCATGAGTCTGGCTGTGATACTTGCTTCTGAGTCTCCTTCGGTGCATGCCTATTTTCTGAGCCTGACTATCACACCTATCAGTTCCGTGAGCCAGTCAACACTCTTTCAATAAATGCATTTTTCTTTTAAATGACTGTGAATTCGTTTTTGTTACTTATAAGAAAGGGTTCTGAATAACAGACTTTGCTGAGAAGTAATTTCACGAAATTTAAGATAGCAATGAATTTAACTTTATAGTAGTAGTTAATATTCTTAAAAACCGATTAAAGCAGACCATTTATGTGACACAAACTTTATCTACCACTTCATAAAGTGGACAGCCTCCTTTTGGGGAACTGCAAAATGGGGCAGAAGGCCAGAAGCTTTTATAGGATTAAAAAAATAAGAACAAGGAAGAGAAAGATAGAAAATATCTGACTGGTGGGGACCACATAGTCAACTTGGGGGTGAAAAGGCCCATAACTGGCTTGGGATCTGGGGCTTGTTTGATTGGATACGCTGAATTTCCTGGCAAGTGGAACATTTACAGAAACACAGAAGTTATCTAAATTTTGGTTTCCTGAAGTGGCACCTCCAGCAGCAGCAGCTCCATCCTGGACCTAGAAATTTATTTCATCAGTCCCCCTCTTTTGATCATCCTCTTGATCATTCAAGAGCTTTGATAAAAAATATCAGTCTTAGTGTGACTCTCAGTCTTGTGAATACTATGCTGAGTAGTATTCACAAGAGGTGATTTCAGGCTATTCTTAGAGCTGGTTAGTCTTCTGTTCTCTTTTGTCATTCCAGCCAGAGAGAGATCATCTGTCAGCTGGTTGATGCCTGCCTATATGCATTTAAAACTTTTGTAAGAATACAGTATATTGGAGAGGCAACAAAACAAGGCCCATGGTTTATAGAGCACTCCTGAGCCAGGGTCCCCATGACCCAAACCAGCTAGAATCAGATAAGTCAAGAAATGATCCCAAAGAGGTGGACACTTCTGCAAGCCACTGCCCTATTTATGTATTTCATGTAACTGTGTCTCTATTTTCCCAGAAGTGTTTATCCAGCAAGCTTGTTCCAGAGAAGCTGAGGCACTGGAAATCAGGGAGAAGTTTGTGAAGAACACAAAGAGCTACAGGATCACCAGCATCATAGCAAATCCAACAGTTGGTTGGAGGCTGGATTACCCAATGACCTAAGATATGTGAGCAATGGCATTACCTTTTCTGGCCAGGACAAGGAAGAAGGTGAACAGAAGTATCACAACAACCTTCCTGGTATAAGAATTAGGAATAGAATGATCAGAGAGGGAAAAATGAATGGAAAGAAATGCTCTTGATCTGACATCCTGGGTTGAAGCAGTCTACCCCAATGTCAGCTACTTCTCTTCTTAGTGAATTTGATTTTAGGTCTCTGGCATTTACACAGAAGCAGATGTCAGGTAGAACCTTCTTCAGTTGTGAAATATGCACTCAAGGTTTGATACCTTGTAATTTGGCAGCAGTGTCAGTGGTCAAGAGTACTTGGTAGGGTCCTTTCCATGACCCTTACTTTTGGAAAAAGCATCAGAATGAAACAATAACTGTCTGTAAATGACAAAAGACTTAAAGCCCATGGTTAAAGATCTGATGAGAGTTCATTATACTGGAATTGACAAGGAATGTTGGTAATTTTTGTGACACACAACATTTTAAGGTGATAACTGGAATTATGACTAGTAGAATTATACCAGGACATACTGGATTTTTAGAAATGTTATACAATTTCTAGAACACTGATATTAATAACATACAAATATAACCTAAAAAAGGTTAAACATCACTTCTTATTTGAAAATGTTTCCTATGTGACTTAACATATCAGATGAGCCTAATTAGTTTAACATTTCTCTTTTTACAAAAAGAGAGAACAAATCATTGGAGACATTCCAGGAGCCCTTTGAAAAATCCCAAAGTTAGTTCAAGGTCAAAAAGACTTTACTTAAAATTTGATTTGGTGGGAGTTTCTCAAAAAAAAAAAAATCCATTTAATCAAAGTAAGATTTAAAGACTTTGAAAACAAATATAGAATGCTACATAGTTGTAAAAAAAACTCAGCTCTTTTAATATTGAGAAGGTTGAGATTTCTCATGTAATCAAAATCCTGATAAAGGAACATGAAGTACAGTAAATTATTTTGGTAAGACACAAAAAAATCTCTGCTTTCCAGGCAGATTACTTAAAAGGTTTACAATTTACTATTAAGGGCAGACCAATAAACTAATAAAACTTTGTCCTTTTAACAGAGAGAAAATCAAATACTAATTTTGTACCAGTGTGCTTTTGATAGTAAAACTCATTAAAAATAAAACAAAACTTAAATATATCCATTCTAACCTTAGCCAGCTTGACCACACATAAAATTCTTTCCCAAGATGCCTTTTCCACAAACCCTCTACAACTGTTTATATTCATTCAGATTTTGTCCTACTTTTTTCTATCTTTCTCTTTCTGGAACAATCAGTTGTTTTACTTCAGAAAAAAATTACTCTTTTTACCTTAACAAAAACACATCTCCATACCTCATACCTTTTCTTACCAAAAACATAACCTAATTCCCTTGCACAGACATGTTTCCCTTATTATTTCTAGTAGTTTTATTTATGTATCTTAATTAGAATCCATAACCCTTCGAATCCTTAATTCCTAGTGAAAACTTAGAAGAAAGCAATTTGTGAACTATTATACGACCATTCTGTGGATTGGAAAATTTATAAATACATTTCAGAATTTCTAGAAGTAGAGTCTTACTTGTAAATTTTTCAATGTGGTACAAAACGTGTTTACTAATATACCCAAATATTTTTCAGTTCTTCTGTAAAAGGAAGCCAAAAGTGGATAAATCTTTGTTCAGTAATTAATGTTTCAGTATTTTACCTTATTTGGAAATGATTTAGATAGTCAATGAATTTCCATCATTTCATTTAACTCAGTATAACTTTAAGGATGGAAGCTGCCAAAAAGATCTTGAAAACTATTTTTAAGTATACATACCATAGAGCATAATTATTGCTGAAAAATCCATTTATAAAATTTTATCTTACTTACATCTACTTAATTTACTTGTTCTTAACAATTATGTTTAGATTATTCATGGAATTTTCATGAGACATTAAACAGCTAACCATCACCTAAGTTATCTTTCCTGCTGACAAATTCTGTAAGAGATAACATAAGCTTATTTGACTTCCGGTTAACCTAAGTAGAATAAAAGTATTATATTCAATGCTGATAACTCTAAAGACATGCTATTTTAATTAAACCAACAAACTTAAACTAGCTTTTGTTTACTGAAGATTATCTTGGGAACTTGAATAGAGCTCTTTACATATAATACCATCCAAAGGTAGAAAAAAATCATACATTTATAACACGCATACAAAGACATACATAAATACACAGACAGACACAGAGATTTTATAGCTTTTGTTTTAAATTTTTAGCCATGAGTTGGGTATGATAATGAAAAACTCACTAGTCTGAAAAAGAACAGTTGAATCCAAACTGTGTTGCTGCCAGATGGAATAAGTTAAAGTTACCGGCTTGGATGGCTTAAACTTTTTCATAATATTTGTGGAGAAGACTTAAGATTCTTCATTCACCTCGTTTTCAAATATCCTTTTCCTTTTTCTTTCTTCTGATAAATTACATCCCTCGAGTTTACATTTCAAAGAGATTCAGGTCTTAGAGAAGACCAAGTAGAACATTTACATTGCAAGGGCACAGAGAAAGAATGTGAGTTCCTGCAAGAAGGATTTTTGTTTCCTAAATCCAGATTTTTTATGATATCTACGAGTATTTTGAGATGAACAGGGGAGGTTTGGGGATTGGTCAAAAGGATATGTGGACTTTTTCTGTTCTTGTAAAGACTCAATTTGTAAGTAAGTTGTACAAGTTGTCCTCAATTTGTAAAACAGTTGTTCTTAATTTCTCAAAGAATTGGGGTACAACAGGAATGATATCAAGGGACTGATCCACCCATTGAAGTACATTATTATCAGTTTGCTTCTTCATATCAGGAAGAAGATTCTTCAACTAAGACAGAAATCAAAAGGTTCCCATATTCTAGATTTAGAGCTGTTTATCTTTTAAATGTCTTTCTTTCCCTCTGGGTACATAGTTTCATTTAGCTTAGAAGAGAAGGCCTTTAAAAAAAGTTCCTGTCAGGCTCTGAATGTCAGTTTCCAATTTTGCCAACTTCTGACTCCCAGGGTTGTAGAGCTACTTAAAAAAATATATCCTTTCAAATATCTTGTCAGGTTTCAGCTGAGACAAACAGTAAATATTCTTGGCAGTATTAAACAACTTCATGGACCTAAGAGGCATCCCCAAAGAGGGTACAAAAGATACTACCTTCCCAAGCTTCAGAGCCACTCTCAAAGACAGCCCAATGAAAGAAAGACTTAGACAATTCCCTGAGAGCTGGCAATGGTCAGTAGGACCCCAGCTATGAATGTAGTGTACCCAATTTTGTCTGGCAATATCTAGCCCCAAATGGGGTGCAACCCACATTTCTGTCTGGACATATTTTGGGATCCCCAACCTGATAGGTGAGCTGCCTGCATATGAAAGAACCAACAACCTGCAGGTCCCAGGCAGGCAAAAAGCCAAGCCAAGTTCTCAGGACACAAAATGAGACAAACAAGAAGGCAATAGCTGTCCCTAGGAGATAAAAGGATTGATAACCAATAAGGGGCAATGTAAAATTTTACCTTCCTCTCTCAACTAGACACTACAGAGATCCAGGAGAGCTGACTCTAGTAAGAATTCTCATCCTTCGCTGGCTTCTGCCAATTTTCCCTGGATCCCATCGGCAGGCTCCAGAGTGAGTAAGTTTCAAGTAGAGAGTGTAACCCCAGTATCTACTAGAATATGGCAAGGTTTCCATTCATTTTAATTTTAGTTTCTCCTTGACTACTAGAGGGAATAACTGGTAGCATTTTGCCAGAGAATCCCTCAACGTCCCATCAACCCTGGGAGGGCCCACCTTCAAGGGTAGATATGGGGGTGTTGGAGTTGGTGCGGAAAGCTCTGACTTTTGTTTAGAGTCTTGCAGTCTTTTCAGAGTGGAAAGGAAATTCAGATAGAGAATTACTAGACTAAATATTCAGGTAAATAAAGATAGAGGGCCGTAGCAGAAGTCACATCAGTCTTACAGTCTTTTGTTTTAGGTACCTCCTGTGTCTTTAATTTTTCTTTAGCCTTTTGCAATGAACCTTTTAATGAAGCTAGAAATTGTCAAGTGTTTTGGAGGCTTCTGCATGCCAATTAAAATAGGTATCCAATTCTGTGTGATTTGGAAATCCTTGCTTTCAGGTGCATTTCTTAAATGAATGATCTTGTCCAGTTGGACTGTTCCCCATAATGTCCATTGTAACTCTAGGTTGTTTTAGTAAGATTTTGCCATTTTTGTAGATATCTAGATTTTCCAAGACCACAGTTCTTAGACATAAAATAAGCAGATGTGCCAGAAAGTGATACTCTCAACTCTTTGAAACTTGAGGATTCCATTTCTTTAGCTAATCCTTGGTTCTCTCAGAGCCAAATTAATACCCAAGAGGGATGTGCCACTGGGTTGGGGACTGTGTGGTGTTTTACAGTGTACCTCATTGTACAGAAATTTTCTGGAGGATAGTATGTGATGTAGTGTCAATCTAACCCATTCTGTGACCAAATTATCCTAGCATGTGTGTCTTAAAATTAAGTGGCAAGTGCTCTAACAGCTTTTAAGTGCTTGACCTCTGCCCACCAATTTTGAGACTTTGGCTTCAAAGTACCCATTAGCAATAGGTCTCTTATTCCTTTTAGGAGAAGAGTTCTCTATAGAACCCTAGGTAGACACCTTAATGGCTTTTGATAGTCTGACTTACGCCTACTTAGATTTTGATTTTGATAGTCAAAATAGTCTGAATTTCTTGTCTTAATCTACTTCCCCAAGTCTTCTAGTGGTTTATGCTGTGGCTTACCTTAAGGCTTTGTGAGTCCCATAATGGATGCCACCTGATGTGGACTTCCAATGTAATTATCCTGGAACATTTCTGGGACCCCAGAACATTTCTGGGAACTTTAATAAACCCTGGACCCTCTCTGATATATATTAACCACCAACATCAAGAAAATTTCTGTGCAAAGAGGTACACTGTAAAATACCACAAAATCCTCAACCCAGAAGCACATTCCTCTTAGGTATTAATTTGGCTCTGAGAAACCCAAGGGTTAGCTAAAGAATATATGTGTATGTATATGTGTGTGTGTGTATGTGTGTGTCTATATATATAATTTTTTAAAAAATACAGTTTGTTTGGACTGGAGAGCTGCATGCAAGGGAGCAGAGTTCAAATCTTAGAGTGACTTACCCGTGGCCCTCAGACATGACGAGAAGAACAGTGAACTCAAAGGGATCAGCCTGCCTCTCCTGTGTGTCTCCTTGTGCAGGAGGCCATTAGCAGTCAGCTTAGGATCCCATTCCTCCACGCCAAAAACTGTAAAAAAAATGATTAAAGAAGACAATTTAGGTGATACAAAAAAGCTTTCTTGGGGGAGACCTTCAAGATGGTGGAGGAGTAAGACACAGAGATCACCTTCTACCCCACAAATACACCAGAAATACATCTACACGTGGAACAACTCCTACAGAACAACTACTGAACGCTGGCAGAAGACCACAGACCTCCCAAAAGGCAAGAAACTCCCCACGTACCTGGGTAGGGCAAAAGAAAAAAGAAATAACAGAGACAAAGAATAGGGACGGGACCTGCACCAGTGGGAGGGAGCTGTGAAGGAGGAAAGGTTTCCACACACTAGGAAGCCCCTTCACTGGTGGAGACGGGGGGTGGCGGAGGGGGGAGCTTCGGAGCCACGGAGGAGAGCACAGCCACAGGGGTGCGGAGGGCAAAGCGGAGAGATTCCCGCACAGAGGATCAGGGCCGAGCAGCACTCACCAGCCCGAGAGGCTTGTCTGCTCACCCGCCTGGGCGGGCGGGGCTGGGAGCTGAGGCTTAGGCTTCGGTTGGATCGCAGGGAGAGGACTGGGGTAGGTGGCGTGAACACAGCCTGAAGGGGTTAGCGCACCACAGCTAGCCGGGAGGGAGTCCGGGAAAGAGTCTGCAGCTGCTGAACAGGCAAGAGACTTTTTCTTGCCTCTTTGTTTCCTGGTGCGCGAGGAGAAGGGATTCAGAGCTCCGCTTAAAGGAGCTCCAGAGACGGGCACGAGCCGCGGCTACCAGCGCGGACCCCAGAGACGGGCATGGGACGCTAAGGCTGCTGCTGCCGCCACCAAGAAACCTGTGTGCGAGCACAGGTCACTCTCCACACCGCCCCTCCCGGGAGCCTGTGCAGCTCACCACTGCCAGGGTCCCGTGGTCCAGGGACAACTTCCCCGGGAGAACGCACGGCGCGCCTCACGCTGGTGCAACGTCATGACGCCTCTGCCGCCGCAGGCTCGCCCCGCCTCCTCCGTACCGCTCCCTCCCCGAGGCCTGAGTGAGCCAGAGCCCCCGAAGCAGCTGCTCCTTTAACCCCGTTCTGTCTGGGCGGGGAACAGACGCCTTCAGGTGACCTACACGCAGAGGCGGGTCCAAATCCAAAGCTGAACCCCAGGAGCTGTGCAAACAAAGACGAGAAAGGGAACTCTCTCCCAGCAGCCTCAGAAGCAGCGGATTAAATCTCCACAGTCAACTTGATGTACCCTGCATCTGTGGAATACCTGACTAGACACAGACTGGCTGAATGGATACAAAAACAAGACCCATATATATGCTATCTACAAGAGACCCACTTCAGACCTAGAAACACATACAGACTGAAAGTGAGGGGATGGAAAAAGATATTCCATGCAAATGGAAATCAAAAGAAAGCTGGAGTAGCAATTCTCATATCAGACAAAATAGACTTTAAAATAAAGACTATTACAAGAGACAAAGAAGAACACTACATAATGATCAAAGGATCAATCCAAGAAGAAGATACAACAATTGTAAATATTTATGCACCCAACATAGGAGCACCTCAATTCATAAGGCAAATGCTGACAGCCATAAAAGGGGAAAATTGACAGTAACACAATCATACTAGGGGACTTTAACAACCCAGTTTCACCAATGGACAGATCATCCAAAATGAAAATAAATAAGCAAACATAAGCTTTAAGTGATAAATTTAAAAAGATGGGCTTAATTGATATTTATAGGACAATCCATCCAAAAACAACAGAATACACTTTCTTCTCAAGCGTTCATGGAACATTCTCCAAGATAGATCATATCTTGGGTCACAAATCAAGCCTTGGTAAATTTAAGAAAATTGAAATCCTATCAAGTATCTTTTCCGACCACAATGCTGTGAGACTAGATATCAATTACAGGAAAAAATCTGTAAAAAATACAAACACATGGAGGCCAAATAATACACTACTTAATAACCAAGAGATCACTGAAGAAATCAAAGAGGAAATCAAAGAATACCTAGAAAAAAATTACAATGAAAACACGATGACCCAAAACCTATGGGATGCAGCAAAAGCAGTTCTAAGAGGGAAGTTTATAGCAATACAATCCTACCTCAAGAAACAAGAGATATCTCAAATAAACAACCTAACCTTACACCTAAAGCAATGAGAGAAAGAAGAACAAAAAAAAACCCTGGAGTTAGCAAAAGGAAAGAAATCATAAAAATCAGATTAGAAAGAAATGAAAAAAAAATGAAGGAAACAATACCAAAGATCAATAAAACTAAAAGCTGGTTCTTTCAGAAGATAAACAAAATTGATAAACCATTAGCCAGACTCAACAAGAAAAAAAAGGGAGAAAACTCAAATCAATAGAATTAGAAATGAAAAAGGAGAAGTAACAACTGACACTGCAGAAATGCAATGGATCATGAGAGAGTACTACAAGCAAGTATATGCCAATAAAATGGACAACCTGGAAGAAATGGACAAATTCTTAGAAAAGCACAACCTTCAGAGATTGAACCAGGAAGAAATAGAAAATATAAACAGACCAATCACAAGCACTGAAATTGAGACTGTGATTAAGAATCTTCCAACAAACAAAAGCCCAGGACCAGATGGCTTCACAGGTGAATTCTATCAAACATTTAGAGAAGAGCTAACACCTATCCTTCTCAAACTCTTCCAAAATATAGCAGAGGGAGTCACACTCCCAAAATCATTCTTCGAGGCCACCATCACCCTGATACCAAAACCAAACAAAGAAGTCACAAAGAAAGAAAACTACAGGCCAATATCACTGATGAACATAGATGCAAAAATCCTCAACAAAATACTAGCAAACAGAATCTAGCAGCACATTAAAAGGACCATACACCATGATCAAGTAGGTGTATCCCAGGAATGCAAGGATTCTTAAATATACACAAATCAATCAATGCGATAAACCATATTAACAAACTGAAGGAAAAAACCCATATGATCATCTCAATAGATGCAGAAAAAGCTTTCGACAAAATTCAACACCCATTTATGATAAAAACCCTCCAGAAAGCAGGCATAGAGGGAACTTACCTTAACATAATAACAGCCATATATGACAAACCGACAGCCAACATCATTCTCAATGGTGAAAAACGGAACCCATTTCCTCTAAGATCAGGAACAAGACAAGGTTGTCCACTCTCACCACTATTGTTCAACATAGTTTTGGAAGTTTTAGCCACAGCAATCAGGGAAGAAAAAGAAATAAAAGGAATCCAAATCGGAAAAGAAGTAGTAAAGCTGTCACTGTTTGCAGATGACATCATACTATACATAGAGAATCCTAAAGATGCTACCAGAAAACTACTACAGCTAATCAATGAATTTGGTAAAGTAGCAGGATACAAAATTAATGCACAGTAATCTCTTGCATTCCTATACACTAGCAATGAACTATCAGGAAGAGAAATTAAGGAAACAATCCCATTTACCATTGCAACAAGAAAAAAATAAAATACCTAGGAATAAACCTACCTAAGGAGGTAAAAGACATGTACTCAGAAAAGTATAAGACACTGATGAAAGAAATCAAAGATGACACAAACAGATGGAGAGATATACCATGTTCTTGGATTGGAAGAATCAACATTGTGAAAATGACTATACTACCCAAAGCAATCTACAGATTCAATGCAATCCCTATCAAATTACCAATAGCATTTTTCACTGAATTAGCACAAAAAAGTTTACAATTTGTGTGAAAACACAAAAGGCCCCAAAAAGCCAAAGCAATCTTGAGAAAGAAAAATGGAGCTGGAGGAATCAGGCTCCCTGGCTTCAGGCTATACTACAAAGCTACAGTAATGAAAACAGTATGGTACTGGCACAAAAACAGAAATATAGATCAATGGAACAGGATAGAAAGCCCCGAGATAAACCCACGCACATATGGTCACCTTATCTTTGATAAAGGAGGCAAGAATATACAGTGGAGAAAAGACAGCCTCTTCAATAAGTGGTGCTGGGAAAACTGGACAGCTACATGTAAAAGAATGAAATTAGAACACTCCCTAACACCATACACAAAAATAAACTCAAAATGGATTAAAGACCTAAATGTAAGGCCAGGCACTATAAAACTCTTAGAGGAAAACATAGGCAGAACACTCTAGGACATACATCACAGCAAGATCCTTTTTGACCCAGCTCCTAGAGAAATGGAAATAAAAACAAAAATAAGCAAATGGAACCTAATGAAACTTAAAAGCTTTTGCACAGCAAAGGAAACCATAAACAAGATGAAAAGATAACCCTCAGGATGGGAGAAAATATTTGCAAATGAAGCAACTGACAAAGGATTAATCTCCAAAATTTACAAGCAGCTCATGCATCTCAATATCAAAAAAACAAACAATCCAATCCAAAAATGGTCAGAAGACCTAAATTGACATTTCTCCAAAGAAGATATACAGATTGCCAACAAACACATGAAAGGTGCTCAACATCACTAATCATTAGAGAAATGCAAATCAAAACTACAATGAGGTTTCACCTCACCAGTCAGAATGGCCTTCATCAAAAAATCTACAAACAATAAATGCTGGAGAGGGCGGGGAGAAAAGGGAACCCTCTTGCACTGTTGGTGAGAATGTAAATTGATACAGCCACTATGGAGAACAGTATGGAGGTTCCTTAAAAAACTAAAAATAGAACTACCAGATGATCCAGCAACCCCACTACTGGGCATATACCCAGAGAAAACCATAATTCAAAAAGAGTCATGTACCACAATGTTCACTGCAGCTCTATTTACAATAGCCAGGACATGGAAGCAACCTAAGTGTCCATCTACAGAAAAATGGATAAAGAAGATGTGGCACATATATACAATGGAATATTACTCAGCCATATAAAGTAACAAAATTGAGTTATTTGTAGTGAGGTGGATGGACCTAGAGACTGTCATACAGAGTGAAGTAAGTCAGAAAGAGAAAAACAAATACCGTATGCTAACACATATATATGGAATCTAAGAAAAAAAATGGTTCTGAAGACTCTAGGAGCAGGACAGGAATAAAGACGCAGACATAGAGAATGGACTTGAGGCCATGGGGAGGGGGAACGGTAGGCTGTGACGAAGTGAGAGAGTGGCGTGGACTTATACTACCAAATGTAAAATAGATAGCTAGTGGGAAGCAGCTGCATAGCACAGGGAGATTAGCTCAGTGCTTTGTGACCACATAGAGGCGTGGGATAGGGAGGGTGGGAGGGAGACGCAAGAGGGAGGGGATATGGGGATATGTGTATATGTATGGCTGATTCACTTTGTTATATAGGAGAAGCTAATGCCCCATTGTAGAGCAATTATAATCCAATAAAGATGTTGGAAAAAAAAAAGACAGTGGGTTTGACTCCCATCCTAATCAGGGATCATGGGTTCAAGTCCCAATCTGAGGTGTGAGTGGGTTCAAGTCCCACCCGAGAAGGAGAGTGCAGCTTCGATGAGATATAGAAATAACATGTCACAGAATTCAACATGCATTCATAAGAACTATCATACACCTAGGACTAAAAGGGAAAATTTCCATTCTGATAATGGGCATCTTTGAAACACCTACATCTAACTTTATACTTAGTTGTGAATGACTGACTGTGTTCCCTCTAAGGTGAAGAAGTCAAGGATGTCCACTCTTACCACTTCTGTGTAACATTTCTCTGGAGGTTCTATCTCGTATAACAAAGGGAAAAAAACCACGAAGTTCAAAGAATACTTACTGCAAAGGAAGATGTATAAATATTTTCTTTTACAGAAAGCAAGATTCTGTAGTTGATGGAATCCCCAAAGACACTGAGGAAAAATCAACCACATCTTCCTACACTGGGAAATAATCAGTAAATGAAAAAAAATAGTATTTAAACTAGCATTAAAAATGCAAAATAATTTGGGACAAATTTAACACCATATGTGAAAAAACAATTTACTGATAATTACAAAACATTTCTGACAATAATTTAAGACTACTTAAAATTTGGAGACACAAACAAATTTCATGGATTGAAATAAATGATACTGCAAAGGTCTTATTTTTCCCCAAATGGGTCCATATATTCAGCATAATCTCAATAAGAAAATCCCCAAAACATTTTTTTTGGTTTTGTTTTGGTAGAAGATGACAAACTGGTTCTAAAGTTTGTAGGAAGTACAAAGTCACAAAAAAAGCTAAAATAAAAATGACATATAACAAAGTTGGAAGAGTTACGCTAATACATTTTAAGACACATTCTCAAGGTTCTAAGTGGTGTGGTATTCACTTAAGGACAGACTTACAGATCAAATGAAACCATTCAAAGAGTAGAGAAATATACTATTCACCTCCACTAAAACCCACCTGTGTCATCTTCTCAATTCACTAAAAAATAAACCTTTCTGAAATCATGTTAATTGATTTTTCACAGTTCTGTGTAGACAAAAAATAGTCTTTTTACTAAGTAGTGGTGGAATGGTGGAATGGTGGACTGGATATCCAAAGAAATGTATCTTAACCATTTCCTCTTTCCAAACAGTTATTAACTCAAATGGAGTCATACACTTAAATATAAAATAGATAAAGCTGTAAAAGTTCTAGAAATAAATATCAGAAAAAATTTCCCCCAACATAGGATAGACAGGGAAGGCAAAGATCTTAAAAAGAACTCAAAAAACACAAGGCATAATATATACATATATTTGTATAATATATATTTATATATATATCTGTATAGTTGGTCCTCCATATTACATGGGTCCATATCTGTGAATTCAACCAACTGTGGCTCCAAAATATTTTTTAAAAATCCAGAAATCCCCAAAAGCAATACTTGAATTTACATAGGATGTGTGTAGATTTCATGCAAATGCTACGCCATTTTACGTAAGAAACTTGAGCATCCATGGATTTTGGCATCCGCAGTGGTCCTGACACCAATCCCCCATACATATATACATTCGTCCCTCAGTATATATATACTATAAACTCACAATAAAACTGTGCAGTAAGAAAGCATATACACAACATGGATAAATCTTAAAAGCATTTTGTCAAACAAAAAAAGCCAGATACAAAAAAAAAAAATACATACTGAATTATTCTATTCATGTAAAATTCTAGGTCAGGCAAGACTAATCTACAGTGACTGAGAGCCAATCTGTGATGGCCTGGAGCCAAGGATAGATGGGTGGGTTTAGTGCAAAGCAGCACAAAGGAATTGGGGGGTAATGGAAAACAAAAATTCTATCAGTATATATCCTGATGTGTGGTGATTACACAGATACTCACATTTTTAAATATATGAACTAAAAATTAAAAATGTGTGCATTTTAACATATGTAAAATGATATAGATTTAAAAAGTAGGTGTGCAACAGCTAAATAATTAAATAATGCTCAAACTCTATCACAGAACAATTAAGAATTTCTGGTGGTAAAATCTGTGCCTCAGTATTTTCTACAGAGCTTCTGGGGGAAATTCTAATATGTAGGCAATGTTTAAAATATCTTGTTTAATGGAAATGAGGGTGTCATTTCTTGTAGACGTCTAGTGTTCTACTTAAGTATTGCTTTACTAGTAAGTGATGTAATTGTTATTTTTATTTTGTTTTGTTCTGTTTTTGTGTTCATAGACCTAACTCAGCAAAGATGACGCTAACTCAGTTATAAAAATCTCCTGAGGATAATCTTAGCAGTACAGAACATCTCAGAAAAAGAGGAAAAAAAGTTGATATTCTTTCATACTAGAGAGATTCTTCTTTCACCTTGCCTCTAAGCAATTCCAAAACAATGGCAGTAAACATTTTAAAAGGGGCTGATTTATTTAACTAGTTTTTACACAGCCTGTTGTGTTCAAAAGTATTTCAAACAAATAACACATTTGATTAATGTGCACACTCTAAACAAAAGTCTGAAAGAGGAAAAAATATCAGGGTCCCAGTGAGAATTTATTCTTGGACATTCAGTTGTCATGAGCTCTGCACTGAGCAAAAACGATCAATAAAATAAACATGTGAGAGACAAATTGAAGTAACAAAGAGAAGACAAATCTGATTATGGACTGCCTTCTTCCAGAAGATTAGAAGATTCAAAACTGACTGATGCCTCTTACCTCTTTCCTACCACCTCTGTTTGCGTCATGGTTAAGAGTATGGGCTTTGGAGCCAGTTATCCTGGATTTTAATCCTGTCTTCATCACTTAGTAATCAGGTGGCTAAGTGCAAGTAAACTCATTTCTCTGGACTTCATTAGTAATCTTGGATAAAAATAATTGCTATTAGATAATGTGAAGATTAATTGAATTAATGCATGTAAATTGCCTAGCAATTGTAAATTAAAATTAATTTTAAATACCATTGATGTAATTATATTTCAAAATTTGTCCCTTGTTAATGATCATACAGGATGGAGACAGTGACTTTTATATCACCTAAATTCACATATGGCATGATAAAATAAGAACTATACCTATTCAAATAAGATGGTAATGTACAGCTATTTAATATTAATCCAAGTAATGAAGAAAAAATAGTCTTTTAGATCTAAAATATATTGTTACAAGTTTGCAGTATTGGGGGAGGAAGTTCTGCTTTCAATAAAATGACTCACAAAGCTTGTATAGAGAAATCTGGTCTCCCATCCTGAGGTAGTAGGTCAAGGTTGGCAAAAACATGCCAGGCATGCTGCCATTATCCCCTCTGCCCATCTAAGAGGTTATGAAACTGTCCTACTGTGTCTTAAGACAGTCCAAAAAACTTTCTTATTTGAAAGCTCTAGGCTGTCCCTTCTATTGAAGTTGACATTTTTGATAAATTGCTATAAATGGATATAGATGATTCTTATAGCTATAATCATTATAAAATTCTTGCTTCTATAGATATAAATATGAAAACAACATCCAATGATGTTTAACTTGAAAAGTACAATGAAAACAACAAGAAAAAAATTAATATGGTCAGTGTATGTGGGGAGGAGAAGGGGTATATGAGAATTCTACTTCCTACTCAATTTTGCTATGAACCTAAAACTGCTCTAAAAAAAATAGTCTTGATGATTAAAAAAATTTTAATAAGATGTAAATATACATGTGAACAAATATTAAAAAAAGATTTCATGTCAAACTAATATAAATTATAATTAATTGAAAAGGATAAGGTAGAAGAAAGATGTCATGGATAACTGAGCTCCAATGAAAAGAATAAAATAACAACTAGATTAAGATACCGAGAGATGAAAAAAAGAAAGAATCTCATGAGATAGTCACAGTTGGAAATGGGACAGTATGCCAGGGCTTCAAACCTTTTCTCAGAGACAACCAGCCCCTTTAAGCTGAAAGAGATGGCAGGATCTGTAGACTTTGAGATGAGAGTCCACCCAAGACTTAAGGTTGAAAGCAGATTTTTCTCCATCTGGAAAAGGAAAGAGCTAAGAGCAAAAACGTTTGCCCTTTAAAACCCTTATGTTCACATTTGTAAGCTTGAAACTTCAGATATCCAGCCATCGTGTAAATGGCGAAGGCAGGGCAGACACCTCTCAGGTATCCTCAGAGCTCATCTCTCTGTGCTCATGTCTGGTCACTCCACAGTGGCGAAGTATAAGCATCAACTGTTTCTATTATATAAACTCAAAGGTACACAGTTAAACAATCAGATTTGAGTGCTAGTTTCTAAAAAACTAAGTAAACAAAGAGGTATTTTCATTTCTTTGATTATCCTTAGAAAATATCGTGAACATTTATGTCGACTCAAGCAGTTGATTGATTTTTTTTTAATCCTTAAATACAGCAAACATAAAACTCTTCTGG
This sequence comes from Balaenoptera borealis, assembly GCF_965194805.1. Classification (NCBI taxonomy): domain Eukaryota; kingdom Metazoa; phylum Chordata; class Mammalia; order Artiodactyla; family Balaenopteridae; genus Balaenoptera; species Balaenoptera borealis. Next base: position 143,372,612 of record NC_138861.1, read on the forward strand.
TTCTGTTTAAATCTACTCTCGTAAACAAACTGTTCCATTTATAACCCATTCAGTGTTTTTTGCATACACATGATTATTATGTCTAAAATAAGATAATCCGTATGAAAAGCAGATTTTTATTGCTTTGGGTATATTTGCCAAATGATTTTAAAAAGAAAAGTATAATGGGTTAGATGGATTTATGGGGCAAATAACTTACTCTTGGCAATAGGATGCTAAAAAAAGGCTGGTTTAAAAGTTAAGAAGTTCACAATGCCAGCTCAGAATTTACAGCTAACAATTTTATAGGCCAAAGCCACGACACAGGCATCCTTATCCTGCAGTGCCAATAGGATTACCCTTCCAAGCATTATCCTAATGTGGAATTAAACTGTCAAGTTGGCTTGCTTGCTGCACAGACTTGTGCATAAGATGAATGTAACTCTGGGTAAAGTTCAATATTGCTCCATCTGTTAAGCACCTTTTTCTTCTAGAAGTACAAAAACTGTAAACACACACATGCATACAATTCCTATTTAAGTATTGAGCCATTGTGGGCTGACGTTGAAAAACATGAGGACAGCAACCCAGAACAATCTTAATTATAAGTACAAAATTTTCTATTTCTTAAAACTTCTATTCCTTAAATTTTTTTTCTAGTTCTTAAAAAGCTGATGTAATTTGAATTATTTAACCATCATCAGAAAAGCCAAATATAAATCATACAAAATTGGGAAATGGATATAAGAATTTGCCGTGCATGTCAATCTCTAATAGCAATAAACTTATCTCCATAGCTAAACTTCTTTTCTTTGATCATTAGAAACTCTTTGGATGCTTTTAGTTATTTTGTGTTCTGTCCATGACACAAAATAATTGGTTGGTAGAATCACTGCATTTTAACCATGATGATTATGGAAAATTACAAGGATAGGAGATTATTAATTATTGAAATAGCAGTTGCCTGATAGTTTACTAATCTGAATCACGCTGAACATAGAAAAAAAAAAATAGCTAAAAAGTACGTAGTTTGTATAAGAGGAGAGACATAGAAGAGGCAGCATTTTAAGGTAGTGGAACTACAAGTTTTAAAACTGCCTCTTTGGGGAGAAATTTGTAATTAAGCCTTTTTCCATAAATACTTAGGTAATATTTTTTAATTAATAAATTAATAATTTAATTTTTAAGTGTTTTTTGTTCTATTTATTTCTTTTTTAAAAAGAAAAAGATTTACCCTCACCTCACAAAGATAATAATTTAGCCCTAATCCAATGTAAGTATTTTCTATAAATTTCCTTTAAATTGCTTCTAAGGAGAGATTAGCATAGCTTAGTAGATAGCTGGCCCTTATTTTTCAAGAAAAACACTATGCTAATGAGTATTTTACATTGTACTAACTCAAGAGGAAAAGCTGGCTTTTTTCTCTTTCCTCATCTTTCTTACTTTCAGGAGAAATATTACCAAGTAACAGGAATTTATGTAATTGCATACTCTTAACATGTTTCTATCCATATTTAGGTAAGACAAATAGAAGTAATTATGTAGATCTAGAGAACAGAGTCTAAGGAGAATCTTTTTGTGACTAAATTCTTAAATTTTCAATCGTAGGACCTGATTAATGAGCCAATTGATTACAGAGTACATAGGGATTAGATTTTTTCTTCTGAGTATTACAACAAAGTGATTTTTTAGCACATAAGTTAAAGGAAAAATGATTTATATACATTTTAATGTATTTTTCTTATTCATAGGTAATGCAATATACTATGTACATATAAAATCATAAAATCAATGATTGGAAGCAACCACACGAACTGTTTAGTGGTTAACTCTAGGGAGGAATATATGATTGAGAACAGAAGGTAATAAAATGTGTGTGTGTAGGGGCTGGGTAGAGGGGAGTGCTGTATTTTATTGCATATGTAGTATAATTGCATTTTATGAAACAATAGTATACAAAATGTTGACTTTTTTATTATCAAGGCTTTCTGAATGTAATACTTGCAGACCAGCTCCATTGTATATTGTGCTTCTACGATTGCCACAGACTAGCGTCAGCTAACCTGGTAAACAGCAATATCCACTTCCCTCCTTTTTTTTTTTTTGCAGTACATCTTTTAAACCAGACTGTTTTTAATGTGTATTGGAATTTCCAGGAAATTTTTTTCTAACACCTGTGCTGTTACTTTGACATTCAATGTTTTTATAACCCAAAAATATTTTTATCTTATGACCATATCATCTAAGAATTAATTAAATAGTAGAATCAGTGCTAGTTCAGAAAAGTGCTGCCAGGCGACACAAACCTTGGAATTCAATTATGTATGTTAAATTTCTATGAAGAAGGTCAAGCTTTTAATTTAGATAGCTTTATTTTAGATAAAAAAAACATAATTAGAGAAAAAGCACATCTAGGAGATGTGCTGTGATTAGAAATATCTATATTCTAAGACTGCATTTCTCCATTTCCTATTCTACAGGAAAAAAAATATTCTTGAATTATTTTAGGTTTGAATTATGCAAACTTGCAGTTGCATAATATCCCCAGAAATGCCTCTTTTAAAATAAAAGACATCATTGATATATCTCAACGATGTTTGAATCATTTTCAATGAGAAAAGTACCATTTTATTTTGCAAATAACCATGAAGAAGGAAAGCAAAATGACTGTTAAAGAAGTTTCAAAAATATAAAGAGATTTTTAAAAATGATACTAGTAGGGGCTTCCCTGGTGGCGCAGTGGTTGAGACTCTGCCTGCCAATGCAGGGGACACGGGTTCAAGCCCTGGTCTGGGAAGATCCCACATGCCACGGAGCAACTAGGCCTGTGAGCCACAACTACTGAGCCTGCGCGTCTGGAGCCTGTGCTCCGCAACAAGAGAGGCCGCGACAGTGAAAGGCCCGCGCACCGCGATGAAGAGTGGCCCCCGCTTGCCGCAACTAGAGAAAGCCCTCGCACGAAACGAATACCCAACACAGCCAAAAATAAATAAATAAATAAATTAAAAATCCTTCCATTGAAAAAAAAAAAAAAATACTAGTAATACTACCTACCAGAGATAATCATTGTTAATATTTTAGCAGGTTTCCTTTTAATATATACATATGCATATATACATACAATGTTTTATAAACTGTATGTATATATGCAATGTACTTTCTCCTATCATTGTATTGTGAGAAGATGTGTATGTCAGTATGTATTGTGGAAAACACAGTGTAGATAGCCATATAATACGTAATCATTTCCACTCTTAATATAAATAACACTGTACTAATTTATGGAGAATTCCTGAAGTTTCTGGTAATTTCTTTACGACAGTTTACTGAACTGAAATTACAGTATATTAACTCTTTTAAAGGTTATTTTACGTTTTGCTATTTTGCTTGACTGAGGATAGTATATCAAATATGAATTGGACTGTCAAAAGTCAAATTCAAAAACCTCTACCACAAAATGGAAATCAATTTTATGAGTTAGTATTTTCCATTTCTCTAAGTCTATGCCTGCCTTGGGTAGATCTTCCAGTCATTAACACCTCAATAATCCTTCAGAGTCCATTTGGTCAAGCATTTTTCTCTCTTCATACGTATATTTTTTCCTGTTTCTGGAATGTGGCTACTTCTGGTTTTCTCTGCTCTAGAGAGCCTGTCTCTTGGCCAGAGAGGAGGAGAGAAAAGGGTGATTGTTATGTGGTCATTTCATCGATGAATAACACCCTTAATTAGGGCTCTGTTGGCATTTAAGTGTGGCTATTCTTCCTTGCATGAAACATGCCAGACCATTTCAGAAGGTTAGTTTTTCTCCCCACCACAACTCCTCCACCTCTGCCCAAATAATTGCCAGTAGAACCTTGCCAGGTATTGTGACACCAAAAATCAGTCTGACACATTTCCACACGACCGCTGGGGACAGGCACTGCCTAGGAAAGGGAAACAGGAGGGCAGCATCCAGTTTCTTGATCTCCTGGAGGTACTATGTTTAGTTTTTCTGCTTTTATATCATTTCATTGGTTGATTTTTATCTTAGTTGGGCCCTTTTAATACAAATTTGAAGAGATGAAAATGACATTACATTGATGCTTTTTATTAGCATCTTTTATTAATAAAGTTTAAATATGTCATAATCTGTATTAATTCTGTAAGTATTTTGTTCATATTTTTGCCTGTGTTTTACTTACTGGCTTTCCATATTTGATCAACTCTCTGTATAGAAGGATTACTCATAATCCATCTGTTTTCAATGCAGCCATCATAGTGATGTTTCTAAAACATAAATTGCATTGTAGTGCCATCCTGGCTTAACTTTTTTCACCCTCACATTTAAAACAAAATCCAGGGAGTTCCCTGGTGGTCTAGTGGTTAGGGTTCGGTGCTTTCACTGCCATGTCCTGGGTTCAGTCCCTGGTTGGGGAACTCAGATCCCGAAAGCTGCATGGTGTGGGGAAAAAAAAAAAAAAAAATCCAAAAATCATGACATGAAGGTCCTCACCACACCATTCTAATCTTTCCCTATCTCATACTTGCCCAAATTTACCAATTCTGCTTCCCACATCAGGTTTATTTCAGTTATTGAAATATGCCAATGTATATGTGGAATTTTTCTTACCCTGTCCCTTGTCATGGAATCTGCCTTCTTATCCTATAAACTAAATGCTTGTGTCCCCTCAAAATACATATGTTGAAGCCTTATCCCCCAATGCAACTGTATTTGGAGATAGAGCCTTTATGGAAGTAATTTAGGTTAAATGAGGCCATAAGGGTGGGGTCCTGATCTAATATGATTAGAGACCTGATACAAGGAGACATCAGAATGCTCTCTCTCTCTCTTTCTCTCTCCAAGAACAGAGGAAAGGCCATGTGAGGACACAGCAAGAAGGTGGTCATCTGCAAGCCAGGAAGAGAGATCTCACTGATAACTGGGTCAGAACCTTGATCTTAGACTTCTAGCTTCCAGAACTGATAAAAATAAACTTCTTATGTTTCAATTGTAATATTTTGTGATGGCAGCCAGAGCAAACCAAGACACATTTTGGTACCATGAAATGAGGTTGCTGCTATATAACAAATACCTACAAATGTTAAGGCAGCTTTGGAAATGGCTAAAGGGTAGAGGGGTTGGAGAAGTTTTGAGGTGTATGCTAGAAAAACCGTAGATGGTTGGGAAGGAACTGTTCATAGAAATATGGATGTTAACAGTGATTCTGGTGAGAGCTCATAAAGAAAAGAGGAGAGCTGGAGAGAAAGCCTCTCCCATTAGAGAATACATAAGTAATCATCAACAGAATATTAGTGGAAATATGGTCATTAAAAGCCATTCAGTGAGGTCTCAAGACTAAAACAAGGAATAGGTTATTGGAAACTGGAGAAAAGATAATACTTGTTATAAAGTGGCAAAGAACATGACTCACTTTTGTTCTTAGCGTTTTGTGGAGGACAGAGCCTGTGAATGATGAAATTGGATATTTAGCTGAGGAAATTTCTAAGCAAAATATTGAAGGTGTGATGTGGGTCCTCCTGATTGCTTATGGTAAAGCGCAAGAGGAGAGAGGTAATTGAAGTAATTATTAATTACTTAATAATTATTAAATTAATTAATTATTAAACAAAAAGGAACAAAAACTTAAACGTTTGAAAAATTCTCAGTCTGTCCGTATTGCAAAAAATGAGAAAATGTGTTGTGAAGAGAACACCAAGGGTGTGGCTGGACTGCCAAAGATAAAGAGATTATGGCATTATATGAGCAGAAACACTGCCAGTTTGAACAGAAGGGGACGAAGATAGGACAATTAAGGGAAGGCTGTAGGACTTTATACTCTACAGCATTGGTCCCCAACCTTTTTGGCACAGGGACTGGTTTCATGGAAGACAATTTTCCACGGATGGGGGGGGGGGCGGGGGCGGGTTGGTTCAGGCGGTAATGTGAGCGATGGTTCAGGCAGTAATGTGAGCAATGGGGAGCGATGGGGAGCAGGGAGCGGCAAATGAAGCTTCGCTCCCTCCCCCACCCGCTGCTCACCTCCTGCTGTGCGGCTCCGTTCCTAACAGGCCCCAGACCGGTACCAGTCTGCGGCCAAGGGGTTGGGGACCCCTGTTCTACAGGGTGGGTTCCCTGGTGGTCCAATGGTTAAGACTCCGCGCTTCCACTGCAGGTGGCACGGGTTTGATACATGCTCGGGAAACTTAAGATCCCACGTGCTGCGAGGTGCGGCCAAAAAAAAAAAAAAAAGTGGTATATTCTACAGGATGGGGCCATAGAATGACCCCAAAGGTGATTCTGCAATCATCAGGGCTGCCACTCTCACCACAGGTCCAGGGGCAAGGCCGCTTCTACCCCAGTTTCAAAGGGTGGGGCCACCTTCAAGGTTTCAGTATGCCAGGCTGCCACTAAATGGAGCCTTGGGCCACCTGGAGTCTTGAGGGTAAGGTTGCCTGGTGCATTAGGGGTGGGGCCCTGCCTGGCAGAGCCTTGTGTGCAGACAGCAGCCCCAGTGGGTCCAGAAGATGGATTTCAAGCCAAATAAGATTTTTCTTAAGCCTTAAGACCTAATATTGTCTGCCTTGCTAGGTTTTGGACTTGCTTGGGACTCATCCCTCCTTCCTTCTTTCCTATTTCTCCCTTTTGGACTGGGAGTGTCTATCCTATCAACTTGCATTTTGGAAGCACAAATGCAAGTTGATAGGTTTTACAGGTTCACAGCTAGAGAGGAATTTTGCCTCAGGATGAACTGTACCTTAAGCTTCACTAACACCTGAATTAGATATTTACAACAGACTTCAGACTTTAGATTTTTGAGTTGTTGCTAGAATGAGTTAAAGTCTTTTGCAGCTGTTGGAATGGCATGAATGTATTTTGTATGCAAGAATGACATAAGGTTTGGGGGGCTAGGGGTAAAATGTTGTGGATTGAATGTCTGTGTTCCCCCCAAATTTATATGTTGATGCCCTAACCCCCAATGTGACTGTATTTGGAGACAGATCCTTTACAGATGTAATCAAGATTAAATTAGCTCAAAAGAGTGGAGCTCTGATCCAGTAGGATCGGTGTTTTTCTAAGAAGAGACACGAAGAGGTTGTGCGCTCTCTCTGTCTCTCTTTCTCTGTCTCTCTCTTCTTGTGAGCACAGAGCAAAAGCCATGTAAAAATACAACAAGGTGGCCGTCAGCAAGCCCTCGACAGAAATCCAATAGGCAAGAAACTTGATCTTAGAATTCTAGACTTGAGGACTATGAGAAACAAATCTGTTGGTTAGGACACCCAGTGTGGTGTTTTCTTATGGCACCCTGAGCAGATTAATACAAGTGGTGACTTAAATACCATCTCCTCATGACAACCAATGATAACCTTTAAAAGTACAGCTTCCACCCTACAACACATACACACACACTCTGGTGTTGCCTTCTACTCTGTGTATTTCAGAGTACTGATC